>NC_053474.1:3603789-4315884 GCF_015227805.2 Hirundo rustica
CAGCCAAGGGCAGCAGGTCCGGCACGCCAGGGCCTTGGTGCTGGCATCAGGGAAGGTGAACGTGTCACGTCCCACAGCAGTCCAGATGTTGACCACCACGGAGCACAGCTGGAGGCAGGGATTGCCGTGCCAAGGAGCTGACTGACAGCGCTCCCAGCCCCACCTGCGGGAAGGTGAGGCCACGCTCCTGGGCAGCCCTGCACGTGGCTGGGACACAGGGAATCGCTCCACTGTCACGGGGAACGGGCTCAAAAAATCCTAATTTAAACTGGGCTCTGGGCCCAGAGGAGCTTAAGGCAAAAATACCCCCACAGCCTTGTTTTCCAGGGGAGATACAACTTCCATCAAAGCAAGTTTTAGCCAGTACTGGAAAAGTGTCACCATCAATGCCTCCTCACCACTCCCTGCAATTACAGCACAGGCCAAATATTTTCTTGTTTACTGGAGAGGGAATGCTGAGGAATGCCATCTTGACAAAATTAAAGATTCAGTCACATCTTGGCTAACTTGACTAACCCTAATTTGATCACTATGGTGATTCATGGCTTCGCCATCTCGAGGCGAGGGAAACTCCAAAGCCGATGAACTTTTCGGAGCACCTTGAAGCAGCATTAAAAGAAAGCCTGGTCAGAAGCCAAAGGAAGCACACATACAGGACACATTCCAGCAAAGCATCAGTGCATTCCCAACAGGGAAGCATTAAGAGAGGCAGGATACCCATCTGCCACTTCCAGCTACATTATTAGGAACGCGTTAAGCAAAAACACGGAGAAGAAGATTACATTAATTATTGCATTGTTTAGAGAAGAAACAGGAATGGCATTTAACTTAACTCTTGTTTAACCCTTTCCTGCAGCAAAAACTCAAGATACTCAGGGAGAAATGTATAAACTGACATCACCTGAGGCTCCTCGCTTCAAAACATAGGGATGAAGGAAATCAAGATATATTCCCCTCCTTCCCAAGCACTGCCCAGCACGAGCTTTTAGGGCTGGCCCAACACAGCACACAGTGTTCTTCCCAAGCGAGTGGCTGCTGCAAAAATCACATCCATCACAGACAGCCTCACAGGACAAACCTAACTCCTAAGACTTTACAGCTTTGTGCAGACATTATGCAACATAAACAAGTCCTCCAGCAAAGTACATCTATGCCACCTATAAAACCAATGGGACAAACTCTGTTAAGCACAACACTGGAAACTGCAAGCTAACAGCAAGAATATCAGCAAATATGAAACCTCTACACTCAGATTTAAATTGCAATTAACCCTCAGAGGTGGGACTATATTTAAGTCTAAGTTAGTCTTCAGTGTATAGGTTAAGGTTCACAGACTCATGATCCCAAATTTCTCTTCCTACCTCTAATCCTTCAAGATGTCAAACTCCAGCTGCAAGCTTCTCTGCTCACTCAGTAACTGAAAAGAAAGGCAGCAAGATTTCTCTGTAAAAGTTGATTCCTCTTTTAAACGTTCCACAAAAATCTCAGTAAATGCATTTGCTCTTCATACCCCTGCTGAAACTGCAGCAAAAAAACACCTTTGCTCTGCCAACCCAAGGGGCTTGCAGCAGCCACACCAATAATCCAAATTATCCTTCAACACCTGCAGCTCTGCAGTCTGAAGTCACATTTTTTCCAAATTACTGCATGAGCCAGGCAGTGCCAGGGCATCCTACCGCCCCTCACTCGCACGGCTCTGCTCAGGGAGACTTACAAAAGCGCCTTGGTTTCGTTTTTTGGGGAACACCCAATTTCCCCACCGCACCTGCTCTGTTTTAATTATTGACTAGGCGAGGAGCTCCTGATTAAAATGCAAGGCAAGTCTGGCACACAACCTCAGCTTCTGATCACCTCCCGCAGATACAGTTGGAAGAGAAACCCAAATTCCCCGCCACAGGTCCGAAGTGAAAAGAAAGGGCGGATCGGTTTCACTCGGGGCACTTAAATTCAGCAAGGAAAATACCTTCTGTACCCTTGCAGCTGAAAACCCTCATAAAATTTGAAATTTTAAACCACAGCCTTAGGTTCACACACAGAGGGAAGGTTTAAAAGCTTCCTTTCAGTCGTACTGTGTTTTTACAAGCCATTTCTGCCAGAGTAAATCTAACAGGTAATTACAGGTCTGACCTCCTTCTATTGCACAAATATGCCTTTGGAAACAATGTGGATAAATATTTGCCCAATACAAGAAGACAGCTCCAAGAGGAACCATTCCAGTTTATCAACTCTGTGATTCATGTTGATACAAGCTTTTTTCTCTATTTAAGGAACGAGATAACGCTTTAGGAAGTGCATCTGCCCAAATTATGTTTCACAGACCTACCATGGGCCACCCTAAGCAGTGGCATGGCCAGACCTCAGGTCACACCCAGACAAGAGCCATCAGCAAGACAGGGAGTCAACTCCAAATATTGACTCTTGCTCAACCACCAAGGTATCTCCGAGCAGCAGCGAGGCCGAAGATGGAAACACGATGAGTAAAACATTGCTGCTCGTGTGAACAAGGCAGTGCTGGGGCTGTGCTGTGTAAAATCCCCTTCCTCCCCTTTGGAACTGGGGGGAGAATTATGGAGGCCCAAAGGAGCTGCAAACAAAATGAGAGCACTCCACCTGCCCCCTTAAACTTGTCCTGAAATCCCAATCCCAGATGCTCCTGTTTTCTGCCAGTACCAAGAGAACTTGGGAAAACAAGGTGGTGGCAGCCACAGGCACTGAGAGCCATCCATGAAGAAAGCACAAAAATCAGAGAGGATGATTGTGTCCCAAACCCTACAGACCTTGGCTCCCTCCAAACCAAACACTGTTTGCTTGCTGCACTGACTCACACGAGTGCAGGGACAATGCCATGGGAATTGTTTACAGTGTCAAGGTCTTTTCATATAATTAAAGGAAACGACAAGAGATGAGATAACACCAACAGCTCTGAAGGTACAGCTGATCCTAACCTTGTAGGAAGATATTTCTCCCTGAGTTGCTCCCCCTCTTGAAGAAACAACCCTTCACACATTCCCAGATTCCTCGTTTCACCTCATTCCCTTCATCCTGTGTCTGCAGAGCACCAGCAGCAGCCTTATTTAGGAGCAAGCAGCACCACAAGCGGCCGAAGATCGTTTGCAAGGCTCAAACAACGCTCCCCTCTGCTCCCACTCAGCAAGTCTGGACGTGGGGCCGCAGCGGGAGCACTGCCACAGGCACTGCTGCCGCCAGGAAACGGGGTTCAGTGCACAGAATCACAGCAGAGGCGGGGCTGGAAGGGATCTCTGGAGGTCACCCAGTCCAACTGCCTGCCAAGGCAGGGTCACCCAAAGCAGGCGACACAGGAGCGCATTCAGGTGGGGTTGGAATGGCTCCAGAGAGGGAGACTCCTTGGGCAGGTGTTCCAGGGCTCTGCCGCTCTCATGGAAAAAAGCTCTTCCTCGTGTTGAGGTGGAACTTGTGTTTTAGTTTACGGGCATTGCTCCTTGTCCTGTCCCTGGGCACCACCCTCTCATACCCCTCAGAGATATTTCATAGACTCACAGAGTGTTAAGGGGTTGGAATGGACCTTAGAGATCATCGACTCCCAATCCCCCTGCCCTGGGCAGGGACACTCCCACTGTCCCCAGTTGTTCATTGATGGGATCCCCTCTCATTCCTCTCCAGACTAAGCAGACCCAGCTCCCACAGCCTCTGCTCGTGAGAGAAATGCTCCAGACCACTGATCTCTGTGGCTTCCACTGGACCCTCTCCAGTAGCTTCTTGTCTTTCTCACACTGTGAAGACCAGAATCAAAAGCAATAAATTAAAGGAGGGCAGCAAGAGCTGTGAGCACAGCCCAGCACAGCCACCACAGACCACCAAGGAGGGGCTTCAAAACAGCAGCTCAAACCCTCCCGTTGGAATAACCCAGAGCACAGCAAGAATGAGCTCCTCAAATATTTACTCACCCTCCCAGAAAAATTCTGCAGAGTTATATCACAGGACTATTTCAAGTATGTCAGCTAACAAGCTTCCAGCTGGCCTAATGGGAGCTGCAGTCCCACCTTCGCTTGGATGCAGATAACCCACACACCAGCAGGACTGACAGAGGAGGATTCACCCCTTTCCTGCCCAGGGCAGTCTTTGGGAGCCTCACACCTGAGTTAAACACCTTGAGATGCAGGCTAGGATCAAAGAATGATGTGATGGCAGAGATTAGGCAGCTGAAGAGCTCCACTCCACATCCCAGGGCTCCATGAGGCACTTCCAAATGCTCAAAAAGGGAATGTGGCTGATTAGAAAGATCTTACAGGTATCAGTAAAAACTCCCCAGTGTGGCATCCACCAAAATCCACCTCCTCAAAATCCAGAACACGCCAGACCGAGGAGCACCAAAACCCAAGCTCATGGGTTTTCAGCTTGCAGGAAGAATGAGCAAGATCTACAAGAAATTCAAGGAGAAGTCACTGAGAAAACCAGTGGAAAATGTCTCAATTAACTAATTTATCAATGGTCTGTGCCTCCTCCATCAGACCATGTTCCAGGAATGAAAAGTGGCTCCAGTAAGAGTATTCTTCAAGAGCAGTTATAGCAAGGATACCTTAGAGCAAATGTGTGGCATGCAAAATTATGGTGCATAAACACAAGTATTAAACTGTTCCCTGTGCATTTTGAAACCAGGAATTTTTTCTTGTGCTGAATTTCCATCTCAAAAAGCTCGCGGAAGGTGCTGACTCCTTTGCTGTGTGAATTATCCCCTGAGGTCCCTGGAATTACAGGTTAGTGTGATGCCATCTAAATCTGTCACCTTATCAACAGCAGGCCTGGCTGGCCTCTGGGCACTCAAACTGGCCCCAAATCCCAGGTGGCCCCTTGGCTATGCCAGCCCCACCTCCTCTGTGTGCCCTCTTTGAGACAGCCCAGACACTTTGTCATTAGCAACCCTGAAGCCTGTTTCTGCAGTAAATGAGCTCCTTGGATCTTCCAAAACAATTCTCACCTTCCTCAAGGGAACAGAAAAGAATAAAGATAAAACCTCACCAAAAAAAAAAAAAATAAAAAATCTGGAGTTCTTAACAAGATCAGCCCTTTAAAAAAAAAAAAAAAAGATAATCAAAGCTTGGAAACTAAAAGCTGACTGATCCTTTAATAACAGAACTTTCCTGTATTTATGGAATTTTCTGGTTTGGAACAAAAGCATCTGCTCATTTAGTGGGTGTTATAAGCATCACTCCTATACTCTGGTGATGCTGAAACCAAGAGGCCTAGTTTAGTGCTAAATGACCACAGAAAAACATTTTCCATGACTCTGAAAGCCAAATTCTAGTTCTCACTGGGATTTAGGGCTTCACCTCTCCACTGTACATGTTCGTGTGCTGTCACTGTGTTTTGTGCTGCTCCAACCACTGTTGCAGCTTGGTAGTGACAACGCCAACACAGTTCCAGCTCATTCAAACCCTGCACAGAATTCAGGTCGGTACAGCCTGGAGGTCTGTGCCCAACAGGAAAACAACCCCATCTGTAATGATCACAGCCAGAGACTGAACATGCACTGTGGCTCTTCTGTCCTCCTTACAGCATCGTTTTGGTTCCTGGGTTTTTCTGACAATGGTTACCTTGCAATTTATGCAACTGCTTAAAACCAAGCTCGAGATAATCCCTTTTAAGCACGCCACCAGTTACTTGTGTTTAGAGCAATCACCGCAGGCTACCGTGGATGCAAAACGTGATTTTCAAGCCAGAACTAATTATTCTCTGCAAATATGACAGCCCAGAATAGTCTCCATCACAGAATGGCATCATCTCACTCAATGGCAGATCCCTGATGCCAGGAAGGTCTGACACAGGGAAGTCTCCTTTTAAACTGTCCTTGTTCTTCAGTTCTTTTCCTAAGCATCTGTTTAGGGATGGGCTTAAGGGATCCTTCCTGTGGAGGAGTAAATGGCTTCAGGAAGCAACAGGGTTCATGATCAAACTCATTAAAAAAAAAAAAACAAAAAAACCCCCAGCACTGCTGCAACACACTGCCCCAGATAGCACCTCCCAACATTAACTCTAGGAAGCCTGATCAATTCGTTATCCTGAAAAGGAACTTAAGGAAAAGCCCTGAACAGGGCAAGGGTGCCAGACTGACTCACATAATCCCATTAGAGTTATCCAGAGCACTCCGTTTGCTCAGTATCTGAGAGATAACAGGATTAACTTCATGTTTGACATCATTTCAGCTTAATAATTGTGGAATCACTCCTACAGCCCTAATGTCATTGATTCAGCAGGGGATTCCCATCACCCCCCCAACAAGTCCCAGCCTTGAAAGCCCCTTCATTAGCCTCAGCATCTTAAGTTAATTACTTGGAGAGATTTTCTTTTCCTCCCTCAAAACAAAATGTAATTTAACCCCTGCAACCTACAATGCTTGGGCAGAACAAACTCCTGCCTTCCCTGCAGGAAGGCACCCTGTTTACTTTCCTAATCACCACTTTAGTTTCCAAGATTTAATGTTAAGACGGAGGAGCTGGGGGGGGGAGTGGGGCAGGGCAGGTTTTTCGTCATTTTGGTTGAATTTCAACAAAAAACATAACAAAGGCTGGGTATAATCGTCTCAAAGATCAAGGTTCAGCCCCAGATCCCTGCCTAACTCTGCCTTCCTGGGGAGAGGGGGTTGATCTAAGAGCAGAGCTACGGCCAGCCCGGATCACCGCAGAGCCTCCAGGAGAGATTTTTCCTTGCCAAGCCATGACTCGCTGCTCACCTCACCTTGGAAACGAGTCCCTCAGTGCAGAGGGGCTGGGGAAGGAAAGGGAAAGCACACAAAGCAAACAGTACACAGAGCTGCTTCAGACAGCGCGGGGGAAGAGAGCACAGGAACCGGGACGTGTTTTTATACGGTTTTATTTTGTTTCATGGAGTGCAGAGCACTATTAAATTCTACCTTTCAAGTGCAGCGGGAGGCTGCGCTATTCCAATTAGGCCAGTGTTGTTGTGCTGGCACTAAGCCCAACGCGGTGCCAAATCTGACTCCACCGCAGCGCCTGTGAAAGCAAATGTCCACAGCACCGTCATGGTTTTGTCTCTTTTACCCCCCTGCCCCCCAAAAATGGGAAGGGAGGGGAGAAATCTCCTACAGAAATGCAATCCACAAAATTCTAGAATGGTTCGAGTTGAAAGGCACCTTTCAAACTCATCTCGTTCCACCAGACCAGCTTGCTCCAAGCCCTGAACACTGGCAGGGGTGGGGCAGCCACAGCCTCTCTGGGCACCCTGTGCTCACGGAGGGCTCCCCACGCTCACAGGGCAGGAAGGATTCCTTCCCAACATCCCATCCATCGGGCAGTGGGAAGCCGTTCCCCGTGTCCCGTCCCTCCGGAGCTCCTTTCACCCGGGCCCCCGCGCCCTCTGCCGGCCACAGCGCTGCGGGCCTCGGGCTCCCCCGGCGCTCCGGGGCTGGAGCGGGCCCGGAGACGGGAAACAGGCCTGGAGAAAGGCCTGGAGACACAAACAGGCCTGGAGAAAGGCCTGGAGACACAAACAGGCCTGGAGAAAGGCCTGGAGACACAAACAGGCCTGGAGAAAGGCCTGGAGCAGGACCCAGAGACACAAACGGGCCTGGAGAAGGGCCTGAAGACACAAACAGGCCTGGAGAAGGGCCTGGAGTGGGCCCAGAGACACAAACAGGTCTGGAGAAAGGCCTGGAGACACAAACAGGCCTGGAGAAAGGCCTGGAGCAGGACCCAGAGACACAAACAGGCCTGGAGAAAGGCCTGGAGACACAAACAGGCCTGGAGAAATGCCTGGAGCAGGACCCAGAGACACAAACGGGCCTGGAGAAGGCCTGGAGCAGGCCCAGAGACACAAACGGGCCTGGAGAAAGGCCTGGAGACACAAACAGGCCTGGAGAAAGGCCTGGAGACACAAACAGGCCTGGAGAAAGGCCTGGAGCGGGACCCAGAGACACAAACGGGCCTGGAGAAGGGCCTGGAGAAGGGCCAGAGACACAAACGGGCCTGGAGTGCCTGAGGGAGCCTGGAGAAAAGGAGGCTCAGGGAGACTTTGTTGTCTCCAGCTTCCTGACAGGAGGGCGCAGCCAGGCTGGGGGTCGGGCTCTGATCACAAGGAACAGGACAGAACAGGAGGAAATGGTGTCAAGAGAAGGTTTAGGTTGGATATCAGGAAAAGTTGTTCATCAAAGGGTTGTGAGTCCCTGGCACAGGCTGCCCAGGGCAGTGGTGGAGTCCCCATCCCTGCAGGGATTTAAAAGCCGTGCCGATGTGGCACTTGAGGACACGGGTTAGTCGTGGCCTGGGCAGTGCTGGGGGAACAGCTGGACTTGAGGATCTCGGGGGGGCTTTTCCAACCTGTGATTCTATGGTAATGGAATTGCACAGCCGAGTTACACCGATGCACAAAGCTCTGCCTTACACAGCCTTAAGACTAGCTCTAATCGGCACCAGGGTCCATGGCAGAGCCCGCATCTGCAAAGCTCAGCTCAGAACCTGCACAGCCTGAGCACCCTCAGGATGAACAGATCTCTATGTGAAATTTAGCAAAGCCTATAAATGTTATCCTTCATGTGCCAGGGGATACAAATTTATCACGACCCAGACATTAATTCCTTTTGAAATCTTAAAATCCCTGCTTCACAAAATGAGCCAAACCCAGGCTGGGTTGAAGAGCCATGTTCTCCCTAAGCCAGTCGTGGTTATCCAACTCATTCCACATAGCTGGATGGGTCCAGCCTGTAAAAAAGCTACCCGGTATCTCTGGTTTCTTGTTTGTTCCAGGAGACAAAAGACACCTTCAGCAATCAGAGCCAGGGCTCGTTTCCAAGACAAAGGAGAACCAAGCAGATAAAGTGGTGATGTCAGCAGTGACAACATCCAAATGTTCACACTGGAACTGCACCTCAGGACCAGCCTGAGGGCCTGGGAGTAGCTTTGTCCAGCCAACAGCTCAGTTAACACTATTTACAGCTCACAAAGGCAGCAAGATAATGAGAACATTCAGTATTTTGTTTTTAAAAGGCCAGGTTTGCCACTCAGCCTGGACACATGGCTCCTGTGTGAAGAAACAGTAATAACAAAAATCACATTTATACTAAACCTGCTTGCCTCTGGTTCCAGGCAGGCTCCTCTTCTACTCCCAGCCCCAATAAAATCAGCTACTAAAATCCCTGGACAGAATTTACAGGCAATGTTCCAGGAGCAAGGTGAATTTAAGGTCCAACAAGTTAAAAAAGAAAACTAGAAACTCTGGAAACCTACTGCCCCCTCCTCCATGCCCTACTTACTGAGCCACAGGAACTCCACACTCACTGTTCCACAGCAAATCACCCTGAATTACCCAGAGGACTGACTGCATGTCCTACAAGGTCTTATCTCTTCACACAAGGAACGAGATTGTTCAATTCTGTCATGAAGCACTTCAGCAAAGCACATTTCTCACTCAACATCAACCTTTGGCACTCTCTTGCTCCAACCAGCCTGGAGGCCAAAGCATCTCCATCGCAGCACATCCACAGCTGAGCCAGGAAACCACGAACCCAGCAGAATTAATCTCTGCTTTCCCCCAGTCAGAGATACGGGTACAGACGACTTAGCACAACAGCTTCAAAATGAGTGCCGTGGAATTACAAGGTTCCTGGCAGGTCAGCATTCGGCTTGTAGCTCAGGAGAGAAAGGCAGCAAGAGTTCAGGCACCTCCTCAAGCTGTTCAGGGAGGAATTATTGGGTATTAATTTTCAGAAATGCCACGCTAACTAGATGGATGGATCAGCTGAACCCCTTGCAAATACAGCAGGCAGAAAAACAGCACTGACACGCCATCGAGTGTCTCAAGCACCCTGACAGCACTCAGCACATTAATTACACCAAGAACTAGAACAAATTTAAGAACAAAAGGCTGTCAGGAAAATGTCCCAAAGTATTTTGCTAACCCCTCAAGTGCACTTGACTTATTTACAGTCACGCTTTCAGGCAGGTAAGGAAATGCTCTATGCTGCGCCTTGTTTAAAAGTCAAATGCTTTCCACAGAGATCAGTTCCAACCTCTGGTAACCTGCCTAAGGAACAGCAGGAATTTGCCTCTCTACCTGCTTGCAAGCTAGCGCACATCAACTGTAATTAAGGATTTGATCTTGGGCACTTTGGCCCCTCTGGTGGTTCTGCTGTATCACGCAGAGCTGTGTTACTGCTGCACGCACAACATGCAGCATCTGAGCGGAATCACAGCTTCTGGGTCTTCCTGGAAGAAAAACCCCATTCTTTTGTTCTGAACAGACACTATGAAGAGATTTCAGCTGGCTGCTTAGCAGTGACTGCCCTTCTCCAGCAGATCTGAGTTGGTGACAGCAAAACTCCCAATCCTGTGATGCTTTGACTGCACATCAAAGCCAGCACACACTGCTGGCACTGACTGCCAGCTCCATCACCCTGGTGTAGCCTAAGACCTCAGAGCCCCTTCCTGTGCCTAAATTGGCTCCAAGAGAGCTGGAGAGAGACTGGGGACAAGAGCCTGGAGTGACAGGACAAGGGGAATGGCTTCCCACTGCCAGAAGGGAGGGAGAGATGGGATATTGGGAAGGAATCCTTCCCTGTGAGGGTGGTGAGCTCTGGCACTGGGTGCTCAGAGAAGCTGTGGCTGCCCCATCCCTGCAAGTGTCCGAGGCCAGGTTGGACAGGCCATGAAGAAACCTGGTCTAGTGGAAGGTGTGTGCCCACGGTCCTCCCAACCCAAACCATTCAATGATTCATAATGGCTCCCATAACGGTTTAACATCTCCCAGCATCTGATTTTTGACGGTAAGGATGGGAATCAAGCAGCTAGCCATGCATCCTGCTGGGAAAAAGCAGCAGAGCTGCTGGGATAAGAACCAAGTATTCACATTTTCAGCCCTTTCCCCTACTCAGGCTATATTTGGAGTCCAAGTCTCCAGAAGCAGCAGATTCACATCACGCTGGTTTCTTTCTGAGGCATGTAACCCACAAGTCAGCTTAGATGCTGAAACAAATTACTTCTTTGTTTGCACAAAGGTGAAGGACTTGAAGAGTATTTCCTATTTTTAGGAGGAAGAGAATTGGGAAAAAAGTAGCACAGCAGGAGACAGAAAGAGGATGAAAGTCAAAGGGGATGGAAATCAGCATGGAATACAGCAGTAGTTCCAGAAGGTTCTTAAAGCATCCATAAACTTCATATTTCAGGAGCCTTCTAAAAAAGCAGCTTTGTGTAACGGCCTGTGTGTACAAAGGCTGCATTTCACTAATTTCCTCAGATATTTCACAGCTGTCCCACAGAAATTTAGACCTTTTAGGGACTTAGAGGTTCATATCTGAATACCTGCAGAGGAGGCGTGTAAGCACAGGCAGAAACTGTCAACAGAGTGCAAAGTACAGGAGGTCAAAGGACCCAACAGCAAACGCCTTCCATGAAAAGGCTCCCTCTGAAGCTGTTCATTAATGATTGCTCATTACTGGGCAAGTGAACTGCAGGTCTGCTCCCACCTTAGATCGATCAAACATGGCAGCAGAGCTTTCAAGGAGCCATGGGTGTAAGGTAAGACTTTTGCCCTGCAAAGCACAAGGATTCCACTTCAGTATTTTGCTTTTTAGATCTCCCAGACTTACAGACAGATGAAATACTAGGTAGAACACAATCCTTTGACAAAGAAAAAGCTCCAAACCTAGCTCAGATCATGGTAAGGTGAGCGAGTGGTCTTTGGGAGGTGGCCTGGGTAGTGGCAGCGCAGGCAGTAGATGAACAGTAAAAACAGGCTCCAAAAATAGAGTGTAATTCCTCACCTGCACCACAGGAAGGATGTGAAGAAGGGAAGGATATTCCAGATCATTTGTGTAGGTGGGACCTTGTGGAAGCTTGGCCTGGCAGCGTGTTTATATTTAGATTTCATTTACTCCCCTCCCTAATTTCCATCCTCCCACTGGCTTCTCCAGGGTGACACTGTCCCTCCAGCAGGGACCACGTGGGGCTGACACCAGCACCACCTCTCATCTCCTCACAGAACAGTGCAGAACCTCCTCATCACTGCAACCTCAGCAGTCTGTACATTCCTAAAGCCAATGCCAGTGACACAGGCACAGCCTACAGGGAAGATATTCAGTTTTAAGTGCAGCATCAGTAACAAACAAAGATATGTGAGGTTGCCCTGGCTACAAACCCCCCCTCCAAATTTTTCTGCAGAGAACTGTTGTAAAAATCACAACATCCCAGAATGATTTGAGTTGAAAAGGACCTCAAAGCTGACTCAATTCTACCTCATGCCAAGGGCAGGGACAACTTCCACTAGACCAGGTTGCTCCAAGCCCCATCCAAACTGGCCTGAAATGCTTCCAGGGATGGGGCAGCCACAGCTTCTCTGGGAATTCCATTCCAGTCCATCACCCCCCTGACAGGGAAGAATTTCTTCCCATTAGCCAATCCAAACCCACCCTCCTTCAGTTTAAGGCCACATGTGGCAACTTTACCTACAATCACTTACTCAGGCCCATGTCCCAGATTTTGCCAGAAGTTTCTGCGTATTCTTCTCTATACTTAACTCAAGGGTTGTGAGCAAATTTTAAGCTGCATACCTGTTCTAGAATACCATGTATGGACAGCTCTGAAACTTCACTGCAGCTGCCTGGAGACCTGGCTTCCACTCGTCCTCAGAGATGAGCACGAATTAAAATCTGAAGACAACAGCAAATTTCATTTTTAATTAGCCAGGGCAGTCAGCCAAGTCAGCTCCCCCACCCACCCATGGCTGGTGAAGCCTGACAGCTCAAAAGGATTTACGCTTCCCTGTGCATTCCCAGTGGCCATTCCAAGCACAGCAGCTCAAACAAGCGCCAGCCATGCAGCATTGTGAGTGCAGTTAATGTCCAACCAGCGAGGGACAGCAAGGCATCCAAAGCACCACGCTTGAAGGGAACAAAGGGCACGGACTTGGACTTCAGCTCAGCTCCATCTTACCTCATCTCCGGGATCAACCCAGTAGTCCTGAGCTTAGCAGCACTTGGAGAATGAATATCCGTGAAAGCAAAGGAATTTTAAGGAAATTATAATGAAAGATCCATCTGTTTATTCTGTCTTTAATACAGGGCTCTTTGCTCCCGGCACTAAGGAGGTGACACGTAAAGCCTCGTGACCAGCCGTGGGGTGTCTGTGCATGCAAAGATCCAGTACAGACACTCCAGCCTAAACTGGCACCACTCAAGGTGTTCAGAGGAAAAGGGGAAGTAACTTTACTTAAGTTGGCAAAAAGCAAACAGAACATACGGCTTTTCACATCCCAGGCCACCAGCACTCATCAAAACAGGGACTCTCAGAAACCTCAAAATGCTCCAGCTCTGTGTCTCACTGATCTAGCCAAAAAATGGGGTTCAATTGCATGTGAAGAGGGACACAAAGCTTTGTGATGTGAACAGAGGTGGCTGGTGGCAGTCCCAGCACAGGCTGAGTCCTGGTGAACAAGGAGAGCTCACCAGTCACAGAATGGCTGGGGATGGGAGGAACATGGAGTATCTTGTTCCAACCCCTGCTGTGGGCAGGGACACCTTCCACCAGACCAGAGCCTCATCCAACCTGGCCCTGACATTGCTCAAAGCCACCATAACTCAAGCTCTAGGGACTGGAAAACAGCTCTGCTGTGCTCTGCTCTGTCCCAGGGCTGTCTCGGAGCTGCCACCTCCACAGGGACTGCTCCAGCCTCAGCTGCCGGCACCACACTCACTTCACCTTCCACCTCCTTCACGAGTCATCATTTGTATTTAGTTTGCCACAAGCAAATCAGAAGGGAAAGCAATCACCAGAGATTAAATGTGCACCTCACAGCCTGTCAAAGAGGGGGGCACAGCAGTTCTTGCCACCAGGACTACAAGCACATTATGCTTTTATGCAGGAGCTCTTGGCTTGCAGATGATCCAACCAGGCTCCAACACATCAGCTCTGTATGAAGCCAAAAACTGGCCTTCATCTGCCTCACCAAGCACACTGCCCTGCTGACAAGCACAACCATTCCCAGAGTTTTCAGGGTGGCATCACCTGGCTGAATACACTAACCTAGAAATATTATTTATGAGTTAGAAGCCACCAACTACAGCATCACAGTCCAGAAGATGTGAGGTCAATATGCTGCATGGATACTGGCTTCCCACGGTGCAGGCAAGAGCTTTCATGCAAATCTCATGTCAATGGCGAGGAAAAAAATGGGCATTTAACTCCTTTCTTGTAGCCATTTTAGGCAAACAGACGGAAGAGCTCTTCAAGGCAATCTCTAAGCCAAAAATCTGTGAGTTTTAGTCACAACCATATCCTTGCATCAGTTAAACCTACCAGCAATGAGTTTCCTTGCTTCAGGGCAAGCACTACACACAGCCTAAAGCAAGAGATTTAAATTTTAATTAAAAATAAAAAAAATCCTGTATCTTCTGCAACGCAGAGCAGCCTAAAGGAATAAATACAGAACAACAGGAACAACCAGGAGCTGATCCTCCTTTATGCCTTGCCACGTGCCTTGTTCAAACTAGCTCATTGCTTCTGGCCTCTTCCTTATTAAAAAAGGGGATGTTACTGGTTTTCAAGAGCTTAGGATAGCCGAGAGACCAGTATCCCAGGTTTCACAGATGGGATATTCCAAAAAATATCTCCTGTATTACAGAGCTTCAGTCAGATGTGGTCCACACCACAGCACAAGTGCAGCTGATGCATCTGCCAAACTACATCATTTTCTAATCACCTTCTACACTTGAAATGAAGACATCAAGTTTAAAGTAATCAGATTCTTTATGACACTTAAGCAAGGAGGACAGGTCAGAACCATAATCTGTGGCAAGATACTCAAGACTGTACTCACCAGCGTTCTCTTCCATTCCTCTTGTATACTAGTGCCCGGAGAAATTCCTACAAAAAACAGGGAACAAAGTCAACACACAAAATTCCAAGTGTGGAGAAAGCTCAGATTTAGTTTTATTTCTCTATCAGCTCTGCACAGCCTACACAAAATCAGTGTGGAGGGAACCTAGAGCAGAAATCCTGCCCCAAACTAGAAAGAGTGTGACATTGTCACCCCGCTTTGAAGACATCAGAAACTTCTAATCACAAACACGCTGCAATGGAAAGAAAAGAGAAACAAAATTAAGGTGCCATAATTACAAAGCAGCAATATTTGTTCCCAGGGAAAACATTCCACTTCTGCCTCTTCAGGAAGGGATGTGCCTGCTGTAAAAGGGAACAGCCTACTGCTTATCTAGCAAAGGCAGCACAGCACATGCACAGGAAGTATTTCAGATGTCACACAGCATCAAGGCACTTCTGAACATACTGTGGGGAAAAAAAAAAAAAAAAAAAAAAAAGACAAAAAAAAAGGAACCAGGATTTTAGTAGAAAAGCCAGTTTTTCTCTAGAGAAAGTTCTGAAATGAGGTGCCAGGGGAACTAAGTTTGAGGAAATCATGTTGTGCCTTGATTTTGACAGATTCTGCAGCAGAGTAAAAAACAGGCTCAGTATTTTAGAAAACAGGAGGTTCTGTCCTCAAAATCTTGCAGTTCAAACTCAGACAACCACAACTGGACAATGCCAGCAGGAACCGCATGGGGTGACTGGGGAAGAACTACAAAACAAGGTTCTTCCAGTGCTGAGGAGCCAAAGCCAGCCTTTATCCACAGCCCACTTCAGCCTAACCTTTCCCCCACGAAGCCCAGGCCAACTCAGCACCTTTGCTCCCAGCAGCAAAGTGTCGTTTGGTGGCTTTAGTTTAACATCAGATCAGCTGCTCATCCTCATGTGACAACTTGCTGGCTGTGCAGCATGTGCTCAGCTTCCTCAAGAGCACTGGAGCATCCCAGGGCTGCAGAGTCAGCCCAGACAGCCACAACACACCCCCCATGGAAGCTCTGCCACTGAGACTTTTCAGCTTTGCAGGGGAAAATGCTTCTTTGGATCAGATAACCGTGCTCCAGGCAACTTCCCTCTGATGCAGCTCAAGTTCCATCGTAGTGATGCTCCTGGAATGGAGGGGGGAACACCTCAACAGAGCCTCAAAACATAAGTGGTGATCACAGCTTTGAAAAGAGAACAAGTGTCTGTACAGGATTCTGAGCAGCAAATGCGTGGATCAGGAATATCAGAAGGTTTTGATTTCAGAGGCACACAACCACAAATCGCTTAGGAAACACCCTCAGAATCCCTACAGCCTGATCCATTAACACTGTTAAAATGCAGCTTTCACACACGTTTGGATGCATGGTTTGGTGCATCCACGTGCTGCATCAAGGACACCATTTGCAAGAACTGGAATGAATGAACTATAGAATCATTTAGGCTGGAAAGCCCTCTAAGATGGTTGAGTCCAACCACTATAACCCCATGTCCCCAGGTGCCACATCCACATGTTTTTAAACGCTTCCAGGAACGATGACTCCAACACTGCTCTGAGCAGCCTGTGCCACAGCTTGACAACCCTTTTGGTGCAGAAATTTTCCCTGATATCCAACTTAAAACGCCCTGGCACAACTTGAGGCTGTTTCCTCTTGTGCTGTCCCTTACTCCCTGCGAGCAGAGCCTGACCCCCATCTGGTCCAGTCTGGTGCCAGGGAATGCTCCCCCACTGAAGGCAGAAGAGCCACTATCCCTGCCTGCCCTTTCACGCCAGCCCTTCTGGGAAAGGAAAGCAGAAGGGAAACCGAAACTGCCACCTCAAAGTCTGTTTGAACCTCAGCACAAATGACAGCACTGCTCCCACTCCCCCAGAGCCACCAGGGAGCTGGGTTGAATTTGCCTTTCAAGGGCATTCCTGCACAGGCTGTGCTGAGCTCTGCACACTACCAGGGGCACATTTGTGCCTGGAATACTAATCCTGGCAGCCCATCGATGCTGGGCACTCACTGTGCACACCAGAGACATCTGTCACAGCTGGAAGCACCTCAGCCTCTGCTGGGAGGATCTTTCTGAGCAGAAGACTAAATCCACAATATCTGGTTATGAACAGGACAAGCATAAAAGGCACACTGCGGAAAAAAAAGGTGATGCCAGGGTAGAGGAGGAAGGAGCAAAGTCCACACTCAGTGCAGCATTGCCACAGGCTGCCAAAGCAGGAGTGCAGAGCTCCACCTGCGCCGAGGAACAGGCACTGCTCACCACAGATTCCCTGCTGCCAGCGTTAACTGTGACTGGCTAACTGGAAAGCTGCATTCTGGAATAGTACTTGAGATAACCCACTCCACGGAACAAAAACTTGCTTTTATTCCCAACTGTCACACGTTTCCCAATACCTACTTCTGAGAAAACTTGGATTTTTCATTTTCTCTAGCGTGACATGCCCACAGTTCCTCCAAATTTTCAAGTCCTCTGAGTGCTCCCACATTCCCTGGGCCTGACAGGTGTGTGAAATTCCTGTGTTTCTGAGAGCCCTGTGGCTGGCACAGCTCAGCAACGTCCAGCACTCAGGACACTCCCTGCCCCACACTGGCCACCACAGCAGCAGAACCACTGTCTTTGTCTGCCTCGAGACTTCAAACACTCTCCAGCTTTTTCCCCAGCTCTTTGTACCACTCCAAGAATATGTTCGTGTTCCATTGACCCGGCTCTGAACTCCTGGCAGTATGGTGATGGCTTTTTTCCAGCTAGGCTGCTAATCCACACACAATGGAGAGCGACTGATTTGCAGCCATGCTGGAGTGTTTTCTTCACTCTTAAAACTCCCTGCTGCACAGGGAATTTTGCCTTTCCCAGCTCTGTCACATCCTCCCACAGCAACACAAACCAGCACAATTCCAGACTTTGGACCTCATCCCGTGCCCTCCCACCCGTCCCTTGCACCAGCGCCGATCCAGCTGCTCTGAGAACAGTCAAAGCTGACCCAGATGCAGATCAAGCACATCCAGAGGAGTGGGTTAGGAAGGACAGGACCCCCACAGCCCCAGCTCAAACCACCACGAAGGCACACACCAAGGTGCTGCTGTTCCTTCCAGCCTTGGGCAATCCACATCCATGAGCTTTACTGAATACCCCTTTACAGCCTTCCCCTTTCCTCACGGTCTCCCTTTTGGCAATCCTTTCCCAGACCTCTGAAACATTAAGCATTCAGCTTCCTCCAGAATGAAGCTCATTAGCTTGGACCCCTCTGTCCTCACTGCTCACGTCCAGCAACACAAACGGCTTCCTTCAAAAGACTGCAGCACGCTTCCAAAAGTCCAGCTAAAACCTAAGCCAATGTTGGTTGTTTTTCCCCCCACTAAACCAGAAAACTGACAACTCTCCCAAGCAGAAGTGGCACATTACTTCTCCACAGTGGCTGCCAACAGGCTTGCCTTAGGCATGGAAAGGCAGTTCCCATGCTGGCTCAGCTCTAAATCACTGTTCCAGAGAGGGACGAAAGAGTGGCTGGGCAGCTACTACAGCACTTCTACTGCAATGAGACACAAAACCCAAGGCTATCTTGGAAAGAAAAGCATGTGGGGGAGAGAAAGGATGCTCTTGTAAGGGTTTGGAAAGAGTTGGAGGGAAAGGGAAGGGTTAAAACACACACATAGCTTGAGGAACATGGTCCTGCATTAATAGAGCCCGTGACCCATGAAATTAAACAAGCTCACCTGACAACTCCCAGATGATTATTCATTTTGACCTAATATGGTGCTAGTAACAGCCAATAAACAAACATTATACTATCGCTCATTATGCCACTCCAGCCCTTTGCTTTACACTACTTAAATGACATCACTGCAGCAGCACCCAGAAGGCTCCCGCTGGGGCAGATGAGAGCTTGATGCTGCCCACAACAGCTTACCATCCTAACAAAAAAAAGTATACACCAGGCATTAGGGCAGCTGGGAGATGGAGGCCAGGCACAGAGCAGCCTCCCCTTCATCAGGCAGAGAATGTCCTGAGTCTTCCTCCCTGATTTGCCAAACTCCACTTGAACAGCTGATCCGAGCCATCAGGACTCCCCCCAGCTGAAAATGTTTCTCAAGGGCCAGACTTACAAACCTCCCCCCAACTGGTCCGGGGATCTGGCCGCCTGCTCCTTTTCATAAATGCAATTTCAAAAATAAAAGCAACGTTTTATTCTCTCACCAGTAATTACTCCTTCCAGGAAGCCAGATGAGCGGATTTTTGCAAAGCTGAGATAACTCCACCTAATGCCATGGGTCTGTTGGTCATGAAGCTCCATCGGGTCCTCAGGGGGAGGGCTAAAGAAACTTATTTTATCTGCCAGTGGTGAGATTAAGAGCCTGGTAAACAAAATTAAAATTCTGTTCTACAAAGTAGAATACCTCAACAGCACCGAACTGTTCTCCCATGGGACAGATTACAGCACGGGTGCACAAGTGGAGTTTAAGTATTACAAGGGAAATTCTTAAAAAGCCTAAATAAATCAACCGTGCTAAATGCCCGAGTACAGATTACAAGACAAGGCGTAAAGGTGTAATTAACCTCTTGTTGGACAGAGTGGTACAAAGGAGAGGAGATGCAAAAGCTCCTTTTCAAGTCAGCAGATGCCAAAAAGCTCATTTATTTTTCTGACTCCGTCTAAAAACAAACCAGCTCCACCTAAAAGCCTTGGTTTGCTCATGTCCTTCAGTTATATGGTTTGAACATCATTTGCTGGTTCCTGCAAATTGCTGGAACTACAAATGCTGGTTTCCAAATCCTCTGAGCAGCCTCGGCTGACCCAGTTTGTTCTGCACTAACCACACTCTGAGCACTGGAGAGGTCAGTCAGAGGGAAAATCAGAATATTCCTCCTCAATAAAACCACACAGATTAAACCCAGTTGTTCTGCAGCCTGATCTGGCAACACGCCAATTAACAGGGTGCACTGCTAATTAACAGCCCAGCAGTTTCCCTCCCTTTCCGAGGATCCCAACACTACAAGCATTTTTGCACTTGTTGGGAAGCAATGGCTTCGAGCAGGAACACAGAAGCTGGTTAGCACGAGGAACAGGTTTTGTGGAAGAAGTGGAAAAATCAGGCAACAAGTATAACAACTCTATGTGCAATTTCAACAGAAAACTGGAAGAGCCAGGATTGAAAACCTCAATACAGTTCATATTACAATAAAAAAAAACCAAAACCCAGTGGCTTTTTGTCACAGACTTAACATTTGGTAAGTGGCTCCCCATGCAAACAGCAAATGTTTTCCAGCAGCTCAGTAGCTGCCTGTGGGTGGCACAGTAATATAAGGTTACTGGAGAGGAACTGGAAAGGGAAGGGAGCTGCATCCTCCCTGACTGCACCACGGGGAAGGTGAGTGGCTTTTTCCAACACTTGGGCAAAAGCAAACCTTAAAAATACTCCTGGATGTGCTGTGCAGAACGTTGGAATGCGACTCCAGACCCTGCATCGTTCCTGCTCCTGCAGAGAATCTGTGAGGCTGGAAGGGATCTCCAGGATCACTGAGTCCAGTTGTGACCAATCACCACCTTGTCGACCAGACCAGAGCACTGGGTGCCACATCCAGCTGTTCCCTGAGCGCCTCCAGAGACAGTGAACGTTGGACACTGGACAAGGCCCTTTGTTTATCCATGCCTCAGTTTCCCCTGTCTTCAAGATGGGATTAACTTCTTTTGTAAAGCGACTCAAAACGCAAATTAAAACTTGCAATACTCCGTATTTCCTAGGAACTTTCACCTTATGTAAGCCTCCACAGTAGTACATGGACACTTTATTCATCTCACAAGCCAAACACAGCGAGTTCTTCCATACTTCTATTAGAAATAGACCATGCACAGTTTGAAAAAGCCACTCTAGCCTCTCCCAGGCGCTTCAGTTCACTGAAGGAGCTGTGTTCACCAAAAAGCCAGCTATGGCAAAGAATGGCACATATGAACACGGCTTCTGCACCAGCCCCCAGTGACAAATGCTATTTCTATTTAGCTCTCAGTATGGGAAACACCTCTGATTTGCCTCCAAACCTGGTGACAGCTGATCCACCACTCTGGAGGTGCAGAGAAAAAACTGCAGTATGAACAGAGCAAACCAGCTTCCCCCTTCACTGTCCTTGAAGCGGCTGAAGGGTTTGTCTCGGACCAAAATTACCTTCTTGATAAAAGCACAGGGTAAAATTAAAGCAGAATGGCCCATTCACACAGAGGTCAGATGCTCTTATTACTGTGAAGCTGACACAGGAGTAGGAGGATTCAAAAGGAGGCAGCAAGGCAGAGCTATGCGGTGATCAACTGCTTGATATCATGAAACCCAGGAAATTAAAGAAGCTCTGGACACCCACAAAGCCAACACAGACCACTTAATCTATCAATACATCGAACACTCAAAATGCATTAAAAGATTCTTGTACTGAAGAATGCAACTCCTGCAGCTTGCTGTCACTCAGGAAAGTTTGGGCACAGCAAAGGAAGGAGAAAAGGAAGGCAACTGATGTCTTTATAAAGCAGTTTCTGTAGAGTGCCTCCGTTATCCAGGGCTGCACACATTTTTGCATAGTGGGACTTAAAAGGAACCAGCTTCACCAGCACCTGCTTCAGCAAAGCAAACAACAATGGATATCTGAAGTGCAGAGCTAAACTGCCCAAAATCTAAGCCGTACTTTCTATTTCTCCCTCTTTCCAAAATGCAGAGGATGACAAACTGAATTCTTGACAGCACAAATCCATATTAGGATGAACTTCATCGCTGCTGAAGCCACTGGGGCATCCCCAGTTAGTTACAAAAACACCAGCTGGGCCTCTGCAAACCCAGACCACAGCCCAATCACAAGGCCTATATAAATTAATTAGTGCAGTGATTGAAAGCACAGAGGAGATGGGGAAATGCCTCGAGTACAATTCCCCTTTCAGAGAAGGTTATGTAAGTGTAAAGGGAAAACAACCAGGAGCGTGCTCCCTACTTCTATGAATGTTAAGAACAAGAAGTCTTGAGATGCCTTTATGTTTGTTTTTTTTTCCTGTAAAGGTTATAAAACAATGCACAACATGTTAAACACTAGATGCTCGCTAGCATCTAATATTCAACCCCAAAAATAAGCTTGAGTGCTTTAACCTACCCAAAATGGTGGTCACCAGTGGAAGGGTTTCTCATCCAGATCCTTTCCAGCTTGTTATATTACCACAAAGAAATGAATCCCAGGGGTTTTTTAAAGAGAAAAAAAACATGACACAGAGCAGTAGAAGGTCTCCCTCTTCCAAAAGCAGCTGAGATCAGCTTGCAGCCCCTGTGAAAGCCCAGCCCCAGAAGCACCACGCTGGTTTCAGCTCTGCGACTGGCACAACTTGTGTTTTACTGCACAACTGATTTCAGGACAACAGGGCTCGTCAGAAATTAAAATTCCTTTGTGCTCTGCAAATACCTGATCATGCAACAGCTCATTCTTGTACCGCACCTCACAGGGAATTTCAGTTCATGTGGCTGCCCCATCCAGGGAAGTGTCCAAGGCCAGGCTGGATGGGGCTTGGCACAACCTGGGGCAGTGAAAGGTGTTCCTCCCCATGGCAGGGAGTGGGACTGGAGGATTTTTAAGGTCCCTTCCAACCCAAACCATCCCAGGATTTTATGGTTTATACCTGATGAACACCAAGCAAACATGAGCTCAGTCCTCTGCTTGTGCCTGTCTCCCAGGAAGGATCCAGATGAGTTTGTTTGGACAGATCCAAGCAAACCTCTCATCCTGGACCCACTGTTTCAGACAGCAGCTGAGAGCTGTGCTGACTGCATTATCTGAGCTACAATAATCTGTGCCAGTTCTGTAACACACCCCCAAAATGCACAAAATACAACAGAGTTACTTATTTACCTCTGGCTTCTGGGGTAAAATCCAAACCACCTCTTGCCTTCACTTTGTGGTTCCCATTTTCATCGAACTTTGAATAAAAACCAAGCAGCTGAGTACTCATTCAGTGCTGTGGTCATGCCCCTGTAATTATGACTCGACAGACAATTTCAATTCAACCACCATTTCCTCCCCTGAATGAGGTCACTCTTAGTCTGAACCACTGCAGAGCCCCTTTGAAAAGTGTTTCCTTTTGCCTCCGTTTAAGAATGGAGAGGAATGACCTTAACCACCATCAAAGCCCTAAAAGGGATTCGTCAGAAAGCTCACCTGAACTCCCCAAAATCCTGCAGCAGCAGAGCTGAATTTGCAATCCTGCCATGAGGGTCTTTCCCAAAGCACCCTGAATGCTCAAAATGCTTCTTGGGATAAACAGCCCACAGGGTTTGTGCAATCTGATTAAACTCCGTGCCCTCCCTGCTGCACGTTCCAGCACATAAACCAGGCATCCCTAATCAAATTCCACACTCAAAGGGAACGTTCCCACTTGGGAAAAAAAAAAAAATAAAAAATAAAAATAGGAGATGTAGGAAGCTTGTGTTGTGTAGGTGTTATCAACTTAGAGAGTCGACACTTTTCAACTGGGAACAGCTCAGCTATTTGAAATTAAAGCTCCCCCTGAATCGACACTCTGGAATTACATCACTGAATCGGCAGGAGCATGAAATGTCACCTTTTGAGGCAGATTTTGCCAAGCAGTTCAGGTGGTTTGAAATTCCTCAGTTGTAGCCTTCTATTTTTCTTTCACAGACTCACTAGCATAATTTCTAATTATTTCTGATTAAGATATCAAATTTCCTTAAAGAAGCCCTCCTCGGGCAATTATTTTCTCACAAAGCCCCGGCTTTAATAAAAAGGTGCTCAGGCTTTAACTAGGACAACAGAGAAATTAATTCCCACTGCTGATCTGGCAAAGTCTTTAAAACTGCAGGCAGCGAGGCATCCCATTGTGAAAATAAGCCCATAAAACTCCTGAATGAGAACATTTCCTTAAAAAAAAAAAATATATATATATTTGTAGTCCTCATGGTTGTGCACAAAGTTTATGAAGCAGCAACACTGATTGCCTGGGGACGGTGCTTGGTGCAGCCATCCGACCTACTGGGCTGCAAGTTGATTTTAATCTCAGGTGGAATTTGTGCCTTTCCTAACGCTCTTGCAAACGCTTTCAGATAGGGACACGGAATCTTGGAATGCTTTGGGTTGGAAGGGCCTTGAAAGATCATTTAATCCCAACCTTCCTGCCACAAGCAGGGACACCTCCCACTAGAGCATGTTGCTCAGCACATGGTCACTCATCTTGTGGGTTTTGGGCTGATATACTCCTCCAAATTATCTTTAATTAAATCTTGAGTGGGATAATCTTAAAAAGAGTAATCTCCTAGAACTTCCCCCCACTTCCCAGAACAGGAATGTTTCAGCTCTGTTCTCTCATCGCCACTCTAACTTTCCATTAGAAATGACATTTTTCCAGCCAACACTTTTAGCTGCATTAAGAGCTCAACGAAGCTATCAGGGCTTCTTTCCAGCCACAAAAGGCTTTTCCAACAGTAACAATGGTTAAAAAAACACCCAACTGAAGCAGCAAATCTCTCCTGGTGCCCTGCAGGCAGCCTAGCTGCTCTGGGCCAGGAAGGCAACCAGGAGAAACTGCTCCTCTCCAAACGTGCCAACTAAATCAAGGGAATCATTATAACACCAAGGAGCAGAGAGGACTTGAAAATTAGAGAAAACATCAATGTCTCAAGCACAGGAGCTGAGGAAACGCCGTGGGATGGGCTCTATTAATAGGAAGGTTGTTAGACCTGGCTCTGCACACTTAGCATGAGGAGCCCCTGGTTCACGAGCTGGGGATCCTGCAGAGGATGTGCCTTAGGAACATATATCCAGGTATATCCAGGTATATCCAGGTACATCCAGGAGCTCCCAGCCCCTCCCTGAACAGGAACCAGCACACCTGAGTAGTTTGTCAGATCACTTGAATCAATCCACCTGAGAGCTACCGAGAATTACAGACACCTCCCGAAGTTTCGGTAAGAGGAATCCATCATGACACAGCCTGTGAGGAGCTTCAGAACAGAATTAAAACCCAGTGACAAAAAAAAAATCCTTAAAAAATGAGCACCTTGAACCATAAGCTGACACTTTGTGGTGACTTCTCTTGTACACCAGACTCAGCCCTGCTGCTCTATTCAGCTGCTATGCCCTTGGACATCAGAGCAGGTTCACTTTATGACCCCATTCCCCAGCACAGTTATCAAGCAGCCAGGAACTGCTGGTTTGCTCAGCAAACAGGACCTTTTGATAGGTGCCAGAACCAGGAACAGTTAAAAATGTACCCCCACTCCTTCCACCTCCATCAGCAGCACTCCAGGTAAATCCTAAACAAGGTTTCTGGAAAGGGAATTAACTGTATCAGAGGAATAACACAGATGAAAAAGAGTGAAATTGAAGGAGAATGTAATCACTTACAAAACGTAATATGGAAAAGGCACATTAAAGAAAAACATTAAAACTAGCAGGACCGAAATCCATACTGAGCCATATAAATGAAACAAAAAGTACTTTATGAGGCTTTTAAGATTTCAAAGGCAGGCTGTGAGTGAGCCCAGGAGTTTGAAACCTGCACAGGTATCAGGGAAACACTAGAATAAGCCAACAGCATTTCTGGAAATGTAAAAATACACTGGAAGCAGGGAGCGTTGTATTCTTACCTACACCCGATAAACTTGCTCATTTTAAATGGAAAATCAGTCAGCAGTGACAAGTCTGCTAAAGGGAAACTCAGGTCTGCAATTAAAAAGTTGTTGAGGAATAGCTGTTTTGTTGTAAAAAGGAACTGAGGCTCGAGCCAACCTGACCCAGCTTTGCCCAGTAAATAATGATGCTTGCAGCAATCTGAAGGATTGAGGGGGGTCCTTCCCCTCTGACACAACTCCAAGTTGGATGGATGATGTCATTCACTGGAAGGCCACAGAGGGTATTTATCAGCCAGGGTTGGCCTATAAATGGAGATTTAGCGACTTCATCTGAGGAATACTTCAGTTCACAAAGAGGTGCCCAACAAAACAGGGTTCAGACACATAACACGTACCCCAGAGCACAGGAACTGCCAAACTACAGCGGCTTTCACAGCGACTCCAGCCCACAGGTTTGCACCCTCCCATGCCAGCAGCCACAATCGACACACAGAAAGCTGCAGGAGCTCTGCCAGCTCTCAGGAGTTTAATTCATTGCAGATTTACTTGCTGGGACCTGTACCTGCACCCCTGTGCAGCCTCTCCTGTTTTTCTGGATGGGTCAGGGAGCTCCAGGGGAAGGCAGCCCATGAACTCACACCACTCAGCCATAACACAATCCTACTGCCATCCCAGTTTCAGCAGCCAAAGGGTGTCTGTGGTCATGCCCCTGTAATTATGACCTGATAAACAATTTCATTTGAAACCACCAAGACTGTTTTTCAACTGCCCTCCCCATTACTACAGCTTCCTTTCAGCCTTGGGTTAGGTCTGGTATGAACTATCCCGGCTTTGAGTAGCTTTTACCACAGAAGTAACCGATGAAGTCTTTAATTGCTTTATTTTCAGCAAAGAGAGCCCACTAGAAAGAACCAAAGCACCACGAATTTCCCAATGCCTTGCAAAAATTTAACTTTGTAGTGTATTTGGGATGAAAGCTTTTTACAAGGAAAAAGCAACCTGGTCTAGTGGAAGGTGTCACTGCTCACAGCAGGGGGATTGAAACTAAATGGTCTTTAAAGTTCCTTCTACCCCATCATTGTATGATCTGTGTGAGGCGATGGGGAAAAAAATCAAAACAAAACAAAGAACAACCAGGCTTCCCACAAAAATTCCCAGGCCTGAAAGCCCCCAGTACCAAACCCCCTAATTTCATGGAGCTCAGCACAGCCCTTGCACACCTTCAACATCACAGCTCTTTCGGGTTAGTCTGACATGGAAACTAAACTGGCAAAACAGCCAGAAAATCTCCTCAAGGGAGCAACTCCAGGGCAGGCACCAGGTGAAAGGATGGCAGGCATGGCACCTGCTCTGGGATCCCAAAATACCCCCAGCGCAGAGGGCAGTGAAAGCTGTGGTGGCACAGGCTCTGCCCTCCCTCCTCTCCACTGGCACCAGAGATCCCGTGGAGCAGCTGACCCCAGCCAGAACCAGCTTGGTGCAGAAGCAGCTGCTTGGAATCCAGCTCAGTTCCTCAATTTGTCTGTCACATGGGCCACAAGCAGTTGTTGGAGAATAAGGGAAGGGAGTGAATAATGCACAGGACCTGCTCTGGGCAGCTCCAGCACCTTGGGGTGTTTACACAGCTGCAGCCCCACACAGGGCTGCGGTGTCTGTCCCCACAGCCTGGGGCTGGCCTTGGGAGGCATGGAGTCAGCACCAAACGGGCTGGAAAGATCTGTGAATCACAGATCCTGCCCGCTCCTCTATCCCTTTCCCCACTGCAAGCAGCTCAGGGAAGGTGCCACCCTTATCTCTCCATGCTGTTTGAGCCAGGAGCACCTATCCTGCATCATCTCAGAGCATCTGTGGCAAACCAAGATTGTTTACTCATATTTACAAGACTATTTGAGTTCTCTACTATGAAACTACCCTTAAACTCTTCCAGTACACCTAGAAGCAAAAACCTAAAGCACCAACTGATCCCAAAACAGCAGGATTTGTCAGCCCTAGGTTTTGAAATAAGCAGGACCACGCTGATCCATAACCCAAGGGCAGGCACTACCCAGGAATTCCAGTTTAACCAGTTCCACGCTTCCTACCCCTCATTCCTCCCACCTTCTTGGAACAACAGACAGCAACAAAACCCTGCCCCAATCCCTACCAGAATAAACAGTTCATTTTGATGAAAAGCCACCTGCTCCCGCCACACAGTTAAAAGCATTTCCAAATTCCAGCTCTCTCTCAGCCAGCACAGATGGACACACCAGGCACACAGACACCAGCTTTGCTTCCAGCACAGCCTTTGTGCCGCTGAGACACAAAGCCCCATGGCAGAGGCTGCCTCCATCAGAGCTGTTTTGTTAAGGGATCATGACATAAACCAGCAATCCTCCAGCCACAAAAACAGCTCAGACTCACTCCTAGCCCAATTAAATTGCAATCTGCTAAAACACACAGGCACTCTCTGGCTTTTGGGGACCACATGCCCCCACTGGCAGATCACATCCTGAGATCTGACCAATGCATCACCTGCCCCACATGTCCCCAGATGATTAAATTTAACATGCAACGGCTCGGTCATCACCAGAGATTTTCACTTTTTTGGACACCCTGCTTCCATCCAGGGCGATGCAGGAAGGAAACAACCCATTCGCAAAAGAAATGAGAGCCCCAAGACCAGGCAATAAAACCCTAAATTGGAGCCTGAATTCTGCTTTCCTCACTCCTGCTGCCCTGTGACCCCTCGAGTGCGGTGGTATTTAGGATGGCCTTGGATTTGCAGCAGGAACAGGGCTGTTCTAGGCAAATGGAGACTGAATGCTCACTCAGAGACTGCTGCCTTTGCCCAGACAAGATGAGCACAAGAAGCTGATCCTGCAGTGCTCACTGAGCTCCACAAGCACCGGACACCGACATCTCCTGCTCCCGTGCTCCCGGTTCCTGCGCTGCTCAGCGAGTCTGGGCATCTGCAGAACGCCTCCATCGGGAACCGGCCATCCACAGGATGGATTCCTGCTGTGGTTAATCACTGCCTCCACAGGCCTGAGGCAGATCTGGTGTCCCACAGCCCCTGCAGGAGCTGTGGGCTGGCACTGTGCTGTCCACATTGCCCCGGTGCCACTCTGTCCCTCCTGGCACCCCAAGCACAAGGGGAAGAGTTTCTGAGCACAATGATCACGGTGCCCAAGACCAATTCTCCCAATCCCCTCAAGTGTACAGAGATGTCTAGCCACAAGATTCATTCATCCTATCAGAACAGCTCAGGAACCGCTTCTGTCATCTTTTGCCTTTCAATTAGCGTTCTTTGAAGACAAATGCTAATATATTTTTTAAAAAATCCAAACCCAGACTCATCACTGATATGAATCACACAGCATTATTAAATCTCCTGCCCATCAAAACAGAAATGTCTCACCTTGCAAAACAATTGTAGTGGCTGCCCAGGCTCACAGAAATCTGAGAAACAGAAATCCCATCTGTTAAAAATCTGGGTGCACTGAATGAGACTATTTGACAAGCACTCCGCTGAAAGGCAAGCAAACATTTCACCCCACAACTGCTGCTTCAAACCCAGACAGCGATTACAGGTAGCTCAGCAAGGTTCCTACCAGCCAGCACAAACACAGCCTCCCCAGAAAGAATTCCTTTTGAACACAGAGTTTGTAGGGACGCTAAATTCCAGGATCAAGCCTGCAACTGTGAGAAAGCTTCACCAAATCAAGCTCGGAAGATCTCGCACTCCAAACTGCTACAGTCAAAAAGCAGGGAACAAAGCGTTCCTGCCTTCAGCACTAACAGAAGTGGCAAATAAACCAGGAGCTGCAGCTCAGCTGCATGCAGTCTGCCTGACAGGCAAAGCTTCTCTGATTCCCAGTTCCGAGGGACACCCACAACGAAACGGGAGCTGCTCACTGTGAAGGAGGAGACACGAACAGCACCCACAGAGCTGAGCAGGGCTGGCATCCAGCACCCCAGTTCCCCATGCACTGCATTCCCAAATGCTTTAGTGCTGCATTTGAACAGCAGGTCAGCCCCATACACGATTCACCTCAGGGACGTGGGCAAAAGCAGCCTGCTGCTGCTGACCCCCACGCACAGGGAGTTAAACACAACGATTTTCAGCCAACATCTCCAACAGACTCCTGGCAATGGACACGTTCCCCTCCTGTTTAATGGGTTTAATACAAACCCACTCCCAACAGATTCCTGTTTCAACTGGAAGAGTTGTCACAAGCAAGTGTCAGGCCACATCAGAGCCAGAATTTTGGACAAGGAAGCTTTATTTACCTTTAAAGTGCTCGTGCTGAAAAGAGGGCAAGGGTGAAGAAGGTATGATCAATGCAGGCAAACATTAAACTGGCACACTTCCCCAAAAGCTTAGCACCAGCTTCAGACGAGGTTTTGTTGAAGCCAAACTCATCAGCAGCACTCTGAGGACTCTCATCCCACCGAGGGACCCAACAGTGGCGCCTTTCTCCAGGATCAACGCTCTGCTCCAAGTTCAAGAACACAACATATTTTATAGGACACCAGAGCAAGGTGACACGTGGCTCTAAATCCACTACCAACCACATTATCTTGAGGATGCAAATCAAACCCCTTGCTGCCGGCATTAAGAATGAAAGCTGCTTCCTGCAGCAAAGTCACCTTGGAAATACAGAAGAATTTGTGCTTTCAGTAGAACAGGACTAAACCACAGCTGTAAAAGCGTCCCTGTGACTTATGTGCCAACATATAATATCAAACCCTGAGGGAAGTGTTTGTGGAGAACACAGGAAGACTCAAGTCCACAATCACAGGCTCAATTATCTTAAATGATAATCAAAAAGTAGTAAGATAAACACTCACATCAACATAAGCAATCCTGCCCTTCATTTACTCCACAGTGCAGCCACACATGACAGGACAAAGCAATGCTCAGGACATAACATTAAAAACAGTAACACTATTAAAATGAAAGAGCTGTTTCAGTACTCACTGCATGCACCAGAAACACAGAACAGCCTCCAGTATTATCCCCTAAAGAAATGACTCTGCTCAGCAAGGACACAGGAATGGATTGGCCACGACGCTCGTGCGAACCCGCAGTGGACTAAGAGCAAACTCCACCTGTGTGTTCAAGATTCCACCGCTATAGAAACTGTGATTAAACACACAGAGCTATGAATCAGCCACCTGAAACGAGGGTATGCCTCAGCAGGCACTGCAGCACCCAGCACACTGACATTTCAGCCACCACCAGCCCCACAAAAGCGTGGCATTACGCAGAAAAATAGCTTTATCCAGGCATTTCAGCTCCCATGAACATTTCATCTTTCTTACCTTTGGGGCTGGCTGTTTTAGGGGCTCTCTTGGTTTTGGCAGTGCTTAAAGTTGCACATGCCCCTTAGAGGAACAGCAACTAGGCTCCGAATCCATTTTGCCACAACTGGATAAAGCCTCTAAAACCAAAGCCCCGATGCCTCTGGACCAGCTGTGTCCCTGCACTGCAATTCCAATCAAGCCCACAGAAAAGCAGCAGGAAGATGCCAGGGCTTACCAGCAGCTCCTCAGTCTAGTCTCTGAACAAAGTGGATTTAAAAGAGGTTTAATTTTCCCAGAGGCTAATGCTCTCAAATCTGAATAAATCCTCCGAAAGAAGAGATTATCCATAAATTTACTAGTTAGAAATGTTAGTGTATCCAGTGCTTATGCAAGGACTGCTGCTCTCCATGCGAGAGTCTCACCTATACAATTCCATATTAAAGGAGGAATGGATTACTGGTGGTTTCTCCCCCACCTCCCTTTCCATGCTGAAATGTAGCACAGCAGCTTTATAAATCCCAATTCTGCAGAATCAAGGCGAACTTTTTTTTTTTTTCCTATTCCACTGAAAAAGCTCTCAAAAATCCCCCCCTTGCAAAAGAACTTAATACAGAAAGCAAGAGCCACAGGCAGAAAAGCCCGGTGCGAAACCTGAATAAGCCCTTAAATTAAAAAACTGCAGAGTCAAAACTTCAAATTACACACCCACAAAATACGGGACGAGGTGAAAATCAAGAAACAACTCCTTCAACGCGGCTGATGCTGGATTTACCCAAGATACCTGATACTCAAACACTTCCTCCTGTTATTCATATTCTGTTTACTAAAGGGCCCACCTACACCCCATACAACACGCAGCAGGATGGGACTAGACCAGTAAAACCTGGCTGCTAATTATACCCCTTAAGGCTGAGATGAATTAATTCGTCCCTCCAGCTATAAACAGGAGGATGACTACATCCTCACTAACCACAGGTAGTTTTGGAAGGGATAGGCAGAAGGATGAAACGAGGAAAAAGCGACTTGCCTGACATCAAACACCACAACAGCAACACAGCTGGGAGCTAAATCAGACCTCTGGTCCACCTGATTTTCCCTGGACTCCCAGCAGAGAGAACACAGTCATTAAAGCACAGATTGAAGGCTTCGTTTGGAGGCTGGAAGCAGATGTGGAGTAACACTGGTTGGTGCAATCACTGGTGTCACGTTGATTTGGGGCATCCAGCAGCCTCACAAGCACCCTTCATCCCTCTTCCCCAGCCTGCTGTGCTCACAGAGGTTTCTGCAGGTGACCACACTGCAGGGCATTCAGGACACCTCGCACAGCCAGCTTCAACCTGAAAATTCTCCCCTTTCTTTCCTCCAGATGCATTTTGTGTAAGCCCATATCAATACCCCCAGAGACACTGGATGCTGAACAATCCCAGATATCAGCCTTGCTAGCTGAGGGACAGAAGGATCCAGCCTGACCTCAGATATCAGCAACTGAGCAGTCCCTGCATGAACAAAGTCTGCCAGCCCAGAAGAGTTCTTCCCTGCAAACTATTTATCCTCATAGTTAGGAAAAAAAATCCTGTATTTATAAGACAAGTGAAACAGAACAATAATAGCAAAACCCCACTTTTTACAATGTTAGGTGCCAGGTCAGAGCTTCTCTCAAGTTTCCCTTCCTGCTGTGGCACTGCTGGGCCTCTATCAACTGCCTTGACCTGGATCTGAACAGGTACAGAAAAGCCAGGTGGCCTAAACCATCACTGACTCCAAAACTGCTGCAAACAGCAGGAGCCAAGAGGAGTGGACACTCATCTGACAGTCTCACCCAGAGGCAGGCACTGCTGTAAGGAGGTGCAGCAGAGCCAGGAGAAATCTCCTCTACAGACACCTGCAATCACAGAGCTTCTCTCCATAACCATGGGTCTGTCAAAAACTGATTTGGAAATAAGATGAAAAATTCTATGACCTTGCTCCCCTCTGGCCCTGACCCACAGGCACGAGGAACAAGATACAGAGCCAAGTCAGGAGCAGGATATAAGCACTAATTTAACTCTCAGCACAAGGTAAATAAAGCTTCCGTGACCCTACAGGGAACATGCCACTTCTCACCTGCTGCTAACCAACAAATGTAAGTGAAGAAGACTTTGCTTCTAATTATTTGTTCTCCTCTGGCATGACACAAACACCCTCGACAAGGGAAAATAGCTAGCAGGAGTTGGACTCCACGACCTCGATGGGTCCCTTCCTACTCAGCATATTCCATGATCCTGTAACAGCTCTTTTCCTGCTTGTCCTGTTTCCCACGTAGTAGTAAATTACACCTGGTTTGCAACACACACTAGACTTAATATTGCCAAAAAAAAAAAAAAATCAAAGCCCCAATTTACTAGCACAAATCTGACAGCTTATCACCGTTTCAGTAATTATCTCGCTCCTCCTTAGTCCCAGCTGATAAAGATAACCTCATCAGCACAAGGTCATCCATCCAGGAACGCCGAGCAGGTATTCTGTGGATCCATCCAGATCTCCACTGTCAGCATTGCGGCTTTAAAAATGCATTCCCACAGAACCTGAGGCAGCCAGCAAAGACCTGCTCAAATCCTCCTGACCTTGCTTCTATCCCTGCTCAAGCCCACTTAAGTCGCCCCTGCATCAGGATCCGAAGGCTGGCAGGCGTTAGTTCTACCTGCAAACTGCTTCTTGTGGATCTTGGCACTGCAGCAGATCAGCAAAAACTTCTAGACAGCTCTGGAGAGGAATAGATAACACCCCAGCAGCAGCACTCTGTGCACCTGCAGGGGAGCACAGGACTAACATTGACCAAAGCCCCCTTCCAGCAGGAGCAGCCGATCCCCCGACCTACAGCAGCGAGCTCAGCCGGTGACAGACACCCCTGCTTTGATTTGGAGTGGGACAGAAGGATTAGTCAAGAGAAAACAACCTTCAAAGGCATGTGACTACAGCCAAAGTCCCCTGAAAACTGGCACGGTGACATGCTTTGTTTAAAGCTCCAATACTCCAATGACAGCAATCTTTGGCTTTATTCCCCATCCATAAGCACCTCTGGAAGCCTCACCTCCCTGAGCACAGCCTGTGATCCCAACCACGAGGCCACACTCAGCAATAGCCTCTTTTTTTTTGCTAAGTCACCCTCTGTAACACAGTGTTTACACAGCAAGAGGTCTGAGCATTGCCCACCACGAAACACTGAGCAGACACCAAACACGCCAGGGCCTCCCAAACTTCGGTCCAAGTTGACCAGTCGAGGCTCTTCTGCACCAACAGGGCCAAGTTCTTCTTGCTTGCACCCCTTAAAAGCTAAAGGAGAGAAAAACACATTAAGAGAGGTTCATCCTTCCCACAGCCAAGTGTGAAGCGATGAAGGAAGCCCACAGGGGGCAGCTACAGTATAAATCGATGGTGGGGATTAATCTTGACGGATTTCAGACAACTAAGTCTATGGCAACACAGCTCTAATTAAGGGGTTAACTTTTGGGGCTTGGTTAACTAAAAGAAAACCTTTAGGTGGCTTTTAGCAGCAGCTTTGTGGAGCCAGCACTGAAAAAGTTCCAACCCTCGGGTCTAACAGCACTAAACTTCACCGAAGTCCAATGATCTTTCCTAAAATTGTTCCAGAAGGCACCGACTGCACAGAAGTGCCAGGCTTGCACAAACCGACCTCATCAGTATGCACCTTGTTTTGCCCCATGACACTCAGCAGCTGCGGTTAATTAGCCCTTGATAATGAATTGCCCATCACACTGCACTGCAGCTGGTAGGTGAGTGATTCCTAGCTGCGCTTTGGAATCAGTATGCCAAAAGCACAAACACAAAAGAATAAAGTTAACAATCTGTTTACCCCTTCCCCCGCTCCTCCAAAGCTGCCAGCAGCCAAAGGCTCGGGGAAAAGAAATAATAAATCTATTTCCAGGGTTCAGCAGAGAGAAACCGTTTGGACTGCTCTCAATTTTCGCATCTTTGCCACCGGTGCTTCATGTTATTTCTCTCAACTCATTCAAGTTAGGAGATGAAGCCTGTTTCTTTTGGCTAATAGCATTTAAAGCCTCTCTCTTGAGATAATTAGCCCTCCCTCCCCCATCAGCAGAAAAAGCAGAGATTCACCAATAAACAAAGAAATTCAGGCAGAGACAACCAGGGTATAGCTGAGACCAAAGCTGCCTCTCAGCTCCCTATCTCAGCACAAGAACCACTGGGAATCAAACCAAGTGACTCTACAAGCAAGAGAACCAACACCAGCAGAATTTTCAGGTTAAGGGCTTCGTCATTTGGAAGTCAGGAAAACAGCAACTCCTCATCTCCAAGGAGCAAAATACCAATGTGTCATCGCTAGATGTTCTGCCTGGTCACCTTCCAACCCCGACAGACCCGTCCTGAGTCACTCCAAATCAGCAGATAAGAGGAAGAATTGGGAAAGCTGCGGTCTTTTACCCCTGACTCCAGGCCTGTCACCCAGCCACTGGCGAATCACAGCAACCTCCACACCTCAGCTCCTACTGAGACACAGTAAATCCTCTGGGCAGAGGAAAAAAATACGGGCAGCCACCAGCTGGAGAGCACCTCTGCTGAAGATCGCCAAAATCCCGTGTATCTGCATGCCAACTCCTCCTGTGCAATTGGGAATCCTCCTTGGGTTCTGGGGCAGAGTTTGGAAGGAGTTAAACCTCCAGGCACGGGGATGAGCAGCCATGCAGGCTGCTGCATTCCTTGCCTAACCATGACCCCACTGCACAGGGAAGAACTGGGAATAGTTATCACTGACACGTCAGCAAGAGCCACTAATTAACTGATAAAAATAGATCTCTGAAAGGGCTTTTTTTTTTTCCCCTTGACACAAAGCCGAGGCCCAACAATGCCGCAGTTGCGCATCCATTAGTTTTTCACAGGCTCCAAACTTGCCAGCAAAAAACCAGAAATAAAAAACACTCTCACACTCAGAAAAGAAACTCAGGTGGCATTTGTATGCAGAAAATCACTGCTAAGGGAAATTAGGGAACTGATTATGAATGACCTGGAGCATCTCCATTGCCACCTTAATGGATGCAGGAGCAAGATGATGTGTTTGTCCCCAACAGCCCTACCAGCTTCCCTGCAGCCCAAAGTTCTGGTTTTGCCTAAAAAATGACATGTTTGGGGGTAACTGAAATGATCCTGAGGATATTTGCAGCTTTTTTTTTTGCTTATGGTATCACTGAGACCAGCCAGAAAAACCCAGTTCTGTTTTAAGTTCCTCCCCCCCTCTCCCCCCCAGGTTTTGTACAGCTTGGAACTGAATATTCATCACCAGCTAATAAACCTGCAGGAACCGCAGCCTCAGCGCTTTTTAATACATATAATGCTCCAACACATGCCAAACACAATGAAATCTGATCAAAATAGAAGCCATTTGTTTAAATACAAACGATTTGGCTCTCAAAACTGTCATCAAATTAAACTGGAAATCAAATTAACCGGTGACTAGATGAAGTAGAAGACTGTATAATCACAGAGCACTGATCCAGCAGCACGAAAACAAGGATGCAATCGCATTCCCCTTGTTGGTGGCACTGCCCCACGCTCCCAACTCCATCCCCCAGGACCTGAGTATGCTCTGTGCCTCAGACACAGCTCATCTCTTGGTAATCCGGAAAGAAAACACATTATTAATTCCTTGCAAAAACACATTATCAGATATCAGAGTATCACCCGTGAAAGGACACACTGACACATTCAAAACCGCCTTAATGTGGGACAGAACCCCGCAGTCATTCCAGCACTGCTGGCAAGAAGAGGTTTTAAACCCACTCTGAATGAGAAAGGAGTTTTGTTGTGATCACCGTCCAGATCCTCAGCTCCAGCCGGTGTGACCGTGTCACAGCCCCATCCCTGACACTCAGCCTCGTTTTGGCTCTATTTTACCCCTTTTTTGCAGCCTTCACAAAAAGGAATTTAAACCAAGTTTACAATTTTAGGTGTTGTCTGCTCTTGAAAGCAACTTGGATCCATTTGAAAGGTCTTGTTTGAAGAGCATCAGGCATTCCTGAGGAAATCTAATTACACTCCCCTAATTACACTTCTGTAGCACATCACACTAACTCAGCTGAACATCCTTCACCTACCAAGAGTGGACTGTGGAAACTTCATCAGTCCCTTCCCTGATTCTGCACGGGAATTTGCTCTTGAAAAACTGGAACATCACGAAACTTCAAGTTTAACACGCACTCCTGTACAATTCCAGGTTTCTTTAAGCAACAAAGAAGCAATTACAAGGAGAAGAGAAGGCTCTTGGAAAAATCTCACTACAGCCTTTCAATGCTTGAAGGAAGATGATAAAAAGGAGAGTGACTTTTTATACAGGCAGAAAGCGAGAGGACAAGCGGAACAGTTTTACACTCAACAAGGAGATTTAGATGGATATTGGGAGGGAGTTTTCCCCTGTGAGTGTGGGTGAAGCCCTGGCACAGGGTGCCCAGAGCAGCTGTGGCTGCTCCTGAATCCCTGGAAGTGTCCAAGGCCAGGCTGGATGGGACTTGGAGCAGCCTGGGACAGTGGAAGGTGCCCTGCCATGGCAGGGGGTGGTACAAGAACAGCTTTAAGGTCCCTTCCAACCCCAGTCATTCCGGGATTCTTTGACTCCCACTTCTCTTTCTAGGCTTGTAGAAGCAGCATTTAAACATCCTAAAGCTTAAGGAGCTTCACAGTTCATTTCAGCTTCAGCTGAGCACCTTCTCACATAATTTACTTTTTTTTTGCAGTATTTCAGCCCCAGAGCAGGGCACCAAGCCCTCGCCTACCTCCACCTGGGCAAACACAACCCAACGCAAGGCACAGAGGTAAATAATTCATCTGCGTGCAAACAGAGGGAAAGAACAATTAAGCCAGAAAGCACAGCGGGGACGTTTCAAATTTCAGTCAACATTAAGGCAGGAGAGATCAAACAAAGAAATACCAACGGGGCTGCCTCACAGGGAACTTCGGGGAAGCTGGAAACACTCACGCCGAGGCACAGGAGGGCAGCGGGGAAGAAAAACCCGGCTTTTATTGTAGTGCCAGCCCAAGCCGTTCAGGGTTTCCGAATCGCCCTTCGGAGGACGGCAGCAGCGGACAGAGAACTCCGCTCCTTGTGTTCAGAGCCGGCGCGCAGGGTGCGTTTGACCCGGGAGCCGCTTCTCCGCCGGGACACCCCCGGCGCGGTCCCCGCAAGCGCCCGCACAGCGCCGGCCCTTCCGCGGCATCCCCGGGCTGCCCCCGGCTCCCCTCCGCCACCGCCGCCTCTCGGCCCCCGTCCCGGAGCGCTACCCCCGGGCAGGGGGCTCGGCAGCCTGAGCCCGGGTTCCCCGGACCCGTCCGTCCGTCGGTCCGTCCTCGGCGGCGCTCCCGGCCCCCGCCCGCCCTTACCTGCTGCCGCCGCCGCCGCCGGGACGCGCCGCCGGAAGCGCGGCGCGCTGCATGCCGGGAGATGTAGTGCGGCCGGCGGGGACGGGGACACGCCCCCCGGAACAGGCGAGAGCGGACACGGGGGGATTTGGGGTCGGGGGCGTTTGGAGAGAGAGGCTTTGGGGTGGAGGGGCAAGAGGGGATTTGGGGTGGGAGATGATGGGGTGCTGGGGGAGATGGGAGGGAGGTTCTGAGGCCGGGGAGTGACTGGTCAGGGGGGTTCGGGGTGGGGAGTGCCGGGAGGATGAGACTTTGGGGTCAGGGCGTGAGTGGGATTGTGGGGCTTTGGGGTGGGGCTCGCTGGGAGTGTGGGGTGAGGCTTTGGGCTTGGCGATGGGGGCGATGGGGGCTTGCTGTAGCGGGTGATGGGGCGCGGGGGGGTGTAGGAGTGGGGGTTTGCGGTCCGAGGGTTCCAGGGGTCATGGAGAGCTGGGAGAGCCGGGATGAGTGTTTGGGGTTTGCCCGCAGAAGGCCGAGATGATTCCTTGGCTTTAGCCTTCAACATTCGGCAAGGGAAACCTGACCCTGAAAATCTCCGGGCTCCGGAGGGAGCTGCCGGCACGACCCCCGCTCACAGCACAGCCCGGTCCGGCGCAGGGAGCCCCTGCCCGGGACAAAGGGCTGAGCTCGAAGGTCCCTTCCGACCCCGAGCGCTTTGGGATTGCGAGGTTCGCGCAGCGGGGCGGGTTTGGGGCAGGGCCGCTCCCGGCCATCGCAGCTCGCAGCGGCTCCCAGCGAGCGGCGCTGCAGCCCCGGGCGGGCCCTGGAGCGGGGAGGGGGCCCGGGGAGAGCGAGAGACCCCAGCCCAGCCCGGGCCGGTCCCACCCGGGCTCTGGGATCCCCCATTTCCCAGGCTCTGGGATTCTCCATTTCCCAGGCTCTGGGATCCCCCATTTCCCAGGCTCTCTGATCCCCCATTTCCCAGGCTCTCGGATTCCCCATTTCCCAGGCTCTGGGATTCCCCATTTCCCAGGCTCTGGGATTCCCCATTTCCCAGGCTCTGGGATGATCCATTTCCCAGGCTCTGGGATGATCCATTTCCCAGGCTCTGGGATTCTCCATTTCCCAGGCTCTGGGATCCCCCATTTCCCAGGCTCTGGGATCCCCCATTTCCCAGGCTCTGGGATCCCCCATTTCCCAGGCTCTGGGATTCTCCATTTCCCAGGCTCTGGGATTCTCCATTTCCCAGGCTCTGGGATTCTCCATTTCCCAGGCTCTGGGATGATCCATTTCCCAGGCTCTGGGATGATCCATTTCCCAGGCTCTGGGATGATCCATTTCCCAGGCTCTGGGATCCCCCATTTCCCAGGCTCTGGGATCCCCCATTTCCCAGGCTCTGGGATGATCCATTTCCCAGGCTCTGGGATGATCCATTTCCCAGGCTCTGGGATCCCCCATTTCCCAGGCTCTGGGATTCCCCATTTCCCAGGCTCTGGGATTCCCCATTTCCCAGGCTCTGGGATTCCCCATTTCCCAGGCTCTGGGATTCCCCATTTCCCAGGCTCTGGGATTCTCCATTTCCAGCCCCTGCAGCGGATCCCGGTGTCTGTAAGGAATGAGCTGTGCACACAAGGAGCACAGATATTTCTCATCTCCAGCCCCACATGAGCCCCTCCACAGCGAGGGCAGCTCAGCACCAGGAATGGCGACTTTGCAAAGCACTCCATCAGTCTTAAAGTGCTCCTTCAGCACAGATTATTATTATATTACTACTTCTATTCTTTCCTATTGCTTTGATGTGCGTTGAACACCATTAACACATTATGTTTAAAATTGAGGGCAAGTGTTTTTAAATTGAGGGCAAGTGTAGTGGAAAAAAAAAAATAGCATCTGTTGGGATCATAACTATTAGCTACAGGTAGGGAGATTATTATTAACACACCTGCCCTGCAAAACAACAGTGAAAGCTGCTGATAAATTACATGTATGTACACAAATTGCAGGCTTTGGTGAGGCACCGGGTGAGGAATTTATTGGTTTACAATTGTGACCAACTGAAAAAACAGAGGTTTAAAGGGATGCAGTGACCCAGGTTAGGAGCTAAAGGAGATCCCAGGGCTGGCTCAGCCCCCCAGGCCCTCACACAGCGTTCTCTAAAAGTACAGCACTTTGGGGGGTCTCTGCTGTTATCTCCACCAGGAGCAACCAGCAAAGCCAGGGAGCCCTGTCCTCCTGCCTCAGTTCCCCCCCCCAAAAAAGCTGCCCTCAAACCTCTTTCCCCCAAAATAGAGACTCTGCCCTATAAATGCCCAGCAAACTCTGGCTGAGCCTCCCTTGTACCCCCACTGCCCTCCAGGTGCCCGCTGAGAGGGGCAGCACGGCAGGGGCCAGAGGGTCCCAGGCACCCCAGAGCCAGGATGGGGCTCCTCAGGCACACAGGGAAGCACACAGGGATCTTATCAGCAGTTTCCAGGGGCTGCTGCCCGCACCCTGATAAGTGCTGGGCTGTCCACAGTGCTGCAGCACCGCTGCAGCTCAGCTCCGTGCCAGCAGAGCATCCCCTGGGACACCCACAGAGGGATGAGCCTCACGTCTGAATCCTGGCTTTTCCAGGAAGATGTTACAGCCTGGGAAGATTGGAAGCAGTCACCATAATGAGAGTTTACTGAAATCAAACCCATCCCCTTCAGACCTCCCACATCTTGCTTTGGACAACCCAGGGATGGCTCCAGGCACTCCTGGAGCAGCCAAACCCTGCACTCGATACGTGCCATACAGGGCCAAAGGGAAAGTGAAAAACAAGAATTTTAAAAAAAGAACTATTTTATTTCTTTTTCAAACAAGATAAATAGCAAAATTACAGAGGCATTTTCATGCCTAGTTAATATACAAAAAAAAAAAAAAAAGAAAGTAGAAAATAACTTAACTGGAGCTATGATTCAACAGCCAAACCAAGGGTGGCGATGCTGCTTGCCCTGGATGCTGCTTCCCAACGGGCACCTCCACGGCAGCCTGTGCTGCTGGGATGCTGTGGGATGTCTGGATAAAGCCATGGTCACCCCATCCCACCCTGCCACCCTCACAGCAGGAGAGGGGCTGAGGGAGCCTCATGCCCCAGCACAGCTCCCCACCTCAGCCCCTAAAGCTGAGGCTTTAGTGGAGGTGTGCCAGTGCCAGTGGTTGGAAAACAATGCAAAAAGGTGTAAAACACACTCAGGTTATTCCTGCCCTTTCCCTTTCCCTGCCCTGGCACTTAGGTTAAAGGCACTTCACATCCCAAACTGCAGGGGATGAGGCAGAAAAGCGGGGAGGGGGTGCCTGGGCAGCACCCCCAGCAGCAGCTGTGTCTCCCAGCACAGCGGGACCCAAAAAGCAGGGGATGAAGCCCGTGACATCCTCTGGCCATCTCTGGCAGGGGGATAGTCCTCCTCAGTGGCAGCCTTGGCACCAGCACCGCACCCACAGCCAGCCCAGTTTGGCGTCACTCAGGCTAACCCCAAAAAGGCACAGAGCAGCAGGGCACCCGCAGCTCTGCCAAGCCCAGCGCAGCGCTTCGGGGTCTTCCCAGCACTGACAGCTCCTTGAGGGCTCCCCTTCTCCTGGGAGAAAGCGCAGGGAAGCTCCCGCTTCACCTCCACAGCTCTAAGCCCGTTTAGCAGGGAGACAAATACTCTGAGACCAATTTTGAGGATACCAGCTGCCCCCCCTGGCCTTTCCCACACGGCCAGGGCAGGAGGAGGAGAGGAGGAGAGAGCAGAGGCAGCTCAGGTCATGTAGCGGGTGACAGCCCTGAGGGCGTAGAGCAGAGCCGCCTGCATCCGCGCCTCCAGCAGGAGCAGGTTGACGTGCACCTACGGCGAGAGCAGGGTCAGGGCGCGGGGTCAGCACCCCCAGACACCCTGCCAGGGGCGGGAGGGACGGGGCAGCACCTTCTCCGAGTGTTTGAAGTGCCTCCAGAACTGCGTGTAGATCTGCTTGGTCGTCTTCTCCGGGTAGCAGGCCACTGTCTTGATGTAGATCTTTAGGTTGCGCTCCAGGAGCTGGTTCACCTCCCCATAGTCGTAGTCGTCGTAGCTGGAGAGAGCAGGATGTGTTATTCCAGCCACAAGCCTTGTGCATTTATGGAATCCCATCCAGTCCCAGCCCCTGCCATGGGTAGGGACACCTCCCACTATCCCAGGGTGATCCAAGCCCCATCCAACCTGGCCTTGCACACTTCCAGGGATAAGGATTCCACTTCTTTGGACAAACTCTGCCAGATCCTCACCACCCATATGTTACCCTGGTTTTTCTGAGTTTCTTTATTAGCCTTTTAGATTTTCATAAATGGAGTCAGATTTTTTAGTTACTGTAGAATATTAGAGCAGTTTTCTACCTTTCCCACAGAAGTAATATAAACAAATATTTTGGTTTTCATTCTCTGTCCTTTGTTTGCATATTTCTAACCTGTAAACAATTGTAACTGACAATTGGTCTGGCCACTGAGGCTGAGGGGTGGAAACCCCAAAAAGCCAATCTTCTGCTGGACCCACAAATGTATAAAAAGTAAGAAATAAACAAAGGGGCTCTCTTCTCTCCGTTCTTTCAGCTGGGAGCTGGATCAGAAGAACCTCTGCGAAAATCTCTTGTCTGCGTGTGATTGCTTTGTGTGTCTCGGTGACACCCATACAGTAATTTTTTTCCTAAATTCTCCTTTCCCAGGGTTGTTCCAAACCTCAGCCAAGCCTGCCAACAGCATCACTTTGCCTTAGGGAAGCAGCAGCAGCAGCAGCTACACTCTATAACCAAGTCCAAACCACTGGACAGGCTCCTGGGCTCTTCCCAAGGCGGAGAAGTGCGTGCAGGCAGGTTTTGGGGATGTACCGGATGCCGAAGACGCAGTGGACGTAGTTCCAGATGGCGCGGCGCAGCATGGAGGTGTCCACGCCACAGTGCATGGCAATGGTGTTATAGGTCAGGTTGTAAACCACCTGGAACTTCTCATCCAGGAGCTGCCCCACCTCGGGGTACAGGCGGTTGATCAGCGAGTAGCCGTGATCCTCCCAGGTGTAATCCTGATGGAGAAAGGACGCTAGGGTAAGGGTTTGGTGGGGAAAAACCCCTCTCTGTCCTGGTTTCAGGCAGGCTGGGGGTAATTTCTTCTCAGCAGCTGTTGCAGTGCTGTGTTTTGGATGTGGAATGAGAAGGGTGTTGGTAACACACTGATGATTTGGGGGTTTTTTTTGCTAAGTTGGGTTTATCCTGAGTCAAGGATTTCATTCCTCTTGTTTTGGGCTCTGCCAGTGGGAGGGAGCATAGCCAGGACAGTGACCAGAGCTGACCACAGGGATAGTCCACACCCAGCGTAAGAACTGGGGGGAGTTACCTGGGAGGGGCCGATTTGGGTTTGGGAAGAGGGGGTCTGGCATCAGCAGGTGCTGAACAATTGCATTGTGCATTGCTTGTTTTTTCCCTTTTAACTGTCATCATTACTTATCATTCTCATTGTATTTTACTTTATTTTCAATTATTAAACCGTTCGTCTCTCAACATCAAAGTTTTGTTTTGATTTTCCTCCCTGGACTGGGGGGAAGAGAGTGGGGGCTGAGTGAGCAGCTGTGTCACGTTTCACCTCCAGCTGGCCTTAAACCACAACACCCTCCAAAGCCAGGGACATTAGGGGGCCTCTCTCCCTAGGCTGACAATTCCCCCCAGGTCTCAGCACTTGGTTGTTCAGCTCCAGCCCTTCTGTCCCCAGTCCTGGGAGCAGCCCTGCCATAAACAGGAGCTACCCCACAGACCTGAGCCACTGCTGAGCACCCACCTGGGCACGGAAAGTGGGGGGAGCCTGCTCCCCCCTCCGTGTGAAGTCCTTGTATCCGAATTCAGGGTCCTCCAGGAAGCAGCGGATGTTGGACTGCAGGGAGGGATCCAAAATATCTGCAAGGCACCGATGGAGCGGCCCATGAGCCCAGATGGAGTCAGCGCTGCACTGGGGAGCTGATCCTGCTCTCCCCCAGACAGATTCTGGTTCCTTTCCCCTTCCTCGTGCTCCCCTGGCCCACGGGGACCTCCTGCCCCCAGCCAGTTTCCCCCTGCAGCTCCTCACCTGAGGAAGGCACCAGCAAACTCTCGGTCTTCTCCAGCTCGAAGCGCGTCGCCATCTCCTCCTGTGTGACCCCTTCCTCCTCCAGCTGGTTTTCCTGCAGCACCTTCATCCTCTCCATCAGCACCTCCAGCTCCTGCATGGCATCTGTGCCCTGGGGAAGCACGGGGCAGGGTCAACCCTGTCCCTGGTCGACAGCGGAGCCCCCAAGCCCAGATCTGCTGGCACTTGGGGGAGCCCCTGGGCTGCTCAAACGAGCATCTCCCTCTGGGTTTGTCCTGCCCAGATTCCAGCAGCTCCCATGACCCATCCCCAGCCTGGGGGCAGGGAGAAGTCCTGTGGAGGATGTGGAAGGTACTAAAGCATCAGCTGTTCCCAATAAAGGACAGAGATTCTCTGAGAGCTGGGCCCCTCTACTCCAGAGACAAGACTGGGAGAGCTGCGGGTGCTCATCTGGAGAGGAGAAGGCTCCAGGGAGAACTCAGAGCCCCTTCCTGTGCCTAAAAGGCTCCAAGAGAGCTGGAGAGGGACTGGGGACAAGGGCCTGGAGTGCCAGGACAAGGGGGAATGGCTTCCCACTGCCAGAAGGGAGGGAGAGATGGGATATTGGGAAGGAATCCTTCCCTGTGACAGTGGGGAGGCCCTGGCAGAGTTTGCTCAGAGAAGCTGTGGCTGCCCCATTCCTGCAAGTGTTAAGGGCCAGGCTGGACAGAGCTTGGAGCGACCTGGGACAGTGGAAGGTGTGTGCCCAAGGCAGGGGGTGGAACATGGCTTTAAGGTCCCTTCCAATCCAAACCGATCTGTGATTCCCAGGGAAAGCCCCAAAAAAGCAGCCAGCACCCCAGGGTACAGTCACACCCTGCAAGGCAGAGCCCCTCTTACCCCAGAGCCCCCCAGGGTGTCATCAGAGGCAGGGCTGCTGTCGCTGTGGGGTGAGGGGGCCCAGCAGCCGCTCTCCACATCCTGCTCCTCCTCGGGTTTGATGCCGCAGCCGAAGACAAAGGACGCGAGCGAGTGGTAGTGTGTGAGGAGCACCAGCGCCTGCACCAGCTCTGCCAGCGACCAGCTGTCCTCCCCTGGCTTCAGCAGAGCCTGCAACGCACACCAGGGCTTGGAGAGACCCCCCCAGCCTTCAGCTGCGCGCCCACCACAGCCCAGTGCCGGGGGAAGCCAGGGGCAGGGACACAGGAGCGTGTTTGGGAAGTGCCTCGCCTACAGACCCACTGGGGGAACCCCTTCCCATCCCACTGACCCCCTCAGCCCTGAAAGGGTTAAACCCCGGGGGCTGTGCAGGCAGGATCTCGGCCCCTAGGGTCAGACAGGGGGCTCTGGGGGAAACCTGTGCCGGCAGCATCAGCTCCCACCTCGATGTGCTCCTTGGTGACGAGCCAGGGCCGGTGCGCCAGCAGCTTGTTGATCTCATTGAGGTTGCGGAGTTTTTGGGGGGCGCAGTGCAGCCCCCGCAGCCAGGCAGGGTCGCCCCCCACTTGCAGGAACTCCCCCATGTGCAAGCCCACCAGGTAGGAGCAGCGGTGCCGGGCTGCTGCCTGCGGGGAGAGCCAGTGGTGAGCCCCCACCCCGCTGGAGCCCAGGCAGGGAGCCCACTGCATCCACAGCGCTCCCGCGGGATCTTCCCTGCGGATACGAGCTCCAGACAGGGGGGATTCCCCCCCTCGCTCTCAGTGCCAGCTCCCAGGGGTCCTGAGGGAGGGTGTTGGGGTACCTTGGGTGGGCACCAACCCCAAAGGGACTTCCATGTTTTTGGGATGTCAGATCAGAGAGCGGCCCGTCTGTGGGGTCCCAAATGCCTCCTGAGCCCCAGTGCTGGGGCCCCCCATGTCACCCTGTGTCCCCACAGCCCCAGGGCCCCGCTGCTCACCATGATGGCGATGTAGTGGCGCTTGTGGTAGGGCAGGGGCCCGTCCATGCGCAGCAGGAGGTACTGGGTCTTCCAGAAGCTGCTGAGGTACTGGGGGTGCAGCCCCATGACCATGGCGACGTGATCCACCCTGCCTGCCGAGACCAAGGCCTGGAGGAGCTGGTGCAGGCTGCTCTCCCCACCTTCCTGCGCGATCTGCAGAACGAGGACGGGGGGGAAGTGAAGGGCTGTGAGCTCCCCACTCTTCCCAACATCCCCCTAACCTCAATGGAGCCTCCCCCACCCCAACAAGCAGGACCCAAGAGCACCAAAACAGGATCCTCACCCCACTGGAAGTGCCCCGCCTCCGGAACGGGCACCGCCGATGGCCCCCGCCGCCCTTCTCCCCGCTCCCAGCCCTGGGGGGCTGAGGGTGTTGGGGGGTTTCCATGCCAGATCCCACACCGCCCGTCCAGCTCAGCCTGTGGGTTGGGTTGTTTGTTTGGGCTCTGGAGCGCAGGGGAGGAGATGGGGGCCAAGCCCCCAGCGCGGTGACGAAACCACGGCGCTATCTCTGCCTGAGGAGGAACATCTGGAAGAGTGAACGTGGGTGCCGAGATAGGGCTCAGGTGCCCCGGGGATTTCAGGGCGGAAGGCTGTGGGGCGGCCAGGGCAAGGGCGTGGGGTCTTTGCATCGCAGGGGAAACGCAGCTGTGTCTGGATGAGTGGGGAAACTGAGGCACAGGCAGGGCAGGCAAACACCGGGGTGGAATCCAGCTGTTCCCCCAACCTCCAGATCGATTCCCCCACGATGCCACAAGGATCCGCTCGGGGTGGGTGACCCCTCTCCGCCCCTTCCTCAGCATCCCACCCCCGCTAGGCAGGGCGGGGTCGGGAATCCTTCCTGTCCCCCCACCCGCAGCAGGGACGCGCGAAGGAGACCCCCAGCAGGGAGGAGACCCCCCCCCACACCCGAATCCATCCCCATTGCTTTACCTCTCCCAGGGGAATGAAGCTGCTGGGGCCCCTCGCCAGCTCCCGGGGAGCCTCGATGCCTCTTTCCTAGGAAGGAAGGCAGAGCCGGGAGTCACCGGAGCCACGGACGGTCCCGGTCAGCGTCAGCGGAAGGGGTGACTCAGGCGGACACCCGGCACGGGCACGGGGACATGTCCCGCACACGCCTTGCGTCAGGCTGGCAGCGCCTGATGAAACCCGGCGGCGATGTTGCTCCGCTCCCGGACGCGTGTGACACACCAGGACACCCGAGCTGCGGTGACAACACTCCCGAGCCGTGGTTTATCACCTCCGTGGGAAAACAGCGAGATGCGGGGATTCGGCAGGAGCAGCACGGTGGTTGCAATCACCGGCAAACACACGGCCTCCCGGGGGTCCCACTAACCCCTCCCTGGGCACAAAATGCCGCTAAACGTCACCATTTTCACCCAATCTCCTCCAAAATCATCGACACAGTTAATCCAGAAATGAGCCCTTACTTCCAGGGCTTCCCCCTGCTCCAAGCACGGCATTCAGGTCCTTTCTGCCCCACACTCTTCAGGTCTGGAAGTTACTGGGTGAACTGGGCGAGCTGCTTCCACAGAGGGGGACGTAACGGTACAATTGAAATCCCCGTGGAAGCGGAAGGTGCAGCCTGGCACCCTCTGCTGAGCAGGGAAGGGGTGTGGGATGGCACCGAGTGACCAGAGCAGCTGTCGGGGCAGCCACACGCGGCGGGCAGCGGGACACGGCACCGCAACGGAGCCGGGGCAAATCAGGAATGCCCTCATCCAACGGCTCCCATGGGATGCTCCTGCCTCGAGTCACCTGGGAAGCACGAAGGTGACGCAGGCTCGGGCTCCTGCCGCTCAGCTGGCTCCTTGGTTCTGGGCTGACTCAGGGTTTGAGAGAAAGAAGTGCGAGAGACTCCCTGGCAGGGGACAGCAACAGAGCCTGGCGAGGTGAATCCATGGCACACACAGGATTTCCAGCCGGCTGGAATCTCCTAACCAGGGGTCCCAGCCCAGCTGTGGCTTTACAGTGACGTCTCAGTGTAACCTTGGAAGGGGAATTTAATCATTCCTGCAAGAGGCTCCTCGTGTTTTGCTGTGAAAGAATCCTTGGGGCGCTGTGCTTAATCCTTGCTGTGCCACCACTGGATAATGTATCCCCCTCCTGCTTCCACTGATGGGGAATCAGGATCATGGAACAGTTCAGGCTGGAAAAGCTCCTGAGATGATGAAAGTCCAGCTGTTACCCCAGGACTGCCAAAGCCACCACTAACCCATGTCCCCAAGTGCCACATCCACTTCTGTTAAATCCCTTCAGGGATCTGGACTCCGCAGCTTCCCTGGGCAGCCTGTGCCAGGGCTGGACAATCCTTTCAGTGAAGAATTCTCCCCTAATATCCAACCTCAACCTTCCCTCGTACAACTTGAGGCTGCTTCCTTTTGTCCTGTCAAACTGAGGGGAAACTGAGGCACCAAGACGCTGTGACTGGCACCAGACATGCTGCCCCCAGCTCCAGCTGGCATGAGGCGGGCTGAGAGTCTCCACAGAGGTACCAGGGGAAGGAGACAATGCCCTGTGAGCGGGAGGATGGGTGTGCTGAGTACTAATCCCACTGGTGCCAGTGCTTAGTCAGGTGTGGGGAAACCATCCCTGATAAGGTGAGGTTAAATAAACACCATCAGAGCCGCCCAGCAGAATGGGTTTGCCTCTCCTAACTGTGTTCCTGCCAAAAACTGTTCCTGGGGGACAACAGATTCATCAGGGCCACCACCAGTTTCAGCCCAGCCTGCTCCAGAGCACTGATTCCAGGCTTTGGCTCACGTCAGGACAGGTGCAAGACTGAGTTTCCTGCTGTTCTCTGCTGCTTGGGGTCTGTCCCACCCACTGCCCCAGCATTCCCAGCTTCCAGCCCTCCTCTGGAGTAACCATGCTCTTGTGACAACTCCTTCAGAGCAAAACCCCAAGCTGCAGAGCAATCCCACTGTCCCTGGGGAAACCTGGTGGAAGGGGAATGCAGGAGCAAGAGGAAAAAAGGGGGTTTTAGTGGTTTGTGGGGGTTTTTTGTTTTTGTGGGTTTTTTTTTTTTAGGGGGAAAAATAAATCTTGCAAATAGAGGCAATTCCCAGCTTTTCAGGATACTCAGAATGTTGGTGGACTGACGTTGCAAACCAATCTGGTTGCTTGGGAAGGTCAAGCAGAACCTGCAAAGCTCCATGGACCCTCCAGGACCCCAGTTTTCCACACTGGACTCCAAATGCACAAGCCCTGGGCAACACCAGATTTTTTGGTTAACAGGGACATCAGAGATCCTATACCCAGCCTGGGAACAGCCGCATGAGCCAAACTACAGGACAGAGCCCCTGAAGCTCCCTAACCTGCTGTCAGCCCCTCACCTACCCCAACAGACACATCCCATCACACCCCTGCCTCACCTTCCCCTTGTGCCCGGCCATGCCCAGGGGGCTGCGGGAGCTCCCAGCCTGCTCCTCAACACCCCCGGCTTTAGCCTCGCTGCAAAGCGGATGAGCCGAAGGGCTGTTCCTACACCCCGCCCAGCCTCCGGACATGTCCCGGCTTCTCCCCTCCCTGCAGCCGGGCGGGACGCGGCGATCCCAGGCAGCGGCCGCGGGTCAGGGGCACACCCCCAGCGCCTCTCCGAGGGATGCCCGTGCGGGCTGCACCCCGTGCGGGACGATACGTGTGGGATGCCCGTGCGGGCTGCACCCCGTGTGCGCCCGGGGATGGGGCGATACAGCCCGGGAGCCCTTACCTGGCCGCCCCGCCGGGCCCCGCAGCCCCGGTGCTCCTCCGGCCCCGCGGGGCTGCACGGCGAGCCGGTGACCAGCATGACGTTGGGGCTGGGCGGTGGGGACGGGTGGGGACAGATGGGGACAGCCCCAGGACAGCCCCGGCCACCCCCGCGCTCCGCTGCGACCTCAGCTCCCCGCGCCCGCCATGCTTACATAGCACGGGGCGGACACGCCCCCCCGGGCCCGCTTCAACCAATGGGAGCTCGCGGGTGTGACCACCCAGCAACAATCTGACCAATGGTGATAGCGGGGCGTGGCCAGCACACGGACATCAGGTCTACCCAGAGCCAGCCGCGCTCCGCTGACCCTTGAACGCTGGGAGTGCTGGAAATGTGTCCTGGGGCTAAAGGGAAAAGCTGAGGGAATCTCCCTCGGCTCTGCTCAGGTCGTGCGCGGCCCCCAACAAGCGAGGATGTGGAGGTGCTGGAGTGAGCCCAGAGGAGCAGGATTTGGAGCAAAATGCTCCTAAGAGGGCTCCAGACCCTCTGCACTGGAAAAAGCAGAAGGTATTCAGCCTGGAGAAGGTTCTGGGGAAACCTTAGACCCCATTCCAGTGCCTAAAAGGCCTCCAAGAGAGCTGGAGAGGGACTTGGGACAAGGGCCTGGAGTGCCAGGACAAGGGGGAATGGCTTCCTGCTGCCAGAAGGGAGGGAGAGATGGGATATTGGGAAGGAATTCTTCCCTGTGAGGGTGGTGAAGCCCTGGCAGAGTTTGCCCAAAGAAGCTGTAACTGCCCCTGGATTCCTGGAAGTGTCCAAGACCAGGCTGCACAGGGCTTGGAGCTACCTGGGATAGTGGAAGGTGTCCCTGCCCGTGGAGGGGGCCAGAATGAGATGAGCATTAAGATCCTTTCCAACCAAAATGCTCTGGGATTCTCTGAGTCTTTTACTGGGTTTGGTGTTTCTCCAAAGGGACAGGAGGGAAGAAGAAAAAAAGAAAAAAAGTAAGAAAAATAATGAAGAAAAAGAAAAAACCAAAAAGGTGGAAAGAAGGGGGGAAACCCCACCCCCAGTACCATGGCTTGTCCCAGACACAGCACTAGGAGCAATCCGGTGCTGCCTGACAGCCCAACACAGCAAAGTCCAGCAAACAGGAGTCTCTGCACAAACAACTCAGGATTTGCCTGGCAACAGCCTCCTCTGGCTCCGGGCTGAGCTCCTGCCAGCGGAGGGAACGTCAGAGCTCCTTGGCACTGCCGTGCCCGCCGCACAGCCCACGGCTGGGACAGCCACCGCCAGCACAGCCCCAGCCTCGGCAGGGAGGGAGGACACAGCCAGTTCCAAACGTCCCTGGTCATTGCTCCTTGTCCTTGTCCCCTTCCTGGGGCTATTTTTAGGGTGTTTTGCAAACGTGGTTCTGTGCTGAGGCTGTGGGGTCTGGGCGGCTGTAGCCACCTCAAAGTTTCTGCTTTTGTATTTCCACTTGTGTCATTTCAGAGGCAACAATTCGGGGGCTTCATTTCATGTAATCCAAGGGAATGTGGCCCCTAACTGCCCTGGGGTCAGAGGTGCTGCCTTAGCCTCTGTCACCCCCAGCCCAGCTGTGTCACCTGCTCCTCTGGCACTGTCACACCCCACAGAGCTGCTGGACACGGGGAACAAGCAGAGGTGCTGCTGTCACCAGGCAGCCCCGGGGCTGCCCAGAGAAGCTGCGGCCGGAGGTGTCCAAGGCCAGGGTGGACAGGGCTTGGAGCAACCTGATCCAGTGGGAGGTGTGCCTGCCCATGGCACGGGGTGGAACAAGAGGAGCTTTAAGGTCTCTTCCAACCCAAACAATTCCATGATGACTCTACAGTTCCACCTGAGGCCATGAGCTCTGTGTTTGCTCTGGCTGAACACATCAGCCTGGAGGGGAAAACACATCTCTTCCTTTGCATCAGTAAAGGCAACAGAGGGCAAGAAAAGTGGGAGGTGGGCAGAGAGGGAGAGGCTGCCTCTCTTCTCCCCCTTCTGCTCCCGAAAAAGCCCTGGATATTAGAGGTACAGGGCTGTGGGTGTGCATCAGGCAACGATCCAGCTGGAAAGGCAGGCTGGAGATGCTGCCAAATATTTAACATAAAAATATCCCATCAGAAGACACGAAGGGCTGTGCCAGGAGGACATTTGTCCCAAAGATGACTCCTGCATGTCGAGCAGGGGCAGGAGGGGCCAAGCACGGCTGGGTGGGCACAGAGCTCCAGGTTTTGGAGCAGCACAGGACCCCCCATCTGCTCATCAGCCCAATGGGCAAGCACTAGGTTACCTGCAGCCTCAGGACTTTTCCTGGCTGGTTCCTGATGCTCCTGCTCATGTAGCAGTTGGCTCAGGCTGTCAGCAGCACGTCCCTCCTCTCACAGCAGCCTGGTACAGGGAGTGTCCGGCCACCACCGCCGAGCTGCCAGCGGCTCAGAGCCTCCCACGCTCCCAGGCCATGCTGGGCAGTGCAAAACAGCTTCAGCATCCCACAGAATCATGGAATTGTTCAGTTCAGAAAAGCCCTCAAGATCATCAAGTTTAACTGTTAGCCCAGCACTGCCAAGGCCACCACTAACCCATGTCCCCAAGTGCCACATCCACATGGCTTTTAAATCTCTCCAGGGATTTAGCAACAGTAGGTAATTATTTTGGGATTGAGAGTGGCCTGGTTACCATCCTGCTGACTGGACAGGACTGCTGTTCCAGGAAAGCTAAACAGCAAGGGAAGGCCAATTGCTTAAGGTGTGTCACCTCAGAGGGAAGTTGGCTGGGGACAGCTCCTGCTTTTTCACCAGCTGCTGGTTTTGGGCAGCCCAGATTCTGAGAAGGAAGGGAAGCAACAGAGACCACACAGGGACACTCTGAGGGAACACCTGAGGCAGGTAAAACATGGAATATTGTTTCAGTGTTTCTTTTCCCTACATGCTCTGGTCAAAGATCAGGAGCTGGACTGTCACTGTGGCTGGTCACCCCACTACAGTGGGAGAACCTGCGGCATTAGGGCTTTGTGGGCTGGAAGAAAGAAGCCCAGAGCGTTTGTGGGGTGGAGAAGGGAATTAGAATAATGGAATCATTCAGGTTGGAAAAGATCTTTAAGAGCATCCTGTCCAACTGTTCCCCCAGCACTGGGGGCCACCACCTAACCCTCATCCCCAAATGTTACATCCACAAGGCTTTCACATTCCTCCAGGGATGGGGGCTCCACAACTTCCCTGGGCAGTCTGTACTAGGGCTGGACAGCCCTTTTCCATGTTAAAATTTTCCCTGATATCCAATCTAAACCTTCCCTGGCATACCTTGAGGATGTTCTCTCTCATTTCCTCTGCAGCTGCACTGTTCAGAGGCATGGAGGGAAGGTGACTCCCAAGGTGATCCTGGCCCACAGGAGCTGCCAGCACTGCATCAGGATTTCTGCACTGCAGGCAGAGGGATGTGGCTACAGCAACATAAACATTAGAAACTGTGGTTTGTACTGGTTTGTACTGGTTTGTACTGGTCAGTGATCCTCACAGCTCTGGGAGCAGCAGCAGGAGGGAGCTGCTATCCCCATGTGCTCCTGGAGACTGGGTATGAATAAGGTAAAGGCTCAAAGCTAAAACCTCTTTAGACTCTCGGACCTCTGGAGATTTCCTTGAAAAAAGACAAGGGGCAGCTGAATTTCCTTCATGGAAATCTCATGGGAAAAGGGAAAACCTCCATGCCAAAGGAGCAGGTCTCTCAGTCTGTGCCAGTTGTATCCCCTTGCTGAGTTCAGGAATAAATCTCATCAGACACAGCCGGATGGGTCCTGGGAAGCTGGATGTAACCAAGTAACCAGGATCCTAGCAACAAGCTTGATGTGAGGATTTAAAGATAGAAAAAAAAAATGTAGGAGCAAAGCAAACAATGGGAAAATACTGTCTCCTTCCCCTAACTCCCAACCCTAGAGCATGAGATAAATCAGCTCCAGGCAGGGAGAGGTACTTTGGTCATTTTGTTGGTTTTTTGGTTTTTTTTTTTCTCTCTTTTCAAAGCAAAAAAAGTATCACTCACAGATGAGGATTTTTTTTTCAAACCACTTTTACAGGTGTCATTTGTACAAATCAAAGTGTCCCTTGAAAATCTCATTATTACAAACATACAAAGAAACGATGTTGGTGCTACAAATCAGCTACACCACGGCAGGAGCAATTTATCACGATTAAAAACCCAACTGAACGGTATTTACAGGGCCTTTCTCCCTCTTTTAATTTCTGTATGTTGAGGGAAGGAAAAAAAGCAAAGCCCACAGTTAAAAAAAACTCCCACCAATGCACTTCATTTTCTAAAAGTATAAAATTGGGTGAGTTTTTCCAGCTGCCACACTCAGGCAAAGTGCAACAGTTTCTGGTTTTGCTTGTTTTCACATCAAAAGTCTCTTAGAAAAACCAAAAACAAGCACATGGCAGTGTCCGATGAAACGTGTTCCTTCCGTGCCAGAAGCCAACACCATCCCAAAAAAGTGCCTTTGAGTAAAATCAACTTTAGTAACAAATAAGAAAGAAAAGGATGAAAAAAGTAATCACAAGCTCTAGTTAAAAGCTTCATCAAAGCCCTGACGGAGCAGCCGCCCTGCAGCAAAAACATGAGTTCTCTTACCTACCTTCAGCCCTGAGATGTTTCTCCACTCCCTGACTGGAGTTCAGGATGTCGAGGAGCTCCCGGCAGCCCGGAGTTGTGTTGTGCTCCCCCTCCAAGTGCTTTTTATCCACCACCATCACCCCAAAAGAGGTGCCTGGGGGGACCTATCCCAGCTGGTCTGGCTGTAAGGGTCAGTGGCAGCACGTCCCTGGTACAGGGAACTCTCATAGCCCTTTGATCCTGCTGGTTTGGAATCAGCAGTGAGAAAAAAATCCCTGGAGTGCCCCAAAAAACACTCCCTGGCTCGGGTCGCTGCCTGAGTTAAGTGCTTTCTTGGAGCCAACCTGGCCCCTGCATCTGGAAGGGGCAGGGAAAGGGGGAAGAGAGGGAATATCTGAGCCTTGAACTTTCTTTGTGTAAAGAAATGGAGTAAGAGAGACTTAATCGCACCAAGCTGCAGAAATCATCAAAATCCCAGGGGTTACCGTGTAACCAGGGCACTGGGAGGATGGAATTCTGGAATTCTGGGTGGGTTGGGGGCTGTGTCATTCCACTTTGGCTCCCAACCCAAAAGCTCTCATCAGAAAAACAAGGAAACACAAAACCAGGCAGTTCGGTTTGCAAAGCTGACAGAGAAGAGAAGAAAAAAACAAACCACAAAAATCTTCCAAGATAAATACACGGCCCCCATTTTGGAAGCATCTTCAAAAAGCTGGATCAGCTGTTGTCAGCAGTGGCACAACTTTCCAGGAACATCTGTTGGGCTGGTGAGTTCTCAGCTCTCTTTTTAAAAAAGGAACAGTTCAAGGAAAAAAATAAAAATCCAGCTCCCACCACCACACACAGCTCCCATTTTATCTGCAGAACAACTGGCCACGGCAAATCCCTCACAGCAGCAGGCTGGGAACCAGCAAGGAGCCACTAATGCAGCAGGTTCCTGTTTGCTCATGGAAAGGGCTGGCAGTGGTAGCAACTGGTTAGGAAAAGATTTCTTCCAGGAAACAGTACTTGAGGGGGGATTTAGGAAGGCTGGGACCTCTCCCCATGGGTCGAAACCGGCCACACTCAAGCATGCTGTCGGAAGGAAACGCGTCAGGAATTCCCGTGGAGTCCACAGCGGTGGGACAGCGACAGCGCGGAGGTTTGGGCTTCCAGAGATCCAGCAGGTCTCCCAGCCTCCTCTGCTAATGCTGGGGAAAGCTCCCAGGTTGGGGGTTTGGCTTTAAGGGGAGGTTATTGCTCCTGACTTCTCAGGCTTTTTGCCTTTTGACAAGGCAGCTGCTTGCTTCAGGAGCTCTCTGTTCTTGGCCTGGAAAAGGGGAAAATGGGGGTTTAGTGGCATGGGTCATCATTAGCTCTTGGGATCCCTGTGCAGAAGCTGCTGACATCCTGAACACAGGGGGAAAGGAGGGCAGATGTTGAGCTCACCTCGAACCTCCTGGAGAGGGCTCTCCCAAACCAGCCCCACAGGAAAAGACAAAGACAAAATGATAAAACCCACGAGACCATTCAAAAATTAATCATATGAAGAGTTCAAAGCACCGACAATACACTGAGAGGACCTGAACTTTGATTTTTTGCAATCACTGAGAAAGGTTTCCAAACACTCAACCAATACCAGCAGAAATAAAACGTCTGGACACCAGAGAGGTCAGGGCAGTCCCAGCCTGGGCTGAGCACAGGCATGGAAACCCCCAAGGGGTGGCTGGGCCACACCTGCTCCTGGATCTGACACTCCTTTACCTTCAGAAACAGCACATCCAGCCCTCTCCACACCACATTCCAACATCCCAGCCTTCAGCCAGGCAGAAGAACGTGCCCTCTGAAGGGATTCTCACAGGCACCAGCACACTGAGAGCAGCTGGAGGCCCCACACCTGCCTGCCACTGGGATACTTCCCCAGAGTGGGTGTGAATGGACGAGGGACTGTTTCCTCAGAGGCAACAGAAGCCTTTTGTCTCATCCCCTCCCATACCTCATTGCTGGGGCTTTAGATCTTTATATACCCAGAGTAATTAAAGGGTGCAAAGTTCATTTCTGTGTCTGATTTCTTCCCCTTTGACCTGATCTCTTCGATGGCTCAAGCTATTCATGCTGATAGTCTGCTGTATTTCCACAGCCATGACAAGAATCCTGCTCTCCCTGCTTCCATCAGCTCAGGGACTTCTTTATTTGCACTACAGATACAGGGCTAAAAGAACTGCCAATTGTTCCTTTGTTTTCTCTGGTTACTGCTCACACAAATCACAGGGAGGTGATTTAGAGGTTCAGGGAGCCGACAAAGGTTCTACTGACAGGAGAAACAGGTTCAAACCTGATTTTGGCAATAAATAAAATGAGTTTGATGGTTCCTGTCTAGTCCATAAGGGACACAACATAGCACTTTACAGCACAGTAAGTGTGAACCTGAGTAGAGAGCAGAAAGGCGGGTGTAAATGGTGGTTGGGATGCAATGCAGAGCTGAGGAGGGGCTTGCCTGGCAGCACAGAGGCTGTAGAACAGGGAGAAGCATTAGCAGGAGCTGTGTGCTCATGGGGTGTTCTGACCAGGAGTGTCCTCAGTTCCTCCTGGACAGAGCTCAGGAATGTCCTCAGTCACTCCTGAATACAACACAGCTCAGCAAATTAAACCGAAAATGCCGTCACCTGTAACTGCTCCATGACCTCCTTGTGTGTCTTCTCCATTTGGTTCATCTTTGCCCTCATCTGTGATTCCTGGTACTGCAGGTCAGCTTTCAGCTCTGTGATCTGTGCAGAAACCAGAAGGAGGAAGTGAGCTGCAAGAGGCAACAAGTGCCCTCACCACAGACCCTGCTGCCACGGAAAGTGCCTCTGCAGAAGGTGTGTGAGACTGGCTGAGGGCACAGACACTGCAACGAGACCTGAACCGTGTCACTGAGAGCACACAGCAGCAGCAAGGGCCAGCACTGCATTTCTCCAAGCAGCAGAATGTTTGTTCCCAGTCTTGCCCACACACAGAGGTCTCCATGAGAGTGGTCAGGAAATGACCCTTTATGCAATGAGATCCCCTGGGTGGGTCCAGAGAGCCTCTTTGGCTTTGGAAAGGAGGCAGCTTGTAAAGAGCCAGACATGTTAACTCCGAGATAAAAAGCCAGGCTGTGTCAGAGTGTGATCTGTGAGAACATGTCAGCCTGCTGGGGAGGAAGCAAGCCAAGGACTGTACCTTCTTCTCCTTCTCCAAAATCATCTGATCCTTCTGGTGAAGCATCTTTTTTAAAGTAGCCACTTCCTCTTTCAGCTGGGCAATGATGACAAAGTGGTCGGTGCCAGGGGAGTCCAGGGCGAGGTCCGGAGAAAAACTGCAGCAAAGAACAGGGAGAGGCTCTCAACAAAATCCTCCTCTTCACTGAGGCAGGGAAACTCCCACAGATGCACTCAAAGGAGAATGGGAATCATTTAATGATCATTCGTGATCCTTTTTCAAACCAAAGAGTTGAAGACAGCAATAAGAGAGAGACTTAAACTTTATGCATCCCCTTGGAAATCTCTTTGCTCACAAGCAGTCCTTGGATGCACTGCAAAACTTCCCACTGAATGTAAACAAACATTCTGGCAAGGAGGGGACATGAAAGAGAAACAAATAACCTCCAAGTTCAACAAACAGAGCAAAGGGAAACAGCTGAATTGTCCTGAGCAAGAAAAAGGGGTAAAAAAACATACTGGAACTTGTAATATGATTCTGCCACGACAAAGCAATTTAGGGAGGAACCTTCATTATTTCAGAGTAGGAAAAACTCTCCAGGAAGACAGAGAAACGGGTGAGCACATCACCTGTACATCAGCAGGTAAATCTCTAAATCTAAGCAAGCATCAGCAGAGTTATCTGTGCGTGAGTCACTGCTGCACTGGTAAATCACAAACCTCCCCACCAGAGAGCCAGTGCCCCAGGCAGGCACACGCACTCTTGTGCTACAGGAATATGCCAGATCATAAGATACAGCAAGCTGCAGCCACGAGGCCCAGGGACTCCACCTGCCTGCTGTTCCATCCCTAAAGCTGATTTTTTTATCTCCTCATGTTCACACTTCCAGCCACACGCACCTGAAACTGCTGCACAAAAATGGAACAGTAATAAGACAACAAAAGACATCTTCACCTAAAAGGTAACTTCAAGTCAGGCTGTTATCAGATAAATAAAGAAGTCACCCAGAGCCTGACTTCTTTTTTAAAGCCTCCAGGGTAGGTCACCACTCAGCTCTAAAGCTGGGAGCTGCAGCAGAGTGGGAAAGGCATGGTGTCAACCCAAAATTCTGCCACTCTCAAGGATGTTTCTGCCTCGGAGCTTCCAGTCCCCAGCCTGTACCCTAAGGCAGAGAGTATTTGCTGCTCACTTCACACGGGGTCTCCTCTAGCACCTGGAAATGATCCGTTTTCTAATTAAAAGCACTACAGTCTGCTTTGACAGGACTCATTAGTAAGGACGTGGCAGGGGAAAAGGCTCACTCCCCCACTGTGCTGGGGATCTACAGAGGGAATCTAAGCAGATCTGAGAGTCAGAGCATGGCCCTGAGGCACTGGGAGAGAAAACCTGGCAGAGGAAAATGCAGAACTGAGGGTCTGCAGGAGACAGCCCGCAGCAGGAGAGCCCTGCATGGCTAAAACATGCTGACAGTCCACACTGAGATGTGGCAGTGCTCTGGGCACGCTGGATCCAGCTCTGTGCTAGGCAGGGAGGTTCATACCCACACACCAGCAGAGAACAGCTCCATTTTAAAACTTTCCCAATAGTTTTCCCAAGTGGAGGCTGTTCAAGATGATGGTGGGTGCTCCAGCACCTTCCTGTGTACAAGCATGTTATTAACAGCGGCTTTAATTTCCCATTCAGTGCAAATATGCCGGGGAGAAGAGAAATAAATAAAATAAAAAAAACAAACAACCAAAACAACCCACCACCCCCCAAAAACACAACAACAAAAAAACCCCACCCAACAGTCTCCAGAGAGAAAAGAAAGGCTTCCTCACTTGATTCTCTCTGGTTGAAAACAATCCCTTGACACACCATTCCTTTGCCCAAGCACGCTTCTCTCCTGCCATGCCCTGGGGTGATAAAGAGTGCCAGGACATGTCCACATTTCCCTGAGCAGCTCTAGCAGGAACAATCCCCTGCCTGGCAGCTGCTGCTGCCCAGCACATTGCAAAGCCAGGAAGGTGAGAGCCAGCCCTGCCACCCAGTGGGGAGAAGGAAGGGACAGGATGGTCACCAGCCTTACACAGAGCACCCATCCCTGCGGCTCCCAGAGCTCTGCACCCACCAGTGGGGAACAGCCGGCTTGAGATCTCCTCCTGGAGGGGTATAAAATACCAGGCAGGAATTGTGCTGTCCAGTCGCTGCAAAATTCCCCTTCAAATGTGTGAAGAAATAAAGAAGCAGATATTTTTCCTTCCTCTTTTGCATTTTTTTAAAGGCTGACAAGATAGTCATGAAAGGTTCCTCTGTCTTTAACCCCATATTACAGAAGCAGCCTGAGATTCCAAAATTCAAAGGAAAACTGCCAAACACAAGTCGGTCCTTTCCTTTAACAAACACATCAAGAATTAAAACAACCAACCAACAAAAAAAAAATAAAGCCTCTACAAATAAGCTCAAGATCCAGCCCCTTGGGATAGGTCAGGGGGACATGAGCTCCCTGTGTTGGAACAGCCTAAAATGCACACCGCTAATTAAAGGGAAATGATGAGCTCCTGGTGTTTTCAGCAGAGACAGAGGACAAAAATGGAGCTGTTCCCAAGGCACCTGCCTCTCTCTATTGCCTGGAACAGAAACCAAATCAACTGCCTGAACTCCACACCCATTAAATGGTGGAAATTAGGCAAAGGAAACACCAAGCTTAAAGATTTTGCTATTCAAGTCAGGCTGGCGTGAAGACACACAGCCCAGGCACTAAACCAGCATCCACATTTCACCTTAGACAAAAACCACTGGCAGAGCTGCCTCCAGTTCTGGGCCCTCAATATCAGAAGGATGTGGAGCTGCTGGAACAAGCCCAGAGAAGGCCACAAGAGATGTTCCAAGAGCTGGAACCACTCCGCTCTCAACTTAGGCTGGGAGAGCTGAAGGTGTTCAGCCTGGAGAGGAGAAGGCTCCAGGGAAACCTCAGAGCCCATTCCTGTGCCTAAAGCGCTCCAAGAGAGCTGGAGAGGGACTGGGGACAAGGGCCTGGAGTGCCAGGACAAGGGGGAATGGCTTCCTGCTGCCAGAAGGGAGGGAGAGATGGGATATTGGGAAGGAATCCTTCCCTGTGAGGGTGGTGAAGCCCTGGCAGAGTTTGCCCAGAGCAGCGGCAGCTGTCCCATTCCCTGCAAGTGTCCAAGGCCAGGTTGGACAGAGCTTGGAGCAATCTGGGACAGTGGAAGGGGGGCATTCTGCCCATGGAGGGGGGCAGAATGAGATGAGCTTTAAGGTCCCTTCCAACCCAAACCATTCTGGGATTCTTGTGAAAAACATCCTCTACTCAGTGCAGTACAGCACAAGTCACAGAGCTTTAAACCATGCCAGGACTCTCCTATGCAAATAAGAATCTTTTTACAAATGAACTTCACTGCTGAGCATCCTGAGGAACTGCTGCCCTTCCCCTGCCAGCAGTGCTGTCACTGCCTGGTGTTACAAGCACAATTTAGCACCTTGTCTGCAGTGACAGGAGAAGGGACCGCAGTGTGCTCATCTGCAGAGTCTGCAGCATAAAAACACTTCGCCAGCACTGGCACAAGAGGACACCGAGACTGCCCCAGTCAGGACCAGCACAGCTCCAGGGGCTGAAGGTGAAGCCAGCGTGCTGGGCAGCACAAACCACGGGGCACTGGCAGCACAGAAGGATTAATAAGGTCAGGTCTGCTGCAAGATGTGCTGCGAGTCACTGGGAGAGAAAACTACTCCCAGTGCAGTGGGGACAGAGGTGTTTGCTCCTCCCAGAACTCATCCAGAACAAACCATTCAACACCACCCCTGAAATAAGTGTTGGAAATCACCCTGTCCACATATCATAGCCACTGAGAGCAACAGCCGCTCTGAAGCATGTAAACAAAAACACAGTACAACACAGTAAAGGAATTTCCACCATATCCAAGAAGGAGCAATAATTTCAGGTAAGCTGGACCCTGGTTGAAGGTGTTGCCAAAGTCAACTGAGCTCAAACATGCCCAAATTTTGCCCAGCTGAAGGCTACACCAGGGGTTTGGCTGGAGCCAGGGCACAGGAAGCTGGGGCTGACCTCAGCAGGGAGGAGGTGCTGGTTGTGTCACTTTACTCCAGGCTCTGCTCTGCTGCAAACACCCTTGCGCTGCAGCAGACCGTAACTCCACGCTCAGGCTGTGCCCCAGACACCAAGGTGACTCTGGGAGGGACAATCAGATAGTTGTACAACAGGGGAGGGATTTGGGGGTTCACCCTCATAAAAGAACCCTCAGCAACTCCAAACCCACACCTAAGGAACCCCCATTATTATTCCACTCAAGACATGCAGCCATTTGTCTATTTAAGGCAGCTGCAGCTTGCCTTTTCTGCTGCACGTCACTGAAGCTCTTTAGTTGCTAAATTTACACTTGGTTTGTTACTGGAACTCATCAAAAAAAGCCTGTGGCGAGGCCTACAGCCTTGGCAGGAGCCAGACTGACAACATCTGACATGAGAGCAAAAGGAAGGCCCTTGATTCCTTCAATACATGCTCCTGTTTTCCAAGTAAATGGCTGACCAGCCCAGAGCACAGGACGTTTTGTTTTTTAAATATTTTCAAGCCAGCAGGGCTGTTACAATGAGTTGCCCATGATTTAATGAGAAGATAAAAACAGCTGGTGCTGTCCTACAGCCCAGAGCAGCCTCCTCTCTGGAGGGAAAGCTGCACCAGTACTGATGGGCTGCACCACTTCTACCAGGGCCCTGTTTCCATTCTTTCCTCTGGTTCCAGCAGCACTGAAGGTAACTGAACTCTAACCCCACTGCACTCAGCACTACTCCTAAGTCACAACTAGTCCTTAAATTTTCCCAGCTTTTAACTGAAAATGCTGTTCAGATGACAAAAGATCTTTGAGAGAACTCTGTGGGAGCCACAACCCTACAAAATTTTTAAAGTTCTATTTCACAGAATCATAGAACTCCAGAATGGTTTGAGTTGGAAGGGTCCTTAAACTCATCTCCTTCTTCCCCCTGCCACGGGCAAGGTCACATTCCACTGTCCCAGGCTGCCCCAAGCCCCATTCAAGCTGGCCATGAACACTTCCAGGGACGGGGCATTTCCCACAGGAGCACTTCACAGTGACAAGGTGTCAACATATCTATTGGAGAGATCTGTGATCTCAGAGACATTGAAGGCAGGTAGAGGTTAATTAATTCCCAGTGTACCAAACCCTTCGGCACTAACGGTGTCTGTGCTCCCAGATCCCTGCTGTTTAGAAAGAGATCCAGTGAGAGGGAGAGTTCCCGTGTATGAGGCAGTTCCCAGGGAGGGAGGGGAGAAAACAATAGGTGATCTCACTTCAGGATGTCAATGCCTTGAGCAACAGGACAATGGTGGGCCCCGAGAGTCTGTTGGGAAGCAGCCCACTGCGCCAACGTGGACGGGGCCCTCTGGATAAGGGGGCAAAGCATCTCGGGAGAGGAAGGAACGCTGAGAATCAGAGAGGAAAGGCAGGAATGAAAATATGCATGTACAAGACCATAAAAATACAAATCAATCTCCTGTTTCTGCTAGTGACTCCCATTCTGCTGCACAGGCAGCCGGCATCAACGTGATCCAGCACCAAATGTGACAGCAGAATGGGGTCGGATGCTCTCCTAGAATCCGAGAACCATGGAATGGTTTGGGCTGGAATGAATCTTAAAGAGCATCTTGTTCCATCCCCCTGCCATGGGAAGGACACCTTCCACTAAACCAAGTTACTCCACAACCCGTCCAACCTGGCCTGGAACACCTGCAGGATGGAGAGTCCACAACCTTTCAAGCAAAGCTGTTTGATTGCTTGTCTCTCCCCCAGGAAAGGCCATGGGAAATGGGTCTGGATCTTCTCCTGTCCTCTGAGGCTCTCCCTGCAGATCAGTCTGACAGACCTCAAAGCACAAAACCTGAAGAACTCACCAGCCCCTCTCTCCCTGTGACTGCAAAGAGATGATAAAGTTGGTCTGGCTGCAGTTTTCCTGACTGCTGGGGAGTTCAGCCAACCATCACCTCCATCCTGCTCCAACCAGGCAGGTACAGGTGCTCAGTATTCTTTTCCTGATCAAATCTATGCCTAGATTCCAGGGAGCACTGGACTGCCAGGTTCTAGGGCAGCCCCTTGAGGTCTCAAAGCCCAAGGCCCCTGTTCTAGCATAAGAGCTTCCTGTTATTCACACTCTGTCTTATATAAACTCAGCAAACAAAACCACCCGCCCACAATTTCCCCATGTAACAGGCTCACCTGTCACCATTGGCAGAAATGGCATCAAACTTGGCTTTCTTCTTTGGGATTTCATTCTGAATGGAAGACGTGGATAAGGTTTTCTGGCTAGAAAAAGGAGGAAATTGTATGTCAGAACCTGAATGACTTAAGACAGAGAGGCAGATAAATATTCCCACCCACTATGATCCTGTAAAACAGTATTTCCCAGTGCTAAAACGATTAAAAAATCATTCCTTGAAGAGTAACTGGCGACTAAAAATAAACAGAAAACAATGAGTCAGAGCAGCACGTAGGTGAAGGACTCCTGTTTAAAATCCTCATTTTAATCATTGAATTTTACTAATGCAACTTCACTTTCACCGTGTACGAGCTGAGTAAGCTGGATCACTAAAAAGCACAAGGCTGCACCAGCACAGTGAGGTTTTCAAACAAGCAAAGCGTGACTTAGCCAGGCCCTCCTCAACTCAGCCCCTGCCCAAACCCTTCCCCGAGGTTACCTGTTATAGTGGCTGCCACTGCTGAGCCTGCTGAACTGCTGCTTCTCCTGCAGGCTGGCTCGGGAAGAACTGCTCAGGTGTTTGCACTGCTCTTTGGTCTTCTGCAGGACTCGTTTATAGGACAATGTGCACAACCAGCACAGCAGTTTTCCATCCACCTGGAAGGGGAGAAGAGAAAGAAGTTTTGGTTTTTCATCCTGCCCACAAAGCAAATGCAGAGAAGGCGAGAAGTACTTTCAAGCTTAGGGTCACATATGAACAAGCAAGGACTCAAAAGGATCCTTTGAATGGACAGGCAGACACTGGAGACCAAAACAGCAAGGGTGTCTGCTCCAGGAGGCTCAGCAGGGCACCGATTAGCGCTGCAGCATTCCAAACAATAGCTGTTTACAGTTTGCCTCGGGAAGACACGCCTTCTACTGAGCACTCAGGGTGTTTGAGCACAGCGTGTACAGAAGCCAGGGAAGAGGCTTCGTAGTGGAGGTATGACACTTGTAGCTCGTCAGACTATGGAACATTCCCCATTCCTCTCCCCGAACAGCACCTCACACTTCATTCAGAGGTCTCTGCTCCCCCGCCAGCTCTTGGGCCAAATTCAAGAGATCTTTCTTAGAAGATCTGGCAGAGGCACATAGGGGTTCAAAGATTAAACAGCTCTAAACCAGAGCAAAGCTCAGCTCTAGAAAAACACTTCATAACCAAGAGACACGGATCATGGAATGGTCTGGGTTGAAAGGGACCTTAAAGCTCATTCAGTCCCACCCCCTGTTACAGGCAGGGAAACCTTCCACTGTCCCAGGCTGCTCCAAGCCCTGTCCAACCTGGCCCTGGACGCTCCCAAGGATGGAGCAGCCACAGCTGCTCTGGGCACCCTGTACCAGGGCCTCACCACCCTCACAGGGAAGAATTTCTCCACAATATTCCACCTAACCCTGCCTTTCCTCCTTGTCCTGTCAGAAATGCAGCAGAAGATGTAAAGAAGACAGACACAGGATCACTGTGATCAGCCCTTTTACCTTTTCTGCCTTTTTTTACACAAATACTGACCTTCTTCCTGTCATCCTTCCGGTCAAATGCACACTGCTGCTTGCACTGCTCACACGAGTGAGGAGGGCCATACTTCTTCTCCGAGTTGGTGCAACGCTGGCACTTGTTTCCAATAAATGCTGCTATGATGTTGCAGTACTGGCAGGGTTTTGGCTTTAAAAAATAAGAACAACTGCTACAGCCTTCTAACTCCAATAGTACACTGCTGGTTCCCATTCTCCCCATAATTTCAAAACTTTTATTTCTTTATTCTACACAGAGTACAAAGCTGATCCAGGAGACAAAACTCCATTTGGATCCCTGGTCTTCAGCAAAGTGCATTTTGCCATGGCACTCAGACCATTTATCAGGTGCTGTTAAATCTTTAGAAAAATGTCTAACACTGAAATAGAACCAATCAAAATCTCTATTTCAGATTTCAGACAAGCAGGAAATAAAGATTTATCACTGCTTCCTGCAGCAATCTCAGTCTGTGTAAGCACAGTCTCGTTTCCACTGGGTATCGAACAGATCATTTCCTGGCTTCAAACAACGCAAAGCCCTTTTTTGTGCTAAAAGAAGAGAAAAAGTCAAAGCTTCACGCTTGAGTGACCCGTATTATTGATCAGTCATGCTCTTACAGCCCAGCCAGTCCATAAACTGCTCTGGGATTTCAGCAGGATAAAGACAAGAGAGATGAAAGGAAGAGAGGCTGAGCCCCCCTCACTTACTGTGCCATAGAGCTTCACATTCTGAGCACACTTCTTGCATATCGTGTTGGTTTTGCTGTTAAGAAGGACAGATGATTCTATTAACACATTCCAAAAGGAAAATGAAACCTCTGTGTTTAGCATGCCTGCTTCAGATCCCAGGATCCCTGTGTAGCATCCCAGCCTCCCCTCGGCTCTGTCTCTGGTGATGAGGCTGGATTCAACCTCTCTAAGGACTCAGATACCAAAGTGCTTCTCCTATCCCCGTCTGGCTGAGGATAAATGCCCAAAAAGTGGCATTACTAGGAGGTATCTCTTAATTAAGGCATCCCCAGATGACACCGGGTTTTTGTCCATACAAACACAGGATTTGATCACTGACTAATTGGCAGCATGAGTGATTCAGCATCAGGGCAGGCTCCAGTCTGGAGGTCAAGGCAGGAAAGGACAGAGGTATATTTGTCCAACAAACACAGAAAGGAACACCTCACACAACGGCCACACAAAGCTCTGGGTTTTACCAATCCCCCCTCTGACAGCTACACAACTTGTCAAAATGCAGTAAGACAAGAGCCCGGCTAAAGGAAACACTGCAGGAAATAAATGTTGGATACCAGACATCAGGTAAGAGAAAAACTCATGGGAAGGTGCACCCAGATCCCTCCCTGGAATATGCATCTTGAGGTCTGACTGAAGGAAACAAAACGAAACCCTAAGCAAAAGGTGTAATCCAAGTGCACTACAGACACTCCAACTTGCCCAGCAGACCTTTGGAGGTGGCCAAAGGTCCCCCAAGTCTCGCACAGCAACAATCTACAGGTTAAGGCTCAGTCACTGAAGGTGAAGCACTATAATTCCCCAGGTGTGATCTACACAAAACCTGTATGTGTCCAGTTCAGCAAGCATTTACCTTTCCTGTTGGAATTCAGTCCTGCAGTAAGTGCATTTAACAATGGGATGAGCAATCCGGCACTCCTGCAACAACAGAAGCGTTTCATGAGGTGCAGTGCTGCTCCCCAAATCCCAGATCTCCTGCTGCCCTCCACATCCACACACCTGCAAACACTTCCTCCCTGTACAGTCATGCTGAGAGAAGAGGAAGGGTGATGGGAATGGCATGTGTCACAGGTGAGCCAGGCATGAACTGAGATCCACCACCGGGGCTCATTTGTGCCTCACACCCACAGAGCAGGGTCACGGGGTGGCCCCGGCTCCCAGGGCAGGAACACACAGCTCTGCCTCAGGTATTCACCGCCTTCCTCTTATTCATCTGGCTGTGCTCTCCTCCCAGCTTTCTGAGATTCCCTTATGTTAATGGGCTTTGTCCCAGCCTCAGTGATCCCAGGCCGCTCAGTTCCTGCCCCTTGTTCCCTATTTCCTCCTTCATCTTTTTCTTCCCCACTCCTTCAGACTGTCCCCAAAACCCATCTTACCCCTTTCAAGGTACCATCAGACCTCCTGTAAATGTGCCCAGGTCCTCCCAGGCCTTTGCTCAGGCACAGCTCCCACCTCGTCTCTGTTCCCCACAACAACCCCATGACTTCCACTCTGACACCCTCCAAATACTCCCAGCCCCTCCAAACTGCCTTCAGTGCCCTCAGGTCCCCCTGACAAACAGCTCCCCTAAAGAGCCCTTCAACACATGCCCCTAACAGACCCTAGGCTTTAGCCCCATGCTCCAGCCCCTCAAAACCTCCCCAAAGCTCCCAGGGCCTCACTCACACCCTCCCACTGCACACCCATAGACCACAAAGGGACACCTCAAGGCCCCAGTCTTCATAAATACTCCCGGGATCTCCCCACAAACAGGTCCCCAACTAGCCTCAGTCCCTTTAAGAGCCCCCAGACCTCTTAAAAACACTCCCTTGCTTCCTCTCCCTCACAAACAATGCTCCAGGAGGCCCTTTACCCCTCAAATCCCCTCCAAATCCCCTCACAGACCACCCCTCTCAGATCTCCTCATAGATCACCCCCCATTTGCCTCGCAGCCCCCCTCAGACTCCTCTCCCATCAGCGTCCTCCCACATTAGCCCCCATAAGCTCCCTCACAGACCTTCCCCCACGGCCCCCTCAGAGCCCGCCCCCAGCCCCTCTCCTGGACCTTGCAGAGCTGCTGGCCCTGGCTGAGCGCCTCGAAGGGGAAGCGCTGGTGGCACTTGGTGCAGGCGTACAGCGCCGCCATCCCGCCGCTCCGCTGACAGGCGCGGCCGGCCCGCCCGCCCGGCCCGCGCGGCACCGCCCCCGGCGGCCGCCCATTGGCCGCGCGCCGCGTCAGTCACGGCTCGGCCGCTTTTCATTGGCGAGCGCGCCGCCAGTCGGGGAGGCGGGGCGGGGCGCGGCCGGGAAGCGTTAACGTCACGGGGGACGCGATGACGCAGCCGCTCGGCCCCGCGTGACGCGGCAGCAGGGGGCGGTCGCGCGAGACCGCGCGTGGAGAAGGGGGCGGGGACTGGGAAAAGGGGCGGGACATGGCGGGGGTGGGAACGGGACAGGGCCGGGAATCACCGGGGGATGGACGGGGCTGGGAATGGACAGGGGATGGACATGGCCTGGGGATGGACAGGGGATGGACATGGCTTGGGAATGGACAGGGCCGGGCATCACTGGGGGATGGACGGGGCTGGGGATGGACATGGCCTGGGAATGGACAGGGGATGGACATGGCCTGGGGATGGACAGGGGATGGACATGGCTTGGGAACGGACAGGGGATGGACATGGCCTGGGAATGGACAGGGCCGGGCATCACCGGGGGATGGACATGGCCTGGGAATGGACAGGGAATGGACATGGCCTGGGAATGGACATGGCCTGGGAATGGACAGGGAATGGACATGGCCTGGGAATGGACAGGACCGGACATGGCGGGGGATGGACAAGCTGGATTGGGCTGGACATGGCCAGGGGATGGATAGGGCTGGACAGGGCCGGGGGATGGACAGGCTGGACATGGCTGGACATGGTGGGGGGATGGATGGACGGACAGGGCTGGACATGGCTAGGGAATGGACATGGACATGGCAGGGGTAGGGACAGGGCCGGACATGGCAGGGGATGGACACGGCTGGGAGAATGGACAGGGCTGGACATGGCCTGGGAATGGATAGGGCTGGACATGGCTGGGGCTGGACATAGCCTGGGAATGGATAGGGCTGGACATGGCTGGGGGTGGACAGGGCCGGGGGGTGGACAGGGCTGGACGTGGCCTGGGAACGGACACAGCCAGGGAATGGACAGGGCTGGGCATGGCCTAGGAACAGACAAGGCTGGACAGAGCCAGGGGATGGACAGGGCTGAGCTGAAGTGAGCCAAGGCTGGGAAAAGAGGCTGAGCTTGGCTGGGCTGAGCTAGGGTCGAGTGGGGCTGAGCTGAGCCAGGACAGTGCCAGGAGAAGGGGCTGAGCTGAGCTGGGCCAGGCTGTGCTTGGAAGGGGCTGAGCTGGGTCGAGGAAAGAGCTGAGGGGGGGGTGAAAGGGGTCGTTGCCGGGCTAAAGCATGACAAAGTGGAAGGGAGATCCATGGCTGGCCTGCGATAGGAGAAGGGAGCTGGATTAGGGCTGGGGAGATGAGCTCCTGCAGGGAGGGGAGATCTCTGTGGAGGTGGGTGAAGGTCAGGACTAGAGGAAGGAAGGAAGGGAGCAGAGGAATGTGGGGAGGAGGAGTTGTCTCCACCTTGAGAATGGAGATGAGAAGGAGCAGAGCCGCCCGCTCTCGGGAGGGCTGGAGACACCAGCAGGGCAGGGGCAGCGGGCACATTGTGGCTGGAGGCTTGGGAGGAAGAGAGAATGGGGCAGGAGGTTGTGTCTGCAGGGAAGGGAAAACCTCCATGAGGACGTGCTTCCCCTTTGCTCTGAGTGCAGCAGCTGCAGCTGCTCATCCACGAGTCCCAGGCGCAGCCGTGGTCGATTTTACGGGTGGATCAGCCTCTAAGGGGGAGCAGGGTCACAGCAAACTGCAGCTCCCTGTGCTTCCACCGCAGCTTGGGAGCAGCTCCAGGTGGGAATACGGAAAAGATTTGGCCCCGTTTCATTTTGGGAGTGGGGTTGGACTCGAGCTGCTGCAGCTAGGACAGATCATACACTGCACATATGCAAGAACTGCTCTCTCTTTTTTTATTCCCATCAAGTAGTTGTCATTTTGTACAGCATGACACGGAACAGGTGCTTTGAGAAATGCGGGGAATTAAGGCATTTTGGTGTTAAAAGTTCATTCTAAATCCAAGATGGAATGAGCAAAAGGCAGTAGCTACTCACAGTTGTGTGATCTGCTCCATTTGCTCGACATTCCTGTGCTCCTACACCCTTCCCTCTTTCTCAGACCTTAAAGGATACCTTGAAATCTTTGGAAAACTTCTATCCTTCCCTTTTTTTTTGTTTCCCTGCACCAGATGACAAGAGTATTCCCAGTCCTGGCTGGTGCAAGTGGCGAAGCTGAAATCCGAGCTGCTCAGGCTTTCCCAAGAAGGACTGGGGGAGTGTCTTGGGTTTTTAGCTTGGCTGCGTGGGTGTGCATAATGAACCGGAATTCTGCCGTGCTTGGCTACCTCGGGGACTCGTTTTAATCACCGGGCAAATGTGCTGTGTGTAGGAGAAATACTTAATTTCGTGACATTCGTTGCATTGTGCTGGATGCCGGGTTGTGATTGGGAAATGTCCGTCGGTGGGAAGCAGGGGGCAGAGCTTGGCAGAGCCGGCGGGTGGCTGGGAACAATCGCTGTGCAGGGGCTGCCGAGCTCCAGGGGAGGATTGTGCGGGAGGAGCAGGAGGTGGAGGACTGGGGGTGCTCAGATTTTGGGGGGGGTTGACAGCGCACCTGGAGCGGGGCAGCACCGCCTGCGCTCTGTTACGGTAAATAATGGAATCCTGAGACGGTTTGAGTTGGAAGGGACCTTAAAGACCACCCAGTGCCACCCCTGCCATGGGCAGGGACGCCTTCCTCTATGCCAGGTTGCTCCAAGCCCCGTCCAACCTGGCCTTGGACCCCTTGGCTGTTCTGGACACCCTGTGCCAGGGCCTCACCACCGTCACAGGGAAGAATTTTTTTTCCTCACATCACATCTAACCCTACCCTTCATTTAGTTTGAATCAATTCCCCCTTGTCCTATCAATTAAAAAAAAAAAAAAATCAAATCCTCCCTTATCCTATCAATCAACTGTCAATTTATTTTTTAAAACTAAAAGTCGGGGTGTGTGTTGGGGGGGTGTGGACTGGCAGATACCTGGGGCTGAAGGAAAAGGAATGGTTCGGTTTGAGAACGTGAACAACAAACCTGCCAGAGCAGTCACGGGTGCCAAGGGAGAAGCATTTGGCTGAGGAAGGGAGTTTGTAAAGCTGCTACTGAAGGAAGTGTGAGAAGAAACGCTTGGAAAGCCGCTGCCTCGGTGATTTTCCAGCAGAGCCGCACTGGCAGCAAAGCAGCTTCAAGCCTTCAGAGTTTTAGGAGGCTGTTCAGATTTATCAGATGCGTCCTTTCAGTGTGGAACCATTCGGGTTGGAAGGAATCGTGAAGGTTATCTCTCTCTAATGCCCTGCCATGGGCAGGGACGTCTTCTATTCGTGCCCCAAAAACCTTTGGTTAGCGCGTAAGGCAGCAAAAGCCTCCCCTGGATCGTGATCTTTTGCCATCCTAAAATCTCAGGGGTTTCTATCAAGCTCTTCATGGACCACCTGGCTCTGTCCTGGGGGGCTGAGACCCCTCCAGGATCCCCTTCCCCCCAGCACAGGAGTACTGCTGTGAGCTCTCCAGCAGCCCCTCTGGGTCGCCTGGAGCGTTTGGGAGCCACGAGGTTGCCAAAGCAAGTTTGATTCAGCTGCTGTTCCTTGACACCGTCTGTGGTTCTCTGTAAATCACTAACAGATAATAATTTCATATTCTGGCTCTGCGTATCCCCCGCCTGCTGAATAATTACCTTGTTTTGTGCGAGCCGTGAGAGGTTTTCACAGATAATTCATCCAGCAGGGAAAGGCAGCCAGATTTTGGGCTGGAGCACATTTTCTGGCCACCTGGCATTGCTGCACAGAGGTCTGTGCCGGAGCGCTGCTGCCTCCGGAGGGAAATGCCGTATCCAGGACAGCCGAGGGCAGGGCTAAAAACCAAATCCAGATGAAATCCCAGCCGCCCTTCCTCGGAGGATAATTTAGAAATCCCAGCCGCCCTTCCTCAGAGGATAATTTAGCTTGGCAAACTCAGCCCACCCTGAGTTTGTGCATGTGTGGACAGATTGATCCCACGGATCTGGATGCTCTCACCCACAGAGGAGCTGTTTCACTGGAAACAGAGTTCCTCCCAGGAGCTCTTTGTGGTGGTGACCTCTGTCTTGCCTCGTTCCCCATGTCCTGGGTGGGTGGGTTGGAGCCCAGCATGGAGCTAGGATCTCCCCGAGGTTGCCATCCCCAGCACAGGGCTGAGTTGATGCAGGACAGGAGGAGAAAGGATCATCCCTGTTCCAGCTTATCTCAGCAGCTCCCAAACCCAGGGTGATCGCTGTGCTGAGGGGCTCCAGTCACAGAATCTCAGAACCACTGGGGCTGGAAAAGACCTCTGAGATCATCGAGTCCACCTTTGGACTGATCCCCGCCTTGTCACACAGACCAGTGTCACACAGATCAGTCATTCCTTGGTCTCCTCCAGGGATGGGAACTCCAGCACCTCCCTGGGCAACCCCTTCCAATGCCTGACCACCCTTTCAGTGAAGAATGCGATGTCACAGCCCTGTCCTACAGCCTCCACAGCCCTGATGGAGAGCACGGTGTGCTCACCTTTAACATGGGTCCCGAGGAGTAGCGGCATCTCCATCTCACCACAAACCAGCGTATCGTTGAGGTGGAGGCCACACTTACGGTCACTCGCCTGGGTGGTGATGACTGGCAGCCATTTGGTGAGCATCTTCACGGATCAGGTCCTAAAGAAGCATCAGGAGAGCATCAGGCAGGACAAACGGCCTGTTGGGAGGTCAGGAAAGCCTGGGAGGCGGCTTGGACAGCCTCGAAAGGGCTCAGTGTGCAGGCAGATGTCACCTATGCCCAGTTTAAGTGCCTGAGCACCAACCTCCTGGTTGTCAGATGCCAAAGAGGGGCAGCTGAACAAGGAGGAGGCCCTGAAGGAGTGGGGACCATGGCAAGCACCTAATAGAGGACGGGGGCAGGACTGGAAGCTGACCACTGAGGGCTGCCACCAGTCCTGACCTCAGGACGCCTCCCAAACCACCCCACAGACTGAGGAGGAGGTGGGGTTCTCAAGGTGGGATATGGAAGGTGGGTCCCAAATCCTCTCAGCTTCCACTCTGAGCAGGGCTCGCTCCGTTAAACACCAACCTCAGCTGATATTTCACCACCGAGGTATCAAATCTGGGGAGTTTTCTGCAAGGTGCCTCTTCCAAAAGAAACCTTAAATGCAGAGCTTCAGGCCAACACTGCTTCCAATAAATGGCAGGGCTCGGAGCGGCTGTGCTCTGCTGTGCTCTGCAAAACTCGGGGCCGCTCTGAGGTTTGGGTGTCCAGGGAAGTCTGGAGGTCACAGCTCAGCTGGGCTGAGAGCCAGAGCCTACATCTGGCTCTGCAAACAGCAAACCTCCCTTCAGGTATGTCCTTTCTTATTTCTTTTCCTTTTTTTCAAATATAATAAATAGATAGTTTTTTTAAGTTCCCAGCCATCCAAACTGCCCACACTCAGGACTGCAATATCCCTCATGCCATGAATGCTGAATTTCGGGAAATGCATCCTGGGGGTACAAAACCTCCAGCTCTCAAAGCCACCTCTGTGTTCAGCAGCAGATTCAGGACATCACCTATCCAAAGGGAGCCTGAAAGTCACGGTTCCCTGAAAGTCAAAGCATGTTTTATTGACTGCAGTCAAGAGAATCAAAGATCTGGAGACCTGGACTCCCACGGAATAAACCACATTATTCCTGTGCAGTGATCATTCCTCTCCCAGACGTGAATTCCAGCCAGCCTCCCTGCTGGGGATGATTAAAGACCCCTTCAACAATCAGCAAATTGTCAAATGAGCAGGTGAACAAGTGGAAGAAAACGAGGGGATAGGATGCCCTGCCAGCACTGATGAGAGCAGTTGTGTCACCCGGAGGGAAGCGCAGCTCCCTAGGTGCTGCCAGTGGTTTGCTGTACAAAATTGGGGTGCAGCCGTGGGGGATGACACTTCTCAGCTACCAAAACCCCATTTTGGGGGAAGGCAGAGCCTGTGCAGATGCAGCTACGAGTCAGGGATGACATTTCCTTTCAAGGTTTCCCTTTCCCAGCTGCCTGCTGCTGGCTGGGCTCTTGAATTGGGAAGCAGATCCTGGCAGTGCCAGCAGCTCTGGGCTGCCCACTGTAGCTGCCATCACCAGAATGGCACCAGAACCCCCACAATGACCCTTCAGAACTGTGCTGACCTGTGGCCTGGACACCCCAAGAGCAGCACCACCACACCCTCGGCCCATGGGGAGGCTTCTCCATGGCTGTGAGGTTTTGGGGTCTGGAGCAAGGAAGGGTGGAAGGAGCGTGACAGCTCTGGGGTGTGACCAGCTCAGGGACACCCCGAGACCCCCTGTCCACCCCACACACCCCACACCATGCTCAGAGCGTGTCCAGTGCCCCTCCACAGCTCCAGGCGTGGGCACAGGGGCAGAGCAGCCCCTCCAGGCCCCCCAGCAGCTCAGGACCACCCAGGCTAAGGGGCACGATGGCATCACCCCACGACAGGGGCGCGGCACCCAGCAGCACCCGAGCTCGGCCAGGGCAGGTGCTCGCCCAGCAGCACCGCAGCCCCCAGCGCCAGCAGCCCTCCCAGCCCCTCCATCCCGCACACGCTGCTGCCCTGCACCCACAGGTGCTGCAATACCCCCCTGAATACGGGGGGCAGGAGGCCAAGGGGCAGAGCCCCCCCTTCCCTGGGCTGGGATGAAACTGGGGGGGAGGAGAGGCCGGGCTTCGTGTTGCCCCCCTGTTCCACCGTGAGCACCCCCCTACAGCGGGGTGTTGGGGGGGGGACCACGGTGGGGCCCAGACACCTGTGGGGCCATTCCCTGGAGCACAGGTGGGTGCCCAGTGGATGGCATGGGCGCTGGGGGTGTCCCTGTGTCCCCCACACCCTGTGTGGTAGTTTACAGCTGGGCTTTGCAGTAATCTGGGGCACTGGGATGCAGTGACCCCCCCGACCCAGACCCCCCCAGAGCCCTTCTGGGTGCCCCCTGCCCTCCCAGGGCAGGAGCCAAGGTGTCCCCACCAGGGGAGAGGTGGCAGGATGGGGACATCGGGGCGGTTTGCATCCCTGCCTGCTCACAGATGCACCATCGGGACTGCAATTAGAGGGGTTTAATTGGAGAAAGGGAAAGATGCCGATGAAATGTCGGGAGCAACAGGGAAAGACAGACCTGGGGAGGGGCAGTGCTGAGCGGCTTCACCCCTCCTGCCTGCTGCGTGTCCAGCGGGCCCCCAGCCCAAGGTGACAGTGAGCCCCAAACAAGGCCAATAATGGCTGGCTGCACACCCCACCGGGCACCAGCTGGGCTGGATCCAGCTGCATCTCGGGGTGCAGGGCTGAGCTGGTGCCCCCTGCGCTGCAGCATTGCCCCAGGGACCCCCACCACCGCTGCAGAGGTGCCTCCCGCCCCAGAGATGTGCCAGCAAAGATGGGACACTACCAGGGTCAGGGCAGGGAGAGCTTCCCACCCTGTTTTAGTATCCTTGTGCACTCGCCCTGCTCTCCAGGAGGGCTTGAGCCCAAGCTAAGAGCGCCCAGCCACGGTGTGAAAGGGGAGCAGCCCCAGGGAGTGAAGGCGCCTGGCTGATGGCACTGGCAAACCCCCGGTGACAAAGCCCCCACCCGCAGCCACAACAGGCACTGGGGCAGTGGGGCACAGGCTGGAGGCTTTCCCCCCCTCCCCAACACGCCGTGCCAGGAATTTCTCATCTCAGCAGAAATCCCCGGGGTTGTTTGCGCTCCACCTCGGAGCTGGAAGAGCCGCTCCCCTCGCCTCGGGTGTGTGGGACCGGCTGTGAGAGCCAGCTGGCTCTGCCAAGCGGGGTTGTCCCCACCCCAGGAGGCCCCTGGGGTCCCACAGGACCCAGGCTGGGGACGGGGATCTGTACAGGATGTGTCCCTGGGGCACAGGGGGCACCGCTGTGCGGGCAGCAATTGAATCCCTCCGGCAGAAGCCATCCAGTATTTTTCTGGTGTCTTTATTGGCAAGGCCGGTGCTGTGTCCCTGTCCTGCCCCGTGTCCAGCGCTGACTGGACCTGTCCCGTTGTGTCCCCAGCCTCCTGATCCAGGGCTGAGTGCTGAGAATGTCCCCCTGCAGAGCCAGCGTGGCTCAGGCCAGGATGGGGTAGGTGGCCTCGGTGGCCACTCCACAGTTGTTGTCCTTCATGGCCATAAGGATGTAGCCGTCATTGCCCCAGTAAGTGGACCAGGAGTTCTTGATCAGCCAGTAGGTCTCTCCCTGCAGGACTCCGTAGCCCACAGCCAGCACCGCGTGGTCCAGGGATCCCGGCGTGTTTTCTGCAGGGAATGACATGGCACAGGGCTCACTCCAAGAGCGCCCCTGTCTGGAGACTACCTCTGTCTGGGGATCAGCCTTGTCCAGAGAGTCTCCCTTTCCAGAGACCATTCCCTTCTGGAGACCATCCCTGCCTGGAGGAGATCCCTGTCCAGAGGACATCCCTGCCTGGAGGAGATCCCTGTCTGGAGGAGATCCCTGTCCAGAGGACATCCCTGCCTGGAGGAGATCCCTGTCCAGCAATTCCTGTCCAGAGCACATCCCTGTCTGAGGAGATCCCTGTCCAGAGGACATCCCTGCCTGGAGGAGATCCCTGTACAGCAATCCTTGTCCAGAGCACATCCCTGCTCCCAGGGCTACCCCCACTGCTGCAGATGACTTCAGGGTTCATCCCCTCCACCCCTCCCTTGACCAAAAAATGGGATCTAGGTGCTCTGGCATCTTCTTGGGCATCCAGGACCCCCCGTGCCCTGTGTGCTGCTTGTCTCACCACACTTGGGCTCGTAGTAGATGCCGTTGGAGTAGAAGGAGAAGGTCTTGTGCGAGGCGTCGATGCTGACGGCCACGGGGCCGTGCTTGTAGATGGCAGCTTTGACCGCTGTGATGTTCCCCGAGGTGACGTTGACGTAGCCCGTGATCTTGGCCAGCATCTCAGACTGGTTGTAGTGGCACAGGCCGTTCTACACGCCAGGGGACACACAGAGTTGTCAGGATCCCCAGGATCCCTCGCTGGGACCCTGCCTGACCCTGCAGATGCGGGGAGTGATCTGGGATTTGGGCTGTGAGAGTGTCCTGGCTCTGACCCCGCTGTCCTGCCGAGCCCAGGGTGCTGGGGATGTTCTCCCAGTTGCTCAAGGACACAACACGGGGAGCTGAATCTGCACCCAAAGCCCTGGAGGGCTGTTGTCTGCATTGTACTGCCACATCCCCATCCCTTCCCATTCCCATTCCCATTCCCATTCCCATCCCCATCCCCATCCCCATCCCCATCCCCATCCCCATCCCCAGGCAGCTTTGCTCCATCCCTGGGTGCCCCAGGGTGTGGAGTGACTCATGGCACTATGCACAGCCTTGTCCCTGTTTTGCAAGAAGAGAAAGTGAGGGACACGGTGACAAAAACACTCGGATGAGCCCTGGGGCTTTGGCTTTCACAGTTCTGTGACTACAGAAGCCCGGTGCCTTGGGGACGAGGTGACATCCTCATCTCCAGAGCCTGTTAGCGCCTCTGACTCATCCAGGTGGGTCCCACCGTGGCTTTAAAGCCCCAAGGTGTCGGGAAGGCCATCAGGGACAAGGGGCCACCCTCACCATCAGGGACAAGGGGCCACCCTCACCTGCCCCTTGTAGGAGCCGTAGGACTCGGTGCTGGCAATGCCCCCGTGCTTTTTGATCCACTCGTACGCCCGCCACTCCTCGCCCCCGTCGCAGGCGTAGTTCCCAAAGCCCCAGGAGCAGTCGATGAGCACTTGTTGGGACAGGGGGGTCAGCACGCCGGTCTGCAGGGGGGGGACACGGTGCAGGGGTGGGGACAGGCACCCTCCAGGTGCCCCGTCCACCCTGTGGGGCACAGCCCTGCTCCCACCTTGAGGAAGAGGGCACCTTCCATGGCTCCGGTGGTAGCAAAGCTCCAGCACGACCCACAGACAGCCTGATCCTTCACGGGGGTGACAGCGCCTGGGGACAGCAGAGCAGGGAATGGGAAACTGGGTTGACACCGAGAGATGGAGGCAGGTGGAAGGGAAACTGAGGCAGGATTTTAGGTCCAGAGGCAGCACAGCCAGATCTTGGTGTTAACTGAGAAGGGGGGGGCATGCACCAGCACACCTGGGACCCCTGCCCTTGGCTGGGGGCGAGCTCTGGGGGTGTCACTCCCAGCTGATGGGGACAGGGGTGAAGCCAGGTGTCGCTTCAGGTGTCACATCTGTCCCTGGGGCAGCAGAGTGAATTCAGGGCCAAGTGCTGACCCGGCTGCCTTTCATCACAGAAACACAGAATGGTTTCCATTGGAAGGCACCTCAAATACCAATCTCGTCCCACCCCTGCCATGGGCAGGGACACCTTCCACTAGAGCAGGTTGCTCCAAGCCCTGTCCAACCCTGGCCTTGGACAGCCACAGATTCTCTGTACAACCCGTTCCAGGCTCTCACCTACCTCACAGATGCGCACCCCAAGGGACAGCACGGCCCCGCGGGCTCCTCGGTGCGGTGATGGGGAGCAGGGGGAGCTCCGTGGGACTCAGCGCAGGCCTGAGCGAGGAGCTCCCACTCCCAAAGCACCCCGACGTCCCCCCGACCCCACACGTACCGTACATGCGCCAGTCGAGGCTCTCGGGCAGGATGATGCCGCTGTAGAGCTCGGTGGGGAAGGGCAGCCCGTTGTTGGGGGTCCCGCTGCTCCGGCGGCCCCGCAGAGCCGCCAGCTCCTGCGGCGTGCGGTCGGCCAGGTGGTTGAGGGCCAGCGTGTAGGGCAGCGCGGCGCGGTTCCGCGAGTGCACGAACCTGCCAGCACGGTGGGGACAGCGCCAGCTGGCACCGCCACCACCTCCCTCCGTGCCGGCAGCACCCCCAGAAGCGTCGTCGCCGTGCCCCCAGCCGCCTGTACCTCATGTTGTGCACGAAGACGCTCTGCCGGTGCTCCAGCTCCCGTGCGGAGCCGTAGCGCCGCCCCATCTGCCGGCGGTACTCGTGGAAGACCCGGTGCGCCCAGGGCCGGTGCTGCCCCACCAGGTCCTCCATGGGGTTCGCCAGCACGTGCCGCTCCGCCGCCTTCCCCGGCAGCTCCCCACACTTGGTCTCTGGTGACCAAAGAGGGGACGGCGTCAGCCCGAGCCCCGCGGACAGGATGGGCTGGATGAGGCCCGAGCCTCCCTGGCTCACCGTTGACGGGGAGGTCGAAGACGGAGGGCGGGTAGCTGTTGTCGAAGTCGGTGTAGGCGATCTCGTACTTGTCGTAGTGGGAGCCCAGCAGGCTGTTGTACCCCTGCATCTCGTAGTGCACGGGGGCCACCCCGCAGCTGGAGTTGGTCACCCACAGGGTGTAGACGTTCTTCTTCTGCGCCCAGCGCGTGACGTTCTGCCACACGGCACAGTAGCGGCCCTTGTAGTACTCCTCCCGCAGGAACTGGGGGGGGGGACACGGCCTCAGCGAGGGGACCCCAACCTCCCCCAGGCAGCCTGCTGCCCAGCCAGCCCCTTTGCACAGCCCGGTGCACACGCCAGGCTCTCCAGCTGGACCCAGCGGCTCCCCGGCCATCAGCGCACAGCCACGTGTGGGACGGAAACTGGGGCAAGGACTCGGGGTGCAACGCGGGGCAGACCCCCCCTGTCTGGCTCAGCGGTGCCCCGGGAACGCTCCACTCTGTGCACCCATAGCAGCGGGTCTGGCTGCACCGTTTCTCCGAAAACCTGGAAAGGTTTCAGGTTTTTCCTGCTCTCGCCACGCGGGCGTGCGTCCAGCTCAGTGACAACCTGCTGTCCCCACTGCTCACGTGCTGTGCCCAGCCCCGACGCAGGCTGAGGCCAGCAGCAGCCGAGCTGCCGTGCAGGGACTTGCCCAAACCACGCTGAAATGCCAGCGTTTGTGTGGGATGTGACACGTCCCAACTGGAGTTGGGAAAGGAGCCAGGAGTCCGGCCCCAATCCGGGTGGGGAAGTGACCCTCCCTGCACCCTGGGGTGCGGGGACACGTCCTGGCCGGTCCCAGCACCCTGCGGCCCTCGGACAGAGAGGAGCATCTCCCAGCACCCCCTCTCACAGCCTGGAGATGCTTTGGGATCAGATCCGGGCTCTGAGGTTTCCCACCTTAAAGCCCTTCATGCTGGGGAAGACGCTCTGGGCCGTGACCACGTCCTCCTTGGAGCCGGGCAGCTGGAAGCACTTCCTGGTGTTCACCTCCTTCTCGGTCGTCTCTGGCGTGATCTTGTACCTCATGCCATAGGGCTTCACTGCTGCCAGCTGGTAGGTTATCACCTCCCCTGTGCCAGGGAAAGGGAAACTGAGGCACGGGAGTCCTGCTGGCGCAGGGTGGGCGCAGCTGGGTGCCCACCTCTTACCTCCGTAATACTGGATCCGGCTCTTGTTCCCCGTCAGGTTGTACCAGGCTTCAAAGGGCTCCTCGATCTCAGCGTAGGGCAGCCTGATGACCCCTGCGAGCCCCCAGAACAGGACACAGGTCAGCCCCAAAGCCTCAGCACCCCGACACCCCGCCCTGAGCCCCCCCAGAGTCTGCAGACCCACAGTGCTCCCATGGGTGACGGGTGAGGAAGAGGCACTCGGCTGTGGGGACGTGCCCCAGTTTGGAGCTGGGACAGCCTGGTCCTTCCCGGTGCTGAATGTCCTCTGCTCCCCCCCACTGCAGGGGGCTGCGGGGTCCCCTTACCTTGGACGTGGTAGATGGAGCCGAACTGAGGGGGCGGGCGCGAGAGCCCATAGCCCTGTCCTGAAAGGCAGAGAGGGGCAGGGTGAGGGGGGCTCTGCGTGTCCCCCAGCTGAGATGGGGATGGGAGGCTGCCAGGCCAGCGCTGCCCTTCCCTGCAGCCCAGGGCTGCCCTGCTTGGCCAAAAGAGCTCCCTGAGCTCATCCAAAGGCGCATCCGAGGGACACTGAGGCACTGACACCCCCCAGGGTCGGCACCATGCCACAAGCTGCCGTGACACCGCAGCAAGCCCTGCACTGGTGCACCCGCAGGGAACCCCAGTTCACCCCAGCGCTGGTGGCCCTGGCTTTGAATGTTTCCAAGCCGGGACCCGGCCAAGCTGTCTCCAACACGCAGGGCATGGGTGAGAGGTGCCAGGGACCTTACTGGTTCTGCCTGGCATCTTCCAGTGACCTCCCCAACCTCCCTCCAGGCTCCCAGCTTGTGCAACCCCACGCCAACACAACTGCTGGGAACGAGCCCTTCCCTCCCTCAGCACCTTCCCCAGACAGCACCTGCCCAGCCCAGGACAGCCAGGAGAAGACCTGGACCTGCCCCCCGACCCTCGGAGAAGTGAGGACGAGCAGACCTCCCCCTGCACCCCGGGCTGTGCCAGGGGTACCCGTCACACGCCTGTGGCACCCGCAGACGGTGTCAGGCTTGGGAGAGCAGCAACGGGTGCTCCCAACCCTGCCCGGCTTCATGGATGCCCAAAATGGTCCCACGAGGGCCACCCTGCCACCCCTGCCCCCTCACACTTAGCTGCCCTGCCCGGTTGGGTTAAACCCCTTGGGTTAAAGCCTCACTTTAATCTTATTTTCACGCCCCCAGCCCCACCAAGCCCTCAAGGCACATCCCCCCCCCTGCCCTCTCTGCCACCCACCCCAGCCGTGTCTCAGCGGAACTGCAAACTTTGGGGCCCGACAAGGAATAAAACCACTTCCCCAGACCCGAACCTCCCCTGCAGCGCAGCGGGAGGGATCTGGGGGGGCGCTCCCCATCTCCCTCCCACGCCGGGGGTGTCCCCAGAGGCGACAGCGCCGGGCTGGGGGTCAGACTCACCCCGGACGGCGATGCAGAGCGCAGAGGCCACGAGCCAGCGCAGAGCTCCCATCCTGGCCGCCCCGGCTCGCCCGGCACCGGCTCCACAACTTTAAGCCGGAGCCAGCGGCAGCGAAACCCGGCGGAGCCAACGCAGGAGCCGGGGCCGTCCCCGGAGGAGGGGAGGAACCGGCATCATGTGGTGCCTGGCGGGGGGACGGGCACCCCGGGGTGCTCGGCGGGGAGAGCGTGTCTCGGCAGGGCCCCGTGGAGCGAGATGGAGCAACGCCGGGCGCTGCGGGGGATGAGAGGCGCGGGATGAGCCCCAAAAATGCCTCGAGCGGCGTCCGGGTGGGTGCGCTGGATGGGATCTGTGCGACACCCCCGGTCCACCGGGCTTCCTTCCCTCTTCGGATGAGTCAGGAGGTGACAAGTTAAAGGGTGACACCGGTCTGGGGAGAAGGTCCCCAGCCTGGTGGGGACACGGCGCTTCCACCCAGCCCTGGCGCCCCCGTGAGAACCTTGAAGGGAGCATTGAAGCCGGACTCGCTGTCACGGGGGAAAGAGGGCACCTCGTGAGGGTTAACTGCAGGGCGAGGAGGAGGAGGAGGAGGAGGAAGGCTCTGCAGAGATGGGAAGGATCCCACTCCAGGCCAGCTGTGTGGCAGAGCTGGGACAGAGCCAGCTCCAGGAGGGCTCAGAGAGGATTCAGGGGGCTCAGACAGTGCTGGGGAGGCTCTGAGAGGGCGCAGGGGAGCTAAGGCAGGGTGCGGGGGTGTCACAGAGGGTGCAGGGGGGTCACACAGGGTGCTGGGGTATCACACAGGGTGCTGGGGGGTCAGGCAGGGTGCTGGGGGTCACAGAGGGTGCAGGGGGGTCACACACGGTGCAGGGGGGTCACACAGGGTGCTGGGGGATCACACAGGGTGCTGGGGGTCACACACGGTGCTGGGGGTCACACACGGTGCTGGGGGCTCTGGCAGGGTGCTGGGGGGTCACAGAGGGTGCAGGGGGGTCACACGGGGTGCTGGGGGATCACACAGGGTGCAGGGGGGTCACACAGGGTGCTGGGGAGTCACACAGGGTGCTGGGGGCTCTGGCAGGGTGCAGAGGGGTCACACAGGGTGCGGGGGCTCAGGCAGGGTGCAGAGGGGTCACACAGGGTGCTGGGGGCTCTGGCAGGGTGCAGAGGGCTCACACAGGGTGCGGGGGGGTCACACAGGGTGCTGGGGGGTCACACAGGGTGCGGGGGGCTCAGGCAGGGTGCAGGGGCACTCAGGCAGGGGTCTGGGGGGGGTTTACCCCAATCCCAGAGCTCACTGAAGTTTGTGGCTCGGTGTGACCAATGCCAAACTTGGGGTCATCCCACCAGCAGCTTTATCCGGACGGGGAGTGAATGAGGGGTCTGATGTCTAATCCATGGACACAGGACGGGCTCGAGCCGCGTGAGAGCTGCACTCCGTCTTGGGGGGACCTGTGGGACACCCCTGGCACACCCAGAGCCATTCCCCAGGCATGGGGGCTGTTCAGTGCTCCCCACGGATCTGCCCTGCCCCCGAGAGCAGAACGGGGGGCTGCCGTGTGCGTCCCGCTGCCAGTCGGGCACCTCGTTCCTGCCCCTTGCGGGGCCACAGCGCTCCGTGAGCAGTTTGATGTCCCTTTGCCGTCCCCTGCCAGGCTTTGTCCCAGCCCCCGCCGTGGCACAGCCTGGGGCCGCACAGCCCCCCGAAAACCCCAGCAGGCAGAGCCTGGGAATCCCTGTGCTGCCGGGGAGCAGAGACCCCAGAGACCCCCGGGTGCCTGTTCCCCGCTGTAGCACCTCCACGGGCAGGCTGTGGGCCCCAGGGAGCGCGCCGAGGTGATCCGGGGGTGATCTGGGGGAATCCGGGGGGATCCAGGGGTGATCTGGGGGAATCCGGGGTGATCCAGGGTGATCTGAGGTGATCCAGAGGTGATCCAGAGGTGATCCAGAGGTGATCCAGAGGTGATCCAGGGGTGTTCCAGGGATGATCCGGAGGTGATCCAGGGGTGATCCAGGAGTGATCCAGGAGTGATCCAGAGTGATCCAGGGTGATCCAGGGGTGATCCAGGGTGATCCAGTGGATGATCGAGGGGTGATCTGGGGTGACCCAGGGGTGATCCGGAGGTGATCCGGGCGTGATCCAGGGGGTGATCCAGAGGTGATCCAGGGGTGTTCCAGGGATGATCCGGAGGTGATCCAGGGGTGATCCAGGAGTGATCCAGGAGTGATCCAGAGTGATCCAGGGTGATCCAGGGGTGATCCAGGGTGATCCAGTGGATGATCGAGGGGTGATCTGGGGTGACCCAGGGGTGATCCGGAGGTGATCCGGGGGTGATCCAGGGGGTGATCCAGAGGTGATCCAGGGGTGATCCGGGAGTGATCCAGGGGTGATCCGGGGATGATCCGGGGGTGATCCAGAGGGTGATCCAGCCGCCGGCTGGGCTGGCTGGTACAATGAACCATTGCTGCGAGCGCGGGGAGGAAGGGGGGGCGAGGGGAGGGGAAGCTCTTGCTCGGCTGCCAGAGCCGCCGAAGAGACAGGGGAAGCTGACGGCCGGCGCTCCCGCTCTCCCACGGCTGCCGCCCCGGCACCCCCGGCGCTGGGCGAAGCCGGGGCTGCCGTGCCTGCCCAGCCCGCGGTCCCGTCGGGAGCCCCGCGGGAGCGGGGGGTCCATGCCAGCCGCAGCAGCAGGGCTGACGGTAGGAGGTGTGTGTGCCGCGGGTGGTGCAGGGTGGTGGGGGGCTCACCCCTGTAAGAGCGGGGGGGGTCTGTCAATCCCCTCGGCGTGTTCTGCCGAGAGGTGCCCCCTCCGTGTGTGGGGTGGGACAGGCGCTGATCTGTGGGGACAGAGGGTCCCGTGACTCTGGTGGGGTCTCTTTGGGGGCCGTGCCCTCACTGTGCCCTCGCTGCTTCCCTGGGGAATGCCCGAGGGTGAGAGGAGACCCCCATCCTCGCCGTCCTGGGGGGCGGCAGGTCAGCGGGGGGCTGCGGGGTGTGTGTGAAGATCTGGGGGCACCCACGAACTACAGCTCACCGTGCCGGCGCTGACCGCTGGTGACAGCGCGTCGGGGAGCCTGCGGAGCACATGGTGCCCTCGCCCGGGCCGGACCCGCACGCTGGGGAGGGGACAGGACACGGCATCCTGCGGGGGACACGCACACCTGTGCCCTCGGTCCCTGCAGGTGCCCAGGGGATGCCAGCCCCGGCCAGCGCTCCGGGGCGATGTTGGAGGCTGAGCTCTCCGTGGCCGGGGCTGGGGGAGCTCTATGGGGCTCAGGCCCGGGCCGGAGCGGATGCTCCCCCCCCGCTCCCTGCAGCTCTGCTTCGTCCCTGATCCTTGGTGTGTCCCAAGGAGGGACAGGAACTCGCTGCTTCCTGCCCTGCACAATTCCCTCCCCACCCCGCTCCTCCCGGGACATTGTATTTGGAGCCCTGGCTGGCTCCCTCCCTCCGCCCCTGCAGCCCCTTGGATCCGGGAATTGCTCTTCTTCCAGCGGAAATCCTGCTTTCCCAGCCAGCGATGGGGCTGGAAAGCCGGGGAAGGGGGCCTCCCTCTCCGCTGAGCATCTTCTGCCAGGGAGAGGGGCAAGGGGACCCCTCTGTCACGGGCCTGGTGGCTGGCAGGTGGGCTTGTGGAGAAGATCACCTTTGGGGGTCGGCAAATCCTTCATTTTTCATCCCAGAGAATAGCACTGCTTGTGGGCATGCCAGGGATGGGGTGTCATCCCTCCTTGCACCCCTCGATCTGGAGGAACCTGCTCTCGCAGGGACTCACCAGGCACTGGATGAACTGGGAGGACTGGAGCTGGAGCAGGGCTCCAGGTATCATCTGGGTGGACTTGGGGCTGGGGGCAGCGGGGAAGGGGCAGGGACACAAGATGGGGAAGGCTGATGTGGCCTCTTGTCCCCTCCCCAGGCCTGTGGGGTCCTGGACATGGGATGGGGACGCAGCTCCAGGTCCCGTGTCTCAATGAGCCACCTTCCCCCTCTGTGCTGCAGCTACCTCATGCCTAAGTTTTCCTGCTGGGACCGGGGAGCTCCAGAGATGCAGGGTGACAGAGGAACCTCGGCGGCACCGGGCTGGGCTGTGCAGCCCTCTTGGTTCCTCTTCCCAGGGAGCAGGAGCCAGGTCACCCCAGAGCAACGCGGGGTGACAGTGCAGGGGACGAGGCGTGGGGGGATCCGTACCCAGGGGGCTGCAGCACTGCTCTCATCCCTGCGTGACTCCCCCAGCTGCCACCGTCCCCAGGGCTCGAGGTCCTGCCAGTCCTGTGGTCTCTTGACAGCAGCACCACCATCCTCTTCCTCCCCCCCTTCCCCACGCCGTGCTCCTGTTACTTCCTCTTCCCACTGCATAGCTGCTGTGTGAGTTCCTCTGGCAGATACCTCCTGCCCAGGGGGGTTGTGGCCCCCCTCAGCCTGGCAAAGGCCACCGTGGCTTGTCCCCACGGCACGCGGTGTGACATTCCCAGCACCCTCACACGGCTCCGTGTGGCTGCATCCACCCAGAGCCTGAGCTCTTCACTGCTGTAATTCCTATGAGGGGAGTGGAGGCAGGGGATGGAGGTGACCCCAGCACTGTGGGGTGTCGTGTGGGGTGACAGTTGGGTGTGCCTGGGATATTGTGCCCTGTCTAGGAGCTGGGGATGGGGCTGAGCTGCCCCGTGTCCCAGGGGCCTGGGGAGCAGATGGATGGGCAGTCAGGGATGTGTCTGCTCCATGCCCAGCCATGCCGGGCAGGACAGGGGTGAGGAATTGGCCGGGTCTCCAGCACGGGGCGGGACCTGGCAGCTCGTCCGGGGCGGGAAGGGCTCAGTTGCCATCTGCTCCCCGGCTCCAAGCAGCTCCTTTTTGGGAAAGCTGGAGCCAGACACCCGCACACCACCATCGGACACGGCCCCAGCTGCGTCCCCTTCCCGTGGGCGGTGTGGGGGGACGGCTCTGGGACACCCAGGGGTGCGCAGGAAGGGGAAGCCTGGGTGCAGTGCTGCTGCACAGCACCTAAACCCTTGATGCTGTGATACTGGCGGTGTTTGCATTTGCCTGGAAGATGCTCCTTGCCGTCCCCATCCCTGCTGTCAGCTGTGGCAGCTCCACTGCTTGGTCAGCACTGAAATCCAGCAAAATGGGAAGTTTCTGAATGTGGTGGGTGGGTGATTCCCATCCAGGGGGGACAGGGTTTATGAGAGCCGGGGTTGTTCATCAGTTTAAATGGACACTAATTATCATCAGGAATAAATTCCCCGACCAGCCGAGTTTCCTCAGATTCGGCAACACTGCCCTGTCGGCAACGGCAACGCCACAGCACCAGCGTGGAAAGCAGAGATGGAAGGGGAGAGCTGGGCTCTTTCCACCCCTACCGAGAGAGAGGAAAGGGAATCAATAACCATGATTGGAAAAACCTGCCTGAAACATCTCATCCACCCCCAAACCTTTGTCTCCTCCTGCTCACTGGAGTGCAGAAGACAGCACACCGTCCTGCTCCTTCCCTCTGCTCTCAGCTGGAGGCAGCGTGACCTCTGGCATACTGCAGAGCACTGGAGTGCTCTGCCCGGTGCAAACTGGGCAGACTGGTGTGGGTGGGAGCTCGGCAGCCAGGGCAATGACAGGGCTGGGGATGGACGTCTCCTCACAGCCATGACAGGAGAGGTCCGATTTCCTCCTCCTCCCCTGTGACACCTCCTCGCCACATGCAGCCGGAAGAGCCTGTGCTGACCACGGTGATGTGAGCGGGGACCTTCCTCCCCAAAACACCCACTCCCTGCCCAGCAGAGCGTGTGGGGACACTCGGGGGGCTCCTTCCCACCGGGTCTGGCTCCCTTTCAGCCTCGGGGATGCAGATGCCCAGAAAGGACGTGAGCAGTGTGGTTGGGACGCAGTGAGAGAAAAATCCACTTGAGGATGTGGTTTCAGCCCACACCAGGGTGTTGCAACCCTCGGAGGAATGTTGCAGCCTTGTTGGGGGTGTTGCAGGCCATGCAGATCATTTTAGCTCATGCAGGGGGGTTGCAGCCTGTGAAGGGATGTCGTAGCCCATGCAGGGGTGTTATGGCTCACACAGGGGTGTTACAGCCTGTGCATGGGTGCTGCAGTCTGTGCAGGGGCGTTGTAACTCGTGCAGGGGTGTTACAGCCCATGCAAGAGGTGTTGCAGTCCATGTCGTTGGCGTCGCAGCCCGTGTAGAGGTGGTGTAGCCCGTGGCAGGGGTGTTGCATCCTGTTATGGGGTGTTTCAATCTATTTAGGGGTATTTTAGCCCTTGACTGAAGTGTTTCAGCAAGTGCAGGGGTGTTTCAGCCCCGGAAGGGGTATTTCAGTCCATGCAGAGGTGTTGCAGCCTGTACAGGGGTATTTTATCCCGTGGAGGGGTGTTACAGCCCATGGCAAGGGCGTTTCAACCCATGCGAGGGTGTTGCCCCCCACCTGATGCCCTCCCCGCTGTCTGCAGGTGACTCTTCTCCTCCCTGAGGTGACATGGAGCAGCTGAAGTGACCCGAGGAGCCGTCGCAGTGAGTGGAGCTGCCGTGGAGCACCCACGGGTGCCGGGGTCCCAGCACAGCCCTCCTTTGCAGCGGTGGCGCTGGCAGTGCCCGTGGGGACCCCAGTGCCCCGCTGTTGTCCAGCGCACCGAGCTGGGGGGCGGCAGGACGCGCTGGGGCCGGCGGGGCACACCCCAGTGCCCACATGTGCACACGCGTGTGCCCTGCCGGGGGGCGCGGAGCTCACGGACCCTCTGTCCCACAGGCGGTGCCCAGGATGGGCTGCGTGCCCTGCAAAGAGAAGGGGGCCGGCAAAGGGCAGGCGGGGGGCGAGGGGGGCTCCCTCCAGCCCCCTGCCTCCCAGTACGACCCCGACCCCACGCAGCCAGGGGCCGTCTTCACCCGGATCCCGGACTTCAACAACTTCCAGGGGGCGGCGGCGCCCTTGGCCCCGTCCTTTGCAGAGCCGGGGGGCTTCTCCTCCAACGTGCTGCAAACGCGGAGCGCCGGCATCACAGGTCAGCGGGGGCGGCTGGACGATGGGGAGGGGTCCCCACGTGGGCTCTGCACTCGGGGCTCACCGCGGTGCTGCTCTCCGTGTGCCGCAGGTGGGGGGGTGACGCTCTTCATCGCCCTGTACGACTACGAGGCCAGGACGGAGGATGACCTGACATTCCAGAAAGGGGAGAAATTCCACATCATCAACAACACGTGAGCTCCATCCCCTCGGGGCCTCCCGCCACCCCCAGCAGGCACAAACCACCCCTGGGAGGTGCCTGTGTGCCTGGGTACCCCCGCAGGACCCAGGCTGGGCGCACAAGCTCCGCCTGGGCTCCGTCGCTCAGCGCCAGGGCCGCGTGTCGTGAGCCGAGCCGAGCAGGGACGGGCGGGGGACAGCGGGGTCTGGCGGGGCTGTGTGCGGGGTGAGGAGGAGCACGGCGAGCGGCTCTGTCCGTCTGTCCCTCCTCCTCCACGGGCTCTGTTTCTCTGCCCAGGGAAGGAGACTGGTGGGAGGCCAGGTCACTGAGCTCGGGTGCCACGGGCTACATCCCCAGCAACTACGTGGCCCCCGTGGACTCCATCCAGGCAGAAGAGTGAGTAGCGGGGAAAAGGGGATGGAGACGATCCCCAACCCCACGAGCCTCGGGCCCGGGCGTCCTTGCGAGCCGCGGGGGTTCCGTGGTCCCCTCAGCGGTGCCTCGCTGGCGCTGAGCCCGTCACCGCGGCAGGTGGTACTTCGGGAAGATCGGGCGCAAAGATGCGGAGCGGCAGCTCCTGTGCCACGGCAACTCCAGAGGCACCTTCCTCATTCGGGAGAGCGAGACGACGAAAGGTACAGGGACAGGGGTGGGGACACCAGGGGCTGTGCCCCACATCCCCCCCTGACCGGTGTCCTCACGTAGGTGCCTACTCCCTCTCCATCCGGGACTGGGATGAGGCCAAGGGAGACCACGTGAAGCACTATAAGATTCGGAAGCTGGACAGCGGGGGGTACTACATCACCACCCGCGCCCAGTTCAGCACCGTGCAGCAGCTGGTCCAGCACTATATAGGTAGGGTGGGGTGAAGGGCACAAGGGTGGGCAATACGAGGGGTGGGGAAAGCTTCAGAAGGCTCTTTGGTAAGAGACTGGGCTGAACTGGGGGAGGAGGGGGCAGTTCTGTTGGTGGCATTAGGAAACTCCCCGAGGGTCTCCCCTTTTCCATGTCGGGGTGCGGGGAGTTCCCGTTGTCTCCGGTGGGTGGGCATCACCCACTCCCTGGGTGCAGCTGGGGGGACCGGGGGTCCAGCCCGGCCGAGGGGGTGGGGAGCTGTCCCCGGGGCAGGTGGAGAGGGGTGAATCTGTGTGTTGGGGGAGACTGGGGATGCCTGGGGAGGTGGGAGGGGAGCACAGGGCTGGTGGGGCTCTGTGCCCACACTGACTGCTGTCCCCGTGCTGCAGAGCGGGCAGCTGGGCTGTGCTGCCGCCTGGCCGTGCCGTGCCACAAGGGAACCCCCAAACTGGCCGACCTCTCAGTCAAAACCAAAGACGTGTGGGAGATCCCCCGAGAGTCCCTCCAGCTCCTCAAGAAGCTGGGGAATGGGCAGTTTGGGGAAGTCTGGATGGGTAGGGCCTGGTGGGCAAGCCAGGGCAAGAGGCAGGGGGGACATGGGGGTACCCCCAGGCCTGGCACCCCACTGGGAAAAGCTCATGACTGCCAGGACAGGCTGAGAGACACCGATTTGCTGGCATGAGAAAATGAATTATGAATTATGAATTATCCCATGTCCTGCTCTGGTTTCACAACGGGTGCCCCAAGATGCCCCATGGCACCTCTGCATGGGCGGGCAGACCCCCACTACAGATGGGACCACAAGGCCAGGCCAGGGGGTCCCACCTTCATCATCCTCTTCCTCCGGCATCCCCTGCTTGCTCCACTCATGCATGCTGCCTTCATCCCATCACATCCCCTCCCTCCTCCTCCCTGCCTGTCCCCCATCCCCCGCAGAGTACAACGACGGGTTGTGCCATCTGCTCACCCTCCCGTGCCCTGCCGTGAAGCCCCAGACCCTGGGATTAGCTAAGGACGCCTGGGAGATAGCACGGGAATCCATCACCCTCGACAAGAAACTTGGCATGGGATGTTTCGGAGACGTGTGGATGGGTAAGGCTGGCTCAGCCAGCCGGGGGTGGGGGAGCACAGGGGGGAGGAGAAGCCTTGCTCTGTCCTGGCAGGGAGCACCACAGGGTGACAGGTGATGTGTAGGGGAGATGGAAACTTGGCACAGAACCCATGAAAGGTTTGGGAATGGGGTGAGGTCGGTATCGGGGGTGAGGGGAACTCCTTGTCCCGGGTGGGATGCAGCGGGATCACAAGCCCTACCGAGGGATCCCTTCCTTGCCCTGCCCTGAATCCTTGCCCATGCATGCATCCATCCATCCATCCACACAAGCACGCAATCATGCACCCACACACCCCTCCATCCACGCACCCCTCTATCCCGGGCTGCCCGTCCCCCTGGCTCGTGGTGACTCTGTGTCCCCAACCCAGGCACCTGGAATGGCACCACCAAGGTGGCGGTGAAGACGCTGAAGCCAGGGACCATGTCCCCTGAGGCCTTTCTGGAGGAGGCTCAGATCATGAAGCGGCTGCGGCACGACAAGCTGGTGCAGCTCTACGCCGTGGTGTCGGAGGAGCCCATCTACATTGTCACCGAGTTCATGAGCCAGGGTGAGCCAGGGGCACCTGCTTGGGCACATTGGGGGCTCACAGGGGAGGGCACCCTTGGGTTTTGGGGGGTCTTTGATGGGCGTTCCTTCTGCCCGCAGGCAGCTTGCTGGATTTCCTGAAGGACGGGGACGGTCGCTACCTGAAGCTGCCCCAGCTGGTGGACATGGCTGCCCAGGTACTGGGGGGCTGCTACGGGGTACAGAGGTGTACTGGGGGGGGGGTCTTCACCTCTTGGACCCCCCCTCAGATTGCGGCGGGCATGGCGTACATCGAGCGGATGAACTACATCCACCGGGATCTCCGCGCTGCCAACATCCTGGTGGGAGACAACCTCGTGTGCAAGATCGCCGACTTCGGCCTCGCTCGCCTCATCGAGGACGATGAGTACACGGCGCGGCAGGGTGGGGACCCCCGCCCCGTGTCCTCCCCGCTGTGTCCCTTGGCCTGGAGATCCCCGGGGCTGAGCGAGCCAGGGCACGCCCCAAATTACGGTGTGCCGGGGAATGGGGATCCTGGGGGATGGACACCCCAAATTTAGGGGTATTTTAGGCGATGGATACCTTGGATCGCCCCAGTGCCCGGAGGAGAGAGGTGCCCCCAGGAGAGAGGTGTCCCAGGGTGTGGGTATTTTGGGAGATGGATGCCCCGAGTGATGGGTGCAGCATAACCCCCGTGCAGGCTGCCTTGGGTGCTGGGTGTCCCAGGTGTGAGCTGCCCCGGGCAGAGGGTTTCATGGGTGGTGGGTGCCCCTAGTGCAGGGTGCCCCCCGTTCAGGGTACCCCGAGTGCTGGACACCCTCAGTGACAGTGCCTCAGGTGTGGGGTGTCCCCAGATGTGGGTGCCCCAGGTGCGGGGTACCCTAGGTGTAGGTGCAGCTCCAGCCACGTCTCCCCTTGTAGGTGCCAAGTTCCCCATCAAGTGGACGGCTCCGGAGGCTGCGCTTTTTGGGAGGTTCACCATCAAGTCAGACGTCTGGTCCTTTGGCATCCTCCTGACTGAGCTGGTGACCAAGGGCCGGGTGCCCTACCCAGGTACGGCCCCCTGGGGCAGGGGCACCCCTGGGGCGGTCAGGGCATAGGCAGGGGCTGACCCTCCTCGGCAAGGCGTGTCCCGTGCCTCAGTTTCCCCATCAGAGAAACCAGTGCTAAACTGGGCTCGTACCCAAACCACGGGGCAATGCCATTGGTGCCTCAGTTTCCCCGGTGGCTCCTCCCGTGGCGGTGCTGTCACTGAGCAGGGCGGGGTCCTTGTCCCGCAGGGATGAACAACCGAGAGGTGCTGGAGCAGGTGGAGCGGGGGTACCGCATGCAGTGCCCGGGGAGCTGCCCCCCGTCCCTGCATGAGGTGATGGTGCAGTGCTGGAAGAGGGAACCCGAGGAACGCCCCACCTTCGAGTACCTCCAGTCCTTCCTCGAGGATTATTTCACTGCCACCGAGCCCCAGTACCAGCCCGGGGACAACCAGTGACCCGGTGCTGGCACCCCCAGGGAGCTCTGGGGTGGCTTTGGGGTGAATCTCCTTTTTTTCTTTAGGGGTGGTTGCTTCCTTTGGCTGTGCCCCCGCGAAATGCCTTTTGGGGGTGCCCAGGGAGCACACAGGGCTTTGCACAAAGATGTTGGACTCAGAGAGGAGACAAAACCGTGCACCCCAGCCCTGCCTTTCCCCCCTCCTCTGCATTGCCTCCACACCCAGCTTTGGCTGCAGGGGGGACTGTGGGGAACCCCCTGAACCCCACGGGCACCCCCAGACCCGCAGTTGCAGAGGGCTTGGGGGGGAGCTCCCCATTCCAGCCCCAATCTCTTCTGGGAGCACAGCTGGGTGGGGTTCAGCCCCCCCCAAAATCCTGGCACTGATCTGTGGGAGGTAATCTCAACCCTCCCTCCCTTTGTATCTCCTTTAATTTATGAGATTTTATACGCCTCTCCCAAGCAGCCCCCACCAAGGGATCCCAGTGTTTGGGGGACCGCCTTGTCGCCTGCCTTATCCCCTCTGCTTTATTGTCCTGAAAGCCATACACCCACCTCTGCCTGCACTGGGGGGACAGGGGGTCCTGAGGGGGGGGACACAAGGAGTCCTGGGGGGCCTGGGCAGGGTGGGGGCAGCTCTGCCCCAGGGGGCAGGACGAGGGTACGGGGTGGGCTCAGCCCCACAGCACTCGGGGAGCTCGTGGCTGCAGCTCGGCTCAGCCCTCTGCAGCAGGAACTAAGCGGGGGCCTGGGGGAGCGAGTGCCCGTGTGAGGGTGGTGCCACCCTGCCTGCTGCCCCTCCAGGAGCCCCCGTTCTTGAGCGGGGTCCCAGTCCTGTGCCCCACACCCCTAGGGCAGGGCTGTGGGTGGGCAGTGCCATGGCAGGGAGGGAGGGGCAGGAGAGGGATTTGTTGTTTATTTTTTTGGGGTTGTTTTTGTTTTGTTTTTTTTTTTTAATGAAGTCTGTAAATACAGAGAAATAAAACCTTTCTAACAAATTGGGGACAGCCCGGGTCCTTCTGTCCCTGAGAGAGATGAGCTGGCCCAGATGGGCACAGGCACTGAGGGGTGCTTGGAGCTGGGGGGACAGGACGACACTGAGTTACAGGATTTGGGGTGGGAGCAGAAGAGAGGCTTCCAAGTTCAGCCCAGCCAGGACTGAGTGATGCCCCCTCACCCCCTCCAGCCCCAGGGCACAGGTTTGGGGGTCTCCTCCAAGGGGGTGAGCGGAGAAAGCCTCCCCTGCCCCCGAGGCCATGTGGGGAGGGTACACACCAACTTCCCTTGAGAATAAAAGCCTGGGAACGCTGGGTTGGGAAGCATTTGGGTTCGCAAAGCTGCCCCCATGCAGAGCACCCCGCAGCCCCCCAGCGCCCCCCAAGAGGGGACTGTCCCTTCCTGCCAGCTGTGACAGGGAGGGGTGCCGTGCTGTGCTTGCAGGCTGGGGAGGAAGAGGTTAATTTTCCTTGTAGCTCGGCCTCCCCAGCAGGGCCCAGCTGTGCCGGTAATGAATTCCTCAGCAGCGATGGGAAGGAGGGACTGGCCCCCACCCCAGACAGCGGGGCTCAGGCTATGGGGAAAATGCTGGGCATATGGGGAGGGGGCCCGGGGGGCAGCGCCAGCGGGTTTGGGGACACACCAGGGGCTACGGGGATAAGCTGAGGGGTTTGGGGACATAGCAGGAGGCTCGGGAACGTGCCACCATCCCTGGGTACCACCGGGCATCTTCACAGCTCCTGCTGCACCCCACCTCCTTCGAGGGCTTCAGGTCCCCTGGGCACCTGGGGGTGGAGTGGAGCAGGGCTGGATGCGCCCCTCCTTCCCCATCCCAGGGAAAAACCCCTGGGGAAGGACCAGGCGCCCAGGCAGGCAGGGAGGCAGGGGGACAGAGCAGATTGCGTGGCAGGGACAGCCGAGGAGAGGAGCCGGTTGGCACCGGGCAGCCCCAGGCACAGCCCCGGTGCCAGGTTGTGGCCGTCGGTTCTGGCCACCCCACGTCTGGGGACACAGCCTGGGGCACCCCACGGCCAGGGCACTGTCGCTGTTATCCTGGTATTTAACCCCCGCCCAGCACCCCCGAACCCACCCTCCCTGTGGGCAGGGAGCTCACATCTCACCCACGCAGTGTCCCTTGTCCCCACAACCACGGGGACGTGGGCTGTCCCTCTCCGCCACTGGAGGGGACAAAAAGCCCTTCAGACAAGGGCAGCACCCCTGTCCAAACCCAGGCACAGCACTGAGACAAAGCAGGCTTGGGGTCCCCATTCTGCACCCCCTGGCACTGGCGCTGGGCAGCGTCCATTCGTGATTCATCTGCAGTAATTAAAACCTCCACTTAATCACAGCTGGAGGTTTCACAGACCAGGGCTGGCCTGGGGGACCCCAACCCCATCCGGGGAGCGATGGACTGAGAGGTGCTCCTGGATGGGCCCTGATGTGCTGAGCTGCAGCTGTGCCAGCCCCAAACTCCATCCCTGTTCCTGCCCGTTCCTGCCCCGCTCCCTCCCTTCCCTGCCCACTCCTGCCTGCTCACACCCTCAAAGGGGCCGATCCCACCGTTCTCTGTCCAGCTCCCTGCTTGAAATGGTGCCACCCTTCCATGTCCCCAAGCAGTGGCCGGAGTGGGTCAGGATTTGGCGCTTGGCTGTGCCACCGTAATCCCTGTGCAACCACGCTCATGCCACCAGAGCGTGTCCCCCATTTTGCTGTCACGACTCTGAAAGCTCTTGGGGACAGCGATTGGACCCGAGATTGCAGGAACCCCCTGATTGAAGATTGAAGATTGAAGGCGCTGAAGGAGGGGAACCCCCGTCCTGCTCCCCATCCTTCTGTCCTCCCCCTCTCCCAGCACTGGTGCCCGCAGGAGGGGCTTAAAGGATTTTGCTGCGGGGCGATCACAGGCTGGGCAGGGGAGGGGCATCGATTTCATGTTAATGCTGGCCGGTATTGATCCGGGGTGGAGGGAGGGCTGTGGGTGGGCACAGAGCTCCTGTGACACGGTCCGCCCTGGGCCAGAAGCGATGGGGACGTGCGGAAAGAGGTCAGGACCCCTCCAAAGCTGCTGCGGGATAATTTCTGCCTCAGAGCTTGCGCTGGGGGCTTGAAGGGAAGAGCAAAGCTCAGAGATGGGGGGCTCTGCTCTGGCCCCTTCCCCTCCCGGCCGGTTCCCAGGCAGCGCTGCAGCTGCAGCACCTCCAGAGGGGAGAGAGAACAGCTCAGCGCCGCTTCCCCTGCCCTGCCCTGCGCCCCAGGGTCCATCCAGCCTCCTCAGGTCTCCCCCAAGCTCCGCAGGACCCTCATCCCCGCCGTGCCGAGCCCTGCTTGCCCCGCTCCTGCCCGTGCGGCCCGGCTCCGGCTGGCTGCTCTGGCACGGCAGGAGGGGCTGGAGCCTGCAAGCCCACCCGGTGCCAGGGCACAGGTGTGAGCACGCTGCAGATGGCCGGCGCTGCAGAGCCTGGCACGGGGCACCCGCAGCATTGCCACCCTCCCCGGGGGTCCCCTCGCCCCCAGATGCTGCTGGGACCCCCCTCCCCGTGACCGGGAAGGAGCCATCCCCAGCCGCGGCAGGGCGGGGGTTTGTCCCCGTGCCCCCCGGCCCCAGCTCCGCAGGGACCCGCACAACGCGCGGAGCTCCTGGGTCGTGGATCGGAGCCACGTCTCCGCGGCAGCGCTGGCCAGACAACAGTGGAAAATGGCCAAAAATGTGGGGTTGGACTTGACCAGGCTTGAGCCTGCCCGTCCAGGCCTGCAGGCACCGTCCCCCCCAGAGGGGAAACTGAGGCCCGGATGGATTTATCTGCAGTCACCCGGCAGCTCAGCAGCAGTCACTGCGAGGGGACACCTTCTTCCATGGCAAAACAACAGATAATTGGGAAGAGCCGTGCGCTGACAACAGCAGCATCTGTGCCAGCCACGGGGGAGCGGCAGGATTTGGGGACGGAGGTTTTCTGGGCGTGGGAATGGTCAGGTGACAGAGCGAACACAGGCGATGGGGAGGGGGCACAGCGGGAGCCTCGCTCTGCCGGCCGCGGGGCTGCTCGGAAATGGTTTCATTGGGAGAAATCGGGGGTGGTTTTGCTGCTGCTCCGGGGCAGCTCGGAGCTGGAATTCGGGGATGAATTGGGCTCTTCCGCCGCAGTTACCTTTATGGAGGTAAAACACGGCTGGCCCCGACTCTCCACAGACGTTGGCGGGGCAGAACTCCCTCCCCCCGCCCCCCAACCCCATCGTGCTCTCTACACTTCGCTCCCCAAAACGATAACTCCTATATCCCAGCAAAGCATCCAACACCTTTCCAGTGTCTCCTCGCCCCTCTATCCCCGTGCCCCCAGATCTCCCCCACAGCACCCCACTGCCTCCCAACCCCTGCTCCCACGCCGGGGTGGCTTTCGGGGTGACAACTGCCACCACACCCCCCCAGTCCAGCCAACACTTTCGGGGGGCAAACCCTGGCAGCCCACCCTGGTCCTGGTCACGGGGGTGGGTTGCGGGGACACGGGCTGAGCCGGGGACAGCGGTGGCAAAGCAGCCACTAGATGGTAGCGTTAGTCCACGCCAACGCTGCTGACACAGCACTTGGCTGGGACGGGGCGCCCGGGTGACCCCGGGGACCCGCCCCCGCCACCCGCCCCCCCAGCTAAAAGGAAATCCTGGCAGGGCTGAGCACCCGCGGGGCTGTGACGGGAGTGGCACGGGCACGGCCCGCACCAATGCCCACTGCCGCGGCTTGGAGCCGCCTGTGCCCACGGGGACGAGCGGGGGACCCCAGTCCCAAACCCACCGCGTCCGCCTCTGTCCCAAACACAACCCCCAAAGCACCGCAGGGCACGAGCCGGACTTGAGAGGGAACAAAACTCAGGCCTGGGGCCCAGCAGGGTGACCCGGGTCAGTGTGGGGGTGCTGGGCACCCACGGGAGCGTGGCAGGGCCGGGTTGGGGTGTCCATCCCACGGCAGAGCGCCTCCTTTAACTCCCCATCCTCCTCCAGCCCTGCCTGGGGCTCCATGCCAGACTGATATATATATTTTATGATAACTATAGAGATGCACTTCAAACCTGACAAAGGACTTTGACAGTTTTAAGCATCTCTTTGATTAATACACGACCTTTTAATGCTTTGGATTAAATTAATAAATCTTTTACATTCTAACCCATTCTGCTTGCAATGTCATGTTTTTTGCACAATCTCTCTCTCTTCCCTGCCCTGTCCCTCTGTCCCTCTCCCCCTGTCCCTGCACAGGTACAGTAATCCACATCCTTGCAATATTCATGGGGCACGGAGCCCTGCAAAGCGAGAAGGGAGGGATACTCCTCGGTGGTTTGGGATTTTTTTTTGGTTTTTTTTTTTTGAACCATCCCTAAAAATAGCAAGAAAATTCAAAGCTGACATTCAGGGCAAGGGGATGAGGAAGCCTGCAAAGTTGCTCACTCAGCCACCAGCAATTGCAGCGATCCTGTCTGCGTGTGCAGATTCCTCTGCTGACCGGGCTGGAGCCCAGGCCTCCACTCTGCTCCGCTTCCAGGAGCGATGCAGCCTGCTCCCCAAGCTTATCCGGGGCGTGCAGAGCCCAGCCAGTCCCAAATCCAGCCCCGCTGATCCCCATGGGGTGCACGGCTCTGACACCTTTCCACTTGCAATTGGTCCCAGCTGGAAGATAACCCTCAGCATGATCCCAGCTCACCGGTTCATCCCAGTTAGCGGTGGAGCCGGGGTGACCGGCGTGTGTGTGCAGCTCCGATTCCTTCCTCGCTGCCTGTTGATCCAAAAACACTCAGGAATCCCCAGCCTGCCCCACGCAGGCGAGGCACAGGGCCGCTGTAAAGCCAGGTGCTGTGTCTCTCCCTGCACCCCTGTGTTATTCCATCGATGACTCACGTGTTATTAGCAGCCAGGCGATATTCCCAATTCCCTGGAGTTAACCCTTCACTCGTCACTCGCAAAAACACGATGTCATAACAAACATCACCGGCATTATCTGCTTTAATTATGTTGTATCTACCCAGCGCCGGGAACGTTAACAGCCACAGAGACTTGGGGCTGGGGAGATGCTCCGTGGGGCTGTGGGGAGGGAGGTTACGAGGTGCTCAGAAGTTGGGGGGCAGCTCCCTGCTCTGCCACCGCTGTCCTGAGGGGCCTTGCCCACCACCTTTCCTCGTGGCGTTCCCTTTGGCACATGGCTAAGAGGGGCCACAGAAAAAAAAAAAAAAAAATTGGAGGAGCAGGGTGTAAGCAAACAGCAGGGACATTTCCAGGCCTCAGATAGAGCTTTTGATTTTTAAAAAAAAAAAAAAAAAAAAAAAAAGAGTTAAAAAAGGATGTGATTGGCACCACGGGCACACTTGTCTCCATGAGGGTGTGTGGGGGCGCGGGGGTGCTGACTTGGGGACGGTGGTGAAGTGCAGAGGGGTGTGTGTGTCGGGGTGTGTGTGTGTGTGTGTGCGCGTCCCCAAACCCCGCATCCCCGTGAGGAGGGGGTGCGCAGTGCGGGTGCAACCCGGGAGAGGGCAGCAATGCCCCGCACATCCCACCGGGACCTCGGCCAGTGGGGGCGGCCTGGGGGAGGCGGGGTGGGTTACCGATCCCCCGGGGTGCCCGCCCCCAAAGTATCCCCTCTCCCTAAGTATCCCCCCTTCCCAGAGCGGCGCTCAACGGCCGCGCGTCCATCTGCGCCCCTCCCTGCGACTGGGAGGAGAAAAAAGCGGGAGGGGAGGGAGGCGGGGGGGGAAAGGAAGGAGGAGAAAAAAAAAGGAGGGGGGGGGGGGAAAGGAAGGACTACAAGGCCCGGCATGCCCCGGCGGTGCTGCACGGCTCCCCGGGGTGCCGGATGCTGGCCGTGCCGCTGACAGCGGAGCGGAGCGGAGCCGCGGTCCCCGCCGCGCACGGAGAGAGGAGCGAGGGGCTGGGCGCGCCTGGCCGCCGGCTCTGCTCCCCCCCTTTTATCCCAGCCCCCACAAAGCCGGGAGCGGCAGAAGGCAAGAGAGAGGGAGGAGGTGGTGGAGGAGGAGGAGGAGGAGGAGGAGGGAGGAGGAGGAGGAGGAGGAGGAAGGGGGGAGGCAGCGGCAAGCCAGGGCTCTGCTGCGCTGTGTCTTTCTTTGCTTTCCGCAGGCGGCGAGCGGCGGAGGCGCAGAGGGGAGGTCGGTTCCCCTCCGCCTCCCGCTCCGCTGCCTTTTGTGTGTGTGTGAGAGGCGAAGGGGGGGGGGGGAGAGAAAAAAAAAAAGAGGAGGAAAAAAAAAAAGGGGGGGGAGAAAGGGGGAGAAAAAAAGAAGGGGGGGAAAAAAAAAGGGAAAAAAATAAGCTAGGCGGTAGAGAGGAGAGAAAATCCCGGAAAAAATAAAATAGAGGGGTGGAGGGGGGGAGAGGGAAGGAGGAAAGAGCAGGCAGGGGACGGAGGAGGGGGCGGGCTGGCAGGAGCGGAGTTGCCTGGGGAGAATGTGAGCAGGAGGCGCTGGAAATGCTCTCGTTGAAGGTGGCGAGCGGTGCCGAGGGCTCCGGGACCCCCGCGGCCGGTCAGGACGCAGCCCCGGCGGGCGGCAGGAGCCACCCCAAGCGGGCGGGCTCCGAGGGGCGCGGAGCGCAGGAGCCGGCGGGTGAGTACCGGGGACCCCCGCCTTTGTGTGGGGCCGGGAGGGGGGAGGACACACGGGACACCCCCTTGGGGCAGAGCGGGCGGAGGGAGGGGAGGAGGCGGCGTGTCGCGTGTATGTGTGTGTGTGTGTGTGTGTCCCCCCCCGCGCCGTCCCCTCCGCTGAAGTTGCGCGGCGAGTTGGTGCCAAATTGCCGGAGTTTAATGGCACTTGTGGTGGGGAGGGGCGTGCGGGCGCGGGGGGCCCGGGGCGAGCCCCCCATCGCGCGGGGGCTGCCATCTCCGCGAGTTCGGCCGCCTCCCCCTGGACACCCCCCAAGCTCTAATCCCCCCCCCCCCCGCCCCGGGGTGCGAGCGGTGAGTGACAGCTGTCAGAGCCGGCTCCGGCCACTAGAAGGCAGAGCCTGTCAACAGCGCGGGGGGCTAGGGGGGCTCCCCGGAGAACGTGGGGACCCCCCGGGGCACGGCATCCCACCGCCTTCCCCTGGCAGGCTGGCCCGGGGGAGCGGCCCGCGGGGGGCACTGCCGGAAGGGTGAGGGGCGTGCGGGAGGCTCCCCCCGGCCCCGTCGGTGAAGTTGCGTGGTGCGTGGTGCGGGGCTCGGCGAGCGGTTGTTACTCCCGTGCCTGTCATCCCCCCTCTGATTTGTTTTTATCGATCAGCTGATTTAAAAACACCCCCCCCCTCTCCCCCACCCCCCCCCCGCGCGGCCCCTCGGTGCTTGCGACAGGGACCGCGGGGGGACCGCGATGGCTTCGGCGGGGGCTGGAGTCACCCCACAGGGTCACGCTGACGCCAGACTCTCTGTGTTTGGTGTCCCCAAGGCCGACGCAGGTGGAGACACCTGAGTCCCCGCTTGTTTATGTGCTGGGGAGGAGCAGGGGGGGGGACACACGACGTGGCTGTGCCAGCCACCGGGCGGCCTCGTGCATCCAGCCCGTGAGAGCCCCCCAAAAGCAGCGGGGTGAGCTCATTGTGTGCCACAGCGCGCCGTGGAGTCACTCCAGATTTATCCTGGCGTGACAGAGAGCAGAAGCGAACCCCCCTGGGGTGACGGGCGCGGATCCTGCCCCAGCTCTCTTTTCCCACCCCGGTGCCGGCGTGGTCTGAGTCGGGGGCGCGTGGTCCAAATTGGGGCCCCGTGGTCCGAAGCGAGCCCCCCCCCCCCCGCCCCTTCTCAAGCCTCTCCCCCTTTCCTCGCCCCCCCAGGTGTCCCCTTACACTGGCTTCTCCTGCTGGGCTGTGGAATTTGCAGGGGAGGGTGGTGGTGGTGGTGGGGAGCGGGGGGTGGAAGAGGAGGGCGGAGTGGGGGGGGCTGGAGAAGGGATGGCGCGGTGCCAAATTCCGCTCTGCCATGTCTCTGTAACCTGAATAGGCCAACTCCATCCCCGGTGCGAGTCCCCCGGGGCTCTGCCGCGCTCCGATGCAGTCAGGCGGGAGGTGGCTTTCGCTCGGCTCTTGGCGTGTCCCCCCTGCTCCAGCCCTCCAGCCCCGGTCCGGTTCCCTCCCGGACGCCGGCCGGAGCCACCGCGCACCCGCCGGGAACCGGTCGGGCAGGAGGTGGAGGTGGTTCGGGGGCGAGGGGTTGGCGCCGTGGCGGGGACGGGGTAGCCAAGGACATCCCCGGCCGGAGCAGGAGAAGCCGTGGAAGCCCGTGGAAGGTTACGGGAAGCCTGGGGGGGCCGGCGCTGCCCTGGCCTCCTTAGAGGAGGCAGCAGAGACCCGGGGCAGGCTATTTCTGCTGAGATCCCGAGGAAAGCTCTGGGAGAATTGTGGGCTTCTATAAATAGTGTGTGTCAGCCGAGTGGAAACAGGGCCTTGAAATGCTCCTGCTATTCTCCCGAGTGCTTGGAACCAGCTCTTGGTAAACAGGGCAGCGGTGGGGAGGGCTGTTTCCTTCTTCCGGGCTCGGTAACAGGAGCGGGAGGGATGTGGGGGGGATTTTTTTTTTTTGCCTGGTGATATGGCAGCGTTCCCCCCCTGGGGCCAGCCGGCTGGATGCTGGGCTGTGGCCGGGCTGCCCGGATGCGGGATGGCCCCTGAATGCGTCGCAGATGTGTGTCCTCCCCCACCGCTGTCCCCTCCCCGCCCCACTGCCCGCCAAACTTCGGGGCTGGGATGCGCCGTGCGGTCCGCTCACGGTCCTTGGGGAGCCGGTGATGCTGGGGGAGGTTTTTTTGGGATGTGAGGGCTCAGCTGGCCGGGAGATGCTCGGCACACCCCCCTCCTCCGGCCGGCACAGGGCTGCGTGGGGTCACAGCCTGCTTCCCTCTCTCCCCACCGCGTGTCCATCCGTCCGTCCGGGCTGCAGTTGTTCCCGCTCCGCCTCGGGGCACATGCTGAGCGGTGCCTCGGCCCCGTGTGCGTGCTGGAGGGCAAGGATTTGATCCCGCGGGACCTTCCCAGGCACGTCTGGACAGCCAGGGTGCCGGGGACCTTGCTCCTCAGGGGGTTCTGCATGCAGCGGGGACGCGGTGACACGTTCCCAGGGTGTTTGCTTGGCTCCGGGGCACATCCTGGCAGCCCCAGTGCTGCGGTGAGCGTTCAGCTTCCCACGACGACCTGGCACCGTGCTCGTTTGTCACCACCCCTCTCACCCACACCCCAATATTCACCCTGCGCTGCAGACAGCGGCTCGGAAGCCGCCTTGTTATTATTTTCCTTAAAAATAACACAAAAGGGAAATAACTGGGCTGCTCTTAGCTCCCCGCTGGGAGTTTTTAGGGTGATGTACAGTGGGCTGAACGGTGGGAGGGATCCAGGGGCGCTTCTGGTGGGGATTTGGTGTTGGATTCGGAGTTCACCGGGGTGTCACAGGGCTGGGGGGGGCACACCCCATCCCTGTGTGCTGCCTGCCCGGGGTGCTCGGTGCCGGCACAGCGGTGCGTGTTCTCGGCGTGGGTGGGAAGGGGTGAGTGCCAGTCCGGTGGGGTTTTTTTGGGTTGGGTTTGGTTTTTTTTTTTTTCCTTCTCCATTTTTTTTTCCCCTTTTTTTTTTCCTCTCCCTTTTTTTTTTTTTTTCTTTTTTTTTTTTTTAATTTTTTTTTTTTTTTTCCCCTCCCTCTCTGTGGGTTGAGCGTTGGGGCGACAGACAGGGAAAGTCTGAGCAATGGTCTCCGTGCTGGTGCTGTCTTCAATCACCGCGTCCCAGAATCCCTCGCTCTGGGCCTTCTAGGCACAAGGGCTTACAGCGAAAATCGGCAGCTGCAGCTGCGAGTGAAAGCACAAGAGCCCGGCTGGGTCTTTGGCATCGGCAGGAGAGCAAAAAAAAAAAAAAAAAAGCTGGGGGAGGCGAGGAGGGAAGGGAAAAGGCGGGGGGAAATGTGCCCTGTGGTTTTTTTCCAGGCTTTGCCACCGAGGGTTGTGTTTCAGAGCATCGGTTCCCGGGCGCGGGAAGAGGCGGGAGGATGGGGGGGTGCGGAGCGATGCCTCCGGGGAGCTCATTAAAATCTGTCGGCTCCCCCCTTTCGCCGGCCGAGAGAGGCTGGATATGGAGGGAAGGAGGGAGGGACGTGCTGGGAAGGAACATGCCGGCAAACCGGCTGCCCGGTGGGGACAGTTGCCGGCCCAGGCAGGAACGCTGCCCCGGGGGCTCACCTGTCGGAGCACGTCGGCCGCGGCGTGCCAGCGAGGCCGTGACAGGGGCTGGCGTGTGCCGGGGACTGCCAGAAACCCCCGGACGCCGAGGCGGGCTCCGAGGGGCGATGGGATGCCGGGATGGCGGTGGGTAGGTTATGGGTGTTCGGGGTGATGCCGGGGCGTCCGTGGGGTGCGGGCAGGAAGGGGAGCGGGAGTGGGAGGTGTCAGCACGGGCACGGGCAGCACTGGGAGCGTTGGCTGTGCAGGAAGGGTTCGGTGTGCAGGTGGGGTGTGTGGACAGGGTTTGGTGCACTGGCGTGCAGGAAGGGTTCGGTGTGCAGGTGGGGTGTGTGGACAGGGTTTGGTGCACTGGCGTGCAGGAAGGGTTCGGTGTGCAGGTAGTTTGGTGTACGAGACAGGGGATTGGTGTGCATGGGCAGAGTTCAGTTTGCAGGCAGGGTTCGGAGCACTGTCAGGGTTTGGAGAACTGTCAGGGGTTGGTGTGCACAGGGAGGGTTTGGTGTGCTGGCAAAGATTGATGTACGGGGATGAGGCTGGCTTGGAGATCCTGGGTGTTAAGGTGGCTCTGGGCAGGTGTTGGCAGGGGACACACCACCCTGGCAAAAATACCTCCTTCCCCTCCCCAGTGAAGGGGGCTGGCAGTGTTGGGGATCCCTCTTCCCATTCCAAACCCTGTGGCGCGCCAGAGGGAGAGCGTTGGTGCAGCCTGCCCTGGCACAGTGAGGGGAGATAGAGGAGAGGCAGGATGTGGTGCTGATCTTCTCAGAGGGAGAGCAAAGCAGTTCTGGCATCCTCCAGCTCCAATCCTCTGCCCTTCCCACCGCTAAACCAGCTCCAGGCAGAGGGAGCGCCATCCCATCCCATCCCATGCCATCCCATCCCATCTCATGCCATCCCATCCCATCTCATGCCATCCCATCCCTCAGCTGCTGCTGCTGCCTCCAGGGCCTCAAGCCCCACGCACACTCTCCCTTCTTCTCTTCCCTCTTCGCCTCCTGCTGACTTCAGCGCATCGGCTTGGGCTCAGCGCCTGAACATTCCTTGCAAAACCTGGGCCTAAAATATCTGGAGGAGGATGGAGCGCCTTGGGCGAGGGAGATGAGCTCCTCAGCTGCAGGAAAGAGGGAGGCTGCCGGGGCTGGAGGCAGCAGGGACGCTCTGCTCCCTGCCAGCTGCCAGCCCCGCTGGCCCCACGGGAAAACGCCAGGAATAAATCTTGCCTGGTGAAGTCGGCAGTTTGGTTTGGTTTGGTTTGGTTTGGTTTGGTTTGGTTTGGTTTGGTCTGGATGTGCCCAGCGAAAGCAGGGGCAGGAGGGGAGCACAGCACCCTGTGGAGCACCAGTTGAGTGACACAGGGAGCGGGGATGGCGTTGGGAGGGGGGTGACAGAAGGGCAGGGTGGCCTGGAGTGTGATGACGGCAAACCAGGATGACAGGGAGAGGAGGGTCACAGGGAACAGGGCAGCAGGGTGACACTGGATCAGGGTGGCAGGGCATGGGCTGGAGGCAGAGCGGGAGAACAGGGTGCCATGGGAGAGGGGTGGCAGAGAGCGGGGTGACAGTGGAGCAGGGTGATAGAGGTGCAGGGTGACAGAGGAGCAAGGTGGCAGTGAAACGCGATGCAAGGGTGACAAGGGAGCAGGGTGGCAGGAGAGTGAGCTGGGTTGGGGTGGCTGAGGAGGGACAATAACTGCTGGGAGGGAGGTGCTACGCGGGAGCTGTGTGAGAACCAGTTTGCGAGGTCCAGATTGGCAGCAGATCCTGAACCAGGAGGAGCTGAGCATCCATACGGCCCCTGCCGAGATCAGACGCGACGACAGCGACTCGGTTTGGGGGAAGAAATTGGAGGCGGGGGAAGCTTTTTTGCTGAGATGAAATTTGAACCCCAAAGTGGGAGGGAAGTGGAGGTGGGGGGCACGGCTCTCTCCACATGGTTATTACTGCTGTTTTCCACCCAGCTGAAAGGAGAATGTAGCTTAATATGGACCCGCGGGGAGGAGAAGCACTCGGGAACGGGGATTTGGCAGGAGGGAGCTGGGAAACAGCGAGAGGAACGTAGAGGTGAGAGTGGCCAGGGCTTTGCCCAGGGAGGAGAGGACGGAGCCGGGCTGGAACAAGGCGCTATTGTTCTTGGCGAGCAGGGGGCCGGCCGCGGCCCCCCCAGACCCGCAGAGCTGGCGCGGATGTGGGGAAGGTTTTTGGGACCGGTTTTTCCCGGCGGATTGCTGGCTGGGGGAGCGGGAAGAGCTCACTGCGCTAGGGCGCACCAAAAGGAGCTCGCGAAACACCCGGAGAGGCAAAGGGAGACGCTGGCGTTTGATGGGGGGGTGATGGCAGGTGAGAGGACAGGGGTGAGTAGGGGGAATCTGGGATCGGTCAGTGGGAGTGGGGATGGTGGGGCAGGGGCTCCGTGAGCAGGGGACGACGTGGGAATGGGGCAAAACCCGGTGTTCCTCGCTCTGCCAGCACAGCAGCTCCTTCTTGATGCCTGTGTGGGGCTGGTTAGGTCAAAAGGGAGGTCTGGGGACCTTGCTGGCCTGGGGACCTCTGTCACCCCATGATTACGTCCTGCCATGATCCCCTCTTGTCTGCTGGCATGTCTCCAGTGGTCCCCACTGCTATCCCCCGTCCCCTTGGTCCCCTGCCCCAGCACCTGACATCGCCGCCCTCGGCACTTCACCTCTGCTGTTGATGTCACGGCCACATTGCCAGAGCCATCGGCTGTCCCCCAGGCCATGGCAGCGCTCGGGGACTCCCCAGGGTGCCGGTGAGCTGCAATGTGGGGAACCAGCGAGGCTCATGGGGCTGGAGGCAGAGGAGGAGGGGGAGAACGGAGGGATGTGCAGTCCCATGGGCTCTGGGAGCTGTGGCCAGGGAGGGGGCGATGAGGCAGGGGCCAGGCTCAGGGCAAAGCTGAGCTTACCCCAGTCTGTCCTGGGCTCCCCCCATGCCTCAGTCCTCCCAGCCCAGCTGGAAAAGAAAGGAACCCACTCCCCCGCAGCACATCCCTGGCATTTGCTCCCCATCCCCCCAGTTCCCACCTCTCTGATGCTTCCAAAGCAGCGATGCCCTAAAGGCAGCAGAAGCACCTTCGCAAGTGCACACTAAATATTTGAACACGCTCGGGTGGCTCTGGCACCACTGCCGCTCTCACCCTTCCCCGTCCTCTTCCCTGGCCCCTCTGGGTTCCCCACATTCAGTGGGTACCCCTCCTTTCCTTTAGTGGGTGCTCCTCCTTCCCTTCCAGAGAGGGGTGGGATATTTGCTCAGCAGCTCTTGCTCGGAATTATTTGCTCCAGCTGAGGCAGCGCTCGGCATCACCGTGTCACCCCAGGTGTTGTCACCGCCTGTCCCCCCCCCTTCCCCAGCCCACCCGCTGCCAGCCCTGGCTGCACGTGGTGGTACCGCGGCATCCGCACGACGCCCGCCTCCCCATCCTTCATCCCTCCTCTTCCTCCCAGCCTCAGCACCCTGCAGCCGGGCTGGGCGCCCAACGGGGCGGGAAGGGGGGGAGCAGTGTTCCCCTCCCCTCCCCGGCATTCCTTGGGAGTGAAACACAAGAGCTGGCAGGGCACTCCTGCTTTCTCTGGCCTCCGCTCCTCCGGTGCCTGAACAAAGCCCTCCTGCCTCTCCCAGGAACCTGGGGTTTGAAACGGGAGAGACGGCCAGTGCTGCGTGGCAATGTCCTCCTCGGGCGTATTTTGGGTTCTGAGGTGGGTGGGGGACAGAGGTGGGCATGGTGCCCATGGGGGGCAGCTCTGGACAGGGTACCCCGGGGTGCCCACAAGCGCCGTGCCTGCCTCAGGAACTGCTGGCATCCTCCCCAACCTGGCTTTTGCATCCCCACCGTCTCACTGCCATCATATTGCCATGGAAACTGAGCCCTGAAGAGTACCAGTTCAATTCCAGTTTGCCCCCAGTTTGATTGTAGTTTGGCCCCGGCTCTCTTCCCGACGCTTCCGTGACAATGCGGGTTGGTGTATCCTTCATCCCATGATCCAGGATGATGCATCCCACAGGGAACGTGCGCTCCATCCCCCTTTCCCGATGTCCAACACCCCCCTCCTCACCAAACAAAGCCCCCCCACCCTCCCCACCACCCCCAGTGAAACAGGCCCCTGTCGGAGCACAGTCCCCGACAGCGAAGGTTATTTTAATGGATGCATTACTTTAAACGAACCCTCCGCCATCTGTTCCACCCCCTAATTACGCATGCAAAAAAAAGCCCATCTCACAGCCAGCACAGGAGAAAGTAAAGATATAAGTGATTTAAATGCATGTATCTGCAGCTCCGCCAGCAGCTGGGCTGGGCTGCGCTCCTCAGCTGCCTGGTGAGCTGGGCAACTTGGAGGCAAGAAGGCAAAAGGGGTGGTTCTCCTGGATCCGGCCGTGCCAACGCCTCGGGAGGGCAGCCGTGGTGCTGGGTGGGTTTGGAGCATGGTGGTTGTATCCATCCATCCATCCATCCATCCCTCCCTCCATCCATCCCTCCCTCCATCCATCCATCCATCCCTCCATCCCTCCCTACATCCATCCCTCCATCCCTCCATCCCTCCCCCCCTCCATCCATCCATCCATCCCTCCCTACATCTATCCCTCCATCCATCCATCCCTCTCTCCACCCCTCCCTCCCTCCCTCCCTCCATCCCTCCCTCCATCCCTCCATCTCTCCCTCCCTCCCTCCCTCCATCCCTCCCTCCCTCCATCCCCCCACGGCCTCTCCCCGTCACCCCCTGAAGGTGAGCTCTGCCTGCCGGCTGCAGCCTCGGTGTGGCGGCGGCCGAGCCTTCAAAGCGCGGGGACACGCCAGCGTCCCCAGGCCGCCGCGGTTCATGGCGGGGCCTTGGGGGGCACTTACCCCCCAGCTGGGCCGGGCTCCTGGTCCTGACGCCGTTCGGAGGTGGCCGAAGGGGCAGGGGGTCCCGGGGGCATCAGGGTGGGTGTGCGCGGCCCCTGGGTGACACTGGGTGCTCGTCCTCTGGAACAGAGCCTGAGGAGGGAAGGTTTTTCCCCCATGGCTGCTTTTCCCAAGCAGTGGCTCTGTTTCTGTGAGCTATCCCAAGATCCAGGGAATGTTGAGCCCTGGATGCTCTCAGAGGATGTCTGACCCTGGGAGTTTGTCCTCTGGGACAGCGGAAGGTGAGAGTGGGGTGGGGGGCGCTGAGTGAGACCCGCTTGGAGAGGCAGAGCTCATAGGTGATGAAAAAGCCCCATTTTTACATCAATCTCCTGCTTTGGGGAGTCCCAGCAGGGAAGGGAGGTGAAAACGGTTTAGGGGTCTGCGTCTATCCCCTGTCTAGGGGAAAACGGGGGAACCCCGCATCCAGAGCCGCCCCACTGCGACTCAGTTTCCCCCATCCCCAGTACAAACCACCCACGGGGATGGGGTGGGTGACTGGCGTGGCTTTGGGTGACCCCACAGTGACAACGCAGGACCACGACCACCACAGCAGGGCCACCGCTTGGCGCCGGAGCTGACGGCGGTCCTGGGTGCCCGCCGTCCCCCCCTCTCCCTCCGTCTCCTTCTCTCCGTGCCTGACTGCAGCAGATGCGCCAGCTCTGCAGGAAGAGGGAATTAAGTTGGGCTGGAGGAATTTTAAAGATTGCTGCAGGCCTGAGGGTCTTAGATCCCCCCGCGGAGATGGGCAGTCATGCAGAATTAATCCTATCGGCAGCCTGGCTCGGCTTCAGCCGGTGCAGAGCTCCGGGAGAGCGCGCGGGAGCGCGGGGGGCGATGCTGGGGGCGGCTGAGAGAGCCCCGGTGCCTCTCGGCGTCGATGGGAAATTAATAATGAAAAATTAAAAGCCCCAATTCAGCCTTTCACCCCCCCCCCCCTTCTCCCCTCCTTCCTTCTCCCCATCAGCCTGGAGGTGGGACTCGTAGAGGGGGGGAGGAGGTGGGTGGATTCTGCAAAGCTTAAGGAAAACCTGTTTGCCGTAGCCAGCAGAGCCCGTGGTGGGAGAAAACGCTGGGGCCACATCCTCCTCCCGGTGCACGGAGCTGTGGCACAGCCGGGGCTCGGCCGTGTGCCACGAGGGGCCTGGCATGGGGACGTCCCCTTGCTGCCATCGCCCGGCTCCGTCTGCAGTGAGGCGACGCACAGGCAGGAGCAGGCTGGGGTGACAGCGGGCGGGTTGGGGTGACGAGGAGGAGGTTGGCTGGAGGGACGGAGGTTGTGGCAGGGGCAGGTCGGAGTGGCAGCGGGAAGGCCGAGGTGGCAGGAGGCGGGCCGGGGTGGTAAGAGCAGGTTGAGGTGGCAGCAGGCGCTGGCAGGAGGCCACTGCGCCGGACGCAGGGACACACCAGACATCCCCACGTGCTGCACCAGCCGCCCGCGACAATCCAAGGGGACGCCAGGGTGACATCTGGGTGCCCCGCGGCTCCGCCGGCCCCACGGGCGGCCTCGTCCCTTATCGTCCCTGCCGGCTGCGGGGGCTGCGGTGCCACCGTGCCAGCAGCGGGCTGGGTGGCTGCGTGACGCCGGGCAGGGCGGCCCGCGAGGGCTCTGCAGCTGCCGCCGAGCCCTCTGCTCCTCCAGTTTATAAATAATGCAGCACCGAGGCGCGTTGGCAGTGCCCGCGCACGCCTGCAGCCCTGGCGTGGCGGCGGCGCTTTGGGGGGCGAGCCATGGGCGCCGTCACCCCGGCAGGGTGACACCGAGCCGTGTCACCCCTGCGGCGGGGTGGCCGCTTCCCCTCCCCGTTGCCCCCCACCCTGTCCCCCAGCCCCACATGTCCGGGGTGGGCGGTGGCCGGCGCTGGGTGCCCGCGGTGACCCCACGCGTGGGGACGTCCCCGAGCCTCACGACAGTGGCGCGGATGGCGACGCGCAGCTTGCAGGGTTGCCATGGCGATGTGCTGGCGCTAACGGAGCCGAGTAAACATTAACGAGGGAGAGCCCCACGCGGGTGGGTGCGAGCGTGGGGAGCCGGGCATCCTGCGGCGCTGGGGGACAGGGTGGGGACGCATGGTCCCCGTGTGGGGTGCACCCGGGTGTTCCCCCACCCCCCCAGGGGGTTCTCTGCAGGTGCTGTGTGAGGCTGTGGTTTGCTGGTTAGGCTGGGAGCTGCGGGTGCTGGGTGAAGTCCTCGGGGCAGGATGTCAGCCCCCGTTCTCAGTTTGGGGGCACCCAGAGTGGGAAGGTTCCCCACCATGAGGTCCCAGAGGTCCTGTCGTGCCCTGGCACTGCTGTCCCACTCTGGGCACGGTCACCCTCTCTGTGCGGCACCCGTGGGTGCTGGCTTGGAGGGGGAATGAGTCCCCAGGGTGCCCCCCGGCGCTGGTGGGGACCTCGGGGTATTCCTGGCGGCAGCTGCCGCTGCAGTTGTCACCGTGACTCGACTCGTTCCTCCTTTCCCACGGCCACGCCGGCACAGGGACCCACACCCTGCTCTGGGTGGGGGGTCGGGGTGGGGGCAACCCCCGCACCAGCACCCCCAGCGTGCCCGAGGTCCCCTCCAACATTTAATGGCGCTGCAGCTCATTAAGCGGAGGTGCAGGTGCCCCCGGTACCTTCATCCTCCCGGAGGGCTCTTAATGAGCGGCTGCTAACGAGCGCCCCAGCTCCCCTTGCAGCCCCGGGAAGAGGCTGATTGGCGAGAGGCGCCCGGGAGCGACGCGCCGGCTCCTTTCGGGGCCTTCGAGGGGTGCAGCGACCCCCTTTGCCCTGCTGTAGACGTGGCCTTTGCACCGTGCACGAGGGTCCCGCGTCACCGAAACTGCCCCGGGTGTCACATCTGTCCCCTGCTTCTCAGCGTGTGCATCCTGGGCGCCTGGTGTCCCGTGCCTCAGTTTCCCCCCGCTCCCTTGGGGACACGTGGCCTTGGGGATGGGCGCTAGTGTTCACAGACACGTGGAGCCGTGGGTTGAGGCTCCCGTTGTTCTTCCCAGCCCCGCTGTTTTCCCCGGAGTGACGCGGTACGAAGCCACCCGACCCCTGGGAAGGCCTGCGGGGGTCGGTGTGCGTGGGGAACTCCAGGGGGCTTGGCAGAGGGGCTGTGTGGGTCCCGTGCACCCCAAAAACAATGGATGGAGCGTGCAGGGCAGTGGTGCCAAGAGGAGGTGTGCTGGCTCAGAGGGGCTTTTAAGCTCGTCCCCCTCTTTTGGGGGCTGTAAGGGGGAGACCCCATCCTGCAAAGAGCCTTCGACCCACACCAGGCCTGGGTCCTGCAGCTCCCCACCGAAGGGAGCCCTAATCCTCGGTGACACGGTGCCCAGCTCCACAGTGGCTAATTGTAGTGTCCCCAGCTGAGGATTACAGTTTAAAGCAGGAAAGGAGCAGCAGGAGCAGATGAGCTCCTGAGCAACAAAGCTCCTGTTCCCCTGCAAAGCGACTTTTATTAGGGGTATAATTAAAAGCTGACAGGAGGGGAAAATCATGGGGACGGTCAGGGTGAGGGATGAAGCCACCTGAAGGTCCCTGTGTCCCCCCAGGCGTCCCACCCGCCGGCTTCCCGCTCTGACCACAGCGTTTCTGGCAGGGCAGGAGGGAGCAAGATGCTGGGCTGGCAGAGGAAATCCAAACTCGGCCCCTATGAAAGGGGCTTTGTGTGCCCGAGAAGGAGCAGCCCTCCTCCTTCTCCTCCTCCTCCTCCTTCTTCTCCTCCTCCTCTTCTCCTGGCCGCGGGGCCACTTTCCTGCCTGGGGGTGGCCTAAACGTGGGTGCTGGGGGGAAAGCGAGGCACAGAGCAGCATGGCAAACCTGTGGCCTCCTGCCCTGCCCAGACTCCTGAGATTTTCCGCGTTACTTGTACACCATGTGAGTGAGGCAGTCCCTGGGATGTGCTGGGGTCCCCCATGGGTGCCCCAACTGCTGCAGAGTCCCTGGGATGGGTCCTCTGTACCAGGACTGGCCAAGGCACTGGCAGTGGAGAAGGAGCTGCAAGGACAGAAAGACACAAGGACAGAGGGACATCTTCCCGTCCCGATCGCCCATTCCCAAAACCACCGCCTGCCTCAGTTTCCCTTTCCCCCCTCACAAGTGCTATGCCTGCACGACAGGAGCCCGGATCACCCCGGGGGAGTTCAACCCTCCTTGGTGACCCCAGCTGCCCCCGCAGACGTGGCTGATGTCCCCTGGGAAGGGAACACTTTGGGGCACCCAGTGTTCGGCCTCTTTCCGGGTTCCCGCTCACAGGGACATCGCTGCAGCGCCAGTCCGGTCCCGTGGCAGGGAGGAGGGTGGGCGTGGGCAGGGACCCCCGGCTGGGAGCTCAGCACCGGCCACCTTGGCCTGGCCCAGCCCCAGCGGGCAGCGGGGGGCTTGTTCTTTGCCTGGACAGGAAGATGAATGAATTCCATTATGGGATCGCGATTTTATTCCACGTGTCAGGGAGCCTGAGATTAACTTGCTCACCGGGCTGTGACAAACCCAGACACCGGCGTGCGCGCGCTCCAGCGCGGGGGCTTCGCGCACTGTGCCGGGCACGGAGCTGCTGAGACCCTGCCGTGCCCGGCCAGGGCGAGCAGAGCCGTGCTCGTCCACGCCGATGCCAGCTGGGAACCCTCCGGCACCTGGGGTGGTGGCAAAGACCAAGGCCAGGGGCCCAGCCGCTGTGCTGTCCCACGTCCCAAAGGTCCTTCGTGTTGCGCACATGCGAGGGACGAAGCGCGATCCCAGCGCAGCTCTGGGAGGCCGTGTGCTGCCAAATAACAGGCTGGGAGGAAGGAAGGAAGTGGGACACGGGGGCCTGGGGCCTTCACCGTAGCTGATGACACCGGGGACTTGACAAGACCGACGGGCTGCTCTTACCTCACCTCAGCCCGCTTCGGGAGGACATCGGGGCCGCGCCGTTGCGTCGGGGCCGTGCCGCGCCGTGCCATGCGGTGCCGCGCCGCGCCGAGGCGCGGGGCCGGCTGCTCTCCCCTCAGCACCCCCCGCCCCCCCGCGCGGGCGCAGGCAGCTGGCTCTGTTTGCTGGAGGCTTTGCGCATTCCAGTTCGTGGGTCACTCGCCTTCGAAACCTCTCCGGGGACAGAGGCAGTTGGGAGCCGTAACAAACAACCCAAGGGCTCCGGTGACGCCCGCGCCCGGCGCTGCCTGCCAGCTCTGGGCTGGGGGGGCTCGGGAGAGGGCCCCCAGCTCCCCTGGGGTGCTGGGAGGGAGCTCTGGGGTGGTGCTGGGAGCTCCCAGTACAAGTATCCGGGGAGGAGGGACACGGCGAGCAGGTTTCCGTGCAGGAGGTGCGAGTGATCGCTTTTGGGGGAGCAGTGGAGAGCGCAGGAGGAATGCTGCGGTCACTTTTGCATTGGGGACAGGGCACAGAGTGGGGCACTGGCAGGGGGGTGTCATCCACGATCCGTATGGGAAGGGGTGGTGGAGCTGGCCAGGCACGGTACAGGCGAGAGGACAACGTGGGCAGCAAGTAACGAGGTGGCTCAGGGCTGGTTATGGTGTCTCGGAATGTGCGCCGGAGCCATCCTGAGGAGTTCCTGGGTCCGGTGGGGTGGTGGGAGAGCGGTGGGAGCGCAGCGCGGCTTGGGGAGGCTGGGCGGTGCAGGGAAGGTCAGCCTTGGCCAGATGCAGCCACTCCACCCTCCTCCAGTGCTTTGCACATTAATGCAAATGCACTGGCCTGAGTGGTTCATTAGCAGCATGTGGAATGGAATAATGCATCCGCATCCCATTAGCCTAATGAAAAAAAGGGAGCCGGCACCTGGAACAAAGCTGCCGACTCTTGGCTAGTGCTCTGGCTCGGCCATGCTGGGCCGTGGGGGCCCCCCTTCCTTTCCCCTCCCTTCCCGTCCTTTCCCCTCCCTTCCCTGTACCGCCCCAGCCATCGCCTGCCCAGCCCTCCGAGCATCCCTGTGCCCATCGCTGCGCAAGGGGACCCCATCCCCAGGGTGTCACCGTGAATCCCATCCCCAGGGTGTCACCACGGATCCCATCCCCAGGGTGTCACCGTGAATCCCAACCCCAGGGCGTCACCACGGATCCCAACCCCAGGGTGCCACCGCAGATCCCATCCCCAGGGTGCCACCGCAGATCCCATCCCCAGGTTGTCACCGCGGATCCCATTCCCAAGGTGTCACTGTAGATCCCATCCCCAGGGTGTCACCGCAGATCCCATCCCCAGGGTGTCACCGTGGATCCCATCCCCAGGGTGTCTCAGTGGATGCCATCCCCAGGGTGTCACCACAGATCCCATCCCCAGGGCGTCACCGTGGATCCCATCCCCAGGGTGTCACCATGGATCCCATCCCCAGGGTGTCACCACAGATCCCATCCCCAGGGTGTCACCATGGACCCCATCCCCAGGGTGTCACCGTGGACCCCATCCCCAGGGCATCTCCGTGGATCCCATTCCCAAGGTGTCACTGTAGATCCCATCCCCAGCGTGTCACCAAGGCAGGGTGCAGCCCCAGGAGGACTTCAGGGTGGTCCTGGCATCACCCCTCAGCATCCCAGGGTGGGAGAGGGATCCAAGCCAGTAGTGCCACAGAGGCATTGGCTGGGTGTTGAGATGTCTCCGTGTCCTTCCTGCGGAGCCTGGAGGATTCAGGGGCACCCCAGGGTGAGCAGAGCCGGTCGCAGCATCATCCTTCTGCATCCCCGAGCGGGAGGGGGTCCAAGCTGGGAGTGCCGCAGTGGCGCTGGCCGGGTGTCGAGATGTCCCCAAGTCCCTGGGGCCGGGAGCGCGGAGCCTGAAGGATTAGAGGAAACATTGCCAAACAAACCAGGCTGTGCCGGAACCAATTAGCCTCCAGCAGGCAGAGTTTCAGATGCTGTTATTTCTGCCTCTTCTCTTTTCTCTCCCTCCTTCTGTCTCCCCCTTTCCCCCTCCCCGGCCCTCCCCAGCCCCTCCTGCCCGCCCCCAGCATCCCTGCTCTCGCCATTCCTCTCCGTGTCGGAGCTTGTTTTGGGCACTGGCTCTGGAGTGAGTCATGCCGCGCGTAGGGGATTTTAAAAGCTTTCTGCTGTCGCTGGGAAGCCGGTTTGGGCTGCTCCGACACTGGGGGTGGAGCGCCAATGCCTCGCAGACAACCCTCGTCTGGGGAACCCAAAAAATTCCCCCGCCCCGATGCCCCGAACCCCTGGGATCCCAGGCGTGTCCCCCCCCCCCCCCGCTCCCCCTCTTTGCGGGGGTCGGCTCCGTCACCCCAGCCAGCGGTTGAGTCACAGGCGAAACTTTCGAGCCGTTGGAGCTTCCTCCGGCGGGCCCCTCTCCGAGGAAGTGGTCTGCCGGGGCGTCGAGCCCGGCGGGGCGGTTGCCCCGTCCCGGTCCCGGTGGGTGCAGCACGCAGGCGCGGGCGGCCGGCGCTGGAGCTCGAAGCGTGGGAGACTCTTTTTTTTTTTTTTTCCACACCCCCCCCCCCCCGCCCCCCTCCTCTCCTTTCCCTCCCTCTTTCCCTCCACTGCCGCCTCCGCCGGCCCTGCTGCCAAAGCCGGGGTGGGGGCCCTCCGGCACGACCCTCCCGCCAGTCCGCAGCTGGCCGCGGTCCCCCCCGCTTCATCCTCCTCCTCCTCCTCCTCCTCCTCCTCCTCCTTGCCTTGAGCTGTGCTGCTGAGGGACTGCAGCTCCCGTGGATCAGGAGGAGATTTAGGTCAAGCGCTCGACTGAGTCGAAACAGCCATCTGTGTGCGGAGGAAACCGGCCACCCAGAGCCCCCGGCGCGGCTGGCCCGGCATCGCCACAGGGTCCCGGCACTGCCGGCACCCCCCGGACCCTGAGCCTGGGCACACGGCCTGCCTTTGTCTCCGGCAAGGGAAAAAAAAAACAACAAAAAAAACCAACCCACCCAACGAATAAACAAATGGGGAAAAAAACCTCCCCCTTCCTGCCGATCCGTCACCCCCGGCTGTGCCCTGGGCATCGCCGGGAAGTTTGGCACGGAGCGGCCGCGGCAGCGCTCCAAGGTCGCCCTGACACGCGGTGGGAAGGTGTGTGCCGGCGTGAACCGGGCATGGATGCGGGAGCGAGGGCCGGGGCCGGCCGCGGGAGCCGGAGCAGGCAGGGCGGGAGGTGCAGGCGGGAGGGAGGCCCTGGCTGCCTGCCCGGAGCCCGGACTCCTGGGTTCCTGCAGGAACAGGGTGGAGCGGGAGGAGGATGGGGAGCTGGTGTCATCCCGGCCGCGGCGGGGGGGAGCGTTTCCCTCCCCGGGAGAGCGAGGGGCTCGGCGTGAAGCTGCGGCCGCCGTGCCTCAGTTTCCCCGGATGATGAAGCAGAGCGGCGCGGTGCCGGCAGCTCAACCGGGCGCCCCGGCGAGGCGGGCACCCCCAGATGCCCCTTGGCACCCCGCACCGGGGCGGAGGTGACCGCGGCCCCTCCTGCTCTCCACCTGCCAGCTTCGCCTTTGCTTTCTCCATTTCCTTCCGGAGCCTTTTCTCGCCCGCCGCTGTCTGTGCCGCCGCGCCTGTGCGCACGCTGGGCGCACGGAGAGGAAACAGCGCCTGGGCCGTGGGAGGGCTGGCGCCGGATGGGCCTCCCAGCCCCGGGCGGTTTGGCACACCCCAACCGTGTGACGAGTCGTGCCTGGTGTCAGGCCGGAGCCCGGCCGGGCGCGGGGATGCTCCTCGGCACCTCGGCCCGTCCGCGCCCCGCCGGGCCCCTCGGGAGTGCATCGCCGTGCCTGGTAAGGAGCTTTGTCCGGCCGCACGGCCGGTTCCCGCGGTAATCCCGCCTTGTCCGGGGGGGATTATGCGTGGGGAGAGCCGTGGGGGTCCTGAGCACCCAGGCAGATGGGGTTTGGAGGTCAAGGTTTTCCTCAGTGCTCTGCGTTCTGGCCGGGAGGGTGACGGGGACATCCTTGCGCTCGAGCGGGTGGCGCAGGGACCGCAGTGTTTGCCCTCCCGAGCCAGCGGGCGAAACCAGCAGGAGCTCAGCGTCCCTGCAGAGCCCTGTGTCAAACCAAGCCAGAGCTGGGGCCGGTGCTTCCCGCTGGGATGATGTGGAGCATCCCTGCATCCCTCTCCTGCATCCTTCCCTGCGGTGTGGCAGCAGCAGGCACGTGCAGGCAGCTGCGAGGCGAGAGCTGCCGGGAGGTGCCGGTCCCATCCCAGGTCCCTTCCCAAGGTCCCGTTCCGGGGTCCCATCCCAGTTTCCCCGCAGCACCGGGTCCCCGGGCAGGCTCGGAGGGGGTCGGTGGATGCTGGGAGCTCAGCGGTTCTTTATGGTCTCAGAGGGCTCCATTAATTCTTTAAATATCCAGCCTTTCCAGGTGGGTTTTGTTGAAAATTAATTTCCGGAGCTATTTTAATTTTGCTGTATTTAATTTGCTGTTTATTTTAATTAATTAACGCTGGGAAAATCTCTTCTCCCCAGCATCCTGCAGCCGTCTGGGGTGGCTGCACCCGGGAGGTGAGAGCAAGGGGGTGTCATGGGTGCGAGGGGCACTGACAGGGAGGGTGCCCAGCCCCTACAGTGCCCACCTGGCTCCGTCTCACCTGCCCCAGGTGGCAGGATTGGCACGGGGGAGCAGCGAGCTGGGTCTCTACCCAGCTCCATCCCCGCTCCAGGGCTGATCACTGGCTCCGCGGGATGTTTGTCACATCTCACGTGGGACGTGGCTCAGGTAGAGCTTGCAAGCACCTTCCTCCTCCTCCTCCTCCCATCAACGGCCTGGGGACCTGAGGGTGGAAACCGTGCCGTGCCACGCCGTGTGCCAGGCAGGAGAGTCCTGGTTTAACAGCCCGGCACGCAGCTCTTTGGAACCACACCCACACAGGGGGGACGCGGGGCCGAGCCCAGCCTCTCGCTCCCGTCCCCGCATCCCTGCTGCTGCTCCGTCCTCGGTGCTGGCCCGACCCCAGCGAGGGGGTCCCTGTGGGGCGGGCGGGCAAGGGCTGGGGGAAGGGATGGAGCCGCCTTCCTCCAGATCAAGGCCTCTGGTCTCTCACATGTCTAGACGCTGCCACACACACCTAATGTGGTTCTTGGCAGGAGCCGCGGCTGCTCTCTTGAGGTTAATTGCTGCGCACGGAGCTCTGCAGACAGATAACCCGGCTCCAGGCTGCCCCCGGACCCCTGCCTCAGCCGCCCCGCCTCGGCCACAGCCCCCGGGGGATCTGGCATCCCGCAGGGAGGAGCTGCCCGGGGGTGCACAGGGGGTCGCACTGTGATGCCGTGCCCCGTGGGTGGTTTGGGGTGCAGCGCTGAGCGGTGAGCGGCGGGGGTCTCCCGGTTTTGGGGAGCGGGCAGGGATGGAGGAGAGGTGCTGACAGCTCTTAGCAGGGGCTGGCAGCTGCCACGGGGGCTTTGGGGCAGGAGGAGGAGAAGAGAAGGGCCCCAGCAGCTCGGGGCTGCTGCCATCGCCTGCCTGCCCTTGGCGAGGCGGCTGCGCCAGATAAGGGAAGCGCGGTGGGGGGAGCCGGACAAAGGCTCAGCCTCCTTCAGCCTGCCTGGCTGGATCCAGGCTCCGGAACGGGAGCTGGAGGGAGATGCGGCGGGGACTGGGGTGGGAAGAGCTGTTTCATCCTCCAGCCCCAACATCTGGTGGAAAGAGGGGATGGGAGGAGAGAATGCTGGGCAGGCTGCAGGGGTGAGCCCCAGGGCTTGGCCACATCCGGACTCCCTGGGATGGGCTGGATGAGGCCATTCCCAGCAACTGCTCTTGCAGAGCACCTTCCTGGGAGCAAACACTGCTCTAATGACGTGCTTGGAGCTGCTGGCACCCCAGTCCCGGTCCCTGCTTGGCCCCATCCATAGGGACCAGTTTCCCTTTGGATGAATCTGTGCTTTGTCAGGCCTGGTGCCGGCTCCCAGGTGCCGTCACCGAGGCAGGGTGGTGCAGATCAGGGCTGGGAAGTGGTGCATTCCAAGGCTGGAATCACGCTGGCTCTCTGGAGGGATCCCCAAAGCACGACATGCCCTCACCTCACAGAGGGCTGGGGCTGGCGATGGGGTCTGGGCTTGATCCTGTGTCCCAGGGCTGTGTGGGGGTGATCCTCAGCCCTGGGAGCAGCCCCACATGGGATCCACTGGGAATTGGGTGAAGGTTTCTGTCCAAGCTGTGTTTTGGTTTGGGGTTTCGTCATGATTTCATGGCAGGGAATTTCCGTTCGTAACCAAAGACAAGAACAAAAAAAAAAAAAAAAAAAAGGAAAAAGCCGAAACCAAAGAAAAAAAAACCCAACCCTGCCTTGAATTTTTGCCAACAAAATAGGATGTTTCCATTCTTGTTTTGGCTTTTGGCAGCCCCAAACTGCAGCCAGTGGAAGAAAATATCCATGTGGAAAGGCTGCCGGCCTCCTCCAGCGGTGCAATGGCCGGGCTGGAGCTCCTGCCCCACAGCCGTGCTGTGTTGGGAGGGAGAAGGAGCACGGCCCCTCCAGAGCGTGTCACCGTGTTCCCTTCCCTGAGCTCTTTGGAGAGGACATTGCCATGAGAACGGGCTTGTTGTTTCGTGGGGAGCATCGAGACAGAGCAGGCGAGCGTTTGCAAGGACACCAGTGGCACGCCGAGCTCGCGCTTCCCACTTGTCCTTGCAGCGGGTCGCTCTCTCCTCCCCAGCTGGCAGCGGAGCCATGTTCGGCTCCAGCATGTGCTGTGCCACGCCATCCTCCCTGCGGGCACTGCCTTCCCTCCTGGCATCACCCAGCCTCTCCCCGCTTCACCTCTCGGGTTTTGGGGGACCCTCTGCGGGGCTGCGACGCTGTGGATGCTGGGGAAGGGAGGAGCAGCCGCTGCAATGCTTTAAATGAGGTTGGGTTTTTTTCCACACATCGCCCCCCCCTCTCCATCCATGCTAGGAAGAATTACAGTCGCCCAGGCATCTGTTCTGGCAGAGTCGAGCTAAAGAGCTTGTCCTGGGCTTGGCAAACCAGCCAGCGCAGCCGACAGCTTTTCCAAGGGCAGCCTTGGATGTGGAGCAGCAGGTTGACATTGCAGGCAGAGGATCCTTGTGCTGCAGGCACCGGTGCTGTGCCCCTCAGCTCCTGACTGGATGGGATTTGGCAGGGAGCTCTGCAAGGCAGGATGCTGCAAACCCCCTTCCCAAAAAGCATCCTCCAGCAGCTCTTTGTTTGGAGCCGGGAAGGGGGCAAATGGTGCCAGCACATCCCAGGGTCCTCATCCCTGCACAGGGAGGACAGCAAGTGTCACCCTGCAAGGGACCACCACCACCAAAAAAAAAACCCTGCTAATTTCCCCTTGAACTGGGAGAGGCTCCTCTGTGTCCCTAGGCTGTGCAGCACCCCCGTCACTGCCCCCTCTCCCCACTGGCCCCCCCATAGTTGTCACCCCCAGTCCTCCAGAACACCGTGGATGGTGACAGTGGTGGCACCAGGAGAGGCCAGGAGTGTGGCTGTGCCAGCAGCACCCTGCACGGGCCATATCCGTGCCCCGTGCTGCCAGCAGCCCAGGCAAGGGGGAGGCGAGTTGGAGCGGCTTGGCAGGGAGGTGTGGGAGCCCTGCCGGAACGCTGGGCTCGGAGCTGGAGCGTGTCAGGCACAGATGGGATCGTTAGTGGTGGTAAAAATTATCCAGCCCCTCTTAAAAACCCAGGCGCAGCAATCTGACCCCGCAGCTCCAGCGGTGGCAATTCCCACCCGAGCCGTGCCGGTGTTTGCCTCCCCTGCCGTTACCGCCCGTCCCTGGGATCTGGGGCCGCGGCTGCCCGTCACATGCCACACGTTCCCAACTCCCGGTGCCCTCTGCGGTGCCAGGATGAGGGATCTCTCTTTCTTCCTGCCCCAGGAACGAGCACCCTGACCCACCACCCACCCCGGTGCCACCGCTGCTGGGCAAGCCCCGTCCCCGCGGGTGGTCCCACCCTTTGTGCCGTTTCCTATTTCTTTTTTAACGCGCCCAAGTCTCCTGTTTGCTTTTTTAACTGCAGTAACCACAAGAGGGAAGTTTCAGAGCGGTACAAGCCCGTCTCTCTGCGAGGAAGGGAGAGCCACCGCTGCTCTGTGCCCATCACCGCAGCGCCGTGCCCGGGGGGCTTCGCCGCCATGGTCCAGCGGCTGGTGGCTGTTGTGCTTTCCATCCCCCCTCTTCCTGCCGCTCATCCCCTGCTCCTTTTTCTCTTGGAAGTGAGGAATTTGAGGCTGGTCTGGCTTTGCCAAAGGGCCTCAGGCCCCCCCAGCGCCGATCGATCGCTCTGCGCGCTCCTGCTCCCTGTTTTTTCTGTTTGTTTGCAGCCGCTTGAGGGCTCTTGTGATGAATCCAGCCTGGACAGCATTCAACAACAGCTGAAACGCAGCCCGGGGTGGGGGTGGGAGTGAGAGGGCAGTGGGGCCGGCCCACACTGGAATGCAAAATGGGGCAGCGAGCAGTGCTGGGACGGCAGGATGGGATGGCGCCAGATCCGGCTCCGGGGGTGCGGAGGGACAGGGGACCGCTGGCACCGCCCCGAAACTGTGGGGTGCTGCGGGTTGGCAGCGTGGGCACCCGCTCGGTTTGAGCGGGGTGAGCGTTTGGGGCGTCCCCCCCGTGTGTCCCGGCTGCCCTTGGCTGCAGCTGAGAGCTGGGCAGCAGGGAGAAGGGCTGGCTCCAGCGGGTGGGCTGCAGGGTCACAGCTGCAAGGGGACGGGGGTCTGTGCCAGCTGCGCCGCCCACCCCACCGTGCCACGTGCCGCGTCCATCCCTGAGCACCCACAGGGCCTGGCTGCCCGGCCTACCTGCCACCACCGGAAAATGGCGGATTTCAATTAAAAAGGAAGCACTCCCCAAAACCCCAGCGCGAGGAGGGGGCTGAGCACTGCCCTGTGCCCCCAGCCTGCCGCTGCCAGCTTTGCCGGGGGGGCCACGGCAGCAAAGCGGGGGGCACGGGCACGATGGGGGGCACGGGAGGGGCAGCGCAGTCTCAGAGGGGATCTTGTGCCACGCCAGGGCGATGCTGGTTGGCGTGGCCGCCGTGGTGCTCGGTGCCGGGGTTGGCTGGGATTTTGCAGCTGTGGCTCCGGGAGGGAGCAGGATGCGGCTGCGCCGGCGTGCGAGGGTGCGCGCAGGCGGGAGGGATAATTAGTTCCTACTATAGCACTTCTCAGTCAAAGTGCTTTTTAAAAGCCTCCATTCATTAGTCTTCACGGCTCCCCCGAGGTGTCGTGTCCTGGTTCTGTTCCCCCCTCCAGCTCCCCACCTTCCCTGGAGCAATTGGGGATCCTGAGCTGGGGAACGGGAGGATGATGTAGCTGTCGGTCCTTGTAAAACCCACAAATGAGGCGTCGATAGTGGGGATGGTCTCAGTGTCCCCTGTCCCAGTGGGGCTGGTGGGGTGCCATGGCCACATGTGCATCGTCGGGAAGTTTCCATGGAAGCTGAGCTGTGCCATGGTTGGAGCACCAGGGAAGAGAGTGGGGTAGCAGGGAAGGGCTGTGGGTCCGGTGGGCGCCACTACCAACTCGCCACCCTCACCAGCATGCCAGGGAGCGGCGTGGTGGTCCCAGTTCCCAAATTATCCAGTGCGTGCCAGGCTCCCAGGGGTCACCATGTAGAAGGACGGAGAGTGCCGGAAGGTGCCAGGGGGTGCCGGTGTGGCTCAGCCCCCGGACCTGGGTGCAGGCATGGGGGGTACCCAGGCGTGTGCCCTGGTGAGGCGGCGAGGCCGGAGGGGCACAGAGGCAGGCAGGCTGGCAGTGGGCCTCCACTGCAAACCCTAACCTTATTTTCCCAGGTCCGACGCCAGTTTCCATGGAAACAGCCAGGAGCAGAAACGGGAACCAGAATCCAGAAATGTGAAGCTTTGAGCTCCAGTTCGCCTTCCTGGATTCCTGCTCCCCGTGACCCCAGCTGGGCGCTGGCACCCACACTGCTCCCGCTGTGTGTCGGGGCGCAGGGCTGCCCCGCCTGGGCACCCCCTGGGGTTGGGGTGCTCCTCTGTCCGTGCACGCTGCGGCATCCGTGGGCATGGAGTGTGGGGATGGGCATGGTGTCCCAGCAGGGGTGTGCAGGGGCTGGCTGCTGTGGGAATGGGACTCTGCGGGCTGGGACGCTGCTGGCAGCCCCACGTACTGACAGGTTCGAGCAACACCTGCACACATCTGTGTGTCAGGGTGGTGCACAGGGCTGGGTGTGATGCTCTTGTAGGCACGTGTGCTTTGTGGGTGCAATGGGGGGTAGAGGCGCGGTATGGATCAATGTGTGATCTCTCTATTGCTGGTTAGCACTGGGCAGATCCCAGTCCCGCGTTGTTTACCTGTGCTGGTGTCTCCGTCCCCGGGATGCAGAGGGGACAGCCTGGAGAGGGGCAGCACCGGCTGTCACTGCACGCAGGCTGCTGCCCCAGTTCTGGGTGTAAGCGTAAGACTCCTGGGGAGCCCTGCCCAGCCTCCTGGGGCTGGGAGCCCCCTGCGCTCTTCTGGGCGGCTCCTGCCGGAATGGAGCCTCGTGGGACACATCTGTGTCCTGCAAAGCCGAGCTCCGTGCTGCGCTGAGTCCATCCATCCAACCCGTGCCACGTGGTGCCGATCCCTCCTGCACCTTCCCCGCCACCCACCGGCCTCCCGCGGTCCCTCGGGCGCGCGGTGAGACGCCCCGTTCCTTTGTGAGCTCGCAGCAGCCAGCGTCAGTGCCCAGAGCGTGGGACATCAGTGTCCCCCGGCACCTCCTGGCCGGCGACGGGGATTGCTCGGTGCCATCCCGGTGCCAGCTGGCCCCGTCCTCCCCGCAGCGCCCCGCCGCTCCCCACATGCCCGTTTCACCGAGGTGCCAGCAGGCTGGGACGCACCGGAGCGGCTCGCGGCTGCCAGATTCCGTCCCCAGCCCCGTGCCACACCTCGGGGGCGGCGGTGGCACCGCCACAGCGCCCGTCCCCCCTCGGTGGCGCGCGGAGCCACGGGCGCGGGTGCTCCGTAATACATCATTTACCGACGGACAGGTATTAAGATACATTATGGATAACTCACAGAGAGAGGCGCTATTAATAATACAGACACATACAGAGGGAAGAAAGTGCACACTTGATTTCCATGTTGCTACCAGGAGTTGTGAGGCTGGCTCTGGCTGCCTCTTCCCACACGTGACTGCAACACAGTGGGTAGCTGACAGCCCAGAGAGCCTGGCTTGGGGCCAGGAAAAAGCAGAAAACACAATGTCTGTGCATATCCTCTCTCTTAAAATAACACTCCAACACCGTCTGAGACGAATTAAAATAAGATCAGGAGCGGTCTCGCGAAGAGAGGAAGACGAAGAGGGAAAAGCCAGGCAGGGGAATGGCCGGAGCTGGGCGGCTTCAGCCCTTGGCGCAGATGGAGAGGGGCTGTTTTGCAGGGTTAGAGTTGAAAATAATCGAAGGGAGGGGGGGAAAAACCCCAAAAAAACAAAAACAAAGGAGAAGGAGAAGGCGAAGAGGGAGAAGTAAATCCCGTTTTTGGGAGGGGAGCGATGGCGGCGGCGCTGGCTGTCCGGCACATGGCTGTCCTTTGGAGGGGAGCCGGGCAGGGCGGGGGATGCGAGCGCAAGCTGCATGATGGAGAGCATCAGGAATTTCCTGCAGCTGAGGAACACACCAAATACCAGAATGCAAGAGCGAGCGGAGGAGAGCAGGGTGCCGGGAGGGAATGGGGAGGAGGAGGAGGAGGGGGGATGCAGAGGGCTGGAAATAACCGGCGGGGAGAGCAGTGAGGGCAGGGGGCAGCGTGTGGGGGTGACCTGGGGCTTTGGGGCTTTTTCCAGCTGTTTTCCTAGATTTTTTTTTTTTTTTTCCCCTTCTTTTCTACACCCCATGATGCCTCATGTGCCTGAACGAGGTATTTGGGGAGTTTTATGTCTTTCCTCCCTCCTTTCCCCACTTCTCCCTGGTTATCTGTGATCGATGATAGCCAGACACAGGGGTCCCACAGAGCCACGTCCGCCCCCTGAGGCAGGATCCTGGCTCGGGGAGCCAAGAGCAGCCTGGGGAGTCAGCACAACCCTGCAGAACGGTGTCCCAGGAGAGCGGGGGCCCTTTGAGGGGACCCTCCGTGTAGGCAGCGAGGTCAAAGGAACCACGGCAGCACCTCCCACACGGGCAGCGAGCTTGCCAGGCTCTCTATCTCACCGCGCTCCTGCTTTTCCCTGGGCCAGGCTGGGTTAAACACAACCCGAGCCTCCTGAGGCTGGTCTTGCATCCAGGTGCAGCCCGACCTCTCCCTCCTCCTCCTCCTCCTCGGCCACCCCTAGCTTCCCCCTGCATCCCGCTCCTGGCTGCATCCAGCCCCGGCTCCCCCGGGGATGCTGGGGGGCCGGAGGGGAGGGGGGATCAGAGGGGGCATCTTGCAGAGCCGGATCCAGGTAGCCAGAAGGTCGCACTGAAAATCTGGAAGTGGAGTTTGGAGCTCAGCAGAGCGGTGAAATCCGTCTGGCTTTAGGGCCGAGAGGAGGAGGAGGAAGGTGGAAGATGCGGGGAAGGGGGCAAGGAGGAGAGGGGCTGTGTCCCCCCGTCTTGGGGTGCGGGGTGTGTCCCCAGGTTAGCACACGGCTGGGGCTGTGCCAAGCATCACTGCGGAGCAGATCGGGGATATTTGGGAGGCGGAGGGGGTGATGAAGAGGAGACGGAAGAGCCCGAGCGAGCGCTGGAGCCCATCCCGCCGATGCCGAAGGCTTTGCAGCCCCTCTCCGAGCGCCTCCCGTTTGCACCGATCCAGACCACGGCGTCCGTGCCGTCCCGGGGTGCGCGGTGACCCACACCTGCCAGGGCCACCCGGGACCGGGATGCTGGGAAAGGGCCGAGCTCATTAGCAGTTTCCAACCTCCCCGCGCAGGGGGTCAGGGAGCGGCAGCCGGGGGCACGGGGAGAGGCTGGAGGGGCTTTGTGTGGGCTGGCGGCCCCCACCATCCTGCTCAATGGACCCCGGGAGCCGTCCCAGTTCCTGGGGGTCCGGGGGTGCAGTGTCGCCAGAAGGGGAGTGCAGGGGGGCTCCCCTTGTTCCTTCCCCTCCCCACCAAATCGCCCCATTGCCTCGGCTGCAGACCGTGAGCCTTGTTCCGGGTGCAGGGGCGTGCCCGTCCCGTGCCACTGCCCCGTCCCTCGCTGCCCGCACGGAATCCTTCCAGCGTCCCTTTGATCTCCAGCCTGGAGGGGTGAGAGGGCGGCCCGGGGAGGGGGTGTGGCACCCTGGGACCCCTCCCTGGGCAATCAGCCTGGCGACAAGGGGCTGTCACGCCCAGTGTCAACCTGCCTGGGTGGGAGATGCAAAGCCTGCGCTCCCCCAGAGTCGGGCCATTTCTTCTTAGGCATCAGCTAATTGCCCTCTCTGCAATCAGGGGGTTGGCGAGGAGGGGGTTAATCCTTTCCCCAAATCTTCCAGCTGTGCCTGCCTGGCACAGGGCAGGGTCCCCCGTCATTTTGGGCGGGTGCTCGCAGGGGTCACGGCACCTTCCCTTGCACCACAGGGTGCAGGGTTGGAGTCCAGGGGCTCCAAGTCTGCCCTGGCAGGGGACGCTCGGGGTGCTGGTACCTCAGGACGGGGTCGAGGTGACATTTCACCTGCCGGCAGATGGCAGGGTGCCCCGCTCCCCCATGTGCCCCCGCTCCCTGCACATGCCTTTGGGCGGGGGCTGGAGGCAGGCACCGAGGGGGGGTGGGAATACTGGCTGGAGCGAGTCTGAACCTGGCATCTGTCGAATGTCACCTTACCCAGACAGTCTGTGCTTCCCTGTCTCCATATCAACCGTTCTGCTCCAGCCACCTGCGGGGGGGTGGCAGGGAGCGTCTTTGGGAGGAGGAGGAGATCTCGCCGCTCCCCTCACTCCCTGCAGCCTCCCTTCCCTTCTTCCCTTCCCTGCTGCCCCCCAGATGCCAGACCCTGGGCTATAAATCGTGGGCGATGCTCCTCCAGCCTGAGAGCTGGGGGTGACCCCTGCGCTCGTGACCCCACGTCGCACTGTCTGGCTCCACCGTGCCTCAGTTTCCCCTCCCCGCTGCAGCTGCGGCGCAGAAGGGATGCCGGGGCTCGTTCCACCCCGACCGCGGCGGCTGAGGGCCTCTTCCAAGAGCTCGGCATTTTTCCCTGGACTTGTCCCTCTTCCCTGCGACCAGATGTTCTCACCCTCCTCCCTGCAGCGGGGTCCGGCCAGAGGCGGGGACAGCAACCGCCTGCCGCACCCGCTCCTGCCCCACACCTGGCCAGCCCCGGGGGGCAGGGGACGAGGGACACTTCCCAGCGTCCTCCCGTGGCTGTGTCCCGACTCCCAGGGGTCCTCGGCACCGACCCTTCCCGCCCCAGTTGAGTTGTGGCAGCGCCGAAGGCAGCGAGGAGCCGAACCCAGCGTGGGGCACGGGGTGGTGGCATCAGGGCCTGGTGTTGTGGGGGGTGCTGGAGCATTTCGGGGGGTGCTGGAATGTTTGGGGGGTGTGCTGGAGCATCTGGGGAGATTTTGGAGTATTTGGGGGGATGCTGGAGCTTTTGGGGTGAGGATGCTGGAGCGTTTGGGCAGATGCTGGAGCATTTACCGAGACACTGGAGCATTTGTCATGGGGGTGCTGGAGTACTTGGGGGTATGCTGGAACATTGGAGGGATGTTGGGGTACTTGGGGTGGGGATACTGAGGTGCTGGAGCACTTGGAGAAATGCTGGAGCATTAAGGAGACTGCTGGAACATTTGGAGCATGCGGGCAGTGCTGGAGCGTTTGAGGAGGTGCTGCTGGAGCATTTGTGGAGGTGTTGGAGGACGTGGGGAGACGCTGGAGCGCTGAGCTCAGGACTGGGCGTGCAGAGCCCTCGCGGGTGCCGAGACACGGGACGGGATGCTGGGATGTACGGACGCCGCTTGTGGGGCCCGTGGGTGCCGCCGTGGGGCCCGTGGGTGCTGCTCCTGGCCCCAGTGGGTGCTGCTCAGGGCCAGGGTGCCTTGGGAAGGCTCAGGGCGTGCAGCAGGCGGGGCGGACGCACGGACAGCCGAGGATGGACACAAGCACCGCTCCCTCCTCTCCCAACCGTGCGCAGCGGCTCCTGCGAGTGTGTAATTTCACCACAGTGCCTAAACGAGGGACAGAAGTAAATTGACCTTTTCACCCGTTTTCCTACCAGGGGGATTATAGCCTGTTTCCTGTTAAATCTCTCCAAGAACTGGCTCCATCCTGCTCTTGGAGTGGGGCAGGGAAGGGGGGGGACAGACACCCACCCAAAGTGGGGGCTTTCATTTCCCTCCTCATCCCCCTGCGCCGCGCCTTTTCCACCCCATCCCATCGCCCCACCACCTCTCATCTCATTAAAGTCTTCGGGGCGATTTCACCAACCCCGGGCAAAACCAACGTGGAAAAAATTGCTGGGAGGAAGGAACCGAAGGCGGAGAGTGATAAATATTGAAAGGGTGGGATTTCGATGTAGGCTGCAACAGCTGTGCCGGTTACAGTGTCACACTATCTCTCCACAGGTTTACTGACCCATTTCCATTCACAGGGCTGCCAGTATCTTAGCAACTGCAACAGTCCCCCAAGAACAGGCATATTGCCTGCTATTAGTGACTGCTGCAACTGTGTCAAGGTTAGCTCTCTCCCTCCAAGCCCTGCCGGGTTTGTTTTTTGCCCAAAGCCAGCGCAGTCTGTTCGGTGACATGTCCCCCGGCAACCATCCCGGGTGTTGGGTGTTCGTCTCTGCCGTGGAAAATGCCAGCAGGAGTGCTTGGTGGCGTGGTTGGGATGGGTGGGTGATGGATGGGATGAGGGCTCAGGTGACAGGATGGTTGAGGATGTGGGTTTGGGTGGTGGGATGGAGCAGGATGCGGGGTGGGGTGCGCTGGGAGGTGCTGTAGAGTGTTGGTGATGGGATGGGGTGCATAGTGTGACCCCAAAAACAGGACCGTTGTCATCTGTTTGGGTGCCACTGTCACCCCTGAGAGCAACTCTGAGCCCTGAGAGCCTGGAGAGGGTTGGGAGCTGCGCTGATCCTGTTTGGGTGCTGCGTATCCATCCTTTCCATGAGAACTGTCAGCAGGGCTGGAGTGGCTGGGATGGCGATGGATGGGACGTGGAGTTGTGCGGTGGGATGGTGCAGGATGCAGGGTTAGGAGGTGGGATGGTTCAGGATGCAGGGTTAGGAGGTGGGATGGTGCAGGATGCAGGGTTAGGAGGTGGGATGGTGCAGGATGCAGGGTTAGGTGGTGGAATGGTGCAGGAAGCAGGGTTAGGAGGTGGGATGGTTCAGAATGCAGGGTTAGGTGGTGGGATGGTTCAGGATGCAGGGTTAGGTGGTGGGATGAAGAAGGATGCAGGGTTAGGAGGTGGGATGGTGCAGGATGCAGGGTTAGGTGGTGGGATGAAGAAGGATGCAGGGTTAGGTGGTGGGATGGTGCAGGATGCAGGGTTAGGTGGTGAGATGAAGAAGGATGCAGGGTTAGGTGGTGGGATGGTTCAGGATGCAGGGTTAGGTGGTGGGATGGTGCAGGATGCAGGGTTAGGTGGTGGGATGGTGCAGGATGCAGGGTTAGGTGGTGAGATGAAGAAGGATGCAGGGTTAGGAGGTGGGATGGTGCAGGGTGCAGGATTCAGGGTTAGGCGGTGGGATGGTGCAGGATTCAGGGTTAGGTGGTGGGATGGTGCAGGATTCAGGGTTAGGCGGTGGGATGGTGCAGGATTCAGGGTTAGGTGGTGGGATGGTGCAGGATGCAGGGTTAGGTGGTGGGATGGTGCAGGATGCAGGGTTGGGTAGTGCCATGGAGTGGGATGCAGCTTGGCTGGTAGGATGGATGAGGTTGCACTGCTGCATGGTGGGATGGAGCAGGAGGTGGGGCTGGCTGTGCTGGGAGATTCTGAGCATTCAGGATGGTGTGGGATACTCCAAAATAGGAGTGTTGTCATCCAGCTGGCTGTCACCGTCACCCCGGTGCAGCATCGAGCCCCAGGAAGTCACTGGAGGGGGCTGGGGGCCGCACCGATCCTGCTTGGGGTGTCACCCTGCCAGGTTTGCTTTTCACCCAAAGCCAGCACGGGCTGTTGGGTGACATTCCCCCAGCAACTGTCCCGAGTGCTGAGTGTTCATCCCTGCCGTGGAAAATGATGGATGGGATGTGGGGTGGAGTGGTGGGGCCGATGGGATGGTGGAGCTCAGCGTGCCGGGGAATGCTGCAGGGTGTTGGGGATGGCGTGGGTGCACGGTGTGTCCCCAAAAATGGGAGTTCTGCCATCCACCTGAGTGTCAGCATCATCCCAACCTCAGCAAGTCACCTGGAGGGGATCGGGGCCTGCGCTGATCCCACTTGGGTGCCACAAGCTGGATCGGCCTCATCCCGTGCCCTCAGTGGGCGTGGGCAGGGCATGGCACACATCCCTGGGCTCCACGGTGGCACCAGGGGCTCAGAGGACAGGACACACACCGGGCTGGGACAGCAGTGCCACACGGGTGACATCCACCGCCACCACCGCCGTTCCCACAGCAGCCAGCCCTGAGGGGAGGAGCAAGCGACACAAGGGACTTGTGGTCCCTCGGTGTCCCCAAAAAATGTGGGATATCGGGGTGCCCGAACCCACACAGCAAGGAGAGGGCGAGCAGCCGGCGCATCCCCGAAGCAGGGAGGGAAACTGAGGCACGGGGCCGGCAGCTCCCGGGGGCTGAGGAGCGGCGGGGTGGCCGCTGGGGTGGGCAGGGTGCATCCCGACTCCCCCATCCCGGCCATCTTCCCCCGGCAGCGCTGCAGACAGCAGGCTCCACGCCGGCACGGCCGCGGGGACGGCTGCGAGGGAAGCCACAAAAATGATTTAAGGGGCTGGCGGGATTGATTTATTAAGAACAATTAAAAGCGCTAAATACGCTTAGCTCAGCCAGACACCGAGCAGGGAGCCTTGGGGAGGGGAGAGACCTGTCTGCCGGATCCGGAGGGCGCGGCTGGCAGCAGGATACCGGTGGCAGTGGGGAGGGACGGGGCTGCACTGGGCTGGGCTGGGGCAGCTGGGGAAGGAGAGGGGTGCTGGTGGAAGGGCAGTGGAATGGGGTGCAGCACCCTGGGGTTGGATTTACATCCATCCGGGGTGGATTTGGGCCCAGGGATGAGTTTGCATCTAGGGATAAATGATCGCTCCGGGGTGGATTTTCCACCCAGGTGTGCGTTTGCGCCCTGTGGTGGGATGAATTTGCACGCAGGGATGGGCTTGCATGCAGGGGTGAAGAGTCGCCCAGGGGTGGGTTTGTATCTTGGGGTGGGTTTGTGTCTGGGGATGGGTTCGTATCCAGGGGAGGGGTTCACCCAGTTATGGGTTTGCACCCTGCAGTGGGATGAATTTGCATCCAGGGGAGCGCTTGCACCCCAGCTGGAAGGGACGGGAGAGAGATGTCCCAGGCAGTGCTGCACTGAGGAGCTGTTCAGAGCCAGTGCCAGCTGCAGGATGCCCCGTAGGAGCAGAAAGCTCTCCTGGGCTGGGTGCTACCCTGGGAGCTTTGGCACAAGGGTTTCCCACTGCTGGGCACCCACGAGGCTGCCGCAAGTGTGGGTCCAAGGAGCTCATGGAGCAGAAATCCTGGAGTGTTGTGACATCTGCAAACCTGCATCCCTCACAGGAAATCCCAGCCGAAAGTCCTTGGAGGCTGGGAGAGTCCTTGGACGTGTCCAGACCTGCCCAGCCCGGCTCCTCCCAGGCACCAGCAGTGGGGGGACGGCGATAGCTGGGGTCTCTCCTGGGGTCCCCGGTGCTGTCACCATGCAGGATGAGCTTCAGCCAGCGGTTCTGTGTCCCTGTGTGCTGCCAGGGTGTTGGGATAGCAGGAATGGGGGCAGAGGGCCGTGCCCTGCATTCTCCCAGTCCCAGTGGCTGCCTGCACTGGGAGGACTGGTTTTGTACCCATTTTCTGGTGCCCATCCCCTTCACTGGCCTCACCAGGCTGACTGCACTTTGGGGTGGCAGTGGGGATCCAGGGGATGCTCTGGGACACTGGGATATCGAGCTGTGCTGCTTTCCCACCCTTAACCCCTCCCAGGGCTGTCAGGGAGGTGGGGGTCAGGTTTTTAGGTTTGGAGAGCCCCCACAACTTCCTCCAGTCACCTCACCTTGGAGCTGGACGTGCCCACGTCCCCATCGTCATTCAGGTCCCTGTGCCATGTGCCGCGCTGGGCACGTCCTGCTCACCAAAACCCACAGTGTCGGAGGGGACCCCCGCCTTGGCCCCCCGGGTGGGAGCCCCGGGAGTCAGGAGGTGCTGGGAAAGGTGCTGGATGGGAACAAAAGGTCCGCGGGGCTGCTGGCAGGGGCGAGCGGAGCCGGAGGTTTTCTGCTGACCCCGCTCCGGCTGCCCCGGCCCCGGCCCCGGCCTCCTCCCGCCGCCCCCACCCGCTCCTGCCGACGTCAGCGCTTCCCGGCAGCGCTCCCAGGTGTACCTGGAGCTGGCTGAGAGGTGGAAAAGCCATTTCTGTCTCTGCCCCGCTGCTTACGCCTCTGCCGGCCCTGGCCAAAGCCTCCCGGGGCAGGGTGGGTGCTCATGCCTTGCGCCCAAGCGTCACCGTGGGGTCAGGTGCGCTTTTCCCGTGAGGATGGAGCCGTGGTGAGGTGTGGAGTGTGGCACGAGCTGGGTGGTGGCCGTGGTGTGGGCGCTGGGTACCCCTGGGTGCCCCACTGCGCTCACTGGGTGTGCTGTGGGGACGGTGGCTGGGAATAGAGATGGGTGGAGGTGGAGGGGGTGACCAGGGATGGAAGCGGCCAGGGATGCAGGTGACCGGGGATGGAAGTGGCCGGGGATGCAGGTGACCTGGGATGCAGGTGACCTGGGATGCAGGTGGCCAGGGGTGGAGGCAGCTGTGGATGGAAGTGGCCGGGGATGAGGTGACCCTGGCGTAGCATTTGCCTCCGTGCCCCTCTTTGGCCAACCTGCACAACCTGCTCCCTGCACAACAGCAGGCAGCGGGGACAAAGCCAGAGCCCGTGGGACGAGCGGGCTGCCCAGGGTCACCAACTGGGACGTGCTGGTGTCCCAGCAGCCCCGCTGTGGGAAGCTGGGTGCAGTGACTCGCCCAGAGCCGGTGGCAGAGGTGGGACAGCCCCAGGGCACTCGGCAGTGGCTCCCCGGGGTGCCCCCGGCCCCGCCGGCGCTCCCGCCGCCGGCTGCCCAAGGGTTAACGAGAGTTTGCTGCTCCTGCAGACAATTAGTGACATCTTTGCTGACAACGCCACACTGAGCCTCTGCCGCCTCCCCGGCAGCACCAGCCCGGCCGCCCCCGCGCCCCACGCGTCCCCTCTCCGCCGCCTGCCTCCGCCACCGTGGCCCTGCCGTGGTCCGGCCGGCACCGCGCCCCGACACCGCGCCCGGCGGCGTTCGGCAGCGGCGGCAGGATTGCAATCCCGAGCGGAGCAGCCGGCTCCCCTCGCTGCCCTCTGACCCGCTGTTGCTGTGGAAACTGCATCCCACGTAGGATTATGGAGCCGGAATCCGCAGGCTCCAAACTCCCCTCCAAATCCAGACGGTCACCGGGGTCCCCCCGCCCGCAGCACCAGCCCCCCCCTGCCCGCGGCGCCTGCGGGGTGCCGGATGTCCCCGATGGGCTGGCATCTGGGTACCGGAGGAGGTGGCAGCAGCGCTCCTGCGTCCCCTGGTTTGCACCCACTGGCTGGTGGCACTGCTGAGGATGTCACGGTGTCACCACGGGGCTGTCGGTGACCCCCGGCCCATCTGCTCCCTTGTGCCACCGCCTGAGTATCACCTCCCCGTGTGCCATCCCTGCATCGCAGGGGGAGAGGGTGCTGTGCTAGCAGGACCCGCACCCTCAAACAGCACCCCGGGAACGTGGCTCCGCACCAAGGACCCATCCTCAGCGCCTCTGAGGCAGCAGCGGGAGCTGGACACCCACCAGAGACCCCCACACCCGCAGGGAGCCGCAGCGTGGGTCCCCCCGGGGGGGAAGGGGTGGGCACGGGGGAGAGCAGAGCCTGTTTGGGGAGCTCTGTGGGCTGTGCTTGTGTCTCAGCAGCTCTCCTGCCACCCGAGGAGGTAGGAGCTGAATTAATCGCGATCAATTAGTGCTGCTTGCAGTCCCTGGCTCCCTCCCTGCACCAGCTTTGTGCCGTCACACCCAGCGAGGGGGGCCCGGGGGTCCCCTGCAGCACCTGTGTGCCACCAGGGACTGCAGCCCCCCCTGGACCTCCAAATGGGGAGAGGGAATGAGCCCGCGTCCCCCAGCCCGTGTGGCCACGAGAAACATCCCTGCCATAAAATTTGGTGGAGGGGACGAGGAGGGGGCTGCGTGAGTCCCTCGGGGGTCCCTCTGCCAGGCTGGAGCAGGGTGCTGGGGTGTCCAGAGCAAGCGTCCGGATCCTGCAGGATACTGCAGCAAATGCCCTGCAATCTGCAGCCGGATGAATCCCACCTTCCTTCCCCCGCAACGTGCTGCCCTGGGCTACAGCTAATCTATTGTGCGCTGGGCTGCAGCCAGCACAAGCTGCAATACAGTAAATCCTTCTGCAGTATCCTGCAAGGGGACCGAGCCCAGCCGCAGCCGCCCGCTGCCGCCAGACAAAGACGGGGGGCCCCCGCGGGGATGGGGCACGGGGGACGAGGGCACCAGAGGGTGGCAGGACCCCTGGCGTCGCGCCGGCGAAGATGGGAGAATGGAGCCCTCGAGCAGGGTGGGAAGTTCTCCAGGGAGTTTTGGGTGGTGCTGTGCATTCTTCCTGCCCACCCTCCCCCCCCCCCCCCCCCAAATCTGCGGGTAGGGAGGTGCTCAGTCCTCCGTTGGTTGGGTTTTCCCTGGATGTTGTCACCGCCGTGTTCCCCTCTCAGGGTCCCAGTGCGATGCAGGCGTTTCCATGCCCGCCCTTTCCCTGTGCGCGGGCGCATCCTTCCTTGTGCCTCAGTTTCCCCACCAGTATAGGGCCGCCAAGCCCCTCACCTCCCTCCCTCAAGCAGGCTCCATCACATGTGAGCCCCACTGCCCTTTTCCGGGGGATTTTGCTTGGATACTGTCATTATGGTTATTATTACTATTATTATTATTATTGGGATGTTGGTGGGGCTCTGCAGCTCTGCCGGACCCGTCTTTGGCGAGCGAGGCATCCTTCAAAGGGAAGGCGCTCCGTCACCGCCCCACAGCAGCTGCGTTCTCCTCAATTAGAAGAGGTAATGAAGCAATTTATGGGCATCTACAAAGTGATGTGTGAGTGACAGGCTGTGTACGATCCGCGCTGGGGCTCTGCCGGCAAGTTGTGTTCTTCCAATTTTAATGGAAAGCTCCCCGGCGAGGGGGGAGAGCAAACATCGGTGTGTCTGTAGGTGTGTGCGCTCCGAGGGGTCGGCGGTGCCAGGGCGGCCTGGGTGGGTGCAGAGAGGCCTGGGTGCTCCAATCCCCACCCCTGGGGAGCCTGTAACCGGAGAAGGGGGGCAGCTGGGTGGGAGCCGAGCCTGGGGCTGGGGCACTACAGGACGCCTGGGTCCTCTGGAATAGTTGGCTGCAGCTCCCTATTTCCGTCAGCACCCTGGGCACTGCCCACCCTGCTCCTGCCTCAGTTTCCCCATCGCTCTCCATGTCCCCGCTGCGTGGCACTGGCAGACCCCTTCTTCACACCCCCGGCTTTCGGTGGACCACCGCGGCCTCTCAAGGGGGAATTGTGTTTTGGGGTCAAACCCCAGCGGGTTCCACTGCCACCAGCAGGGTATGGGTCGGGGGTCTGCAGTGCTGTCCCGGTGTTCTGGGGGTCCCTGGAGCTCGTGCGTGCTGCCATGGGGCCCTGGAGCTCCAAGCAGGTGCGACCCCGATGTGGGTGCTGGCACACCTGTCTGTGTACCTGTGACACAGCCGTGCACCATCGGCGCCTGCGCGTGCTCCTGTGCCCGTCTGTGCCTACCTGTACGTGCTCGTCCCACGCGCGACGCACCCGTTGGTGCCCACCCGTGCTCCTGGACCCGCGTGTGCACCCACACCCCTGGAAGTGCGCGTGGGTGCACCTGGACGAGGCCTGGCTGCACACGCGTGTGCAGATCCTCCCCCCCGTGCGTGTACCCGTGCGCACACCTGCGTGCGCACAACCATCTTGTGCACATTCAGGCCTGGTTTACTGGCTGCACCACCTCCGTGCCCACGTATTTGGGGATGCCAGGCTGCCGGCGCGGTGGGGCAGGGGTGTGGGGAGGCGGGGGCAACCCCTGCCCCATCGCGCCGGCGTTGGCATTGTCCCCAGCGGCTCCCACACCCCGGCTCGGCCCCAGCCGGCCGCATCTCCCAGGAAACAGGATCCACAGCCAGGAGTTTCCGCTCAACTCGTGTATGCCTCCCACAAAAAAAAAAAAAAAAAAAGAAAAAAGAAAAAACCCACCCTGACACCAGAACGGCCGTTTATCCTGCCCGGCTCATTCTGCTTTTCTTGTCTAGCCAGTTTCTAAAATTGGCCAAGGGAGGCAACTGGCTGCTCTCCCCCCACCCAGACCCCCCCCGCTCGGTCCCCACCTGGTCGCCCCGGCACGGTGTCAGCACCTGGGCCCCGTCACCCCATCGCCTGCGCGGTGGGGCTGCGATCGGGCGGCGCCGGCGCCCGGCACGGGCTGTGGGTGGGCACCGGCGGCACCCAGGACCCCGGTGGGCGCGTCGTCAGCATCCTCCCATCCCGGCGGGCGCCCCTTTGCTGCCCCGGGCAGCCCCCCAGCCCCAGCGCCGGGGGAGCGTGGCTGTGCCGAGCGAGCCTTCGGCATGGGCACGCGTCCATCTGGCGCCTTCCAAATGTTACTGGCCTCGCAGGATCCCGGCTCCGCTTGGCGTTAACCCGCAGCGCACCGGTGGGGAACGGCGGGGAGCCGGGCATGGCCGCTGTGACCCCTCCGGGGGCCTGCGGCAGGGTGTCGGGGGGCTGTGCGGCCGCCCAGGGTGCCGCTGCTGCGGGTGGGGGGCGGCGTGGGCGGCCAGCGGAGCCCCCTCCGCGCCAGCGCGGCCGCGGGTGTTACATGACCCGGCGTGGCCGGCGCTGGGCAGGGACACACCGGGGCTCTGACTCATGCTGTGGCTATAACAGGGAGCCCGGGGAGGGGGGCCGCGACCATCTGCGCAGCCTCGGGGCTGCCAGCACACCGCGGGGGCCCTGGGGTGCGCTCCCCAAGCCGGGGCGCAGCGCCCCGCGGCACCGCCGGGAAGAGCCGGCGCACGGGGGACGCGCGGGCAAACGCGCCCGGCGCTCCGGGGAGCGCCCCGTACCCCGAGCCGGCGCCCCGAGGGAGGGGTGCTGGTGTGTCCCGTATGCTCCCGCAGGCAGGGACAGGGCAGAGGAGGGGGCCCGGAGGCTGCTCGCCTCCCGCGCCGGCTCGACGGGGCGGGGGAACAAAGCTGGCACCGAGGGAAGAGCTAAATTTAGCCCGTTTCCCTGCTAGCTCTGAACTGCGGCGCTGGGCTCCAGCCGGCCGAGGTGCCACCATCGCTGCGGTCCATCTGTCGAGCCGTTCCCCAGCCCTGTCGAGCCCCCCCAAGGCAGGGAGGGGGGTCAGACCCCTCCACGACCAAGGGGGTTGGGGGCTGCATCCGTGTCGGGCGATGCCACCGGGGTCACCTGAGCGCCCCCCGGCATCCGGGGGGCAGCCGGGGTGGGGTTCGTGGGGTGGTAGGGGAGGGAAGAGAGAAGGGGCTTTTGACTGGGGGGATGATTGTGGGGAGAAATGGCCGCTGGAGGGGGGACGGTTGTTGTGGGGAGAGGGGCATTACAGGGAGATGGTCTTTGAGGGGTTAATAGTCATTGAAGGGGAAATGGCCCTTAAGGGGTCCCGGCAGGGGAGACAGTTTCTTGCGGGGGAGATGGTCGCTGCAGGGGAGATGATTGCTTCAGGGGAGATGGTCCTTCTGGGGAAGATGGTGCTTGAAGGCAGCGTGGCTCTTGCAGAGGGGATTGTCTTTGCAGGGCACACGGCTTCCTGTGGGGGAAATGGCCACTGCAAGTGAGATGGTGCTTGTAGGGGAGATGGTCAGTGGCCATTGCAGGTGAGGTGGCTGTTTAGGGGAGATGGTCCTTGCAGGGGATATGGTCCTTGCAGGGGAGATGGTTCCTCCTGAGGTGGATGGTCCTTGCAGGGGAGATGGTTCCTCCTGAGGGAGATGGCCCTTGCAGGGGAGATGGTCATTGCAGGGAAGATGGTTCTTGCAGGGGAGATGGTCTTTGCAGGGGAGATGGTTCCTCCTGAGGTGGATGGTCTTTGCAGGGGAGATGGTTCCTCCTGAGGGAGATGGTCTTTGCAGGGGAGATGGTTCCTCCTGAGGGAGATGGCCTTTGCAGGGGAGATGGTTCCTCCTGAGGGAGATGGCCCTTGCAGGGGAGATGGTTCCTCCTGAGGGAGATGGCCCTTGCAGGGGAGATGGTTCCTCCTGAGGTGGATGGCCCTTGCAGGGGAGATGGTTCCTCCTGAGGTGGATGGCCCTTGCAGGGGAGATGGTTTCTTGCAGCAGCAGGAATAGAGGCCTGGCCAAGCATCCCCTGCCCACCTCAAGGGCACCGTGCCACGTTCTGGTGCTGAGGGCTGAACCTGTCAAGGGTTCCACTGGCTCCAGGATCCCCAGGCCTGGAGGATGGCACCGGCCAGGTGGGGACTGTGCTAAAAGGAGACCCCAGTGGCACACGCAGAGCCAGGCCTGGGAGAAGGGCCGTGTGCCCTGACTCAGTGCCGTCCCCAGCAGCAGCTCGGGGGTGTCCCTGGGGTCCCTGTTGCCAGGACCAGGGGGGTTCCAGGGAAATGAGCTCCCCAGCAGTGCTGGTTCATGAGGAGATGTCAAGACCTTTGGCACCCCTTGTTTATTGCCTGGTGGTCCTAGACCCTCCCCGCCAGTGCCAGGGCGAGTGTCTGAGCCTGCCCTGGGGATGTGATGCCCTGGGATGATGTGAGAGGGCAGAACCCAGGTGTGTTTGCCCCACGTGCCCGACAACCCCTTCCTGGTGCTGCCAGCGTGTTGGAGAGACATGTCCCCTCACCAGCTCCCTGCTTGGGGGGCACCCCAAAAAAACCTCTGCTAGCCCCACAAAGGGAACTGGCGGCCAAGCAGCTCGTCTGGACCCGTTACCTAAGATGAAACCCAGGCGCCATCTGCTCCATCTCCTAATTAAGAGCATGGCAGAGGAGTCAGGGCAGCGGGGGGACATGGTGACAGCAGGGGGGATGTGACAGCGGGGTTCCAGCCGTGGGGTGACAGCTAAGGGAAGGGTCAGGACTGCCTGCAGGCCCCATGCGCCCCAGCACCCGTCTGTGCCCACCCTTCTGAACCCCCGGCTCTTTCCCCGCTCCCAGTCACAGGGTGGTGGGTCCCCAAGGCGGGTGGGTGCTCTGGGAGCTGCTGGCGGCACCCAGAGAGGACCCCAAACACCCCTGATGGGTGCCCCACTTCAGGGGAGGGCAGGGTGCTGGCAGGGGATGAGGCGTGGGGAGGAGGAGGGAGCAGGAGCCGGGTGCTTTGGGGTCTGTGATGCTGAATTAGAGGGGACGTGGAGGTCGGCGTGAAGGGGGTGAAGGTGCAGGGACCCCCCGCGCGGCTCAGGGAGGAGATGGCCGGTGGGGGCTGGCTGGGGAACACGGAAACCCTCGGCGAGCGCCTGCCAGGAAGCTGTCACTGGAGGGGATTTTCCATTGGTGTCAGCAGGAGCAGGACGGGCTGGGGGGAACTCGTGGGGCGGGGGTTGGGGGCGCCTGGGAGGGGACCGGGGGGTGCGAGGGACGGGGCGCAGAGGGGACAAGCTCCCCGATGGCCCGGGGGTGTGCGAGGACGGGGGGTCGCACCCCCGTGGTGCCCCGAGATGTGCGGGAGGAAAACCACCGTGGGTGTGTGTGGGTGTGTGTGGGTGTGCAAGGCAGCGGCACCGCCGCGGCGTCCCCGTGTGCGACACGAGTGGGACACCCCCGATGCCACTCGGGAGGGGGGGGGGCGGGCAAGCAGGGCACGGGTGTCAGCGGGAACCGGAGACGCCCCTACGCCCGTGTGGGGGCACTTAGGGCCACCCCAAACCTTGGCAGCGCCCCGCGGTGCCCAAGGACCCCCGAGGCAAGGCAGGGGGCGGGGGGCAAGAGGGAGGACACCCCGACCCCGCCGCGGGCAGCTGGGCACGGCGCCCCGGCCGGCTGGGAGGCGTCGGGCCAGCGTGTCCCCATCTGTGTGGCGGCTGTGTCCCTGCCGCCTCCCTGTCTCCCGGTGGCATCTCCGGCCCCACCCTGACGTCTGGGTGGCCTCGGAGCCGGGCACCAAACCACGTCCGTGTCCTGCGGGGCCGTCCCTCCATCGCCCCGCTGCCAAGTCGGCCCCTCCGTGCCCGCCCTGTGCCAGCGCTGCGGGTCGGGGCTGGGTGCCGGCAGCCTCGGGGAGCTGTGGGGGGCTTGGGGTGGCCTGCAGCCCCCTGCACACTCCTGCTGCCACCCCACGGCACCCTCCCCACCAAAGAGAGACCCTGTCTGGATGGAGCAGGAGAGGTGGGGGGACGTTCTGCCGGGTTGGACAGGGCTTGGAGCAACCTGGTGCAGTGGAAGGTGTCCCTGCCCGTGGCAGGGGGCTGGAAGGAGATGAGCTTTGAGGTCCCTTCCAACCCAAACCATTCCATGATTCTGATTCCTCTCGCCGCCAACCTCCGTCAAGCCTGAAACCGTTAAACTAATTAAAGCTTTGCAGCAGCAGGATTAAGCCCGGGCAGGGGAGGTGGGAGCCCAGGTAGTCGATTAGTTCACCAGGCGAGGATATTGGATTTCTGCGAGGCGAGTCAGCAGTCTTCGGGGGCTGTTATCTTTGCAGGGCTGCGGGGTCAGGAGGTGGGAAGCGGAGGTGACTGCAATCTCGGCCGCTTCATCCCCCCGCTCTTCATCCTCACCCCCCCCGGCCCCGCCGCAGCACCCGGTCTGGCCGGCTCTCCCCCGCCTGCTGCGCCCATCTCTATCTCTCTCCTTCTCCCTCCGTCCCTCCTCGCTTGTGTGGTCTCGGCTGGTGTTTTGTAACCAGCGAGGTGGTAAAAAAAAAAAAAAAATTAAAAAGGGGGGGAAAAAAAATAAAATAAAATAAAAATAAGGAAAAAGGCCCTACCCCTGGCGAGGAAGCCAGGAATGGCGAGGTCCGGAGAGCCTAATGGGAAACATGTGGCGGCTGCCTGGGGCTGAGCGGGGAGGTGAAAGTGAGCGCGGCGGCGCGGCGAACATCCCGGTGCGCCCCGCTGCCCCCCCGCAGCTCCCTCCGCAGCGCAGCCCCCTCCCCACCGCCGCTGCCGGGCTCCCACCTGCGCTCACACCGCGGTGGGCACGCTGGGCGCTGCCCACCCCGCGGTCAGCGGCTGTTCCGGGGGGGCCGCAGGTGGTCCCCGCTGTGGAGGGTGGTTTGGACGGGGGTGAGGGAGGAGTCCCGGCGCAGGGAGTGTCCTCCGCGTGTCACGGGACACGTGGCCCCCCGTGGGACCGAGGGCAGGAGCCGGACACCGGTGGCGCGGGGTAAGAGCCGCGGCGTGTGCCCAGCGGCGCCGGGGGTTTTGCACAGCGGGGATGAACGTGGGCGATGAAGAACGCGCAGGAAGCGGGCGTTGGGGTGTCCAGAGACCCCGCGCACCGCCGTGGGGACCCCACGGGCGTTCCGCAGTGTTTGCCAAAGCATCCGCAGCTCCTCTCGCCACGGACAGAGCGGGAGACGGCGGCGCAGAGCTGGGGGGTGGCACCCCGACACCCCCCGACACCCCCCGGCCCCCCCCCCGGCACCCCCCGGCACCCCCCGACATCCCGAACCCCCCCATCGAGCCGCGCGCGGCGTGTGCAGCGGGGACCAGCTCTCGGCGGCTGTTCTGGAAAAACTCCCGTTTGTTTCCTTCCTGCCTACCTCCCCTCCGACAGCTCCCTGGGCACACCAGCAGCCTCAGCAGAGACGAGACCGGTCTTTCTAGCACATATTTTCCTGCTCCACGCAGCCCTCGGTGTAACTTTACACCGAGGTGCCCGCATCTCCGCCGTGCCAGCGCTGCGCCCAAAGGCTGGCGGGGAGACGGGGAAAGGGGGGGATGCGGATGGACTGACAGGTTTGAATTCTCTTTCCCTGCCTTGTTGATAAGTTGTCACGCTAATCCAGACACCGGGAAGAGCCTGGATCACGCCGAGCGGCTGCGTGTGTGTGTGTGTGTGTGTGTGTCTGCGGGTGTGTGCTGGGGGGAGGGAGCCGACCGGCAGGGATTCACACGCGGCGCTGGGGAGGGAAAGCAGGCGGACATGCTGGCACGGGGCGGGGGGGGATCGCGAGGGGCTTCACCGTGCCCCTCCTTTGCCACATGGGCAGCGGCTGTGGGCGCCCGGACCTCCCGCAGGAGGCTGAGGGGCCAGAGCCTTCTGCACACGCGTGTGCAGTGCGCGCATCGCTGTGGATCTGCACACGCGTGCCCACGGCCTGGGAGGCAGATGCTGCCCCCTCGTACGGGCGGCCCCCGGTTCAAGGCACGGACGCGGTGGGGAGGAAAGGGTTGTCCTGCCCCAAAACGCCACGCCGGGCATCCCGGGATGGGGTGAAGGGCACGGTGTGGGTGACCCCATGGGCGGTGGCTTCGAGAGGGAGGCGTCAACGGGTGGCACACGGCGTGCCCAGCCCCGCGGGCACCCGCGGCAGCCGGGGCAAGTGGTGCTCGCAGGGGAGGAGGGGGCAGCTGGGCTGATGTGAGGGGGGGGTCTCTCTCGAGCAGATGGGAGCTCGGTCGCCTGCCAGCCCCTCGCACTGGAGAACGGTGCCAGCCCGCCAGCCGAGTGGTTCCCGCGTGCCCAGGGCTCCGGCCCCCGCCAGCCCGGCAGCGACGGCGACGGCAGGAGCTTCCGAGTGAACCTGCACTGCAAACACCCCCGAAACAGGTACCCGGGGGCCTCGCCCTGAAGATGGGGGTGCGGCACCGCGGGGGCGTTGGCGGCACATCTCGCTGCCGGTGTTCTGTCCATCCCTGAGCTCTGCACAGCCCCCGGCTCGGGATTTTGGGGGGAACCGAGGGGGTGCAGCCCCCACGGAGTGCAGGGTGAGCTGTGCAGCGGGCACGGTGCTGCCCGGCACCCACCCGCGCGTGCCTGAGCCGCCCCACCTCCTCCCTCGCTCTGCCCCATTCCAGTGGGGGAAACTGAGGCAGGCGCCACAGAGGGGCGTCCCGGCGAGGGGAGGGGCGGCACCGGGCAGCGTCACCGCGGGTGGGGGGTTGCGGCTGTGCGTGGGGTGTCCGCGGGTGGGTGGGGGCCGGGGGGGCGCGGGGGGTGGGATGTGCTGAGCCACCTCCTCGGGCGAAGACCCCCCCGCGTGTCCGGAGCGCGGCTCGCCGGGGACACCTAGTGGCAGCGCCGCCGAAGGACCCCCGCCACCCCCCGCCCCACGGAGGGGGCGGTGGTGGTGGTGGTGGGGATGGGAGGGGGCCGTAAACCTGTCCCCCACTGTCCCCCGGAGCAGAGGCAGCTTGCCCCTCTTTGCCCACCCACCCGCAGCCCCGACGCCGCGGTGATGGGCGGCCCTGGGAGCTCGGGAGGATCCGGGCCGGGGATGTCCCGTGGAGGGACTGGCACAGGGGTGGTGGGCGCTCGAGTCTCCCCGCCGGTGTGGGGCTGACCCTGCACACCCCTTCCTTTGCAGAGAGCTCAAGTGCAATAGCAGGAGCAGCAGCAAAGCCGAGGGTAAGTTCCAGCCGCAGCCCGCAGACCTCCCCACGGACACCCAAACTCTGCCCCTGTGGTGGGGAGGGAAAACCCAGTTCCGCACGGGAACCAGCTACCCCTCTTCACCTGGGAGGGGGCTGGAGTCTGGCCCGGGTGGTCCTGCTGCGGGGAGGACATCGAGCCCCCTGCTCCTGAGCTGGGGAAGGCATCCAGTTCCCCCAAGTCCCCATTTTCCCAGCTGTCGGCAGGGCTGTCGCATTCCTGCGGTGCCAGCCGGGTCCTTGCTGGTGGCAGGGCAGAGGGAGCTGGGGGATGGATATGGGGACCTCATCTCTGAGAACGGGGCGGGGTGGAGCGAGGCTCTGCAGCGTGTTTTTGGCCGGCAGTGCCTGCGGAGCCTCACCGTCCCCCTCTCTGCCGCCCACAGGTCCCGGTGTCACCTTCCCTGACCCCCATGTCAGCAACTGCTCGGCCAAGCGGCACGCGGGGGAGGAGGAGGTCAGGATGCGCGTGAAGCCCCCGGGCCCAGTGGTAACGACCAGCGTTGTGCGTGGCTCGCCCGACTACGTCCGAGAGCCCAAATTCTACCCGCCGGGACACCCGGTGCAGCGGCCCCCAGCCTGTCCGGCCGAGAAGGCGTTATCCTGCAGCGTGCTCAGCTTCCCTGAGGGGTCGTGCCCCGCGCTCGGCCGGGAGCACCAGGCAGGCTCGCTGCTGCACGGCGACCCGGCCGACCGCTGCCAGAGCGTCCACGGGGGCACCAAGGCGGCCGAGGACCTGCTGGGCTGTGCCGGGGAGCCCCGGATCCTGGGGGGCAGCGCGGAGGAGGCATCCGCCCGCGATCGGGCGCCCAAAACCTTCCCCAACGCGACGCTGGCCTCGGGCCGCTGCAACGTAGACGGCATCCTCGCCTTGCTCCGGAGCAAGTGCGGCAACGGGCACATCAACCTCCACCCCGTGGTGCAGCTCATCGACATCATGAAGGACCTCAACCGCCTCTCCGAGGACCTCAAGAACAGTGGGGTGCACCTGGACTGCGGCAGCCTCCGCGGCGGCGGCGGGGCTCACGAGGACAGCCGCCTCCTGCCCGCTGACCGTGACCTCCAGTACAGCTTCTTCTCCTCGCCCTCCCTGGCCAACAGCATCCGCAGCCCCGAGGAGCGGGGGGTGCTCCTCAAATCCGACCCGTCGCGGCATCCCCGGCCCCCGGCGCGTGATGGAGAGGCTGACGGAGGCGGGGGGAGCACCCCGCAGCCCCCAGGGCACGGCGTGGGCGTGGGGGATGTCTCCAAAGCTCCGGTGGATGAAGCCGGCTGCTCCCAGCCCGATGCCAGCGATTACTCGGAGCTGGCCGAGGCGGACATCCTGAACGAGCTGGCCTCCCTGGCTTGCCCGGGGACGCAGCTGCTGGAGTCGCAGGCGATGGAGCCACAGCCCCAGTTGCTGCCGGCCCAAGAGCTGGACTCCCAATCCCGGCTGTTGGATTCCCAGTCCCTGGAGTCACAGCCCCAGCTGCTCGATTCACAGAGCCTGGAGCCGCTGCCAGAGTCGCTGGAGCTGCAAAACCTGGAGCCGTTGGGGCTGCAGTCGCTGGAGCCGCTCTCCGAGTCGCTGGAGCTGCAGTCGCTGGAGCCTCTGTCCGAGTCGCTGGAGCTGCAGTCCCTGGAGCCGCTGGCAGAGCCTCTGGGGCTGCAGACGCTGGAGCCGCTGCCCGGAGCGCTGGAGCCCCCACTGCTGCCCACTGAGCCCTCGCTGCTGGAGCCGCAGCCGCTGGGAACCGTCTCGGAGCTGCTGGAGGCGCAGCCGGGCGCTGGGGACTCTCTGCGGCCCCACGGGCTGCAGCCCCGGCTCGGGGGGTGTCCCCTGAGCGCTATGGTGAAGCGGGGTCCCTGCGGGGGCCGGGGGGCCGGGCGCTGCGGCGAAGACCACCGCAAGTACGCCCTGCGCCGGACAGATAAGCCAAAGATGCTGTGCCGCCGGAGGAGGGCGGGCCGAGGGCGCCGGGTGGACGTCGCCCCTGAGAGCCGCGTCCTGTCCCCCCTGGCCCTGCCCGCTGAGATGCCCCCCGGGCCCGAGGAGCCCGACGCGCCAGCGCTGAGCCCCCCGCCGCCACCGACCCCCCCCACGCTGGACCCCAATGAGATGCCCAAAGCCCCCACGGCGGGGAAGAAGAGCAAGTGCCGGGGGGTGAGGAAGATGGTGGTGAAGATGGCCAAGATCCCCGTGTCCCTGGGGAGGAGGAACAAGACCACCTACAAGGTGTCATCCCTCAGCAGCAACTTGAACCTGGAGGGGAAGGAGCTGGCAGCCAGCAGCTCCATGGAGCCCACGCCGCTGCTCAAGATGAAGAACAATGGGCGCAACGTGGTCGTGGTGTTCCCCCCTGGCGAGATGCCCATCATCCTGAAGCGCAAGCGGGGCCGGCCTCCCAAAAACCTGCTGCTGGGCCAAGCCAAGCCCAAGGAGCCCACCCCAGAAGTGAAGAAGAGGAGGAGGAGGAAGCAGAAGCTGGCCTCGCCTCAGCCCTCCTACATCGCCGACACCAATGACAGCAAAGCCGACTACTCGGACGTGTTGGCCAAGTTGGCTTTCCTCAACCGGCAGAGCCAGTGCTCGGGGCGCTGCTCACCGCCCCGCTGCTGGACCCCCAGCGAGCCCGAGTCCATCCACCAAGCCCCCGACACCCAGAGCATCTCCCACTTCCTGCACCGTGTCCAGGGCTTCCGCCGGCGCGGCGGCAAGGCCGGGGGCTTCGGTGGGCGCGGGGGGAGCCATGCCGCCCGCGCCGCGCGCTGCTCCTTCAGCGATTTCTTTGAGGGCATCGGGAAGAAGAAGAAAGCCCCCACCGCCCTCCACGCTGACCCCGTGCACCCTCGCAAGCGCGGCCGGCTGGAGCCCGATCCCGTGGGAAAACCCAAGCGGAAGCGACGGGCGCGCAAGAACGGGGCGCTTTTCCCCGAACCCAACTCCGGGCAGAGCTTTGGGGACGGCCCCGCCGCAGAGTGGGGCGGGGGGGAGAAGGGCAGCCCCTGGGCCCCCCACCACGGCCACCCCGGCAGCCAGGCTGGACGCAACGGTGGCTACCAAGGGGCCGAGGCGAGACCTTTCCATGCCGCGGGGCTGGAGTCGGGCTCCTCCGGCCGCGCCGGTTTCTACGCCAGCGGCGCGCCGTCCTCGCAGACGGAGACCGGTCCGGAGCGGCACAGCCTCTTCACCGGATACTTCCGCTCCTTGCTGGACTCGGATGACTCCTCCGACCTGCTGGACTTCGCCCTCTCCGCGTCCCGCTCCGAGTCCCGTAAATCGGCGGCCGCCTACACGGCTCCCCCGGCCGCGCTGCCCGGCCAGCGGGGCATGGCCGCCTACACGGCCCGCGGCGGCAAAGTGGCGGCGGCCAACCCCGGCGCCGAAGCCGCCTTCCACGCGGCGATGCAGGGTCGGCCGGCGTTCCCGCCCGGCCGTGCCTCCAGCGGCTACGGGGTGACCCAAGGCTCGTCAGAGTGCCGGGGCGCCGAGTCCTTCCCCAAACTGGCCCCGCCGTCGGCAGTGTCCCGGTCACCCACGGCTCACCCGGCAGCCAGCGGCACCCCCGGCTACTCCCCGTACGGCAGCTACGGCAGCGCGGGGCAGAGCGTGGCACCCGCCAGCGTGTTCCCGCCGGGGAAGCAGTACCCGTCAGCGCAGGACTGTCCCAACAGCAAGGACTGCAGCTTCGCCTACGGCAGCGGCAGCAGCCTCCCATCCTCGCCCAGCAGCGCCCACAGTGCCGGCTACGCGCCACCGCCAGCTGGTCCCAGTTTGCCACTGGGGAAAGCCGCCTTCTTCAACAGTGCCGAGCAGGGGGGGCAGTTCTCCAGCGCCGCGCACACCCCCCTGCGATGCGACAGCCGGGCCAGCACCGTCTCGCCCGGCGGCTACATGGTGCCCAAGGGGTCAGCGTCCTTCCAGCCCTCGCCCGAAAACTGCCGGCAGTTCCCCAGCGCCGCGCCGTGGGCCTTCCGGCAAGGCTATGGTGGGTTGGATTGGAGCTCAGAAGCCTTCAGCCAGCTCTACAACCCGGGCTTCGAGTGCCACCTCAACGAACCCAACGTCATCCTGGACATCTCCAACTACACCCCGCAGAAAGCCAAGCAGCAGACGGTCTCTGAGACCTTCTCCGAGTCCTCCTCTGACAGCACCCAGTTCAACCAGCCGGCTGGTTACCGGCGCGCCAACAGCGAGGCGTCCTCCAGCGAGGGCCAGTCCAGCCTCTCCAGCCTAGAGAAGCTGATGATGGACTGGAACGAGGCGTCCTCTGCCCCTGGCTACAACTGGAACCAGAGCGTCCTCTTCCAGAGTAACTCTAAGCCCGGTCGAGGCCGACGGAAGAAGGTGGATATGTTCGACACCTCCCACCTGAGTTTCTCCTCCTCTTCCTCTTCTTCCTCCGTGTACCCCTCCAAGAGGAACACGGGACCCCGGCAGCCCCGGGGTTCCCGAGGGGCTTGCGCCTCCAAGAAGGAGAGGGGGACGGGCAAAGCAAAGTTCCCCAGCAAGTCGCAGGCGGTGAACCCCCTCTTCCAGGAGAGCACGGACCTGGGCTTGGACTACTACAGCGGGGACAGCAGCATGTCCCCCCTGCCCTCCCAGTCCCGGGGCTTCGGGGTGGGCGAGCGGGACCCCTGTGACTACTCCGGCCCCTACTCCATGAACCCCTCCACCCCCTCGGATGGGACCTTTGTCCAGGGGTTCCAGAGCGACTCCCCCGGTTTGGGGCAGCCAGATTTGGAGAGCAAGCACTTCCCTGCGCTCCCACACCAGCTGGCAGCCCCCGGCCAGCAGACTGTGTTCGAGGCCGGTTTGCAGAAAGCCTTCTCGCCCAACTGCTCCCCGACCTTGGCCTTCAAGGAGGACCTCCGGGCAGGCGGCATCCGAAAGTTGCCGGCCTGCGACTCGCTCAAACACAGCATGCAGGGGGGGGGCCCTGCCACACGCCCCGCACCTGGCCTGCCGCGACCTCCCCATGCCTCAACCACACTACGACTCCCCCAGTTGCAAAAACCCCCCGTACTGGTATTCCCCCAACGCCAGCACCCGCAGCCCTTCGTACGACGGCAAGGCGGGGGCCGGGATGCTGGTAGACTTCATGGGCAGGACGGACCCCTCGTGTCTGAACCCCCACTTGAGCAGCCCGAGCGGCACCCACCCCTCCAAGGGCGAGAAGGAGCCCTTGGAGATGTCCCGGGCTCACCACCGAGGACCCTACGCTTGTCCCTTGATCAATGACTTGAACATCTCCCCCGTACCAAGAGACTCAATGTTGCAGCTGCAGGACAACTACAGGTACCCCAGTTTTGCACCCCAAGGGCACCCCGTCATGGCCCCCACCCAGAAGAGCGGGTTTTTGGGACCCATGGTAGAGCAACAGCACCCTGAGGACACTTTTACGGTCACCTCATTGTAGTGTCTGCTGACGTGCCAACCGGACAACGAGGTTTTGTTACAGGGTAGGTGGGGGAGAACCTTGGGGTGAGGGTGGCAGAGGGGGACACAGGGGACCCTCAGGGCCCTTCTCATCATGTCCCCCTCTCTCTCTCCATGTTGTGTTTCTCTTTCAGAGGTAATTTAGCCAGCACTTTTTTCTGGAACACTTTTCAAGTTCTGTATTTAACTGGGATTGGAACTGTTTGTTTGTTTTCTAAAAAAAAAAAAAAAAAAAAAAAAAAGGGAGAGAGAAAAAAAAAAAGAAAAGAAAAAAAGGAGAAAAAAAGGAAAAAAAAAAAGGAGAGAAAAAAAAAAGATAAAAAATAAGTGAAACAAAAAGAAAAAATTAATAATAATGGATGAAGAGAGAAACCCCCCCCCCGTTTTTCCCCCTCCGCACTCAAACCCGCTCCGCCTGCCAAGCTCCGGCTCTGCTTTCCGGACTGCCGGCCCCCCCCTCGCCCCGCAGCAGGACAATCGGACAGACGGACGGACGGACGGACGGACGGCGCAAGGGCACGGGCAGGGAGGGCAGGAGGGGATCCGGGGGTCAGCGCTGGGTGCCCCCTGCCCGCTGCCCGGCCGGGGACCCCCTCAGCCGCCCCGGACGAGGCTGTTTGGGGATTCTTTTCTTTTTCTCGTCCCTCCCCGTCCGCCGGGGTTGCTCTTGCCGGATGGACACCGATGGGTGTTGGTGAAGCGCTGACCCCCACCAGGCTCCGGCAGCGTCGCCAGCGGGGCTCGGAGACGCCGCCGTCACCAGGTAAGTGGCAGCTGCGTTCCCCACGCAGTACCGGAGCCCAGCAGGCTGTGCTGGGTGCTCCATGCTCGGTGGGTTCTCCAGCCCACCTGCACCCACCCTCTGGGTGCCCCCGGCCCCGTTTGGGCTGTGAGCAGCTGCCCTGGGTGCTGTCCCACCAAGCATCAAACTGGAGACGCTGTCGGCTCCGATGTCTGGGGGTGGCTGGAGCCTGGGCTGTGGGGTGCGGGACCCCCACCCCGGGGTGTGCCAGAGCTGAGGGGGTGTGGGATGGCCCAGACCCCTGTTTGGGTGCCAGATGAGGGGAGCGGGACCCCCGGGGATGTCGGTGCCAGACAAGAATGAGCAGGACTCCAGAGTGCTGGGTGTGGATGGGAAGGACCCCAGGTCCCCATGTCCAGATTAGGGGTGAACAGGACCTCAGAGCCCCGAATATTCGGGTGAAGGAGGTGGGCAGGACCCCAGGCCATGGGTCTGTGGGTGCCAGACAAGGATGAGAGGACCCCCGACACCTGGGTGCCAGATCCCTGGGTGTGTGGGTGCCAAATGGGAGGTGGGCAAATCCCTGATCCCCTGGGTGTGTGCCAGATTAGGGGGGGAACAGAACCCCAATCTCCTGGGTGTGTGGGTGCCAGGCTGGGGAGAACAGAACCCCAACCCCGGGTGTGTGGGTGCTGGATTGGGGGGAACAGAACCCCAACCCCTGGGTGTGTGGGTGCTGGATTGGGGGGAACAGAACCCCGATCCCTGGGTGTGTGGGTGCCAGACTCGGGGAACAGTACCCCAATCCCTGGGTGTTTGTGGGTGCTGGACTGGGGAGAACAGAACCCCAACCCCTGGGTGTGTGGTGCCAGACTGGGGGGGCAGAACCCCAATCCCCTGGGTGTGTGGGTGCCGGATTGGGGAACAGAACCCCGTTCCCCTGGATGCATGGGTGCCAGACTTGGGGAACAGAATCCCAACCCCTGGGTGTGTATGGGTACTGGACTGGGGAGAACAGAACCCCAGCCCCTGGGTGTGTATGGGTACTGGACTGGGGAGAACAGAACCCCAGCCCCTGGGTGTGTGGGTGCCAGACTCAGGGGACAGAATCCCAACCCCTGGGTGTGTGTGGGTGCTGGACTGGGGAGAACAGAACCCAGATCCCTGGGTGTGTGAGTGACAGACTGGGGAGAACAGAACCCCGATCCCCTCGGTGCGTGGGTGCCAGACTCAGGGGACAGAACCCCGATCCCTGGGTGCGTGGGTGCTGGATTGCGGGGACAGGACTCCAACACCTGGGTGTGTGGGTGCCAGACTCAGGGGACAGAACCCTGGCCCCTGGGTGTGTGGGTGCTGGACTGGGGGGACAGAACCCCAATCCCTGGGTGTGTGGGTGCTGGATTGGGGGGAACAGAACCCCGATCCCCTGGGTGTGTGAGTGCCAGATTGAGGGGACAGTACCCCAATGCCCTGGGTGTGTGGGTGCCAGACTCGGGGGAACAGAACCCCAATGCCCTGGGTGTGTGGGTGCCAGCCCCCCGGGTCCGTGGGTGCTGGGCAGGCCCCCCATGGTTCTTCACTCCTCTCTCCCTCTCCCCCCAGCCACAGCACCCCCAGCCCTGCGCCCCCCACCCATCCCGGCCGCCGGAGCAGAGAGGAGAGCAGAGGAGAGGAGGGGGCCACCTCCGGAGGGGACCCCGCCCCTGCCGCCCCCGCTTCGCCCCCGGCCCCCGCCTCGGCCGTGGCGCCGGCGCCGCGTTCTCTCTCTCCTCCCAGCCAGAAGCAGAGGGACTCTTTAAGTTTTATTTTTTATTTGATTAATTTTCATTTCCCGCACAAAACCAGCAATTGTAAATACTTTTGAAGAAAAGAAGTTTTAAAAAAAAAAAAAAAAAAAAAAAAAAGTTTAAGGGTAAAAAAAAAAAAAAAAAAGCTGAAAAATCACCCCAAAAAAAAAAAGAGAGAGAGAGAGAGAGAGAGAATCACGCACCGGAGGGAGAATCCAGAAATGATGGAGAACAGGCCTAAAGCATCCAAGAGGTGAATATGCAGCAGAAAAGAGCAAAAATCCCCCCAGTATGCACTGAGAAAAAATTTATTTACAGATCGAGTGACAAAAAAAAAAAAAAAAAAAAGGAAAAAAAAAAGAAAAAAGTAACAATAACCTATTTATTGTATATAATGTTTTATTATAAATCGTGTCTTGTATATTGCATTCTGTACATCTGCTGTGGTTTTGTGGTGTGCAACTTCCGCATGGGTTCCTTGGGTTTCCGTTGCCTTTTTTTTTTTAACGATTCAATGATGATTTGAGTTTTATTTTTATTATTGTTCTGAAGAACGAAGGCAGGTTTTGGGGTTTTTGTTGGGTTTTTTGGTTGGTTTGGTTTTTTTTTTGTTTTTTTTTTTCTTTTTTTTGGCAGTACACACCCAAAGATCCAAATTTGTATAAAAACAAAACAAAACAAAAAAGGAATTTAAAAAAAAAAAAAAAAAAGGAAGAAAAAAATTTTTAAAAAAAGGAAAAAAATACAGAATAAATCAATCATAGACCCTCTTGGTGGGGAGGGGGAGTGGGAGGGGCTGGGGTAAAGGGGGGTCCCTTTCCCAGGGTCCCCGAGGCGGTGGCGGTGACGAGCTCAGGGTGTGGGTGCGTGTGTGGGTGCCAGGTGGGCTTTGGGGTCCTCTCCTCCCACAACTTCCCTGTGTGTCCCCCCCCTCATCCCTCCCTCCCCAAGAGTTCGGCAATCTCTGTACAGCTTTGTGGGTTGTGCAAAAAAAAAACAAAAAAAGGAAAAAAAAATAAATAAAGAAAACACACACACACACACACAAAGAGAGGAAAACCACCCAAAAATGGATAAAAAAAAAAAAAAAAAGGCAAAATTCACCCAAAAAAAAAAAAAGAAAAAAGGGAAAAAACACCCAAATTTGGTCAAAATTCCCTTTCCTTCCCCCGCCCCCCCCACCCCCCCTCAGCTGCCCTGTGCAGTGCTTGTGCTGCCCTGGCCAGAGGGGCCCCCCCGTGAGCCCCCCCGGCCCCCGCTTTGCCCCTCAAACGGTCTTTTTGTGTTATTTAGGAAGGAATTTTTAATAGGCACTTTTTTTATATTAAAAAGAAACCTATATATTGAGCGATGCCCGCTGCTTTCTTGCTTCTATTTTTTTTTTTTTGGGGGGGGGGGGAGCACGGCCTGGCTGTGCCGGGGGGTTGGGGGTTGGAGGGGTGCTCACCCTCCCTGCGGTTAGGGGGGATGCCAGCATCTGGTCCAAGGTGGGAATTGCCTCAAGAAAGCCGAATTTTTGGTTCGAATCGGGATGCGCTGTGACCTTGCGGGGAGGAGGGGGGGGGGGTCCCTGCGGATGGGTGGTGGATTTTTGGGCAGGAGGGGTGCCCGCCCCTCCCTGGCACCGCTGCCGGGGCGTGGGGGGGAAAGGGGCACGGGAATACCGGCGGCTTCCCGGTGATGGATGGGAGAAGCGTCACGGCCAGAAAGGAGAAAAAAAAAAACAAAACAAAAAAAACCACCACACACACACACCAAAAAAAAAAAAAAATAAGGACAAAACAAATAAAATTCAAAAAAAATTCCACCAACTTCCAGCCTGGGAAGATGAAGGCGGCAGCGTCCTCCGGGCGAGGAGAGGAGGAGGGGTCGCGGGGTGGGGGGGGCGCAGCTACCTGTGGGTGGGAGAGGTGAGCGGTGGCGGCGGGGTCAGGGCTGCGGCAGGGGGGGGTTTGGGGGGGCCGGGGGAGCAGGGGGGGGTTGCTATGGAGAGGAACACGCGGCGCATACTGATGGACGGGGAGGGCGGGGGGGTGTCGGGGCTGCCAGCGCCGCCGCGGAGATGCTTGAGGGGATGGGGGGATGCTGAGGGACCCCCGCTTTGCTGGGCTGCGAGGAGCGCGGCGCGATGCAGCTCCGCTCTCAGAGAGGGCGAGGGGCGCTCCCAGCACCCAGGTGGGCTCACAGGACCCCCCCCCTTCCAACCTCGGGGTGCTGGCGGGGAGCGGGGAGCACTCCGTGGTCCGGGTGAAGGTGGCTGGGAATTTGGGGGGAGGTTTTTTGCAAGCCCCCAATCCAAGGGGCGCAGACTGGGGGCTCAGGGCGGCTCCAGAGCCCCCCACGCCTGGCTGGGGCCGTGTGTGGGGATGGGGTGAGATGGGTCCCTCAGTACAGCCGCAGGATGTGTCCCCCCACCAGGAACCCCTCACAGCACCCTCAGGGTGAGCTGAGGGGTGATAGGGGAGGGCTGGGTGCTGTCCCTCCACCCCGGGGTGCCTGACACCCCCTCCTCAAGGTGGTCACAACACCGGGGGGCTGCTGGTGAGGGTGGGATGAAGGCTGTGGCTCCTCCTTCCCACCATCCTCACACACATCCTCCCTCCTTCCCTCACATCCTCAGGGCTGGGGGGAAACGGGGGGAGCACCCCGAGGTTGTGCTTCCACCCTGCTGGGCACCGAATGTCCCCTGACTGTCACACAACATAGATGGAAACCGAGGCATGGGGGCAGGTCGCGGGGTCCAGCCATCCCTGGAGCTGAGGGTGCATCCCAAGGTGCTGAACCCCCCCTTGGCTCCTCCACGACCCCTCTTGGTGGGTTTTTTGGGGTCCCTTTCATCCCCAGCTCGGCTCCAATATGATCCTTCCCCAAAGCGTCACATTTCCTCTTTCCCGCCCCGTTCTTCCTCTCTCCCATTTCAGGTCGCAACAAGCAGCACAGAAAGATGCTGAAATTCCGCCCTCCCCAGTGGGTAAATCCCACCAGGACGCATCACCTGGCACAGAGTACGACCGGCTGCTTGGACCACAGCTGGATTTCACTTATTTTATTTTATTTTTTTTTTTTTTTTGTCTTGTTTTAAAGCCTCAATTTTATATCTCGAGCAGCATGAGCCACTCCGGAGCCTGAAAAACCTCGTGATGGAGCTGATTGTTGGGGATTGATCGGCACAGCCCAGCATCGCCTGGGCTTGCTGGGGGGAAAAGGAGGAAAAAGCTCCAAATTTGGTGGGGGAAATGATTGATTTGCTATGATTTTGTTTGTTTAGCATGGGTTTTTTGGAAGGTTTCTGGGAGCTCACTCGGGGTGAGCTCGGCACAGCCACGTGGTGAGCAGGGATGTGGGGTCCTGGTGCCTGGCTGTACTTCGGGGTGGAAATGATGATTTTAATTAAGCAGCTCTGCCGGGAGGAGGGTTCTGGCCTCTCAGGATGCTGGAGCTCGGAGACCAGGGATGCTGCAGGACCACGGGATGAGGGATGCTCCACGTCAGAGGGCTCCAGGGCTGTGCCAGCACGGAGCCAGAGCGCTGTCCTCTCCATCCATGGGGATGTAAGGACGCTCACGAGGCTGTGCCAGGATCCAGCACGCACCTGGCAAAGGCAGCTCTGCCCCCATTTCCACTCTTCCCCATCCCCTCGGAAACACGGCAGGAATTTGCCCTCCTCCCTTCCGCTCCTGCCCATCGCCTGGGGCCGGAGCCGGGGGAATTCCTCATCCCCGGGACGATGTGCCGGGGCACAGGACGGTGCTCATGGACGCACACATGTTGCACATCCATGCGCACCGTCACCGCGGCACGGGAAGCACATGGGACGCCTGTGCCGGTGCCAGGCTCTCCGCGAGGGTCGTGCCCCCCACCCCAGCAGCGGGAGCCGCCCTCACTCCGCAGCGCTGGGGCCGGCGGATCCGCCGGCAGCCGCCGGGAGGTTTGGACACCCCCTTCTCCTTCAAATTAATGGCTGTGCCGTGAAGAAAATTGAAGCCATTATTCTTCGCTCGCATCCTTTATACCCACCAACTTCAACCACTTGACATGCTAATCACAGCTAACGAGGGAGGGAGGCGATTTCCCACGTCAGACCTGCAATCCAGCGCAGCCGGGTGGGGAACGGCTCCGCGCCGGGGGCACCGGCACCCCAACAGCGGCACGTCTGTCCCCACCAGCAGCCCCCCGGCGAACAGCTCATTCAGCCCCACTGGAGCCCCCCGAGGCTGGTGTCACCCCAGACTGTCCTTGTCCCCAGGCCAGGACAGCAGGGATGGGTGTGTGGGTGCCACGGTCCCCCCGCAGGACCGGCCCCTGCTCCGGCAGCGGGGGCGGACAGCCCGGCTGCAGCACCAGACCACCGCTGCTTTTCCCAGAGGAGCGGCCAGGCCCTCGGAAGATGCTTCCAACCCCCCGTGCGTCTGTGCCCCCCATCGTCCTTCCGCTCGGCCGTGTGCTCCGGGGTCCAGCTGAGCCCTGACGCACTCATTGCACCCGCCCGTCCATCCAGGGCTGGATCCATCCCAGCCGCCAGCCGGGCAGAAAGCTCTGGAGTCCATTAACATTCCCCGGAGCGATCTAATCCCCCTCTCTGCCCTGGCTCTGGCTTTCGCTTGGGTTTTAATCAAGCCCAGCCTGGCGCCTCTTAACTAAGGGGGGGGCGGATGGCACCCAGCTCCCCACATGGCACATGGGTGCTGCTGGCCCCGGGGTGCGTGCCAGGGAGGAGGGGGCAGCCGGGGGCAGGGTGTTCGCCGGGGTCTCCACTCTCCGGTAATTTTAAAAGGCATTTTGGAGCCAGAGGAGCTGAGCTCAGCAGAGCCAGGGCCAGCAAAGCCAGGGAATAAAAGCACAGGCGGTTTGCAGGGTTGTTATTAATATTTGCTGGATGGTGATGGAGGGAGGGCTCGGCACCGGGGGGGAAATAGCAGGCTGGGGTCTCCGGGAAGGGAGGGGGATTCAGCAGCTGGATGCATGGGTTCCTTCCCAGCACCCCAGGGATGGGTAGGGGGTGCAGGATCTGTGCCAGCGCCCCTGGGGACTCGGCTGGGGCAGGACGTGATGCTCCCCACACCAACATCCCTAAAACAAAGCACTGGGGCTCAGCTGGGGTGTCTTGGGGGGCTGCAGGACCCCCCCAGGGTGTCTCCCTGAGGGACAAGGAGGGTGCAGAGGGGGGACACCCATGGCGTTGTCCCTGGGCAGCGGAAGGCGCAGGGGCACCAGGGGTGCTCGGCTTCCTGGGGCTTTGCCACATCCCTGCTGCAGAGGACAGAGCCTCTATGGGGGTCTTGAATGGGGCAGAGCCTCCATGGGGGTCTTGAATGGGGCAGAGCCTCCATGGGGGTCTTGAATGGGCCCCCTTCGGCTGAGTTTGGGGGCTCTGCAGGGTCACCATGGCCTCGCCAAGGGGAAGGAACCAGGAGTGATGCTGGATCCTCCCAGGATGGCAGAGGGGCTGGATGGGGGAGTCTGGGGATGTTGGGAGAGGGAGCCGCAGGGCAGCACATGGAGTTTTTGGGGGGCAACGTGTGAGCCGAAGCGTTTGTTTTTCTGGGGGCCCCGGGTGTGAGTTATCAGCAGCGGCAGAAGCACGGTGCTTCCCGGCCGGGAGTGCACGCCAGCTCCTCGGGGAGGGATTAAAGGGATTATATTATTATTTGTTATCATGGAGGGGTGGGGGGGGAGGAAAAAAGAAGAAACCTCCGTTGCTGGGAACTCTGCCTAATCAGAGCACAGATTAGCTTCCTGCCTCCGACCAGCCAGGATGGGCTCCCCTGCGCCCATCCCACTGGCAGTGGGAGCCCAGTGGGGTGATGTGGGGTCACGGGGTGCCCAGGGATCCGCCTTGCCTGCGAGCCACGTGTGGGACCGGTTTTTGGACATGCCAGTGGCTGCCCAAAGTGGTTATCAGGGGGAATGATAACCTCCAGCTTCCCCCAGGACTGTGGGGACCATCACCATCATCCAGGCGTGGTGACACTCATCCTGGGACATCATCCCCACGGGTCAGTGCAGGGCCAAGCAGGGCAGGCTCTGCTCCAGGGATGATGAGAGCCATCTCGAAGGCTCTCGGTGAGGGTGAGCTCATGGCTGTGGCCAAGGTTTTCCATCTCCTCTGGTCGTGGTGGGGGGATCTTGGGCGGTTTGTGGAGATCTTGGCAGGCTCAGAGGGAGCTGGAGCTCAGCTTGGCAGCACGGGCAGGGGACTTGTGCCCCCCTCAGCAGAGGGATGAGATCCCAGCATCCCCAGAGGATGGGGACAAGCTCAGCCCTGATGAGTCCTGTGCTGCTCCCTGCACATCCTGAGCATCCCCTGCCCCCAGACACCTGACACAGAGGAGTCACCCTAGTCCTGCTCCATGGGTGCAGAGTGTCACACCACAAGGCAGAGGAGGTGTGGGACCACCCTGGGTGCTCCAGGAGCTGCTGCTCTCCTCTCAGGAGATCCAGCTATTTTTTCCTCCCCCTTTAAGCCCCCATCTCTATCCACAGGGCCAGGAGTCCCCCCCAAACAGCCTCACACATGTACATCTTGAATTTTCCTTCCCCAAACCCCCAGTTCCCAGCAAGCAGGGGCCGAGCCAGGTTCACACATGGGGTGCAGGCATTGGGACAGCCTCTCTCCGATCTTCCCTCGCCTGGAGCAAGGCTGAAGCCACCACCCCACTGCAGAGAGCCCATCATTAGAGCCCCTTCCACACACCCCATCCGCTGATGGACCCACGATTTCCTTTAGTCTTTTATTTACACTTTATTGCTCTTGTTTTTGCACTGGCAAAGCGCTGCTGGAGAGCACAGAAATCCTTCAGATCTCGGCTGGCAGCAGAGCTCTGCCTAATCATAGTCATTATCTGGAAGCAGGTAATGGGCATCTTTCCCATGTTAATTTGAAAACAGAATCAGCGAGAGCAGGACACCGGGGACGGAGCGTGTTCCCAGCACCAGCCACTCCCTTTGGATGGTTTTTTTGGGTGGATTCGTGGACGTTGGGGTGTGGGTTTGGGATGGGGGAACACAGAAACGCAGGCAGAACCACGTGCCGAGCCTCATGGCTCAATAAATCAGCCAGGAAAGGGGCTGCTGGCTGGAATCCCGCATGGATGGAGCCTGTCCTTGCTGCCACAGCAATAAAATCCCCCGGCCTTGTTTTTTTGGCGGGCGAGGAGGATGATGGTGGCTCTCCCTCCTCCCCGCACCACCGTCAGAACTTGCCCCCGTGGCTGGGTCCTTCGCTAACAAGGACTCGTCCCTTTTATCCCCAGCGGCAGGAGGGGATGGGGATGGAGGTGAGAGGCGAGGATTTCTCCCGGGGCCGGGAGGGGAAGGCTGGGTGGCGTTGGAGTTTCTTTTGCTGAGATACCATTAACGAGTGAGCAAAGGTTGCGGAGTCTCCATGGAGACAAGACAGCAAGAGAAGGGAGCGGGTGTTCGCTGGGTGAGAGCTGATTAGTAAATGTCAGCGGCACAGCCACTGCCCGCGCCACGCTGGCGCGGGGACGCGCCGGGCACCCCCGCACCCGGGCACCTCCTGAGCATCCCGGACAGCCCGGGCACTTCCTGAGCATCCCAAACACCCTGGGCACCGTGTGTTCATCCCGGACAGCCCAGGCACCTCCTGAGCAACCCAAACACCCTGGGCACCTCCTGAGCATCCCGGACAGCCCGGGCACTTCCTGAGCATCCCAAACACCCTGGGCACCTCCTGAGCATCCCGGACAGCCCAGGCACCTCCTGAGCAACCCAAACACCCTGGGCACCTCCTGAGCATCCCGGACAGCCCGGGCACTTCCTGAGCAACCCAAACACCCTGGGTACCTCTTGTTCATCCCGGACAGCCCAGGCACTTCCTGAGCATCCCAAACACCCTGGGCACCGCGTGTTCATCCCGGACAGCCCAGGCACCTCCTGAGCAACCCAAACACCCTGGGCACCTCCTGAGCATCCCGGACAGCCCAGGCATCTCCTGAGCAACCCAAACACCCTGGGCACCTCCTGTTCATCCTGGACAGCCCAGGCATCTCCTGAGCAACCCAAACACCCTGGGCACCGTGTGTTCATCCCGGACAGCCCAGGCATCTCCTGAGCAACCCAAACACCCTGGGCACCTCCTGAGCATCCCGGACAGCCCGGGCACTTCCTGAGCATCCCAAACACCCTGGGCACCTCCTGAGCATCCCGGACAGCCCAGGCACCTCCTGAGCAACCCAAACACCCTGGGCACCTCCTGAGCATCCCGGACAGCCCGGGCACTTCCTGAGCAACCCAAACACCCTGGGTACCTCTTGTTCATCCCGGACAGCCCAGGCACTTCCTGAGCATCCCAAACACCCTGGGCACCGCGTGTTCATCCCGGACAGCCCAGGCACCTCCTGAGCAACCCAAACACCCTGGGCACCTCCTGAGCATCCCGGACAGCCCAGGCATCTCCTGAGCAACCCAAACACCCTGGGCACCTCCTGTTCATCCTGGACAGCCCAGGCATCTCCTGAGCAACCCAAACACCCTGGGCACCGTGTGTTCATCCCGGACAGCCCGGGCATCCTGTCCATCTTGGACAGCTCAGGCATCTCCTGAGCATCCCGGACAGCCCGGGCACCTCCCATCCACCCCGGGCACCTCCTGTCCATCCTGTGCATCCCAGACACCCTGGGCACCTCCTGTCCATCCTGTGCATCCCGGACACCCCGGGCATCCCGTCCCATGTGGCCGTCCCCGGGTACCCCATGCCCCCCTTCCATCCCGTGTGCCCCACTGCACCCGTGCATGCCAGGCACCCTGGGCAGCCCGTCCACCCCGTGTGCGTCATTTCATCCTGCTTCCTCCGTGTATCCATGGCACCCTGCGCATCCCAGGTGTCCTCTGCATCCCAAGCACCCTGCCCATCGTGCGAGCCCTGTTCCACCCCCGCTGTCCCAGGTGTCCTTGTGCATCCCAGGTCCTTGGGAATCGATGTTTCCAAAGCATCCTCACGGCTCTGGTGCTGACAGCCCTGGCTCCTTTCCCACAGGGAGCAGGGATGCAGCTGTGCCTGCTGGGATAGGGGCAGTTGGCCAGGGAAGAGACATCCAAGGCTTCAACAAGCTGCCATCTCCTCCCTCCCGCGGAGAATGCCCCCTTTCCCAATCCCTGAAGCGTGCAGAGAAAGGATGAGGCTGGACCTGTTGGATCCCACCTGGTTTCCAGCAGAATCCAAGCCCAGGCTGAAGGAATCAGGACTGGGATGTGCCAGGGTCTGTCTGTGGCTATCAAGGGCTTGGACACAGCTGGAACTCACCTGGGAGGGAGGTGGGAGGCAGGAGCAGCCTGGCTGCCCTTCCCCATCCCCTGGAGCATCATTTACCTCCAGCAGAACACGGGAAAGCACCTGGCAGGCAAGAGCACCAGGGAAAAAAGTGTCTGGGGGCACGGCAGCGGGGAGGGGGGGCTGGATCCTGCAGTTTAGCAGGTTTTATTCAGCAGCTATAAACAGAGCAGGAGAGATAAAGGTTGCAGTGCAGATACAGATTAGGTAGGTCCCTCGAGGCTGTGACACCTTGAGATAGAGGCAGATCTTCTTCAAGGGAACGGCTCGCTGGCAGCTTGGAAAACATGGAGCTGAGCGGCCTCCAGCAGCACCTGAGCCCCTGGTCCACACCCACAGGTGAGAGCTGGGGGTGCTGGGGCAGCATGGGGGTACAGGGGCAGTTATCCCACGTACCCCACCCATCCCTCGTGCCCCCAGGTGCCCTGGACATCCCGTGTGTCCCGTGAATCCCAGGTGCACCCCAGGCTCTGCGCACCCCATCCAGCCCCTGCGTCGCATTTCATGCTGCCAGCACGCAGCACCGCGCAGCAGGGAGCGCCGGGAAGCGCGGACCATCCTACAGAGGTGGGACTCAGGGAGGAAAGTGGTGCAAAAAACCAGGCAAGAAATGGCTGTTTCGGTATGTCCGCGTGTCCATCTCTCCCAGCAGGATCCGGAGGGATGGCAGCGGTGCCAGAGAGACCCCCGGGGCAGGCACAGCCAGTGTCACAGGGCAGAGGAGGCACAGACACTCAGGTGAGCGACCCTGGGACGCTGGCTCTGCCCTCACGGCTCCAACATGGATTTGTTTGCTTCCCGGCGGGAGCGCCGGTGATTTACTCCCTGTGGTTTGGTTTAAAGCAGAAGCACAGAGCAGGAGGGAGATGGATGTCTGTGCCAGTGCCCTTCATCCCGCTCCCTCTTCTCCATCAAGCCCACAGGCTTGATCATCAGGCAGAGAGGGAGGATTTAATATCCAGGTGCACCAGCAGAAACATGGCATGCCATGTGGTGGAATTTCTCATCAGACCTCTGCTCCTGCAGTTTCTGGAGGGCATTAGCATCACCCCGGCTTTGCCGAGGAGCAGGATGAGTCACAGGATGGAACTGGAAGTGCTCAATGCCACACTGAACTGGGCTTGCAGCAACCTGGTCAGTCAAAGATGAGCTTTAAGATCCCTTCCAACCCAAGCCATGCCAGGACTCTGCTTCTACGCTGCATTGGAGACAGGGCAGGAAACAAAACAAGGCTTTTGGAGCCCTGGTGTGACCCCCACGTGCTGCGATGTCCCTGTGGGACTGGGATGCAGGACAGTGCCCACCCAGCAGGGCCTGTCCCCTTGCCCCCAACAGCTCTATACGCTGCCCCAGGCTCTTTTAATCCCTGACTCCGTTCCCAGCTTCATGAAGTCATGTGGGGAAATCCAGGCGGGAGCCAAAGCCAGCATCACACGGCGGATTCCAGCGGCCATGGCCAGCCAGGAAGGCGGGGGCTGTCCCCATGGGCCAGCTCGGGGACCCCCGCGATGGGAACCCGCTCTGGGGGCTGGGGGCGGGCAGCGGGCTGGGGGTCCTGCGGCAGGACTGGCAGGTGCCAGGCTCCCGTCCCGGTGGCCAACCCAACACTGTCCCTGTCACCTGCACCCACTGCCATCCCCCGCCTCTCCCCAAGGCCCCCCATCCCTCCAGCTCTTCTCCTGCAGCCCTATCCCCTAACCCCTCCTCCCCTTGTCCCGTAACTCCCACCCCCAGGCCCAAATGCCAGCCCGCAAACCCCCGACCCCACATCCCAGCCCGCAAATCCCCGACCCCAAATCCCAGCCCGCAAACCCCCGACCCCACACGCCAGCCCCCGCCCCGCCCTGGTTTGACACCCCCGCTCCCCCAGGTGGAACTTTCCTCCCAGGGCGGGAGACCATAGAGGCGAGAGCAACACCAAAGCGAAGCGCACCGGGGGAGGTGCGGAAGTGACAGACACGCCTTTCCTCCGATGCCACTTGGAAGGATATCAAGTTCTGACTTTCACAAACGAACAGAAATATTTTTAAGATGTCGTAATCGCGACTGGCGGCGCGGTTCTCCTCTCCGTCCCTGCAACCTGTCCCCAGACAGCCCAGGATTCCCCCCGTCTATCTCCCCTCATTGTACACTCCTCCTTATTTACTCTCTTTGCGCGGCCGGCTTGGGTGCGGTTCTTCCGCTGCGCCAGGTCCGTACGAAAGTGGCGTAGGACGGCTCTGATTGACAGAGAGTCGTAGCCAATGGCGCGGCAGCAGCTGCTGGCGGGCAGCCAATGGCGCGGCGGCCCGGCTGCCGGGGGAGGCGGGGCGAGGGTCCGCCAGGGCAGGGAGGGGGAGTCGTGGAATGGCGGACGGGCGGGCCGGCCCGCCCTGGTGGTAGTGAGACCGGGGGCGCGGAGGGGACAGCCGCGGACAGGGTGAGTGCGAGAGGGGCGAGCGGGCCTCCGCAGCCCCCCCGGGCTGTCTCTTCCCGGGGGAAAGAGGCAGAGGTGCTGGAGTGGGCCGCAAGGCCCTTGCCAAATAGTGAGTTTGCTGGTGGAGGCGGGCGGTGTTTCCTGCCACATAGTGAGCCGCTGGTGCTGTGGTCCTGGGCGGGGGTTTTGGGGGGGTTTATCCCAGTCTGGGGTTCCATCCCCGGCTTGACACTTCCCCAGCCCCTCCCGGAGGCCGCGGTTTGGTGCGGGGTGTGTACCCGGGCCGGGCTGGCCTGTGGGGAATGGGGGTGTAGGGGCGGGCTGCCCGGCGGCGCTCCGAGCCCCGTGCAGGGTGAAGGAAATGTCGCCTGCGGGGCTCTCCCGAGGCCTGGCCGGTGTCTGCTGTCCTGGGCTTGTCCCGGAGGTCTGGCATAGCGGGGAACGCTGGGGGAAACAAGGGCGTGCTGCAGGGTCCCTTTGAGGGGGAGCAATGGGACTCTGCTGGGGGAGCAGAGGGGGACCTTCCCTTTCCAGACATCTGCTGCCTGAGTTTGACATTGCGACTTGTGAAAACGTGTCCGGAGTCTGTCTGGGACGGAGCTGGGTGCCCTCAGTGCAGGAAGCCTCTCTGTTCCAGCCCCACTCCTGGGTGCGCCCCTCGATCTGTCTGGGAGCACTTTTAAGTGTGTGTGTCACCCCCTTGTCTATGAACCATGCACAGCACATAACATCCAGAAACACTTGATGCGACCCCCTGTGGGTGCTGGAGTGTGCTTAGAGGAATGTTTGGGGGGTTTTTTTGTTTTTTTTTTTCCCCTGGAAAGAAAGGTTTGGGATATGGTTGGATAGTTCGGTTTAGTGTGCTGACCTCCTGGTGGCCTCAGACCGTTTTTCTTCTAGAGAAGAAATAAGTTATATGGGAATGTCCTTGTGGTTGTACTTCACCAGCGTTTAGGTTAGTGTTGGGGTTACTTTGGGATACACGTAGTCTGGAGAAAGGTGAGTGTTGTTAGCTGTCCCCTGACTTCAAGGACCTTCCTATGGTAGGATTTTTTATTTCCCTGTCAGAGTTTCACATTTGGCCTTGCTGTTTTGCTTTCTTTAGAAGCAGCAACAGAATTGGGCACCTCTCCATAGGTCAGAGCACTGGTGGGGCTGAGGGATGTGCTGATGCTGGGAGTTCAGCACTAGGCAACACGGAACGTCTTAAATCTTTCAGCACTGCAGATGCTGGTGGATGTGAAATTCTATTAATAATGATAAAAAAACCTTCTGTTAAATACATCAGCTGCAGACAGAGTCATAATTGATGGAGCCCTCTATAACCCTCACACTTTTGAGTCCTTCCTGAAGACTCCTGAGAGGGAGAAGTTGAAATTCAAATATGTTGGGAGCAAATTCAGGGGTACAGATGTGCTTCCCTGAGACAAAACTGATGCAAAAAATGTTGCTTTTATAGAACCAAGGGAATGGTTTGGATTGGAAGGGACCTTAAAGACTCTCATTCCACCCCTGCCATGGGCAGGGACACCTTCCACAGACCTGGGAAGTCCCACTTTATGGGAAGTACCGAGTCTTGTGCCCTCGGTCACATGAGGAAGGGCAGTAGTTATGTTTTCCACTCATTTTCACCATCTGCAGAATCAGTTGCTGCTAAACACTGCAGGAATTCAAAACGCTGCGTTGCGACACTTTTCGTTCTGATTTGTCCCTTCCTGACCTTGAGTGGGTTTTGCCATAGAAACCGGCTCGTAGTTTAATCCCAAACTGAGTTAAAAACAAACCAAAACTCCCCACGAGAGCGCAGCCAGCAAAGTCAGGAGAGTGACTTGGAATCCTCCTCGTGTCCAGAGCCAGGCGGGAGCGTTACCCCAGCAGTGGGGCAGAGCACACCAGGCACAAAGTTCTGGGCTCTTCGGGGGTTTTATTTCTTTTTAAGGAATGTGCTTCAAAAGATGAAGTTTGAGTGACAGAGCGTGACCTGAGCTCGCAAGAGCCGCCTGACACTGATCTCGGCTCAAGCTGCAGTTGTCACTGTTATCCCTGGGCGTGTTGGCGATGGTGGGATCAGACTTGCTGGGATTTACCTTCCAAAGCCTCGATTTCTACACGATTTAAAGCCTGGAGGAGTGGGTATAGCAGCTCCCTTGTAGCCCACCTGACATGAGGTGAAGCCTTGCTGTGCTTTCTAAGCGTGCATTGTAAGAGGATAAAATTTTTCTATATATTTTTCCCCTGGTTCTAAAAAGATCTGTGATAATTTTTTTTTTTTTTGTCTTGTCTGGTAATGAGATCAAAAAGTAAATGTCCCAAATTCCATTATGTTAATTTAAAGAAATAAAACCCTCCTGATGGCTCATGCCAGTATAAAACTGGTTTCCTCTATGACTCATGTGACACACCACACAGAAATGGTGTATTTTTGTGAGTTACAACTCAGAAGGTATTTGCAGACAGTGATTCATGACAGGGAATACAACCGTTCTGATCAGTCCCAACCCAGTTTCTCAGCGTGCTTTGAATATATCTCATTCTTCAGGGCTGGTCTAGGAAAAGTTGATTTCATTCACCAAGGTTAGATAATCACGGTGTGTGGGTGGAGGGCTTAAAACTTCAGTGATTGCCTCATGTGCATTAAGTTACAGCAAGAAATCCCTCTCCTGGGTTTATTTTTTTTATATATATATTTTTTGTGGTGATAGAAGAACAAAGGTTGGTAGGATTAACGTTTTTCAAAAATTCAAGTTTTCTTTGACAGATTGTAGTAAAGAAGATTTCAGCCAATGTTAAGACTTGGCTTTAATCCTTCTGGATAGTTTCTCTCTGTGGGTTTTCTGGACTCAAAATGTTTAATAACGTTAAATGCAAGGTTTTGGGATTGCCTCTGCTTAGTGTGATGATAATACTGAGCCCTTGGTCATTCAGCTGAGTAAAAATATGTTGCTCATGAGTCAGTCAAAAACCAGGAAAGGGATTGAATAGCGATTGTGTTTGCATGTGCTGTGGATAAAGTTCCTGCTGTCCTCATGCAGAATGGGACACCAGGAAAAAACACTGCCAAAAGCTCCTTCTGAGGGTTCCAACAGCCACAACGGGCCCTGTCCAGTGGCTCAGCTCTGCCCTCGCTCCTTTGTACAGCTTCTACAACAAATGCACAGGAAACAACCCAAAAGTGACACGCTGTGAAAACCCAGGAAGGCAAAATGCAGCTATTTTCCCAGCCTGTCTTCTGGTGTTTTACTGTTTTCGACAACACTCTGGCTGAAATGGGATCTCTAGTAAGAAATTTGTGTATTTGAGTGTTTATTCTCACTGTGCAAGGATAAATATTTGTGAGATCAGGGCCTTAGTTACCGCAGATTAACATTTATTTAAATACTTTAGGTATTTATAAACACAGGATTAAAAAAGGCGTGTGGCAATGGCTTCTGGGTAATAAGCAAATGACTGCTCAGAACAGAACCACCCTGGTGACATTTACTTCCTTTTGTATTTTTTGCAACTCCGTGTAATAAAAAGATGTGTTGGCTCTCTTTTGAGGATGGGAAGCAGATCAGGCTTCCCTGGGAAGGGAGTGCTTGGTAGAAGGTGATCAGATTGAGGCCTAATTCCCATTTATATGACATTTCTTTTTCCATCTGAAGGTTTGCAGGATATTTTTTTCCCTGCCTGGGAGGCAGTAGGAGGGGAGGTCCCTTCCCAGAAGAACTTAAATGTGAACTTCCACGTTATTTTCTCGAGCAAGCAGCGTGAGCTGTTAATCACATTCTCCATCCCAGCTCCATCCCCACAGTAATGGGCCTGAGAAATAGTTCATCTAGATCCTCCCCTAATTCCTGAAATTGCAGGAAAGCTCTCTGGTGTTAGGTTGCTGCTGGAGAAGTGGTGGAGCTCAGATATCTAAAGTATGCATCTGCCAGGGGCTTTGATGGAGGAATTTAAAGCACCAGGGAGCTCTGATGGATCTCTCACAAATGGGTCAGTGGTGACCTGCTCTGTTCCTTCAGTGCCCTCTGTCAGCTCCCCTTCCACTGCAGTATCCCAGACTCTTTTTGGGGAGAAGTGGCGCTTTAAGGGCTGCTGGTGCTGAGAGAGGAAGGCAGGAGATGCCTGTGAGGCAGCAGCAGTTGGCATTGGCTCTTGAGGGCTGGAAGTTCTGCCTGGGAGGCTGTTGCTGTGTCACTGCTTCAGGTGAGCTGTTCCCAGGTCACTGGTGACTTGTCTGTGAGGTTTGGGTTCTCCTGCGTTACTGTTAGGAGCAGTGCACAGTCCAGAATGGGTCAGACACAGAGCTGGCCACTAAATATGGTTTGTTCTCACTGCTGCTGGAAATCGAACCTAAACCACGAAGTATTAGTTTGGTTTGTACTGAGAGGGCTTTGTAAGAGCTGAGATACTCTCGTATTTGATTATAGAACCCAGAACAATTTGGGTTGGAAGGGACCTTAAAGCTCATCTCCTGTGCCATGGGCAGGGACAGCTTCCTTAGAAGCTTGGTTTCTCCAAGGCCTGTCCAGCCTGACCTCAAAGATGCAGCCTGTGAACCCTCTAATGGGAAGGGGCTTGTTTTATATGGATGGTGATGAATTTATTTGGACAACTCCTTTGTAAAGCAAGGCCACAAATAGATTTGAGATGAAAATCCCCTAATTGTGAAGTGAAGGGCATAAAAGGAAGTGTCTTTCCACCTGATGTGATAAATACGGGATTTGCTGCCCCAGGATCTCATGGATACACTGTTCAAGATGAGTGAAGGAGCTGATCAGATCAGTTTATGGAAGTGAAATCCATGAAGGACAGTTAAATGATACTGCTTGTTTCCACATGGTCTTAAGGTGCCATGGGGTGCTGCAGCATGGAAAAGCAGGGAGCAGGGGAAGAAAGCAGGGAAAAGCTCTTACTCTGTGCTTGCCTTGTTCCTGTGCTCTTCTCCTGCTGCACCTGTTACCTGGCCATGGTGGAGAGAGTACACGGGGTGTCTGGAGGCTGGGTGATCCAGCGTGGCTGTTCCAAAGTCCTGTGACTTGTCGTCATTCACTGATGTTCCCAGTGATGTTCTAGAGTGCCCTGCCCCTTCCAAGCCTCCATTTCTCCCCGCTCATCAAACTGGGCTAATGACTCTGACCTTTTGTTTGTAAAGCAAAAGGAAAAGGATCAACAAAATACTGAGCTTATTTACTATCATTACTGAAATGATGAGCAATGCCACTTTGCAGCACTTCAAAGAGGCTGTGCTCATAAGATGCTGGAAGTCCCTTGAGAGAGAAAATGTTTCAGATGGAAAAAGAGGAGCGGGAGTATTCCTCACGTTCTCCTCTCCTAAGTGTACTCTCCTGCAAGGCATGGAGGCACCATCCCCCTTCAGCCCTCTCCCCTCTCAGCTGGGCACTTTAAAATAGTGCTGACAAAATTTGCTGGGTTTGGTAAATGTGAAACTCGCTGGTGTCACTGCTCCGAGTTCTGCATAAATTGTTCCCATGCTGTGGAGTTGTGCAAAGTACTCTTGTTGACCTATTGTATTACCACTAATAAGATTGAATGTGGTTTTAATTTCTCATTTCCTCTTTCTCTTGGATGCCCTTTTCCTACTACTTAGAGTCTTACTTCAGGTCTCTCTGTAGCAAAAGTCTCTTTCTGTTGCTCAAAGAATGAACGATGCTTTGCTTTCAGAGCGCTCTGCACTGGGGGGCTTTAAGTGGCATTCAGAGGAGGCTATCAGCCACAATATCTGATGTATTGGTGTGGCTGCAGTTCATGCATGGAGTGCAAAAAATGGGATTTAATTGGGAGGGAGGGGGAATAGCGGCCTTGGCTGAATGGATGGGTGAAAGTTCCCCGACCACCCCTTAGCCCAGCAAATAGTTGGTTGAGTGCTTGCCAGAGCGGAAGCGAGTTCCCTTTCAGGCACCCTGCCTTTGTCACCGTAAGAAAAAGCACACACGCACTCGGATGGGTTTGGCCTTGCAGCTGCAAAAAAAAAACCAACCAGGCGAGAGAGAACCGTGCACACACCCAGATCCTGTTCTTTCAATACCAGCAGCTGTGGAGCCGGTGCTTTGCTGGAGGAAAGCATAGAGCTATAAACACAGCTTGTGGAAAACCTTTACCTTCTGTCTAGGGCAGCATGAAATCACTGGCCGCTTCCCTTCTGCAAGCTAAATTAAAAACGGCTGTAATTAACTTATACAAAATAGCCTTTTGGTTGCTATTGAGAATTCAATATTGTATCAAGGAGGTTACATCTAGGGGCTGGCTTCACATGAGAGGTTTCCATAAAGCAGCTTATTATAGACCTTGTGGTAAGCATGGCTATAAAGGCCTGCATCCTTAACATCCCTAATGCGGTCTAATCTCTCTTTTCCCAAAATGATCGGTCCAGTAAAGTGATGATTCCCTCTGTACTCTGGTATGTGGTGCACTGCATCCAGCTCTGGGCCCCCAACACAAGGATGGAGCTGCTGGAGCAAGTCCAGAGGAGCCCATGGAGATGTTCTGGGCTGGAGCCCCTCTGCTCCGGAGCCAGGCTGGGAGAGCTGGGGGTGCTCACTTGGAGAAGAAAAGGCTCCCAGGGTGACCTTAGAGCCCCTTCCAAAGCCTAAAGGGGCTCCAGGAGAGCTGGGGAGGGACTTTGGGCAAGGGCCTGGAGGATGGTACAAGGGGGAATGGCTTCAAACTGAAAGGTTCAGGTTAGATTTTTGGGAAGAAGTCCTTCCCTGTGAAGGTGGTGATTCCCTGGCACAGGCTGCCCAGAGAAGCTGTGAAAGTGTCCAAGGCCGGACTGGACAGGGCTTGGAGCAACCTGGGACAGTGGAAGGCGTCCCTGCCCAGGGCAAGGGGTGGCATGAGATGCTTTTTAAGGCCCTTTCCAGCCAAACCATTCTGGGATTTTATGGTTTCAAACACCCTTGAATAGTTTTGGATGGTCCAGAGCCTGGAGTTTGCACTGGAGATTACATAAGGTGAGATCACTGCTGGGCTCAGAACATGCAAAATGGAAACAACTACAGTTTAAACTGAGTATTTTTCTGCCTGTCCCAAGGAGATTTCACAGGCATCTGTCACCACAGCCAAGCTGAAACCTGACCCTGCTCTGTCAGACCAGGGGGGCTGATTGAAACAGTGGGGCCTTGCTGGAGTCTGCTGGAAGGTTGTTCGGTCCCACTGGCTGCAGGGATGGAGAAAGTGAGTCCAGGGATTGTCATGCTGTTGAGCAAAACCAGAGGATTGCTCCTCGCAGCTTCCTGCAGCTCTGCCTGCAAATCCCAAATGGCAGCCCGGGATCCTGGGCCGTGCCTGTGCATTGCACAGATGGCTTGTGCACACACAAACGCTGCATTCAGCATTTCTGTGGGATCAACCCATGGAAGAGCTGCGTAATCCCAGATGTGGAGCAGGCCCTTTCTCCCCCAGCCCTGGTTCCTCTCCCCACCCTTGAACAGCACAAACCATAGGTGTGGGGGAAAAAAATCCCAGATATGTGATGGCTTTTGGTAGTGGTGTGATGGGATCCTGCTGGTTCCCTGAGTTCACAGAAGTGCCCATCTTGCTGGGCTGATGAGATCCCAGAAGCACATTCTGCCTCTTTGTGTGGCATCGTGTTTATACATTTATTTTTTCCCTCCACAGTGGAAAGCCTGTGTATTATTTTGATGTTATTAAGATGCTGTTTATGAACCATTTCGATTTAGATGCTCAAGGCTGTTCTCTTGGTTTTTTGTGACCAAAATCCCAGCAGATAGAACACTTCTGGAAAATATCAGGAAGTCAATGTCTTTTTTTTTTTTTTTTTCCCCTCTCCCCTCATGTCAAAGGTTGACTTAAAATATTAATGCTGCAAAGATTCATTTAAGATATTAAAACTGTTCAGGCAAGAATACATGTACATATTGTAATTACTTCCTTTTTCTTACAATTAAAGTAATTGGATTATATTTAATGAGCTATTTACATTTAATAATTAAGAAAAGACTTATCTTTCCAGTATTCCCCAAGTGCAGCAGAAGGGTGGGGGCACTCAGAGCTGTGATATAATTATCTAGGCGTGAGTTGAAACTGAAAGAGCAGTTGAGCTCTATAGAAAACACTTGGAACTGGTTTGTTCCTACTCTTTCATTAATCAAAATAGTTTAGTGTGTGGCAAAGAAGGGAAGGCTGAGCTTAGCTGCAAATGAGACAGAGTTTATCTGCTGAAAAGGAAGGTTAAAATATGCTCGAACTTAACGAATAAGTCATTTAGGGGGGAAAAAAAGCACACCCTCTCTTTCCATATTAATTACCGAGCGCTGCCCGGGAATGAGAATGTGCTGCTGTATTGTGAGCTGGGCTTTGTTAGTGCGACAGGCACAAGCCTTTCCTCTGCCTGGGGAGGCTGGTGGGAAGCAGAGGAAGCAAAGCCGCTGTGCTCATTAGCGGGAATTCAGGCCGGGATGGAGGGAGGCAGCTCCGTTCCGGCAGCGGGGCTGGATTTCTGCAATTCCCGCAGCCAGAGGCTCCTGCAGGACCTCCACGGGGAGCTCTGGGCAGGAGCGCTGCTTGCCTTCCCACCTACATTGTGTCTCTTCTAGACAAGATGCTTTGAAGTGAATTCGGCGCGGTTACAGACTGAGGCTCGGAAAATTCTGCCCCGCTGTCGCGCCCTGGTGACCTGCAGCGCTGCCTCCTGCTCCGGGGTGCTCAGCACAGGAGGGACGTGGGCCTGTGTGAGCGAGTCCAGAGATGTTCTGAGACTGGAGCCCCTCTGCTCTGGGGACAGGCTGGGAGAGCTGGGAATGTCCAGCCTGGAGAAGGCTCCAGGGAGACCTTAAAGCTCATTCCAGTGCCTAAAGGGGTTCCAAGAGGGCTGAAGGGGGACTTTGGACAAGGGGGAATGGCATCCCACCGAGGGTGGGGTTAGGTGGGAAATTGGGAAGGAATCCTTCCCTGTGAGGGTGGCGATGCCCTGGCACAGGGTGCCCAGAGAAGCTGTGCCTGCTTCATCCCTGGGAGTGTCCAAGGACAGTTTGGACAGGGCTTGGAGCAGCCTGGGACAGTGGAAGGTGTCCCTGCCATGGCAGGGGTGGCACGAGATGGTTTTTAAGGCCCTTTCCAACCCAAACCATTCTAGGACTGAGCCCTGCCCAGGCCTCTCCCTACATACTCCTGAAATGGTTTAGAACCTATTGTGGGTGTTCAGTACCCAAGTACACCAGAGCTACCTGTTGCTTCATGCTCGTGATGCCACTCTGTGTTGTCACTGACCTTGTATCCTTGCCCAAATTCTTCAGAGGTTTAGTAGAGAGCATTCTGCTCCCTTTGCTGCTCCTGTTTCCTAGGAAGCAACAAAGCCAGAGCTCTTGTGGTGCTGACGGAGTCCTGCCTCTCTCTCCTGATGTATACCCTCACAGCAAAGACCTTGAAACCTTTCTGTTCTGGAGCTTTAATTCCTGTTTAATCAATAGTTCTGTATTCTGAGAATCAAATCCCTGTGACAGCTCTCTTTAATTGAGCTAAACTGCCTTTCTCTTGTCACGTCTCTTCTAGAGTTTTATTTAAATGCATTTGTTCTGCCTGTATCCTAGTCAGGTATTGATAGGAGCACCAGGTGACCCTCTTTGTTTAACTTGTTTTTCAGCTAAATGAATGGAAACATTAATTAGTGCAATGGTTTGTTTTGTAGGAATTAAAAAAAAATAAAAGTCTAGGTCAAACTGCTGGCTCTATCAGCACTCCAGCAGAAGCCAGGAGGATCTGTATGTTCCCCATTAGTGACACCCCCATCCTTCCACCCCCAGACAGATTTCTGACAACAGCTCTGAGCGAGTCCCTCTCCAGGAGAGCAGCCTGGTATTTATTCCAGCAAGATCATCTTCAGCAAAGCTGATAACAAAAAGTTTAAAAGGAAGAGCCAAATTTTCAGTCACACCTGTGCAATCCCCTTGAGGGCAGTAAATGATGATGATAATGCATGAGCCAGACAAAAAAACCTGCAGAAAATGGCTTTCTGAGCCTCTTTTGCATTTTTCAGAGCCAGCAGACTGGAGGGGGGGTGGGGGGGGAAGAAAAAGGCAGGGGAGGAAAAAAAAAAGGTGTATTTTTACTCTGGGATTGGAGCGAGCTGGATGTTTGTTGTCTCAAGGACTCCACGCTGTACAGTCCTCGTCGTGCTGCGGGATCAGGGCTGACGTTCCCGGTGCTGGAACATCTCTGTGGAAAAGGGCAGCGCTGCTCTTGCCCCACATTATTGCCCAAACATCCTCTTTCGCAACGCCGGCAGATCGAGCCTGCAAAGTTCTCCACTCGGCGACTGGAGTATGTTATTAACACACAGAGGGCTTGTGGATGTGGATTTTTGGTGTTCTAAGTGTGTTCTCCCAAAGGTCCTGGATTTTGAGTAGATCCTTCTTTAGGAGAGCTTTTTACGTGACGGTGGGTGAAAACGCAGCGTGTGCTTCCCATCCCACCGGCTGCTGAGAGATGGTGGGCAATGTTTTCCGCTGTGCCCGGGGCGGGTTTTACCCGTCCGTCTCCCCCGTGGCTTTTTGGGAGAATAGACCACTGTGAAAGGAAGCAGCCCTGCAGCTGCCCTTCACTGCTGACTCCTGCTCAGCTGCTGGCAGGCTGGGCTGGTAATGACAGATGAGCCTGTGATGCGTTTTTGGGAATGAATACTTGTTACAGCTGGCGGGATGGAGTAGTTTGTGGCATCACATGGCAGTTTGCTCTATAATTTCGCTCCCTATTGCTCGGATGCAGCACTGATTGCTGGGTCTCTCTCCGAGCGTGGAACTGGAGCATTTCTGATTGCCGCATCCCACTTCTCTGTGGCTGCATTGTGAGCTTGGATATAGCCCTGAGCACTCAGCAGAGCTTTCTGCTGATTTTTTTTTTTCCCCCTCAGTTCTCCCTCTGTGTGTGTGTGTGTGTGTGGCTGCTGCTTCCCTTTCTGCAAGTCTTTTGGGGTTACATAAAAGCCAGTCTCTTTCTGGCCATTACAGCTACATGGGGGAGTAGTTACTGCTGAGAGAAGCTTGAAATTTGAAGCAGAGTTGTCACAGACATTAGAAAGAACAGTCGGTCTGCGTTGGCAAGCTACTGAGTTAAGTCTTATTTCATACTGATGGGAATTTCAGATCTGATTATCTCCTTTCCCCCTCATTCCCGAGCCTGCTGGTGTGTCTGGTCCCCCGATGGGCACTCCTAGAGGCGGCTCTCCAAAGCGCTTCGCTGAGGGCTCGGTCTCCTTGGCTGTGCTGCCTGTTTGTGTCCAGGCAGAGGATTTTGTAAGCCCTGCCGAGGGCAAGGTGGTTGGTCACCCTGACTCACTTGGAAATCAAGCCTAAATTCCCTTCCCTTCCCCAAAAAAAGCGCTCTGCCCTCCTTAGGTGCTTTGTGCTACACCAGACACTATGACAGATGATCTCACTGCTGGGGTCCAGATTTATTTGCAGATGGTCCCTGATCTAAGAGGTTGTGTGTCACATTGAGCGGGGAATTACCCAGGTGACTCCCAGTAACGCTATGCTAACTGGTCAAATACCAGTGAGGAGAACCTTGCCAGATCTCTCCCTCCAACTCACCTGTTATTTACAGCTCTTTGTGTGCGTTGCATCCGCAGGGCTCGCCTTGGAGTCCTGCCTGCCTTCTCTGCACCACCACAGTGACTGTGCTATCTGCCTGCTCTACAAAAAAAAAAAAAAACCAAAAACCAGGTCTGGTTCCTCTCTTGCTGTGCAAGGCTGTTTTCTGGTCCGCTCCAAACCACTTGTTAAGGAGTATTTGCTCCACGTTGCTGTTTTCAGTTGACAGAACTCGCCTTGGAAAGCAAACACTCAATCCTAAAACGCCCCTGTATTGCTTCTCAATGGTTGTAATCAAAGTCTGTCTCCTTTATTGTTCCTAACAATTGTTCAATTTTACTGTGCCAGCCCTATTTATTAAAAATAGTCAATAAGACGCAGCTTTGTGCGAGGGGTTTATGGACTGGCAGTCCTTGTTTGAAGCAAACCAATTGTACTTGATTCTAATCCAGAACTGGGATTCCTGAGTGATCTGCTGCAGCAGAGCTCATGGGGAGAGCGGTCGATGGCTTGCTGATAAGAAATCTTGGAGCGGCACGCTTATCTTGGATTTACCTCGGCTTTGCTTAAAGTGCTGGATTCCAAAAAGCAAGAATTGCAAGTCCCACATTTTCTCCCCCTTTTCGAGCCTGTGTTGGGCCACGCTTGTTCCCCAGTGCCCAAGAGTATTTGCAGAACTAATTGCCAAAGTCAGAATCCTCTTAAAAGCTGGTGAGCAGGACGTTCAAGGTGAGAGCTTATTGTGGCGGGAGCAGGGTGTCAGATCAGCAGCCATGGGAAGAAGCTCTACCCATGGATCCTGCTCTCTTGGAAGAACATGAGGCATCCAAGACCACGATGTGTGCAGTGAGAGGAGAGGACAGGAGTGGTCAGGAAGGATGACGGGGAGCAAAAACCCGGTGAATCCTGGAAACAAGGTGCCAGTTGAGGCTGGAAGATCAGTAGGAATGTAGGAGCAGTGAGTTCAGCTTCCAGGGCTTTTTCATGCTCGGCAAACTTTTTTTCTGGGCTGGAGCAGGCCAGGGCTCGGCAGTGCCTGTGTAAGCATTTTGGGAGAGGGGAAATTATGAGGCATCCTGGCAATGCCCAGCTGTAGGTGGGGCAGCAAGGGGAAAAGGAGCTGCGGGGCAAAGCTGGGCTTTTCACATGGTTTGGCTTTTAGTCACTGCCGTCACAACATCATCGAGGCTCTTGGAGCCTTCTGTGATTCAAGTCATGACTTGGAGGCTTCAGAGGAAGTGCTTGGGAGCAGGTGGGAAGGCTCTGGTTCAAGTGGGAGAGGGAGATCATTTGTTTCTTTGTTTTTAAGAAGGTGTGAAGCACGGTGGTTGGGAGGATGAGTCTTTTGAACGTGGATTGATGCAGCAGGGTTTGTGGCTTTTCTTTTCGGCTCTTCCAGCCAGCAGAGATCACTGAACTTCTTTCCTTGCACTGTTTCAATTTGACACTTTTCTTTGTTTTCCATATTCATTAGAAATCTGTTGCAGAGTTTTCTGTTTCTAGAGGCGGTTTCCTTTTACTTCTAACATACTTGATCTCCTCTCCTGTTACACTGGGATCAGGGCACCTCCTCTGTGCCCATCTCATTCTTGCAGCTTCTTTAAAAACAGTGTTTGCACCCCTAAAGTCTACACTCCTGAAACAAATCTAATCTCCAGCATTCATAAGCAAATGGAAACGTTTATCTTCGCCCCAAAGATAAAGATTTTCGGCCTTGCAATTCATTTAAGTTGCTTCTGAACGGTAGGATTTAGTTATAATATATGGTCTGCGGTCACTGTGTGACAGTGACTAATGCCTGATGACCAGGCTGGCCAGCCAGGTGGGATTCTGCTGTGCTGTCATGCCCTGAGCACGGGAGGGGAAGGGGTCCTGGATGGCACTGCGCTGTCAGTGGCCTCCTTAATGACTCTTAAAGAATAACAGCACAAACCTCCCAGAAAGCTTCTTTAGCTCTCGCCCTTCTTTCATTTACTGTGTCTCCTCCCTGCCCCCAGCTCATGCCTCGTGCTGCCTCCCGTGTTTTGCTTCCTCTTCCCCCTTCCCCCTTTGCTCTCATACCTTGTCTCTTCTCCACACCTGGTTTTCTGCCCTACCTGACTCCTGCTTTTGAAATACACCACTTATTTTCCAATCCACACTATTAATCTTTGTCCCACCTACTCACGAGGCATGAAGGTTTTACAGGAGCCCATTAGCTGTTATCTCTATCCCTACTCTCCAAACACTCCAGGAAGAAGCAAGGTCTTACAGTGTTCTCATGGGGGCATCACCTGCTCTTTTTGCAGGTCCCAGATTTCCTTCGTAAAGTCTGGAAGCTCCTCATCCTTCTGCTCAGAAGAGAGGAATTTTTGCTTTAAAATGCCTCTTATCCAAAAGCTGCTGGGAGAGCGGGGTGGTTGTCCACAGCCCATCCTGCCCTTCCTGCCTTGATCAGCTCTGATGCTCCACAGGGTTAATTTAATCCCTTCGTTTGCTGGATCCTGGCTGGGTTTAGGGGCAGCAGAGCTCTCCCCATGGCCTTGGGAAGTGCTGCTGTGATGACGAGGGCAAAACTCTCCTTCTGCAGCGGAGTGTGGCTGGGAGGGTGGAGGTGGCTGCCAGGAAGAGCTGGGCTAGAAAGGGAGTCTTTTTCTTAGCCTTTATCTCTGCTGTCTTGCACCAGTGCAAATTTGTGCTGTATGTGTGCTCTGCCTTAGTTTTTCTTTTAAGAAAAGCAATTCTTACCACTACTCCTTGCTTTTACTTTCAAAAGATGCTTTAAATGCAAACACTTCTGGGGTGTCTGTATACAGGCAACGTATTCACAGCCTTTTTTTGTTGGTATTTGAGGCACTGCTCCCATTTTCTGCCCTGTTTTCCCCATCCTTGCAGAGATCAGTGTTACCTGCATTTATCCAACCATGCTACCCATCATCTTGGGGGTTTTTTTTAATCTCCTCTTATACAGTACGCTCACATCTCATCCCCCACTTGCAGGCTTATTTTTCCTCTTGCTGTTTTCCTTCTGTCTGTCCTCCACCTTGGAAGGTTTCCAGCCAGGCTGTCCACTCCAGCTCTGCAGATCCCACCGTGTGTGCTCCCTGGCCGAGCCCTGGGGAAGCACAGGGGAGAAGCTGGATGCAGGCAGCCTGCAAATGCTGCCTTGTTTATGAGAGCTGCTTGTTGGTGCAGACTGCAGTCTGGTGGGAGCTGGGAAAGTTTGTCTGGCATGAGGCACTAAAGCTGACAAAAGATTGTAGGGCTTGGGCTGGAATCGATAAAACACGGGGTGTTGGGAAGGGAAGGTCAGAGCCCTTCCTTAGTTCACCCTGTTCTTTAAATATCCCAGCAGTTACCGGTGGCTGCAGTGGACACGGGGAAAAACAACACGGACTCGATCCTCGGAGGGTCTTGCTCTTATTTATTTGTCTGCAGATCTGGCTCCCCTCTTCCATGAGGTGTTTGGTTTTGAGGACCCTTTCTGTGCAGCCCGGTCTCATGGCAGGAGGTTGGAACAGGATGAGCTTTAAGGTTCTTTCCGACCCAAATCATACTGGCATCCTGAGATGTTGTGAAATCCCTCGTGTAGAGGCGTTGCAAAATGGTAGCAACCTACATCTGCTTGTCTGGGTGATATCCCAGCACCCGGGTGCTGCGGCTCTTGAACTCCTCTGCCTTAATGGGTCAAATTTAGCAATTCAAAATCTGGCTTCTGAGGTAATTAGGAGGGATAATGCCCACTTCTTCCTCTTAACACCCTGATAGAAAAGCATCCAGGAAGGACTCCTGGACCTCAAAGATAAGCTGCCAGCTGCCACAGAGACTATCAAAGGGTGGCTCAAAGTCAAGAGCAAACAGCTGATTTTTTATGGTTCTTGGGTTTTTGCTGGTGGTGACAGGAAGCCATGTTCCCCAAGCTGTTCGCTTCCTGTTTTATTTTTACACCCAGCCCGAGCAGATCCGCATGCCTATCACATGGGAGCTGCCTGCTTCTCTTGGGTTGTTCCTCAGCTGACCTAGAAAAGTGATTCTTTCCCCTTCTAAATTAATCAAGAACTTGGGATGTATTTGCTTTCACTTAGTCCTAAAGATTTCAGGCATGTATGATGCTCCTTGTAGTGAGCTGGGCACACAGGTTTCCTTCTCCCTCTTGGAGCTGCATGATCTGGGAGGGAGCTGTTTGATGCTTCAGCGTTTGGGCCTGTTAGCAAAGGAGATTTTTGTTACTTCAAGGCACTGACCTGCATGTAAAAGCGTTTTTTGTCTAAAGCATAACTTCCGGACACTTAGGTTTTTCTTCAGGTTTTTTATTTTATTAGTTCTTTTAAAGAACTGGAAGTTTGTCCTGCCTGTTGTACAATCAATCCTGACTTGTTTCTGAGCACACTCCAGTCCCGCATCCTGATTAGAGCTCCCTCAACCTTCAACTGCTCTAGCACGAAAACAATGGTCCAGTGTAAACCTCATCCCCGGGGGATTTCCCAAGGGAAGAGGAGTGCAGCCTGCAGGATAAGGAACAGTCACCAGAAAGTTTCCTGGTCAGCTGCAAGCGCTTCCTGTTGTTCCAGGAGAGCCCCGTGTGCTGCTCCAGGAGGGAGGCACCGCGCGTGCTTTGGCGTGCTGTTTTGTTCCTTCTCTCTTTTTTATTTTTTTTTTTTTTTTTCTTTTTTTCTTTTTGTATAACAACGTCTCCCGTCTTCATCTCCGTGGTTTAAGCAACTATCGATTGCAAGTTCAAAATGTTTCTGAAGAGGAACTCTGTAAGAGTCACGCCAGGCGCTGAGTGAGCGCGGGAGGCAGGAGCCCTGTCCGGGCAGCGGCCGGGTGGGAAGGGAACAACGGCTGCGGCGTTGCCAGCGGCGCTGGGAACGTGGGCGAGGATGTGGAGCTCTCCCTCTCTGCCTCTGTACCTGGGCTGGTGGGGCTCTGCTGTCACTGCAAGTCAGAGAACAGGAGGATCTTTATTTCTGATGAGCCAGTTTTCTCAGGGTGGGGAAGAGGGGGAAAGAAGGCTTATAAGTAAAGCCATTTGAGAGCAGGAAAAACGAACACCATGGCTCTGGTGTGCCTGGAATTTGCGGTTGAGTAATCCTTTCCTGTTTCTTTTTTGGGTTGTTTTTCATCTTTCAGAACAGTGCCTGAAGCAGGTCCACCATGCCGTTAGTAACGAGGAACATTGAGCCAAGGCACCTGTGCCGTCAGACGTTGCCTAGCGTTCCGAGCGAGCTGGAATGCGTGACCAACATCACCCTGGCAAATGTCATTCGACAGCTGGGCAGCCTGAGTGAGTACCATGGCGAGCCTGCGCGTTGCCCTCAGGAGTCGCTACTGCTCTTTATTTAGCTCCCTTTCTACTCTCGTGTTCCTATTTCTCCCCCATCTGCCTTCCCTGGGTAATGCTAAAATGTTTTCCTAAAGAAATCCGATGCTAATTTCATATCCCTGGTCCCACTGCCTTCCTATCTAAGAGAAAATGGGGAGGGGGGTGTGTGTATGTGTGTGTGCATGTGAGAGGCTGCAGTGAAACTGCAGATGGAAGGATGGAGCACAACTCAGGCTTGTAAAATGGGAGGCTCTTCGGAGCAGGCAGGATCTTGTGTCAGAGAACGTGCCTGTAATTGCATGCGCTACTAAATGGAGCTTGACTCTGTTGAATCTACACCATGTCAGTAGTCTTATTTTTAATGAAAGATAATTAAAGCCCCCACGCAGAAGCTCCTGTTTGTCCCTGCCGCTGTTTGTTGCGTTGTGAGACCCAAAGACCCGTGTGAGCCGAGTGGTGCCTCCAGAGCGTCGGTGCTTTGGGCTGCTCACTCAAATGGCAGCGTGAGCTGGAGCGATGCCTGGCTCAGCTCTCCAGTGGGCTGACCCGTAGCCTTGGAAAAGCTGGAGGGAAAACACAAGCCTCCACGCCACAGGAGAAACGAAGAGTTAATTGTGGTCTCTCCGGGATGACTCCGTACTGGGTTCTGATTAACCACCTTCGTCCTTGAAGCGAGACTTTGATAATCAAATTAATCTATTGTTTAGCTTCTCTGGGGTGTTTGCAAGCCCTTCTGCTTGCTCTGCAAAGCAAGCCCTTGCCTTCCGCCATGTGGCAGGCAAAGTTTGGGTGCAGGCTCTTTCCAGCAGTGCAAAGCATGGCTGTCACTGAAATCTGGGCCCGTGTTTGCTGCCAGTCGGTGTCACATTCTGTTGGGTTGGAGAAATGTCACTGCACAGGCGAGGCCGGGCTCTCTGCTCGTGTTCAACTGGCCCTCGTTGTTCATTTGTTAGGTCTGGTAGCCAAGATGGTTGCGGAGTGTGAGCGAAATCCATCTCGTGCATGTGAAATGGTGAGGAAGGAGGCAGTAAAGCTGTGCAAAGCCCAGCTGCAGGGAAAGCTCATCCCTGTTCAGAGACATGCTGTGGGTTAGTGTGACAGCCCTGGCCAGATCCCACAGGTTTAGAGCTTCTTTGCACAGATATTCAAAGCTGCTGTGCTTCTGAAGCGCTGGGAGCCGTATCACAGCCTGGTTTCTTCTTTGGGAAGGTTCCCTGGGATGTGGGGATGCAGGGAGAAGCTGTGAGCTGCTGCACCAGTCACAGGTACCTGGGGAGGCAGCTGAGGAGAGGTGCCTCCTGCTGACACTTGGTGTGAGAGGGAGAGCAAGGCAGGTGGGAGGGAAATGCTGAGCACCATCCACTTCCCCAGGATCTGCAGTATTTTAAATAAAGCGACGTTTAGACTATGCTCGCGCCCAAGTGACCAAACTCCTGCCCCCTGCCCTTTCCTCTCTCCTCCAAAAAAACAAATTCTCTCTCTCCTTGTACCTTGGCTATTACAGGAACGTAGAGCAGGTTCACTAGGCTGTGACAGCCCTGTCAAGTGAATAATCAGCCATGCCTGGTGCACCACAGTCTCTTTACAAAGATGCAAACATAAATCTTGTCAAACTTTCATATTCCAGTGAGTTTACCCTTCGTTACTATCGCAGCTGGGAGCACTTTGTATAAGTCAACTGTGCGGTTTTGTGTGATTTTACAGAATCCACAAGCTAAAGATGGAAGGACCTATTAAATCACGCCGTCTGTCTTCCTGCCAGTGCATGACAAAGATAATTCTGATTGTGAGCTGCACTTCTGCAGTCAAAGTAACTAAACTAAAGAATTAATCTGTGTCTTACCCCATCTAAAAGTGTTTGTGAGGCTCAGGCGACGTGTGAGATGCTGGGTGATAACTCCAGGTGCACTTACACAGGCAAGGGAACACAGACCATCTCTTCTCTCTTCAGGGTCAAACCGGTACAGAAAATGTTATATAATATATATAACATTATATATAAAATATATAATGTTATATATATTATTTTATACTTGAAATATACTTTGCAAACCAAAGACCTAATTTTTCCCCTAGCGCTTGTTGCGGTTCCTTGTGAAATTCAGAAATGTTTTTCACTTCTTGTGAAAGTAGAAACGAAATTACAACTTTTCTTTTTTTGAGCTATTTCTGGGAGGTTTCACATTTTCCCACAGATAAATTTTTACTCTCTTTAGGTAAATAGGAGAGCTGGTCTGTGCTGATGTTGAAAATGGAGATTGCTTCATGAAACATGGCTACAGCAAGAGCTATCTGGCCCTTAGATATCCAAACATAAAATCCTTCTCACGAGTTTGGGGTTGTTAATGGAGCCTATGTAGAGTCTGCGTTGTCTGGGAGGGTGGAAGGAAGAGGTCAGTTGAAGTTAACCTTCAGCATTTGCTTTCTACAAACACTTGGACCTGGCATTGCCACCAAAAGGGGTGGAGAAGGTTGAATTTTAACCTGGCTTGTTCCCCGTGCTTGGCAGTGTATAGGAGATCTCCTGGGAGCAGGAACAAGGAGTTGATATGTCGGGTTAGATAGCTGGGAGTGTTTGTGCAGCTGGGCTTTGGGGGATGCCCTCGCCTTGCCTCCTCGTGCAAGGGGCGCTTTGTCTTTCTGACTCTGTAGGCAACCACTTTTTCCAAAATTACTGCTGAAATCAGACTTCCAACTGGTTTTTCTTTCCTGAATGTCGGGGAGGATCTTTAAGAGTAACAGATTCCAGAACAAACTGTTGACCATATGATGATGCACTTCAAAACCAGACTGCTTATTGGGAGCAGCCTTGTACTCAGCAGCCGTGGCTGGAAATGTTTCCCATCAGTGGGAACACCACGGGCCCATGTCTGTGCCCGGCGCCAAGTCTGCTCTGCTCCGCGCTGTCCTCGGCGTGCTCGGGGCTCCCTGCCTTGGGTTGTTCCCAGGAGCAGAACAAAAAGACAGGACTCGCTGGAAGTTCTTGGGTTTCTTCCATCTCTCCCACCTCTGTCTACCTGTGGCCATCTCTTGTTGCACTGGAGGTTTTAAACTCGGTGTTTTTGTTACTCCTGTAAGCGGTGCAGCTCCTGATCTGAGCCCCGGGCGCTCAAATGGCCCAAACCATGGATGGTGCTTGTTGAAGCAGCCCACTGGGTAGTCCAAGATGTTCCAGAGAGAATGTCCCCGATTGAGAAGTTCCCCTTTGGTTTTGATGTGGAATCAATGTGAATGCATCAATTTTTCAGACACTGCCACCTGAAGGAACAGCAGGGTCAGTGCTGTCAGCTGCGGTTTCAGCTCCAGCTTTGGGATCCAGGACTGGGTCTGCTCTCTACTTCCAGAGCTCTTTGAGCTTGTAAATCTATGCCAGCTCCCCTGGAGGCAGGTCTGCTGGAGACTGGGAGCCTTTGAGATTCTCCAGAGCAATAAAAATCTAACTGTATTTCCTTGTCTAATAAACAGAACAGCAGAGAATCTTAAAGGACCTTCAGATCCATCCACATTCAGACCAGTGTAGTGTTGTCAGCCCTCTTTACTTTGTTACTTTAATAGACTTTAAAGTATGTCTCAATTGTTTCCGTATTGCTTGAAGATCCCTTGGAAATACCAGGTTTTGGTGGAACAAAGCACTTTCTTCCTGGATGTTAAACTCAGCCCTGATAAACTTGAAAAAAAGAGTGGTTGCTTCTTTTCTTTCTTGCTTGCTTGCTTGCTTTCTTCAAGAAGACCAGCTGGGAGACTGAGTATGGTCTGATGTGGTTCATGAGGGTAATGTGGCCACTTTAACATTGCAGGTAAATCTGCAGAAGACATATTTGGAGAGTTGTTTACTCAAGCCAACACCTTTGCCTCTCGGGTGAGCAGTCTTGTCGAGAGAGTTGACCGCTTGCAAGTCAAAGTCACTCAGCTGGATCCCAAAGAGGAGGAAGGTAATGGAGTGGAGCACGGGCCGAGCGTGGTGAAGGTTCTCCTTGAGTCAGCGTGGTTGGTTCAGCGCCGTAAACCCAGCGTGACGCTGCCGTGCCTGTTGGAATGCGTTCTCTGGAGCTAAGAGGGACTGTTTCCCTGCCTCCCAGTAGAACATTTGTGGACAGCCTTTTTGGCTTTGCTCTTCAGTGACTCTCCATGTGGGAACTCGCTCTGCAGCGGTTGGGTGGCAGTGGATGAGCTGCCTGGGCTTGGTTGCAGGGGTTCCAAAGCCCGTGGGCCCTCGAGGGAGAGCTGTGGTGATGGAGCAGTGGATCTTGGCAGCACACTGGAGATTTGATGGGTTTCCCAAGGGATCTGTGGGAAAAGGACCCTGACCTTAAGAACTGTAAAGCATGCCAAGAACTCCAACTGAAATCATGTTCACTGCTTGGGCTTCAGTGTCGTTGGCCTGAGTCAAGCTGTTCTTCACTTGTTCTTTCCTCTTCCTTACAGTCTCCTTGCAAGGCATTAACACCAGGAAGGCCTTCAAAAGCTCCACCACTCAGGACCAGAAGCTCTTTGACAGAGATTCTCTCCCTGTGCCTGTCCTCGAAACCTACAGGACTTGCAATACCCCTCCACCTCTCAACATGCTCTCACCTTACAGGTAGGGGTGCAATACCTTCTTGTTCCCTTGCAGAGAAGAATCTCTTCCTCCCAACCTGCTGGGGAGGTCCTTTCCTGTCCTGTGCTGGACTGAAGTAGCTGTTTCCACTGGGAAATTGAGGTGCTAAACAAATCCACCAGGAGATCTTTGGTTTACATGAAACTTTGCTTACGAGGTCATACAAATGAACGTAGCTAGAAGATGATCTCTTTGGTTTTCTGCTGTCACTTTGGTGAGTGCCTTGGGGCCAGGCGTGGCTGGCACTGCAGACCCGTGCTGGGTGTGCTGCACATGAGGCATTTTTCTTGTGCTGCTCCGTAGCCCAATGGCTCCTGTCCAAAGAGCTGCAGCGTGAGATGCAGAGCGTTCACCTGGAGGTGGCTCTGCCCCAGGTGGGTGCAGCAAGCACCAGGTGCTGCTTCCTGTGACCTCCAGTGCCCGCTCTGAGACATCTGGTGGGACCTACACTGGCTGTGTAACCACTTCTGAGCAGTCCCACTCTGATTCCATCTTGTAGGTAGTAGAAGTAAAGGGGGTCAGAATCCAGAGCCTTATCCCACATCCATAAATACCTTCTGAGCAGGTAAAAAGTAATTACAGATAGCTGGAGGCAGCTGTCTCCTGCCAGACGCGGCTGCACTGCAAAGTGGGAGGAGAGGGAGGCTGTGTGCGCTCATTCAGGAGCTTCAAGGACGCTGCTGGTCTGATTTAGGGTTCCTGAGCTGGAGGAGGAGGGTTTTTTCCCCCCACCAAAATACAGCACAAACAAAAGGGAGTTGAAGTGGGAGAGACCTGCTGCTCTCCTGGTGATTGTTCGGAGCAGTCGAGCTCTTCAGGTGCTGAGTAATGGAGGGTTTGTGTGAGGGCAGAAGGAATGGGTTGTGGGAGAGCTGGGATGACTGAAATGGGGGTCTCTTCCTGTTCTGAAATGGAGGGCAGAGCCAAGAGCAGCACTTGTGGCCATCTCATTGCACTTTGAAACTGTCGTTTCTTTCCTTCAAAGAAATGTGTGACTTGATCCTTGTCTGTGTGGTTTTTTCTTCCTCTCCCTGTTCTAGGGATGATGGCAAAGAGGCGCTTAAATTCTACACAAATCCTTCATATTTCTTCGACCTTTGGAAGGAGAAAATGCTTCAGGACACCAAGGATATCATGAAGGAAAAGCGGAAACATAGGGTGAGGAAGGGAAGGATAGGAAGTGGGAGGTGTTAATAAATGTTGGGCTCCAAATTTGCTATCCAAAATTCAGGCTTGCACTTTTGGACTCCTATGGGATGATCAATTCAGTGATGTTTTTTCCTGGTTTACCCACATCCTTCTTCATTAAAAAAAGAGAAAAAAGAGAACAAAGATACCTCTAACCGTTTTTTCTAAATGCCACTGTCTTTGGGCCTTAATGTTAAATTATATAATAGTATAAGAGATGTAGTCTTACATACTTTGCTTAGCTTTTGAGCAACTGGAGTATTAAGCATGAAAACAAATTGTGATTATTCAATAAAAATTAACGAAGAAGAGATTTAGGGTGTGTTAGAATTCTGAGCGAGTCTATCTGAAGCCCAGTTCTCTGTGGGCAAGTGTCCATGTTGCACCCCAGAGCACGGAGCACCATCAGGGTGAAGGTGAAATTTGGGCATCTGACACAGAGGCCAAAACCTAAATTGATGTGGGAAACCGAGCTTTTACTCTGCCCTTGAGCTGCTTGTGCCAGGGAGTGATGATGGCATTGTGTCTGGGCTGCACTGGGCAACCTGATGTTGTCTGGCATTTTTTATGTTGTCTGTGCTCCAGCTTTTTTATATGGAAGATCTTTGGTGAGTGCAGCAAATGGGAAATTCAACTAAAAATCCTCTTTGAGAATGCGTCTTGTTGTAACTGCTCCAGGTCTGTCCTGTCCCTCTCTATTCTCGGTGAATTTAAAGCAAAATAAAGCTTGTGTTTGATTCCTCCTCTCTTAGAAAGAGAAAAAGGAGAACCCGAACCGAGGGAATGTGAATCCGCGGAAAATCAAAACCCGGAAAGAGGAGTGGGAGAAGCTGAAAATGGGACAAGAATTTGTGGAGTCAAAGGACAAGCATGGCCCTGCTGGGTAAGCAGGTCTGGGGCTGGGTGATTGGGATGCAGTTCACCCTGCGCTGCAGCTCCTCCAGATCCACGGATCGATACCGCCGCTAATCAGATTCTCCAAAGCAAAATCCGTCTGCTGGTTTCAAATTTGCCAAATAAATCAGGGAACTGCGCGGTTGGAACAAGGTGGCAGGAACGGCTCTGGCTGCTCTTGCTGCCTGTGGGCACAGAGGTGTCGGGAGCTTTGGCTCTGCCCCGCAGCAGTGCCCTTCCCTCACACCCAGCAGAGGGTGGCATCTCGGTGCCATTGTGCGATGGCTTTGTTACATTTCACAAATGGCTCTTCACACCCTAAAGTTGAGGCGGGGGTTGTCCCCATCCGAGTATTTCAAGCTACAGATCTCTCTTTAGCACTTCTGGCTTGGGAATTCATTTAACTTTTGACACCAGCAAGGCTGGAAGCAGACCGAATTCCCCACAATGCTCTTCTTCCTTGCAGCTTCCTTTCATATAAGAAAAAAAAATCTCTCTTTAAATCACACTCTCCAGCTAAAAATAAAACTTGCTTTTAGTTTAATAAGAGAACAGGTTTGGTTTCTAGCAGGGGAATCGAGCAGCACAACAGCACCATTTTCTTGCTCCTCTCTTTTCTCATGTGAGTGTGTCCTTGCATTTGGATTCACTTGGGGTCCAGAGCCCCCAAAAATAGGGTGGTTCCCCCTCCTCACAGTGAAATGAGTCCACTGAAAGCATGAGAGTCTCTTTTCAGTACAGTTCCAGCTTTGAATACTTGTTTTAATGGCATTGCGGTTTCCATTTAGATATTCTCCAGCTTATTTTTTGGCATCTTTGAGTATCTCCTGGTTCTGCCACTGATGATACTCAGTGTAACTGCAAGTTCTTTAAGTCCAAGTTGGTCAAAACACTCTTAAATGTTTTTACAAAATCAATTGTTAAGAAAAATGCATTTATTCAGGTGTTTGCCTGTTTATTAATATATATACTCCTGCTGTTCTGGTGTGCAGCAGCCATAAGCAGGGCAGCACCTGGGCAAATTTTAGCCAAAGAATTACATAGAGCAAACACATACAGGTGTATGTGGTTCTCCATATAGGAGTGTTTGAGAAATAAAGTGGGGTTTTTTTTAATGGACTGATTTGGGTTGGAAAGGGCCCTGAAGTCCATCCAGTTCCACCCTCTGCCAGGTGCAGGAATGCCTTCCACTAAACCAGATAGCTCCAACCTGGCCTTGGACACTTACAGGGATGAGGCAGCCAACCTCTCTGGACAACTCTCTGGGGAAAAAAAAAAACCAAAAAAACGAGCTTTAGACATTGCCTTGAGCTCTTTAAACCGTTTATCTTGCTTTTCCCAGGTACCCCTCCAACATGGTGTATCAGAACGGCAGTATCGGCTCCAGCGAAAGCATGGATGGGAGCTGCTACCCGCCACCGCCACAGACTGACTCTATTGTGCCACCACCTCCCTCATTCCCAGATGACAGCCTGCCTCCACCCCCGGTGGAATTTAGGTAAGCCTACGGGATCCCTTCTGTCACCGAGGAGTTGTAGGTGGTGTAAAAGGATGACATGAGACAGGCTGAGATAGTTCAGCAGAACTTCCTAATGGGCGTTGTATGGGAACCAGAACGCTCCTGTCTGCAAAGGCAGTGCAACTGCAGGCAGGGACAGAGGCACAGGCAGCACAGCTCTCCATGGATCCCAGCCACTGTCACCATTCCCAGGCAGAAGGGGAGAACTCGAGCAGATTTATTCCACAGCGGTGTCCCAGTGAACGGTTTGGCTCCGTGGCTGTGGTTTTCCAGTGCGGTTGTTCCGTAGCGTGGACTGCTGTTCCTTATGTTCCACTTGGACAACGCTCTGAGGCACGCGGTGGAATTCTTGGGGGTGTCCTGTGCAGGGCCAGGGATTGAACACGATGATCCTTGTGAGTCCCTTCCTACTCAGGATATTCCATGACAGAGCTTTGCAAAAGAACAGCTTCTTTAACCTCTTTCACTCTGATCTGTGAGAAGCGCACGATGTGGGCACTGGAGATGGAGATGTATTTAAATTTCAAGGACTTGAGCACAGCAGCTGCCTCCTTCCCAGAGACTTGGGTGCAAGTTTAGGTCATTTACTTCGGACTGAATGAAATGGTGACTCCCAGGCACCTCCAGAGATGAGAGCTATGGTCCAGCAATGGCTTAAGACGCAAAGGACAAAACAAGAGTGGACTTTTTCTTTTTTTCTAAAGACATTAAAACAGAGTCAAGAGGAACAAGAGAAAGTCTGTCTGATAGACAGGGCTGCTTGGCTTCTCTCCATCTTATCCAAAGGCAGCAATGCTGCAGCTAAAGCTCTTCTGATGTGTCAGAGAGACCCAGCACTGCACTCTGCAGCCTCTGCCTCTCGGGCAGAGCAGGCACGAGCTCTCAGATAAAGCTCTCACTGCCTTATGCAGTTGCTTAGATCTTTGCCCAACCCCACAGATCTCCCCTCTCTGGTTTTGTTTTGATGGTTGTTTTTAAGGAACCCTGGGAGGCAGATTTGATCTTCAGAAGTCTGTTTTGGATCAGCACTGTTAAAAATTGTGATGTTTTTGTGGCAAATGCACCTTGTTTTTCTGTCATGCCATGGAAGGAGGTGTCAGTTTGGGGCTTCCCTTGCACAGGTTGTCACACGGGCACTGGAGTCCTGTGGGATGAACAGAGCCTCCACGATGGGAGATTCAGTCCCTCATGCATTGGTGTTTTCCATATGAGCACATTGGGTTCCCATGTCCTCCCCCTCACTCCCCACGGTGAGCTCTGAGATGTGGCTGCTGCACTCCAGCTCCGAGCCGTGGAATCCAGGGAGGAGATCTGTTCCCAGCAGGTGTTCAGAGCGTGCTGACCTGGCACCTCCACCCTCCTCGTGCAGTTTATCCTGACAGACATCCCTGATCCCTGCCTGGTGTGTCACGGGCCTGACCTTGGTGAGCTCCAGGAGCTCTGGAGCCGGGAGCCTGCTCCGAGCCAGGACGTGCCCACCTGGCCTCTGACGGAGGTGAGGTGGCTCACGTTCTTGTCAGCCTGGGAGACGGGATGGAGGTCAGCATTCCTGCCATCCCTAGAAGCTTTCCTTTGTTCTGGAGGTGTAGGCCAAAAGAAACAGTGTGAGTGAACTAAAACCAAGGAGTGAGGTCTCATGGAAACATCAGTTAAAGCTGGAACTTGGATTTTTTTTGTCTGGACTGCAGCAAACACACATGATTTGCATTAACACAGAGACTGTACAGTCTGATCTGGCCTCGGGGCTAATTCCCTGTCTCTCTCTTTCTGTTGCCACAGCTATCCTGTAGACAACCAAAGAGGTTCTGGTTCTGGAGGGCCCAAACGATCCAGCCTGGTCAGCCCGAGCCACCCACCACCAGCTCCTCCGATCGGATCCCCCTCGGCAGCCAGGCCGGGCTTTGCTCCCCCTCCGGCTCCTCCTCCACCACCCCCACTGATGGAAAACACCCCCCCTCCACCACCTCCCATGGGCTTCCCCTCCCCGGGAACGCCCCCGCCACCCTCTCCCCCTTCTTTCCCCCCTCACCCCGAGTTTGCTGCCCCTCCGCCTCCCCCGCCTCCCCCAGCAGCCGACTACGGCAGCGTTCTCCCAGCTCCGCTGTCGCAGCCGGGCAGTGGGATTGCTCCGCCGCCGCCGCCGCCCCCCCCCCCCCCCGGGCCCACCTCCCTTGGCTCCCGGCGGCCTGGAGGGCCCCCCACCCCCTCCTCCACCCTCCGACACCTCCACATCCAAGCCCAAGTCATCCTTGCCTGCGGTTAGCGATGCCAGGAGCGATCTGCTTTCGGCTATTCGGCAAGGTGAGCTTGTGTTTCCGTGCCAGCGCTCTCCTTTGCCTCTGGAAAACCCTTGGGAGCTTCTCCTGGGAGTGGCGTGGCTGCCTTGCTGCTCAAGGCTTGTCCCTCGTGGTCCCCCCTTGTCTGCCCACCCTCATCAGCACTTTGCTGGGTTTTACGCTTCCCCCCGCCGCTTTTGGAGACGGCAGCGCCGGAATTGGCGTGATCCAGCTTTGTTGGGGACCGCACAGCAGTGGGGTTACCCTGTGGAGGGGCACAGGAGGGATTTGCTTCCCGTTCCACCTGCCCACCCAGCCCGTCCTGGCTGTCACCATCAGCGTTATCCCAGCACTCCCAGCCTGCCTCGCTCAGAGCTGTGGCCAAGGGAGATCTCAGTGTAACCAAGGCCTCGGCGTGATCCCTCCTTGTTCTTCCCAACAGGCTTCCAGCTGCGCAAGGTGGAGGAGCAGCGGGAGCAGGAGAAGCGGGACGTGGTGGGCAATGACGTGGCCACCATCCTGTCGCGCCGCATCGCCGTGGAGTACAGCGACTCCGAGGACGACTCCTCCGAGTTCGACGAGGATGAATGGTCGGATTAGCCACGCTCCCATCCCCTCCTTCCCTCCTCTCCTGGGTTCGCTTCTTCCAGAATCAGGTGGCCAAACCTTCGCACCACATCCTTTTCATCCTGTAACCAAAGATGTGCCAAGGGTTTTTCAGACAACCAGCAGCATATCTCCCCTCTCCCTCCCCCTCCAGCTTTGGCAGGACTCCGTGCTCTGCCTTTCCAAAAGGTCTCCTCACACACACGGAGGATGCGGCGCTGGGATTTAGCTGGAGGGGGTGTAACGGTTGCTTATTTAAAAGAGAGCTAAACCTCCAGATTTTTGATGCCACCGGGCAGAGCACATATAAACCCTCCATCCTGAGGGATTTTTAAAGTAAAGATGGATGATCCTGTTGTGGCCGTGTGGCCTTTTGGATGAAGGACGTTTTCAGCTGGTTTTCTCAGTGCAACAGCAGACAGTTGATCTGATGGCTCTTCCTTGCCAGTGAATACTGGTAGTGCTGCAAGAAAATGGGCTTTAAATGTCAATTCTCTGCTGCATCCCACTGTCAAATAATCAGGGTTTTGGCAATAGTGCACAATTCTTTTCCCCCCTGACCCCTGAGTATTAATTCCAGATCGCCCTGTGTGGGGTGGACTTCCCAGTCCAAGGCTGCTGAGTGCCTTGGGTGCAGTGTAAGGAGGGACTTTTTCATTTTAGAAGCTGCCTTTACCTTCCTCAAATCTCCTGGACTGCTTTGCCAAGAGGAGACTTGCACAGAGGGATGTAAAACCAGGGCAGGATGCTCGCTCAGCTTCCCACTCTCGGGAAAGCAGAGCCACTGCCCCACTGAGACACATCTGTGGTCAGCTCCGAGCTGTGGCCAGACCTCGCCGGGCTGATTTTCTCCAATTCATGCTGAGATTGTGTTTTAAAATTCCAAATCCAGTGCCTAAGACAGGGAGATGGGGTGGGGAGGGGTTCTCTGAACACCAGGCACTGTGGTGGTCTTTGGCCTGCCAGGGCAGTTTGAGAGGTGCTTTTTTTAACGGGGTGACTTTTAACACAGGGACTTAAATGCTGGTATTGCCTTTGCTTCTTCTGCCTTCCCCCTAGGGAGGGGAGTTTGTGTGCCTAAAAACATCGTGTGTGTGAACTGAGTTGCCCATCAGTTACATCAGACCTAACCTACCCTAATTTTGTTATAATTCATTCATTAATTTTAAGAGAACGGTTTTTTTCCTCCTCACTAACCCTGTGAATTAATTCCCTGGCTGCTCACTGTAGATCCAATACTGGCAGGGGAAAACGGGGAATTTGAACTAGCTGACCTCGGTTTTATCGCTGTTTAATGTTACCTTACATAGAATATGAGCATATCTTGGAAATCTAACCCAGATAGCCCTGATGTGTATTTTAATTTGGACATGACTCACTAAGGGTCATGCAAAAAGCAATTCCAAAGCCTTTTGGAGGTTATGGGTCCAGCTGTTGTGGGATGCGTGTCCCACTAAGACCAACTCTCCCATCTTTTTGCCTTTCCTAAAGTATTTCACCAGCCTGTGCCTGTCTCTCTTCCCTGCCTCGCCTCTTTTAATGATGTTGCTGATACCTGGAACACTGGGCCCTGCCTGAGGCTTGCTGGAAATCCTGCTTGGGAGTTGATTGATGGCTTCAGCTTGTGCCATCGAGTTCTTACTGATTCCTTGTGCGTGCGTGTGTGTGTGTGTGTGTGTGTTAATCTTAGCCAGGGCAGAGATGGCCTGGAGGATGGGCTCAGGCGTGCAGATCAAGCTGAGGCCCCAAAGATCCCCTGGATGGCTGCGCCATCGGGTTTTGTCTGCAGGCAGGATGCAGAGGGCGTGGGCAGCCAGGCATCCCGATGGGCTGGGAACATCTGAGCAGCACTTCTGCCAGGTTCTGGAAGAGGGAGCAAACCCCTGGAGTGCAGCTGAGCCGTGGTGCGGTGGAGAGACCTGGAAATGGGAAGGGATGGTTGCTGCAAGCTGGGTGAGGGGATGAGAGAGGCCCTGCTTCGTTCTGCTGCTCTTTCTGAGAGCATCCTCCTCCGGCTGACAAGTTCCAGAGACGAGTTCCTGGGAAAAACGGGCCCTGAGCTAACCCAGGCTGACAGCAGGATCACGCAGGGAAGCGAGGAGCCAGCAAAAGCCAAACCTGGCTAAATGTGAGATTGCCTTAACTAGGCTTAGCCCTTGTTGGGAAAGGGGAGCAAGTATTCCTGTTGCCTGAAATACCAAAAAGTGCCATGTTCCCTGAGCCCCCGTGGATGGTGTGTGAGGCAGGGCCGTGCCCGGGGTGCTGGGACACATCCCTCACACTGCCTATTGCACAAGGATGCTGCTGTGTGGGCACGGCCGCGGGTGGAGGTGGCTCTGAGCAGCAGGAGGGACGCTGCCTTATCCCTGCAAGCCTGCTGGAAACACCCTCTGCTCCCAAATCCCATCCCAGGGCAGGAATCAAAACTGCAGGATGCTAAACAGGAGGGTTGGGGACAGGTGGGGGAGGTTGGTTGGCGAAGTGTTTTTGAAATCTTTGATTCCTGCCTTTTTTTTTTTTTTTTTTTTTTTTTTTGCCTAAATCTTTGATTGCCCATCCGGCTTAGCCTGTGTGGGGATCCCTGAGAAACAGCTGCTCCAGAGAGGAGCCATCTCTGAGTATGGTTGCAAAATCGCAGAGCTCCGGGCCACCAAGTGAGCTCAATGTTTTTAAGAACAGTAGGGGAGGAGGAGAGGTGCCAAAACCAACCTTTGCAAGGCAGAGCAGCTGTGCTGGAAGCGCAGGGCTGCCCTACCACCTCTGCCCTCCTATCGTGGGCTCTCCCTCCTTCCTCCCCTCTTGTGGGGAACCCCGAGCGTTTCCCGAAGCCCAGGGCAGGATCCACCGCTCCCCACCAGCAGCTTCCAGCTCTCCCTTGCAGCCATTTCACCCATCCTGGGAGCCGCTGGCAAGTCCGGGCAGGCACGGCCGCCATCCCTTCCCTTCCCTTCCCTGGTTAAACATTCTCCCGGTGTCCTCGCCCGCAGTGCTTGGCTGCTGCTCCCGGCAGCCTCTCCCCCGCCGCCCCCCTTCCCCTGGCTGGGAAAGCCTCGTCCCGGCTCCCCGGGCTCAGCCCGGAGCCGCAGCCGGTGACCTTCACTGTTCTCCTCTCCTTATCAGAGCCAGAGCACCAAGCCAGAGCCAGGGAAGGGGCTCCCGGAGGTCCCAGATGGCTGAGGGATCGTGCAGAGTGTCATTTCAGGGAAAGGGTAGATTGGATTCTTTTCTTTTTTTTTTTTTTTCAGAACATGTACTTATTTAACGTTGTTTCTTTTGGAATCCCTGCCCTGGAGGGGCTTTGGGACAGAGCTGCCTGGCAGGGCAGATGCAGCTGCCCCGGGTCAGGTTTCACTGCTGTTGGATTTCGGGGGGTGCTTTCTTCTCTTCCTTTTTAAACAAAACCTTGAAGTGGAAGTGGATCCGATGTTTTTATTACTGTATTAACATTCATTTTAATTCACTTCAGAAACTAACCCATTTTTCTTCCTGATTAGAATGTCATAGAATTAGACGAGCTGTAACCCCTCCTGAAGTGCCTTATTTTCCTACATGATATAAATATATTTATAAGAGTAATTATTCCACTTGTATCTTAGGGGTTTATTGCTGAGCAGGAGATGAGGTGGGAGAGGAGGGAGGGGACGTGCCCTCCCAGGACCCAGGCAGGCTGGGGGTCGGAAGGGCGACGTTTGATGGATACTCTCAGGGTGCAGGGGGTTCCTCGCTTCAGACCAAAGGAGTTTCAGCAGTGAAACTCTGCTTAGAAAGAAGAAAAAAAGGATGAAAAACCCCAAACTTGTGAGCAAAATACTGTAGATTTGTCAGGTTTTGTGTTTTTTTTTTTTTTTCACCCCTGCAAAATAAACACTGATGGCCGAACTCTGCAGGGAGGCAGCGGTGTGGGGGGCAGAGCCTGCCCCTGGTCCATACTTGCACATCCCAGTGCAGACTTCCTGCCTTCTGTATTCCCATGTAATGTCTGTGCTTTTCCCTTGTCGGTTGCTGTATAAGCCAGATTTCCTGCTGCTTTGTTTTGTTGTTTTTAATAATCAGCTCGGTAACCCCTGGATGAAGATTCCAATTGCAAATATTTTGTAATGTACATGTATAAAAAGAAGTAATAATTTTTTTTTTTTTGATTCTTTTTTAAAACTTGATAAAACCTTTCTATCCAGTCGCTGCCTGTGTGTGTGTGTTACTGTGGGGGGTGTGAGCCTGGGCCTGGCACAGTGGCTCTGTGTGTGACTGGAGTCGTGGGACAGTTTGGGCTGGAAGGGACCTTAAAGTTCATCCCATTCCATGGGCAGGGACACCTCCCAGTGTCCATGGAGGCTGAGGAAAGCTGGTGCATCCCGAGCTGTCTGGCAAACACCGTCAGCACAGGCACCTTTTCCGTGCCAAAGCGGGCTGAGGGCTGTTAACGGTGGGAATTTGGGGGTCGCAGCATCGAGGAAGCCGCCTCCAGCCTCCCTCCAGCACTCCCTGCCATAGGAAATGAATCCAGGCTCCATCTTGCAGAGCAGAGTTGCTGCAGCTGGGCTGGGAAGGGGCTGCAGCAGCTTTTTGCCTCCATTTCGCAGCTCCAGGTCCCTCGTGCAGTGAATGTGCCTGGCAGCGGTGGCTGCTGGCCCCGAGCTCAGGTGCCTCGTCTGGCCTCGCTCCATGAGGCTCTGTTTTCTTGCTGGTCGGTGAAAAGCAACAAAAGGCTCTGTCCCTGCTGCTTCTCGTGCCTGCTTTTACCACGGGCTTTGCTCTGCCAAATTCCCTTGGCTTTAGGAGACACCGGTGCCTCGCTCCGCAGCGCTGTGCCTTTCTTGGCTGACAATGGTCCCTGGCTGCAAAACCTCATTAGATTAATTGGCCTTGCCAGCTCCTGAACAAGCAAGGCCTTTAGTCGTGCTGGGGCACAGAGGGCAGGGGAAGGAGGGAGCTCTGGGGCTTCCACACTCCCTCGAGCTGCATGTCCCAGCTCTTGGCTCCAGCTGGAGCCTGGGAGGAGCAACTGGAGCTGCCTTTGGATGGGTGTGGCCAGGTGGTGCCTCTGCTTTTCTGGGGTGCAGGACAACGCTTTTGGAGCGACAGCCCTTGGAAATCATCGTCAGGGTTTGGAGGGGTGTTGGTGAGTTCTGTGCTGGTTTAACCCCGTGAACAACAGGGAAATCTTAGTCCCAGATTCTGGCTTCCTGGGTAACCCACAGGGCCCCACGCTCCCGCCCTCCACAGAGCCGGGAAGCTCCTGGAGGCTGTTTTAGCTCGGTGCAGGGAGGAGAAGCCAGCAGGGATTGACTTTGTGAGCCCCAGCCCCGTGCGTGAGCAGCACTTTGCTGCCACAGCTGGGGCGGCGTCACCTCAGCTCCGCAGCCTTGGCACAGCGACCTTGGCCCCGGCCTTTGATCCCTCTCCGTGCCCGTCTGTCTCTTCCACATGACTCGGCGCAGGATCACAGCTGGTCGGGCTGCGCCTTCACAGGAGCCCCCCCACCCCCGTCTCCAAAGACCTCTTTAATTTTCTCCTTCAAGGTGGTGTTAGCAACACCCAGAAGATGCTGCCTTGGACGAGTGGGCTGCGTGTCCTTTCCACCACTGACGTCAGCTTCTCTCCCTTAATTCCCCCTCTGGGACCGAAGCAAGTGCAGGCGCTGCCAGCTCGGATCAGCGTTAACAGCCTGCTCTCCCAGTGTGTGGCAGCGCTCCGCCGTGCCAATGTCACCCCCGACTCGCGCTGCTGTCCCTGGCCAAGCAGCCATGGGTGGTGGGAGAGCACTACCCTCTTGCAGCATCCTGGGGAGGGCCCGGTGCCAGCAGAAAGTCCCCGTTCCTCGCACGTAGGTGTGCTGAGATGGCAGCTCAGCCCCTCAGAAATGGCTGACTCCTCTCTCTCTCGCTCTCTCGCTGCCTGGTGGGTTTTTTTCTCTCCTCCTCCCTGCCTTTGCCGTTGCCTACGCGGTTGTGTGGGGAAGGCAATCGGCTCCCGTGCTGCGGATGGCTTTATCTGTAACTCTTCCATCTGCTCACAGCAGCTCACAAATAACCACGGGGTGCCAGAGGAATTATGTTATTTGGAGCTCAAGTTTCTGCAGTCTGGCAGGGCAGCAGCTCTGCGCCGGGCTCAGCCGCTCTGCAAAGGCCAGCGCCGGCACGGCCAGGGCTGAAGGCAGGAGCTGGGGATGTGGCCAGGGCTGAATTACTCGCCCCATCCAGTCAGACAAAGCCCCAGCCCTGAGCCAGGGTGGAAGCCTGGTCCTCTGGGAGCTTCCTGTGCAGAGCAGAGGGTCCTGCCGGCCCCAGGTCCCCGCACAGCCATGGGCTGGTGGCACGAAGCCGCCTTCCGCATCACACGCAGCGACGGGGATGAAATTGCAGGCTGCTGACCCCCTCTCCTTGAGCTTTGCCCTTTCAGACAGACCTCCCTCCCTCCCTGGGAAGCACCATCCGATGCCTCCAGAGCCATGGCCGAGGTGGTGGCCGGGGATGATGCTCGAGGCCGAGCTGTGCCGGGAAATGCCTCCCGCTGCCTCCGGCATTTGGTAAAACACTTACAGCAGGGCCGTGTTTTCTTCATTTCCTGCCTGCTCCCGCTTCCAAGGAAACAAAATCCCCCAAGCCAGGGCTGAGGTTTCTCATTTAAATGTAACCCAGGCCCATAAGTGGAGCTGCCAGCCCTCCCCATGGCCCGGTGGTCCCAGGGTGCTGCAGGAGGAGGTGCCTCAGCACTCGTGGTCCCATCGTGGGCGCTGCAGTAAGGCATTGAGAGCAGAGCCCCATCCCTGGGATGGGCTGTGGGGGAATGGCAGCTCCCAGCTGTGCCCCAGGCAGGGCACTTGGGGTTCAGGGTGCCCGGGGGAGGTTTTGGGGTTGCAGCAGCCTCCTTCCCTCCTCCCATCTGGCAAAACCCCCGTGGTTTTGGCACCAGGGCTGGAGCAGGAGCTGCAGAGCGCATGGTTTGGGACCGGCCCTGGTTCTGCTGTGGGTGCTGCCAGCTCTCACCTGCACCATGGCCAAGGGCAAGTGCCTGGAGCCAGATCTGGGCCCCTCTGCTGCCAGCAGGACCAGGGCTGCTCACACCGGGGAAGGGGAGCAAACCCCAAGCCGCCCTCCCTGCCTGCGCTGCAGCACGGGCAGGCCTTGGAGGAAAGAGCAGCCTGTGCTTGCGGCATCTGCTGGGAGCCTGGGAAGGGCTGGCCCTGCCAGATGTGCGAGCACAGCTGGAGTGAGGCCATGCCCACGTCTCTTAGCTCATATTTTAACCCCAAAGTTGGGCTGCTGGTCCCCCACGAGCCTCTCCTGCACATCCCTGGCGTGGGGGTGGCTGCTCAGCACTCTGGTGCCGTCTTGGATGGGTTTGACTCTTTTTTTATAGCTTCACTTCCTGCATCTTTCTCCACCAAAAAAGGGAGCAGGCTGAGCCCTGCTGGATCTTCCTGCTCCATCATCCCCCAAAGGCCTGGAGCAGCTGGGAATGTCTCCAAACTCGCTGGAGCACTGGAAGAGCGACCAGGTTGTGGCTTCCTCCAGCCCCTGCTCCACCTGAGCTCCCCTCATCCATCCTGAGCAGGGAACCGGACACAGGTAGGAGCCGAGGGTGCATCTCCCACCTGGGAATGGGGCACACGGAGCTGGGCACACGTGGTGGCAGAGGGGGACAGGGCTGTGAAGGTGACATTCTCAGGGTGGTGGCAACGAGGATTCAGCGAGGGCTCAGCTCCCGCAGCTCCCGAATTTCTGGTTTCTGGGGAAACGCCTTGGCCTGAGTTGTGATGGCTTTTGATGCCGCGTTGTCACGATGGGTCACCGCAGCTCCTGAGCCCTCTGCGTGCCCCGGGTCAATCTGGGAAGCTCATCAGCCACGGCACAGCCCTGCCAGGAGCTGGGGAGGGGGGGCTGCGGCCCTGTGCCCACCCCCAGCGCTGGCTGTGGTGGGTGGGAGCGTGAGGAGGGGTTCCAGACCTGAATGGTGCTGCCTTTGTGCCTGGCACGCTCCGCTGTGTCACCCTGTCCCCAGGGGAAGTGACAGGGAGCCCAGGGAGTGGGAGGAACTGGATGGGCTTGCACAGCGTGAGGAAGCTCCCTCTGAAGACATCAGCAGGGGAGGCACGAGGGAGAGAAAAGCTGTTTCAGCTGCCATGTGATGTTGACATAAGAATCACCAGGTAAAAAATGCCCCTGCATACAGAACGAGCTGGAAATTACGGCATTTTTCACTGCTGGGGGAGATAGGCTCGGGAATTATCTCCTGAGGGTGCTCAGCTGAGCCCTGGGGTAAAATGAACACCTCCAGCCTCTGGCTTAACCTCGCTGGGTACAAGGGGAGCCCGAAATTCCCCATGCCCAGCGCTGAGCCCACCCCTGGGAGAGCTGGAGACAATCTGTGGGTGCTTCAGCCCTCCCAGCCCCATCTCCCGTCATCGCTCGCTAACACAGCCCCTTGCCAGCGCCCGGCCCAGGGGAATCCTCATTTCCTTTGCAATAAACAGCCCCGGCCCTCGGGGCTGCCACCAGGTCCCCGAGCCCAAGGTGAGGCGGAGCTCACGTCCCCCGGCTGCTCCCCAGCCCCGGGCCCTGCCACATCCCATCCGCGGACGCACAAATGCCCGTGAGAAACCCCTGAGCGGGCTGAGGGGCACGGGGGGCTCCGGGGGGCTGCTCCCGGAGGGGCTGAGCTGCCCTAATTAGCTCTGCCATCATTAACCTCGCCTTCCCGGCCCCCGGCGGGCAGCTGGGGCAGCAGGGAAGGGTGTGCAGGATCCCGTGGGAGCAGCGACTTTCGGAGCACGGGAATCTCAGTGTGGGGGCGCTGGGCACGGTCCCCCCCGTGCCCCCTTCAACAGGAGAGGGGCTGGGTGGGCAGAGATGGGGGCAGAGGTACCGTGCCCGCTGGGTGGAGGGCCCAGGTTGCCACCCGCGGTGGGAATGAGCCCTGGCTGCGGGGACGTGTCAGATGTCACCGGCAGAGGCTGTGAGGATGAGGATGAGGATGAGGATGGTCAGGGGCCTCAGTGCCGCTCCCCCCGGGCCAGCTCCTGCTAACAGGATGTGATGGGTGGGGGAAGCGCTGTCACTCGGCATCTCTTATCCGGGAGCAGGGGGACGGCCCCGACGGGACTCGGGAGGCTCAGCCTTCTCTGCCCCCTCGGGAAACACCGTGCCACCCCCTCCGCAGCAACCAACAGCCGCACCTCATACCACAAATTAATTTATTCCCCTACCGGAGTTGTAAACAAGAAGCAGCCCCCCCCAACCCTGACCCGCCGAGAGGGGTCCCTGCCCTGAGGGGTCCCCATCGCCAGGGGTCCCCTCCACGAGGGGCCTTTCACATCCTTCCCCCCAGCCCAGAAATGTGCAAATCCAACCCCAGTGCAAAGAAAGGCTTTGGCAGGGGGAGCCCCGGGTGCCGCGAGGGGGGTGGCAGCACCCAGAGGACCCCAAAGCTTTGTGGGTTTGGGGGTGCAGAGCCTCCGGCGGCCCCCCCTCCCCTCCTAAAGGCAGCCAGCACTAGAGGGCAGCAGGGCCCGGCGCTGGGAGGGAGGCACGGAAATCAAATTAAATAATAATTCAAATACCAATAAATAAATAAATGGATGGACGGCTGGGAGAAGGGGGCGGGGGGGGGGGTTGAGTCCCTCCTCCTCCTTCTCTGGCAACGAGTCTCTCCTCCCTTTTCCCAAATGTATAAAATATATTTTGACTATCTGAGGTAAATAACGAGGTTGTAAAAAAAAAAAAAAAACCCAAAAAAAAAACCACAAGAGGGGGAGGAATGTTCCTGGTGTTTCCCCACCCTTAAAAAAATAAAGCGTCATAAATAGCTTTAAAGAAAATATGAGGATCACCCCTCTCTCTCTCACGCATTAAATATAGATTATATTATGAATTAAAAAAAATACGTTTTTCTCTCTGTTCAAAAACTGGAAAAATAGAGGAAAAAGAACGAGTTGTGCCCAAAAAGGATGAGGCTGGGAAGAGCTGCTTGCTTCCAAGAGCTCCTTCAACGTGCCTCTGAGAACGAAAAAGGGGAATCAAAACAAATCCCCGACTGCCATCGGTAAGTGAAAGATTCGGGGAGGGGGGGGGAACATCAGACGTCACTGGGGGAGCGGGAGCGGAAAGGCAGCGTGGAGGAGAAGCACCCGCAGCACACGGCCCACAGCACTTTCTGGATCTCCTGGTTCCTGAAGGCGTAGATGACGGGATTGAGCATGGAGTTGTAGGTGGCGGGCAGCAAGGTGACGTAGGTGTAGAGGGCCGGGTAGCTGTAATCCCCCAGCAGCCCGTACACGGCGAAGGGCAGCCAGCACGACGCGAAGGTGCCCAGGATGACGGCCAGGGTGGCGATGCCCTTGCGGGTGGTGACGTAGTGGGAGCTGGCCAGGAAATGCCTCTGCACGGCGATCTGGTGGGCGTGCCGGCACACGATCCTACAGATCTGCACGTACAGCTGGAGCATCGCCGCGAACACCGCCAAGAAGGAGACGGAGAGGATGATGAGGTGGCTCTTGGTCAGCGGTTTGACGATGCTGCAGGAGGAAGGCTCCTTCAGGCAGTTCCAGCCCATGACGGGCAGCAGCCCGTAGCAGATGGAGGCTCCCCAGGTGAGGATCAACATGATGTAAGTCCTGGTGACCGTCCTCTCCGAGTAGTAGGTCAGGGCGTTGTAGAGGGACAGGTAGCGGTCGATGGTGATGGTCAGCAGGCTGCTGACGCTGGCCGTGAAGGAGGTGACCAGGAGCCCCACGGTGAGCAGGCTGATCGCTTCCGACGGGATGAAGTACACGAAGGCAAAGTGCAGGATCAACCCCAAACCTGCCAGGAGGTCGGCCGTGGCCAAGCTGCCGATCAGGAGGAACATCGGGGCGCGGAAAGCCGGGGTGTAGAAGATGACCACCACCACGATGGCGTTCTCACAGGAGATGATGGTCCCCGAGACGCAGAGGACGACGTCCCACGGGTTCAAGGCGAGGGGTTGCACCACGGACTCCAGATCCAAGGAGCTGCCAGTGCCGTTCCTGGCTGAGAACCAGCCTTGCTGGCCTTCGCTGGAGTTGGGGGGCCCTTTCTCCATCATGATGGCAGAGGGTGGCTGCAAGAGCAGCCCCTCAGCACCTGCTGTCCACGAGCTGCCCCCGTGCCACCCAAAAGTTGTCCTCAGGAGGGTGGGCAGAGCAGTGTCGGTTGAGGCTGTGCTCGCTGTTTGCTCCGAGGGGATTTTTCTGGACGAGATGGTTTAGTTTTAAAACAAATAGGTGAATAAAGGGGAGGGAACGCACGCACACACACACACACACAACACCCCTGCTCCTGCCTGCCTTAGCTGCTGGGGGTTGGGCGCTGCATGATTTTGATGGATAAATCCAGGAGAGCGGGACTGGCAGTGGAAAACACCCTCCCCGGCCAGGAGTTCGGGGCCAAAGTGAGGGGATCCCGAGCAGCAGGTAAAGGGGGTGACCCCGCCCTCCCTCACCCACCCCCCCCGATCAGCACCCCAGCGGGAGCAGACACCCTCCTATCCCCTCTCACCTTGGGGGTCTACCTCTCCCCGGGCGGGCAGCACAGCCCCTGGACGAGCCTGGAGGGGAGGGGGGGGCACGGCCGCCCCTCGCCACCCTCCCCATAGCGCGGCGCTCTGCCAGAGCGGGCTCCCCCCTCTGCCGGTGCCCCCCCCGGTACCGAGCACTCACCTGCCGGGATGCCGAGCCCGGGCTGCGCTGGGCTGCCCGGCCGGGGCCCCGCTGCCATGGGCGCTGCCGAGTTATAGCGCCCGAGCGGGGCCGGGGGGGTCCGGGGGGTTCGGGGGTGACTCACGGCCCCCCCCCCCGGCCCGCTCGCCCCGCTGTGACGTCAATGGCGCGCCGGAGCCAATCAGCGCCCGGGCGGGCAGCGCGGGAGCGCGCGCGCCGCATAGTAATCGCAGCCCATTCATAAAAACAGCGCCCCCCCTCCCCCCGCCCCCTTTCCAGCCCCCCCCCTCCACCCACCCAGAGCTCCCCCGCCACCCACGGGACCCCCCCACGGGCCGGGGTCACCGCGCTGCTGGGCACCGGGGGCTGTGTCGACTCGGCCCCTCTCCCCGCAGTGCGGAGGTCTGGGGGGCTCCGCTGTGGAGGGGGCGGCCCGGGGTTCGGGGGGATGTGGGGTGATCGAGGATGGGTCCTGTCCTGCCCCCGCACAGCCGGGGCTGAGCAGCGCCCTCGCCTCTCCCCGTGGGTCCCCGCGGCCCGGCTTTCCCACACCGGGCTGAATAATTCATGGCCAGGAGAAGCGGGAATGCCCGGCCGGGGGTGCTGCGGGAAGGGCTGGCCGGGAGCCCTGCCCCGGAGAGGAGGAGGAAGGAGAAGGCTGCTCTCCTCCAGACTCTCCCCCCGCGCCTGTTCCTCGAAGCCCACGCCATGTCCCCGCCGAGAGAGGGGTCCGGACCGCGGCTCTGCTGCGACCCCGCGGGACTCAGGAGACCCCGGTGGTCTCGGGCACCCCGGACTCCGCTGGCTGCGGGGGACCCGGGCAGAGACCGGGGTGGGGATGGCTCCGTTCGGTTCGGTTCGGTTCTGTCCAGCCTGGCTGGAGCTGTTGGCGGTGCTGAGCGGAGCCGGCCCGGGGGGAGCGGGCAGCGCGTGTGCGGTGAGCGCGATGCGTGCGGGGTGTGCGGGCTGTGCGGGCTGTGCGGGCTGTGCGGGCTGTGCGGGGTGTGCGGGGTGTGCGGGGTGTGCGGGCTGTGCGGGCTGTGCGGAGTGTGCGGGGTGTGCGGGGTGTGCGGAGTGTGCGGGGTGTGCGGGGTGTGCGGGCTGTGCGGGCTGTGCGGGCTGTGCGGAGTGTGCGGGGTGTGCGGGGTGTGCGGAGTGTGCGGGCTGTGCGGAGTGTGCGGGCTGTGCGGGGTGTGCGGTGCGTGCGGGGTGTGCGGGGTGTGCGGGCTGTGCGGGCTGTGCGGGCTGTGCGGGCTGTGCGGGGTGTGCGGGGTGTGCGGGGTGTGCGGGCTGTGCGGGGTGTGCGGGCTGTGCGGGCTGTGCGGGCTGTGCGGGGTGTGCGGGGTGTGCGGAGTGTGCGGGGTGTGCGGGGTGTGCGGAGGGTGCGGGGTGTGCGGGGTGTGAGGGGTGTGCGGGGCACGGGGCGTGCAGCTGTGCGCAGGTGTGCGGTGTACACAGCATGTGCGAGTGTGTACAGGTGTGCGCAGGTGTGCACAGACGTGCGCAGGTGTGTACAGGGGGTGCAGTGTGTGCAGCCCGTGCTGCCCCGGCTTTCCCACGGCCCACGGGGGGATGTGGGTGCGATGTGGGGGGGACGCCCCTGGTGAGAGACCCCCGCACCCCGGGCCGGGCCTGCCGGGGCGGGGCGGGGCGGGGCGAGGCGGGGCCGCCCCCCCCCTCCCCCGCCGGCGGGGCCGCCTCCCGCGGGCGCGCATCGGCTCCGCTCCGCTCTCCCGGGAGATCCGCGGACACACCTCCCGCTGGGACCGTGCCGAGCCGGGCTGAGCCGAGCCGGGCCGGGCCATGGCCCCGCCGGGTCCCGGGGCGCTGCGCTGCGCGCTCCTGTGCGCGCTGCTCTGCGCGCAGGGAGCCGCTCCCACCCGCGCAGGTACGGCCGGGGGGCGCGGGAGGGGAGCGCGGGGCTTTACAGCTTTGGGGCAGCTGAACTTTTTTTTTTTTTTTCCTGTGTGTGGGGGTTTGGTTTTTCTCAGGGGTTCCTCTCGCCCTCAGGGGACTCGGTCCCTGAGTTCGGTTTGGAGGAGAGGGACCCCTGCTCCCGCTCCCAGCCGTGCTCCGGGGGGGTCGGGACCCCTCAAGGACCACGGGGGGTGCGCTGGGCTGCAGCGGGACGAACGGTGTGCAGGGCCCAAGCTCCTCTCCAAAAAGTGTGGGGATCTCGTGAACCGCGGTGGGGAGAGGGGAACGGAGCCGTCGCCTCCTTCCCGAGGTGCTGCAACTCCGGGCATTAATTATGCAAACCCCAGGCTTCCTTCTGCTCCCCCTCTCCCATCCCCCTGCTGCTGCGGGGAGACATTTCCACCCTGACTTATCCCAGCGGGACCCACGCGTGTTCCCAGAGCACCCACGGGAGTGGGGCTGCCCTCAGCCGGCCCCGCAGCCCCCCTTTATCCCCCTCCCTCCCCACACCTGACGGCAGGAGCGGGAGCTGGCAGCGCTGGGCTCCAACGTCTGTTCCTGCGCCTGCCGCGATAAAAATAAATTATAAACCTGCCCAAACCCTTGCGAACAAAGTCCTACTTTCCCATTGGCTCCCGGCAGGTCTCCAAATGCTGGAAGGGGGGGCCAGCGGCGTGCCCACCTCCCCCTCCCGTAGCCATGGCAATGGGGCCGCAGCATCTCCGCTTCCTGCCTTAGGCCGCCTGTTGCCCCCTCGGCTTTTCCTGGCAGTGAAGGGGAAAGGGCTTTTCTATCAGGCGCCCAGGGCTTCTAGGGAACGCTAAAAGCTGGGGGTTACAGCTGGTCCCTAAAGGGGAGCCTTGTGCTCGCTCCGTCCCCCGAGGAGCCGGTCCGGGGGAATGCCAGCTCCCAAAGGCCTCCTGAGATCCCTGAGAGCCTGGAAACACACCCGGCGTGGGGAATGGCTCCCGGCTCTTTCCCGGGATGGTGCAGACGCGGGCGTGGGACGCAGAGAGGTGCAGGCAGAGCCCGGCCGCAGCTCGCCGCAGCCTCCCTCGCCGAGAGTCAGCGCTGTAAATTAATGATGAGCGTGTGTGGGGAAAGAGCGGCTCCGCAAGCACCGGAGTGACTCACAGCCTCAGCGGGCCGGTGGGAACGGGGGTCCCGCGGGATGGCCGGGGTGGGCAGAGGATAACCCCCACCAGGCTGGAGCTGCCGCCTCATCTCATTTCAACCCCCGCCAAAAGATCCCGGCGCTGGGGCTGGGGGTGTTCCCTGCCCTGGGGGTGATGGGTGAGCCCCGTGTGAACCGGGGGGGTGCTGGGAGCTGTGGGGTGTCCCCTGGCTGGAGGGCCGGGGGTGCTGCGAGCACCCCATCGGCACGGGGCTGTTGGGTTTGGTGCTTTGGGATCTGCCTTCATCGCTCCCGCTGCATCGTCAGAATTTCCCCTCTGTGGAGCTGGGGGGGTCCAGCCCCCACCCCGCTGCGGCAGGGATGGGCACCGGCCCTGCCCTCACCGCTTTTCCCTGGCTTTGGCAGGAGAGTGTGGCAAGCTGAGGTCCTGCGAGATGTGTACAGCCAGCAGCCGCTCCCACAACAGCACCGACTGCGTCTGGGTGGGCTGCGGGACCCCCGAGGAGCCAGGTGAGGGGCTCGGCTGGGTGGGCACAGAGGGGGGCTCTCATCAGCCCTCCCCAGCCCCTGTCACTGCACCGGGGCCGTGCCCGGGTGGTGTTGGCACTCAGCACCTTTGGATGCCCAGTCCCAGCTGATTTCACGGTCCAGGTTCATCTCAGAGGTTTACAAAGCCCCTCTTTGCAGCTCTGAGCCCCTCCTGCCAGCCCCTCAGGTGGATGCTCACCCCTGGGAATGAACCCCCTCATCCCAAACCCTCAGGTGCCCGGGGCAGCCCCGGGCCTGAACAGCTGCACTGGTTTGGGATCCTCGGGACAACTCTGCTCCCTCTTCCCGCAGAAACGGGGAGCTGCGTGCAGAGAGGGTCAGCGGTGCGGGAGACCTGTGCACTCTACAACACCAGCACCCTGTGCCGAGGTAACCCCAGACCCCCAAACCCCCCCAGACCCTCTGACCTTCGGGACAGAGGTGCTGCTGCGGGTTCAGGGGCTATGGGGATGAAATCCCACTGGGACAGGGGCATGGCTTGAGGACATGTGGCAATGTCCCTTGTCACCCTTTACCTCCTTCCCTGTGTCCCTGCCCTCTCCAGCACTGAAGTCACACACGGAGGAGCCTCCACAATCCCACAGCAAGGAGCCAGTGACACACTCCACAAGTGAGTGGGCCTGGGGAGGGGCGGGGGGCAGTGGGATGGGGGTCCTGGGCGCCCCAGGGATCAGTGACTGGTCCCAGCAAGGCACTTCCCTCTATTTCACACCCCTTTGGGAGGGATCCGTGGATGTGCCGGCTGTCCCGGGTCACAGCTCTGTCCCTGTCCCCTCTCCCTGCGCTGGGCAGTGCAGTGACTCACGGCACCCATCAAGAGCAGGCCCTGGTTCCCAGATCCTTGCTGGGAATCGCCACCTCCGGCCTGGCTGGGAGTGGAGGGGCCTCTTCCAGCAAGCGGGAACTGGAGAGCGCTGGGCTCATTACAGTGGGTAACCAGAGCCTGGAGCCTGCTGAATTATTGATCCCACTGGGATCCTTTTGCCACTGGCTCCTTTCCCGCAGCTCCAGCTGCTCTGGCACGGGAAGGGGCTGATGTCCCCACATCCGTGTATTGGTGGGGACATCCCAGCCCCATTCCTCCCTGTGCCGCCACTGGTTCCTTCACGCACCCCAAACCCCCTCTCTTGTACTCACTGACACTCGGAGATGCCAACAGCGCCCATAACTCCCCAAACCTCCCCTTCTCCCTGGCCACCAGGGACCACCACCACCACCAGCGCCCCGCTGACGGGCAGCCCTGAGTTTCACCCTCCCGGCTTCGACACAGCGAGTTTCATCGGGGGCATCGTGCTGGTGCTGTGCGTCCAGGCCGTCGCCTTCTTCATCATCAAGTTCATCAAGTCAAAGGACAGCACCTACCAGACTCTGTAAGGGCCCCGTGCTCCCACCGGGATCTGGGGAGGGGGGACCTGGGCCAAGCCCACCCTAAAACCAAGTCTGGGGTCACCCCGGGGTGTGTCCTGTCTCTCCGCTGTGTCGTGGCTCTTTGTGCCAGTCCATCCCCACCCTGCAGGGGACGATTTGGGAGGTGGAGGTGTTCCTGTCCCCCTGTCTGTCCCCGTGCCGCTGTCCTCCTGTCCTGTCACCTCCTCTGTCTGTCACCTCCTGCTCCGAGCCCCGCAGGGAGCGGGAGAGCCCCAGATCCGTCCCTCAGAGCTGAGTCCAGCGCTGCTCCGTGCTGTCCCCGGGGATCGCTGTGGCTAACGCGGGGGGCTGTGCCCCCTCTCTCTTTCCTTCCACGCTGCCAGAGAGGACAATCAGTAGGTTCTGGGTGCCGTGGGGAGGGGGGTGTCCCCCCGCACCCCCAGAGCTTCACCCTTCGCTCGCACCTCCCCGGGCAGAGGGTGGGGCGTGGATTTTCCCTCCTGGCTTGCATGACGGGTGTTTTCCAGCTGGTTTCGCTGTTTCCTCTGAGCTGTTAGGGATGGAAGGGAAGGGAAGGGGGTCCCCCCGCCCCCTTTCTGGCATGGAGCCCCTCAGGGCTGTGGCCCCAGAGAGGTTCTTCCACCCGGGTGAGATGTCCCCAGTGCCCCCAGCCTCACCGCAGCAGGGTGCAGCCCCTCGCCCTGAGCCTCCTTGGCAGCACGGCAACTGCAGGGCTCCCAGTCTGGCCCCAGTTTGGCCCCAGTTTGGCCCCAGTTAGCACCCAGCAGCCCCTTCCCACTCTCGGCACCCCCTGCCTCCCCACAGCCTCGAGGCTCGGGGGCTCCCCTCATCTCCTCCTGGACTCCTGGGTGTTTTTCCCTCTGGCATTTTGGCTGGAGCACCCAGCCGTGCCCTGACACCCCCCTGCCCGCCAGAGGAGCGGAGCCAGGGCCTTGCTGTGTGCTTTTGCTGTGCCTCTGTGTGCTCCGGGGGGGCTTGGGGGGGGGGGGTGTCCCTCTCCCCCACCCTCTTTCTGTGTGCTGTTTTGGGGAGGGGGCTGCGTGTCGTGTGCCGTGGGGTGACGCTTGTAGCTCGGGCTGCCCCCCATTAAACTCTGCCAGGTGGTGTCTGCGTTGTGTCCGGGGGTGGCTGCGGCTGGGGGGGTGCAGGGGATCCCCGGGGGGGCTGCGAGGGGCCGGGTGAAGCCCCCCAGGACCTTTCCTGCTACGTCTCCTCTCTGTCCAATGCACCAGGATCTGAGCTCCCTGCGCCTCCAGGCTGGGGGGGGGTCGCTGTCCCCGTCCCCCCCGGGTGAAGAGGCCACCGTGGTGTCACCGTCCCCCCTGCACAGACCCCCCCCACACCACGACTATGCAAAGCTGGGGACACCAGGGTGGGACAGGTCACCCCGGGGTGCTCCCGGGGGATGCAGGGGGGCCCATCCAGCCCCGAATTCCACCTTTGGCCCCCACACGCCCGGGGGGCACGAGGCACCCAGGAATCAGAGGACACGTGGCTGTGGGTGGCAGTGGGGGATCATCCCCTGGCCCCAGCCCCGAGCCCGAGCTGGAACAACGGGGACAGAAACCAATAAAGGATTTTCCTGTAATTCCTGGTGTCGGTGTCATTGTCACCCAGCTCCTGCCACCCCAGGCGTGGGTGATGTCCTGGGAGATTCTGGTTGCAAAAAATCCTTTGGGGATGTTCGTGCCCACAGGCTGGTGTTGGTGGGTGGCCCCAAGTGACTCCAGTCCTCCCAGTACCCAGGAACCAGTGTGGGTGTCCCAGTGGGACAGGGCAGCCCAGGGTGGAGTATCCCAGTAAGAAAAGGGGGATTCTGTCAGAGCAGTGACCCCCCCAACCCCACCCAGGGCTGCGACAAGGCCACCAGAGTCCCAGGGCTGCCACCCCAGGGGCTGGAAGGACGGAGATGGGGGGCACAGCCCCATGCTGGGAGCAGCGCGATGCAGCAGCTCCAGCCCCACAGCAGAGGGAGAAGCCAGGGTACGGTGGCCAAGGCAATAAACAGCCACCAGCTGTGCCCACGGCAATAAAAAGCTGCCAGATGTGCCCTCAGGTGTCACTTCATTGCTGCTGGAAGGGGAGGGCACAGACCCCAGTGATGCCCCAGGTCTCCACCCCTCCGAGCCCACACTCGCAGCCGGTCCTTGGGGGCTACGCCCGGGGGATCAGGTTGGTCCGCAGGGGGAGCAGCGCTTCCACCCAGCGCCCGGGCTGCTGCAGCAGCTGCTTCCACACGCCCTGCTCCTCCGCCGTCGAGTCCATCCAGCCCACGGGCAGCCCGTAGCTGCTCCCTGCGGAGGGAGCACCCCGTCAGCCCCGAGCCGCGGCGCTGGGGACGCCCGGAGGGGCCGGGGACGCCCGGAGGGGCCGGGGCTGCCCTCCCGCTCACCCGTGCCCAGGCTGAGGCGGATGCCGCCCAGCTGGCGCTTGGAAAAGGCTTCGTGGTGCCAGAGGGTGAACTCGGCGCACGCCTCGGCCAGGTCCTTGGCCTGGAAGCCGTCGTACACCATGGTGTGGTTGAAGAGGGGGTTCAGGCTCCGCTTCACCACCCGCGTCTTCTGGCGGCTGGCCTTGCTGTCATCCGGCAGCACGTAGCTGGGGTGACGCCGGGGTGAGGGGGGCACACCCTGGCGGCCCCTCCGGGCTCCCCCGGGGTGTCACCCCCGCCCTTACCACTGCACGAAGGCGTCCACGGTGCCGCTCTGCAGCGGGACGAGGCTCTGAGCGTCCTTCACCCAGATGTGCAGCTCTCCCGTGGGTGGCATCCCCCCTCCTGTGGGCCAGAAGGGTCAGGGGGCACCCTGCCATGCCCGACCCCCGGCTGCCCACGGGCCCCTCTCACCTTCCGAGCCGGCGGGGATGAACTTCAGCGCCAGGTTGAGGTTTCCCCGGCTGGCGAGGCCGTCGGAGGGGATGGGCATCTGCGGAGGACGGGGGTGGGGTTACGGGGGCGGTGCGCGAACAGCGGGGCCGGGGAGGCGAGGAGCTCACCCGTGGCTGGAGACTGAACCACTCGGGGCGTGTGTTGGCCCAGTCCCAGGCGCCCAGGGCCACCTCCACCTCGCCCAGGAAGAGGTTCCTGCCCAGGCTGTCGTGGTGCCACACGGAGAGGTTCAGGGTCCGGCCCTGCAGGTCCCTCTTCTCCAGCTTGTACTGGCGGGGAGGGGACACGGGGTGAGATTATCCACGCCCACCCACCCAAATCGCACCACGGGTGGGGGTGGATAATCCTCCAGCTCCACGCCAAAGGAGCGTTCGGAACCTTGAGGGTCTCGTTGAAGACGGGATCCAGGCTCCTCTTCCTCACGGCGGTCTTGCGCTTGCTGCGGTGGGACTTGTCCGGCAGCAGGTACGTCTTGATGTACCTGGGGCCAAAAAACGAGCTGTGGGCAGCGGGGGGCCGGAGAGGGCATCCCCCGGGCAGTGCCAGCGGGGCCTGGGGCACTCACGGGTCCGAGCGCTGCCTCTTGGCCTCGGCCAGCTCCCGGCAGCGCAGGACGTGCACCTGCAGCTCCTTCTTGGCCGGGTCGTAGCGCAGGGAGAACTGCACGCAGCCCCGCACGGCCACCCTGCCCAGCTCCCCTTCGCTGTACAGGCTCATCAGGCTCCCGCTCAGCTGCGGGGGGGTGACACCGTCAGGGGGGCTGGGGAGGTGCCCCCCACCCACTCACCCCAGCCCCAGTACCCAGCCCCAGTCCTGTACCGTGGAGGAGCTGAGGCTGGACACGGAGGAGCTGGTTCTCAGCAGGCTCGGGGGGCTGTGGCCGTTCTGTGGGGACAGCGGGGCCGGGGGGGTCTGATCCGTCTGGGGCGTCTCTGGTCTCTGGAAATGCAAAGCGGGGTCAGCTCCAGCCCTATAAAACCCCACACACCCCCTCCAAAACTCCTTACAACTCTCTCCAGCTCCCCCAGTCCCATAGAGACCTCCCAATCCCATAGAGCGCCCCCAGTCCCATACAGCCCCCCAGTCCCATAGAATCCCCCAATCCCATACAGCCCCCCAATCCCATAGAGCCCCCCAGTCCCATCAAGCCCCTCCCAATCCCATAGAGCCCCCCAATCCCATAGAGCCCCCCAGTCCCATAGAATCCCCCAATCCCATAGAGCCCCCCAGTCCCATAGAACCCCCCAGTCCCATAGAGACCCCCCAGTCCCATAGAGACCCCCAGTCCCATAGAATCCCCCAATCCCATAGAGACCCCCCAGTCCCATAGAAACCCCCAGTCCCTTCAAGCCCCTCAATCCCACAGAGTCCCCCCAATCCCACAGAGTCCCCCCAGTCCCACAGAGTCCCCCCAGTCCCATAGAGCCCCCCAGTTCCACACATCCCCGCCAGCCCCCGTCCCACCTGCCCGGCGCTGTGGCTGCCGTGTGCCGAGTCCGGCTCCTGCTCCTCATCCTCCTCCGTGCTGCAGCAGCTCCCAGCTCCCGTGTCACCTGCGAGGACGAGGGCAGGGTGGGAGGGGGATCCCCTTTTCAGCCAGAGCAGTGAGGTGAAGGGCCGCAGTGGGGGGGCAGTGAGCAGTGCTGGGGGGCTCCAGCCCCCCAAAGCTCCCCAGCACCGACCCCCCCACCCCAGGTACCTGTCTGGGCCGGGCTGTCCTGCTCCCTCGCCGCGATGTCACCCTGCAGCAGGGGCTGTGACACCGGGGACCCCTCCACGGCCGGAGCTGGGGGGCTGGGCTGTGAGGGAAAGGATGAGAACGGGACCCCGGGCACCCCCTCCTCCCCCACCCACCCTCTGTGTTCCGGGGGACACGAGGAGGGATGAGCCACGGGACACCCCAGGGGACATTTTGTGGGACATTTCCCGTCACTCCCCAGGGCTCGGGATCGCTCCAAGCGCAGCACAATCTTGGGATGGCCCTGGGGGTGCTGCGGGGTGACCCCCACCCATCTCTGGGGTGTCAGGTGCTGCTCAACCCACACCCCAGGGACCCACCTGGGGCTCCGTGGGCTCCGGCACCTCCTCTGTGGGGGAACTGCGGGAAGAGAGCGCCATTAGTTTGGTCTAGATGGTGGGCAGCCAGACACCGGGATGGTGGGAGACACTGGGACAATGGACAGATGGACACTGGGATAGTGGACAGCCAGACACCGAGAGAGTGGGAGACACTGGGATAATGGACAGCTGGACACTGGGATAATGGACAGATGGACATTGGGATAGTGGACAGCCAGACACCAGGATGGTGGGAGACACTGGGATAATGGACAGATGGACACTGGGATAGTGGACAGCCAGACACCGGGATAATGGACAGATGGACACTGGGATAATGGACGGATGGACACTGGGATAGCGGACAGATGGACACAGGAATGGTGGACAGATGGACACAGGAATGGTGGACAGACAGATGCTGGGATCATGGGACACACTGATGGACAAATGGTGGACAACCAGACCCTGGGATGATGATGGGCACACACCAGGCCTGACTGCACCGACCCCTCCTCCAGGGGTCCTGCTCCCCCTCCAGCCCCCTGGTGCCACCCCCAGCGCGCACCGGTGGGATGTCACCACCCCCGGGGCCCCGGTGGGACAACAGCCTTCCTTCCCTCACCTCTCGTCCGTCTCCAAGGCACCATCCTCATCCTCCTTCTCCTCTGCCGACGGCTCGTCGATGGCCTCCAGCTCGCCCAGACTGGGGCCGCGTTCCAGGTCCCCCGTTCCTGGGGACATCAGGGAGCTCAGGCCCGGCTCCCACCTTCCCCGTGCCCCCGTGCCCCATCCCTCGCCTACCCCGGGGCCGCCTCCTGCGGCGGATGGAGGCTCGGACGAGGTCGGAGCCCAGGTGGTGCTGGTGGCGCTGGGCGCGGGCGTCGCAGAACCAGTCCCCGGTGAGGCTCCGCAGCCGCGCCGGGTCCGACACCGACTTGCGGAGCTTGCTGGTGGGCGGGAGGGGGACATTGGGACCCCACCCCGGCACTGCCATCGGCCCCTGCGCCCCGATCGATGGAGCCGCCCCAACAGGGCCTGGGGGACAGCAGCCACCGCCTGCCAGGGCCTTTGGGACCCTCGGTGCTTCTGCGACAAACCGGGGGCTTCCCCCTGCCCGAGGGCAGTGGGTGAGCAGGTGAAAAAGGGACCCTCGGCCTGGCTGCTCTGTCCCCAGGGGCTGACGGCTCCTGGGGGGTCCGTGCTGTCCCCAAGGCGCTGTCACACCAGCGGGGACCCCCAGCCCACCTGATGCGCCCCTCCTCTCGCCGGCGGAGCTGCCAGTCCCGGTGCAGCACCCGGGCGATGCAGCTCCGCTCCTCCTCCGTCAGGAAGCTCAGGTCCAGCAGCGCCTCGGGCTCCAGGGCCATGGCGGGGCTTGGGGACAGCCCGGGGACAGCCCGAGGGGCCGGCCCGGGCGGGGACACGGGGTGCTCAGCGTGCCGGGCGTGCACCAGCGATGCCAACATCGCGGCGGGCACCTGGGGGCCGCTGCGGAGGATCCCCCCCGCTCATCCTGCTGAAAGGACAAAGGGCGGAGGAGCTCAGCCCACGGCCGCAGCCGAAACCCCGCCGCCACCCCACCGGCGACAAACGGGGAGCGGGACCATGCCCAGGGTGCCGAGAGAAGGGCTCAGGCTCGGGGAGGGCTCGGGGACACCCGCGGCTCCTCCCGCTGCCGGCTCCGTGCCCGGCCGGCCCTGCCCGCCCATCCTGCCCGCCGCCTGTTTGCCCAGCGTGTTTGCTCAGGGCTGGCTCTGCCCCTGCCCGCTTTCCCAGGGCTTCACCGGGTGCCAGGACACACGCACAGATGGCGGAAGGGGCCTGGCTGCCCCCCGCGATGGGCTGAGACCGTACCCAGCTCATCACATCTCCCAGAGGGGTCTTGCCCCACGCCCGGCGTTGCCTCACCACGGCCCTTCCTGTCCCCGGCGTTGGGAAAGCGCTGCCTTGGTGTCACCGAAGGGCAGGAAATTGCAGCAGCCGTGGGGCAGGATCAGCCTGGAACCCCCCCGGGCACCCCCCGGGCACCCCCGGGTTCCTGGGCACCCACGGAGCCAAGCCTCGGCACGGCTGGGGTGTCCCACCCTCACCAGTGGCCCTGTCCCCGGCCCCAAAGGTGACTCTGACCTCACCCCACGGGTGGCCCTGTCCCAGCCCCGGGGGTGTCACACATCCCCCAGGGTTGGGGGACCCCAGCGTGCTCCAACCCCGGCACAGCCCGCAGCAATCCAGCACCAGGGACCCCCCATCCCACACGGGGGACCCCCGACACCGCCCGGCCCCCCCGGGGAACCCCGACACCCACCAGCCCCCTGCCCCGCCGTGGGGCTGGGAGGGGGCTCGGGGGGCACGAACCGGCTCTCCCCGGGCTGCGGTGATGCTGCCGCCGTCTCCCCGCCGCAGCCGCTCGTATCCTGTTTACTGCCGGCACACGGGGGGGGTTCCCCCCACCCCGGAACAGAGCCGCCACCTAAAAATGTCACCTAAGTGTGAGCAGGGCGCTGCGATTCGCCCGGATCCTTGTGGGGTCCCCAAAACCGAGCCGGGAAGAAGCGCACACAGAGGGGTGCTGGGCTGCCGGCCCCCCACCCTGCGCGGGGACCAGTCAAACCAGTCCAACCTCCCCAGCCAGCCACAGCCGGGGGTTGCACGCCCCCCTTTTTTCACTGCAGGCAGCCCGACAAGATGGAAGGGGGGGGCGGGTCCGGAGGGCCTGAAACCCCCCCACACCCCCTCCCCAAAACGCACCCGCTCCCAGCCCCTCCTGGGTGACCCCCACAGCGCCCCAGGAACCGGCGGACCCCAGGCGCCCCCAGCACAGCCCGGGGCTGCCCCACAGCCGGGACACCCTGGGCTCCTCCCAGCGCCAGGGACCCCATCACGGGGGCCTCAGACCCCGGCCAGCCCCAGGCCTCTGGCACAGCGTGGGGACAAGACAAACCACCCCTGAAATGCGTGACGCGGAGCCCCCAGCCCGCCCTTCTCCCTGGGGAGCAGAGCGGAGGAGTGGGGGGCGTGTGCAGCCCCCCAGGTGGGGCCGGAGCAGCCGGGCCGCACCCCCACCCCACCCCAGGCGGCCGTGCAGCCCCTCCGCAGCGGGTTCAGCCCCACGCCCCCACTTACCTGCACAGGTGGTGGGGTCTCCGCGGCTCGTTGCCCCCCCCCAGCACCCCACGGGGACCCCGGTGGGTGCGCGGTGCCCGCGGTCCCCGCCCCTGGCTGGGTGCTGTGCCCGGGGTGACTCAACCGCAGCCCTGCGAGCGCCTCCGCGCCCGGCGGCACGAAAGCAGGGACTGGAGCCAGCAGCACCCGCCGGACGGGACTGAACTGGGCTGAACTGGGCTGAACTGGGCTGAGCTGGGAGGCGTCAGGCGCCTGGGAAGGGGTGGCGCAGCGAGGATGCACCCCGGGACAGGGAGACCCCAAACCTGGTGGAGACTCCGGGGTGCGGAAAAGGGGATGGGGTGGGAGATGTCCCACCCTGGTGTCCCACGGCGGGATGGGGGCAGGATGTGCCTCTGGGGCTCCTGGGAGAGCGCCTGGGCTGTACTGGGGGGACTGGTCTGTGCTGGGCATGGGGGGAGCAGTACATGTGCAGCCCCCTGAAGCCCCCCACCCCAAAAACCCAGCGTGGAGCAACGCCGGGTCCCTGGGGCTTTGCAGGAACCCCAGGGTGTCCCCGGCTCCACGGCTGCCATCCCATAATGCATTCCCAGCCCACGGGACAGCCCCAGCCCCCTCCTCAAACCGTGGTACCCCTCAGCCCCCTCCAGCCCCACATTCCCTATCCCACGGATGTATCCAGCCCCACAACCCCCACCCTGGGGGGAACAATCCCATCTTGCTCAGGCCTGCCCTGGGTGCTCAGCCCCGGGCAGGATGGGGCCAGCAGTGCCAGGCAGGGACAAACCTCAGGCAGGAGCACCGCAGCAGGACCTGTGCCTCAGTTTCCCTCGATGCCGGAGGGAGAGCAGCTGGCTGCTGGTTCAGGCTCCCCCCCGCAGCTTTAATGCGAGGTGGCAGCGCTTACCGAGCACAGGACGGCAAGAAAAGGGGATTATTTTTAGCCTGGTTTCTCAGGAAATGAGACTTCAGCAGTGGCTTCGCGTGTCTGTCCGTGAGCAGCTCTCCTCTTCCTCCCCTTGCAGGGCGCTCGCTGCTCAGCTCTGGTGAAGGGGGGTCCCAGAGGAATGGGATCCCTGCCGTGGGTGTCCTGGGAACGCAGCCAGGCCTCTGCAGGGCAACAACGATGGGAGGACACTCGAGTCCCTCGTGGGCTGGGGGCTCAGCTCTGGGTCACCCTGGGTGGGCACCCGGCCCTTTCTGAGCATCCTCTGCTCCTGCAACACCCAGAGTGAGGAACATTTCTGGGATGGAGAAGGGCGCAAGGGGCAGTGGGACATCCTGCAGCGTGTCCCACCCTGTCCCTGCTGACCCAGAGGTGCAGAGTTTTGGGGTCTCAGCCACAGCCGGTGGGGTTGGGGGGACAGAGGCTGCCCCAGCCCAGTGACAGGCGGTGACAGCCGGGAGCGCCCTGGCCAGCAGCACACCTGGGCCAGGTGCCGGGCCAGCCCTCGGGGATGCTTTCCCTTGCAGCCACCTCCCGGAGCGGCGTCGGAGGAGCGGCCCCCGGTGCCGGCAGGGTCCGGGGCAGGCACGGGGCGGGTTCTGTCTCATTTCGGCACGCCGTGGGCAGCCCCGAGCCGGCGCTGCCGAGGAGCGAGTCCCGGCCTGCTCCCAGCCCTCTTCCCTCCAGGACTTGCTCCTCGGGTCCGGGAGGTACAGGCAAGTCTGGTTCTCCTGGGGGGAAACTGGGGCAGCAGCGTGAGCTGGAGCACGGGTGGAGGCCCAGCAGTGGATTTCTGGGCGGTGGGGCAGCCCTTGCAGCACAGCACCCCGGCTTTGACGCTGCTACGTGTTCCCCCGAAGGCATGGGGCCACCTGGCCCTGTCCCTCTCCGGGGATCTCAGCTTTCCGTGCCCTCTGCCCTCCCAGAGCCTTTGATGTGGCACTCAAGCGCTCCCCGGACACAGGAGCGGTGCCATAACCCGCTGGGACAGACCCCAGTTCCCACAGGGATGGACCCCAGCTCTCACGGTGACAGACCCCAATCCCTCGGGCTGGGAGCCCTTCGCTTGCACCGCGTTTAATTTTTTATTTCAAACCCCCACACCAGAGCCGGGACCCGGAGGCGATCCCAGCCGTGGCTCTGGCTGGGAATGACACTCGAGGCCCGGCTGGGAGCCCAGCGCTGGCTCTTACAGCCCCTTCCCTTCCCCTGCCTGGGAAACAAGGGCGTGAGGATAAGGAGAGATCCACAGCCTGGGAGGCACCGCAGCCCCCGGCAGCTCCCAGAGCTCCCAGTGCGCCGGGATATCGCTGCCGGGGGAGCCCTTTGATGCACCCCCAAAGGGGGTGACCCCTGGGACCCCTCCCCTCCTGCCAGCTGCGGGGAAGTGACCCCACTTCAAAGGCGGCTCCCCGGCGGTGACATTCCCGGCTCCAGGGCGGTGACATTCCCGGCTCCCCGCGGGGAGGGGGGTCGGTGGCAGACCCCCGGCCCTGCTGCCAGCCTGGCGGGGGTCGGTCACACTCGGCCGGGGCTGTGGGGGAAGCAGCGGGGTCGCTCCGCGATGAGGGTTCAGGTCATGTGGCAGCTGGGATGGATCCTGACATTCCATTCTGCAGCATTCCTGGCTCCCGGGGCTGGGCTGGCCGCGCTGAGCCGGGAGAGGAAAAAGGAGGAAAAGGAGGAAAAGGAGGAAAAGGAGGGGGGAAAGGAGGAAAAGGAGGAAAAGGAGCAGGGCTCGCACAGCAGCCTCGGCGCTGGGGGTGTCCGGGGTATCTGACCAGGACGGTCTGGGCACACTCGGAGCGGCCGCTTCCCTCTGTCCCCACATTCCGAGATCTGAACCCCTCGGCTCAGCTCCCACGCACTCAGATTCCCCGCAGCTCCCGGCAGCAGGAGATTGTTGGGAAAATCCTGCCAGGCTTGGGAGGCGGGCAGGGTCCCCTGCGGTCCCGGGGGCTTTGGCATCCTCACCTCGCCTTCCAGCGACAGATGTGTGCGGGATAAAACCCTCGCAGCCGCTTGGCATCCTGCAGGAGCTGAGGCTGCCTGCCCGGAGCGGCTGAGAGGGAGGATCCAGGTGGTTTTCCATAAAATGGCTGCACCATGAAATCCCCTGGCCTTGGACACAAGCGAATTTTAAGGCTGATGGACTCCCCCCCACCCACCAGCTCCAGCCTCTGGATATCAGATGGAACAGAAAATCAGTGGCTGCATCTGCAGTCAGCGGGCACAGCTTTGCCTGCTCTCAGTCCAGGCAGCAGATCCTGCTGGGAGAGGGGAAAATGAGTCTGGATCTTTGCTTCCAGCAGCCCCAGGGCCAGGACAGGCGTCCCCTCCCCCGGGAAGATGGGTCTGGGAAGGGAAAGGAGCTGGGAAAGCAGGAAAAAAGGACACAGGAGAGACAAAAGGGAAGCTGTTCACAGCGGAAGGGAATCGACCTTGGAAAAAAAAGCATCTCCCACCCCAGAACATCTGGCCGCCCCTGCCCAGGCATCGAGACCCGGCATTGAATCCCACAGGCTTTTCCTGCACTGCAGGGATGGGGAATTCTCCTGCCCCCCAAACCCCAAACACAGCAGGGGTGTGAGTTTTCCTTGGAGCAGGGAAAAGGGCGAGGTCATAACGCCAAAGGTGTGGGAGCCTCAGGATGCGGCTCCTTTGGGCAGGAGAGGGGCCAGGGCCCCGTGGGGCAGGGGAGATCCTGATCCCAACCCCGCTCTTGGCTGAGAGGAAGGAGGAGATGCAGCACTTGGAGATATCCACAGAAATCAGTTTATTTCCCTGCCGTCGGGATTATGAAACCACAGAAGCAGAGTTTAAATATTTACAAAGAAATCCAGCGCCCCGCAGAGATGAAGGGAACAAAGGATGAGGGATGGGGGCTCGCCCTCGCCATTCCAAACTCCGCTCTGGTAAAAAGCATCAGGAGCAAACGAGAGGGAATTTTACAGCGGGGTTTTGGAACTCCAGGGGCCCCCTGACACCCCCAAGTCTCAGCTTTGGCAATTCTTGTAGAGCTCGTGGATAAAACACGGACAGGATGGGCCGGGGGGCTCGAGGTTATTGCTGAGGGTGGATCCAGCCCCGGGGCCGGGCACTCCAAGGAATCAACACACAGGGAAAGCATTCCCCTCTCCCACCCGGCTGGCTCGCCCTGGGCAGCGGCTCCTGGGCGGAGCACAGAGCTGGAACACTCCGTCCTTTCATCCCGGTTCTCTTTGATGAGGATTTCGGCGTTCAAGCAGCCGCAGGCCCAGCACCCTCCATCCCGTGCTCTCGGCACAGGAAGGGAAGGCGTGCAGAGAACAGCCCCGGCGACGTTTCAGCTCCAGGTAGATGGGGAAGGCCACAGTGGGGTGACACAGGAACGAAAATGAGCAGGAGGCAGAGGAGGGGATTTAAAAGTGACCGAGGAAAAGGGGAAAAGACAGAAACGGGCTCAAGAGGAAGGTCCAACCCTCCCACCTGGCTGGAGGAGTCTGGGAAGAGGGAGAGGCACAAGGGGAGGGGTGTGAAAACCAGCAGGCTGACAGTGAGCGGGCTCCAGAGTCAGAGGAAGCTGCAGACGTGGCAGGGACCCCAGAAAAGCTTTCCTGCTGGCCACAAGCACTCGGGGAATGGATTCCTTGGAATCCGACAGGTACCGGAGTAATGAGCTGGTTTTCCAGGTGTGAGTGGAACAGCTCCTCTGCCCCTCTGCAGTCAGCAGGGACCTGCTCAGCTGCACAAGACCCTTCGGCCAGGCCTGCTTTTAGAACTCCCCCTGGCTCAGAGCCCCCCAAAATCTGCACCCACCCAGTTGCAGAAGAGGTTCTGGGTCACATCCAAACTCCCTTCCTGCACTCAGGACAACCCTCCTCCTACACCAACCCCTGCACAGCTCCTGTGCCCAGGGGTGCTCTCCAAAGCTCCCTAAACCATTCCTCAACCACCACCCGGGACCAGCCAGGAGAAATCCACTGCTCCAGTTTGCTGCTGCAAAGCCCAGCCAGACGGGCAGCTCCCAGGCCCTTCACCTCCTCTTTTCAGCTCCAGGCTCAGGTGCTGCTCCCACAGAGGTTTTCCAGCCCCAGGCTCAGCCTCTTTGTCCCAGCTGCCGCCCGTGAGACACAGAGCAGGGGGATCAAAGGGAGAACAAGCGCCCTGTGAGGATTGCAGCGCCAGATTTAGCAACCGGGAGCCCAAGGAGAAGCAGGGAAGCCCTATTTTCTCTGGCACAAGCTGAAAGGGATAAAGGGCTGCCTCCCCACACTGCAGCAGGCTCCTGAAGGGGTGCACCCTGCCATGAGCCCTTCCCAAGCCAGCCCGGGGCTTTCCTGCCTTTCCAGGCCCAGCAGCAGCACCAGGGGAGCTGGCCCTGCCACGGAGCGTCCCTCAGGAGCGTCCCACCTCAGCTCCCTCCTGCCACTGCTGGGGGCCATCGCTCCCATCCTCGCAGGCAGAACCCCACGCTTTCCCTCTGGAATGTGTGCTGCTGGAGAGGTGTGCCACGGGGAAAAGAGCAGCTCCTAAACGGAGACCCGGGGAATCTGAGGAAGCATCTGATGGAGAGGAGGGAAAGCAGGCGATCAGAGAGACCCTCCCAAGGTGTATCTGCTTGTGCAGGAGGCAGAGTTTGCTTTGAGGCTTTTCTTGGCACTAAAAGCAAAGGTGCCCACCGCTCTCCTCTCCTGATCCCGTTCCCACCTCCCCAGCTGCAGAAAGGGAGAGAGCAGAAGCTTCCAGACCCCTGACACCGAGAGACACCATCGACAGAACAGAAACAGGAGGAAAAGAAGCCAGCTCCAGGGGACAAAGATGAGCTGTCACGATGGAGTGGGGTTGCCACCTTCCCTGGAAAAGGCTCCCACAGTCCCAGGCCTCCATCCTGCTGGATCAGTCACAGTTTCTTCCTTTGTGTGCTCAGGCATTGGGGGGGTTCAGGGCTGCCATCACCGCAGGTGGAGGGTGAGAACCACGGTCACAATCACCCCCAGGAAGAGGACAAAGGGCAGCCAGGTCTTCACAAACCCCCCTATGCTGCAGGAGGGAAAGGGGGGAAGGTTTAAACGTGAGAAATCAGCAGGGGCAAAAGGACGGGGGAATAACTGGAGAAATCAGAGGGAGAGAGACGCCTGTTACCTGTTGCTGGCACTGCCATGCACCCCACCCTGGAAATTCAGTGTTAAAAACTGAGACTCAATCGGGACCACAATAAATATATCACAAACAAAAGGGCTGGAGTCTCCTTCGAGATTAAAGGAAGCCAAAGAGAAGCCCAGTTCACACCTCCACAGATAGGAACGGTGACAGGAGGCCACAGAAAATGAAACCCCATTACCACAGGGCTTGTTACTCCGACTGCTGGTGGGTTTAGCCAAGACAGCTGGAGCTATCCTTGCCCAAAAGCATGTAAAGAAGCTCTTCCAGAGCAAGGAAGACTCTACAGAAGTGGAGCTTTGTCCAGGGCAATCCTCACAGAATCTCCTCTTCAGGCACAAGGAGCTGAAATGGAGATTCAAAACCCTTTCCTTAAGGAAAGCTCGGGGTTTCTCTCCCCACTCCAGTTGGAAGCTCCACAGCAGCTGGAAATCAGACCAGTTTTTATGTAAACAAGACTCAAGAGAGGAGAGGGAAACCAGTAATCCTTGGAGAGAAGCCATCCCGTGACCTTATGTTCTGACCTAACCCAGCCAGAAGACAACACAGAGTGAGATTCGCTTTAGCCAGCATTTCCCAAATTCCAGGCACTCCAAATTAACAGCCAGAAACCGTATTTTGGGAGCAGCATCTAGTGCAACCCACCAAGCACTCCTGAGCACAGGCAGCGACAAAACCACCCACCAGCAACACACCCTCGGTTTCAGGGGACATTTCTCCCTTCTCCATGGGCCAGGTGATGCTTCAGAGGGCGCAGGAGAAGGAAAGAGCCCCTCCTGCTGCCGAATGCAGGCTGTCCCTCAGCTCACCTGACGTATTTCCCATAGAGGAGTGTGAAGAAGCACAGTTTCACCATGTTCCAGGAGGTGCTGTTATCGTATCTCATCAAGTTTAAGGCCAGAGCCACGTGGGAGTGGCAGTTGTCACAGCAAAGGTTGTGCTGGAACACAAAAAGAGATTAGAAATCCTGTCCCCGAGGTTTTCCAGTCCTGGTGGAGAGCCACAGGACTCACTCCCGTGGCAAGGAGCCAGATACTGGGGAGGGATCCCGTCAAAGCACCGCAGAGATACGGAATCGTGGAATGCTTTGGGCTGGACGGACTTTAAAGCTCCGTGCACCAACCTGGCCTTGAACACTTCCAGGGATGGGGTATCCAGAATCTCTCTGGGAACTCCCTGGAGCCTCTGGGGGGATCCTCCCTCCCTCCCTCCCTCCCCCCCCAGCAGGACAGGAGCTGTACCATGCGGTGTTTGTACTCCTCGGACGCGTCGTGCACGGCCGTGTCCCACGCGTTGGGACCGGTGGCGTAGACTTTGCTGGGATCCAGCTTCCAGTACCTAGGAGGATGAGAACAGTTCCCTTGGCTCTGTTCTACTGCTGCAGCTCCCCCACTGCTGGCTCCTCCCAGTAGGAAGTTGGTGGAATCGCAGCCTCCCGAGCTGCAAAGGATCATCGAGTCCGACTCCTTGCCCTGCACGTGCTTAAAGGATTTGGATAAATCCGGTGCCTCTGAAATGCACGGAGCCCAGCTCTTGGAGACAAGCAGAGGCTGCTCAGCACCCTCAGCACCCCAGAGAGAGAAACCACAGAGCTCAGGGGGTCAGCCCTGAACTGCTCCACATGCCAAAGGAACCTCCCAGCCATTCCGAACACAAACCCAGGCCCCTCTCCTGCCCAAAGCACTGACAGCATGTGAGGGACATCACTTCATCAGCACAGCCAGGCACTGTTTGCTCAGAGCACCTGCTAACTTCATCTGAGAATGGCTTAGCCTTTTCTTTTCCTTTTCTCTAACAAAGGCTCCACACAGCTCTGCTCATTAACACCACCACGCTGTTGTCACGCTGCTAAAATGATTTAATTTCTCGTGGTTTCCTGAAAAGCAGAGACACTGCGGTCACCAAGGTGAATGAGGGCAGCTGAGCACCAGGAAAAGCAATGTCACAGCACGTGTGTCCCCAGGAATTGCAGGGCAGTTGGTCAGTTTGATACAAACAGGCAGCACTTACTTCACAGGTTTCCCAAACGCCATGTTGTCTTCCTACAAAAAAAAAAATAAAGGAAAACTGTCTCAGGAGGATGAAGACAATATTCAGGGCATGGATGGTGCTGGAGGATTCACAGGCTGAGTGATCCAACTGCCCCAGACACCAACCCAGGGTGTGCCTGGAATACAAGGTTATTCTCCCCTTCTCCTCCCCAAACCAGCCGTGATTTATCACAGCCCCAAATGAGCTCCAGCGGAGCAACAGCAAGGAGAAAACACCCGAAGCTGCTCTTTGAGCTGGAGAAGGCTCAGAAACCGCCAGGGCAGGGAGCCCAGGGGGAGCAGGAGCTGCTGACGCAGGGTGTGGATGCAGGAGGGACTCACAGAGACGAAGTAGGGCCCCGCGAAGTCGCGGATGACGCCGGCGGAGGTGCAGATGCCCATGTGGCCGATGATGGGGAACAGCCACCTGCGAGGCAACGGGGACCCGTCAGCAGGGGTTTGTCCCTGCTCACCCCGCCGGGACAGAGCCAGGCAAGGGCTGGAAAACACACGGGAAACAGGGAAAACACCAAGGGAACAGCCCCAGCTCCACGGGCAGGAGGGCTGGAAGGGAACACCGCACTCCAAAGCGCCCCGCACGCATCCCGGGCAGGGAAGGGCCAGCCCCAGGCACACACACAAACCCCTTTGTGCAGCCAAGCACAAAGATCAGATCCTGGAGGAAATGCCTTGGGATAAAACCGGACTTTCCACTCCAGCAACCAAAAATCAGGTCACCCTGCCCACCTTTCCACAGCAACCTAGATTGAAGCTCTCCAGACAGAAAAGAGAGCACCTGGCTCTAGGGAGAGCATTCCCTCCCTGAAATGATGCCATTGTTCCACAGACCTTCTCCCTGGTGGATATTTACAGCCCCAGGGAGCAGCAGACCCATATCCCAACCCCCTTCCATCAGCAGATCTACATCCCAAACCCTTTCCCTAATCAGATCTATATGCCATCACTAGCAGATCAGAGAAAATACTCCAGGTCACGTTCCAACCCTCTCCCACATGCTCCAGCACCCTCAGGTTTGCTAATCTCCCTAATTCCTCTCTCCCTGAGGGACTGAGGGGCTCTGGCAGCTCCCTTCAGCACTCCCAGCTGGGGTTAGGAATGTTAAAAAGCTCTGGAAAATCCTCCAGGAAAAGGCTGGGGTGAAAATTTTAAGCAAACAAAAAAAAAAAAAAAGAAAAAAAAGACACGAGAGAAAAGAGATAAAAGAGATAAAAAAGATAAAAGAGATAAAAAGAGATAAAAAGAGATAAAAGGGGAAGTGTAGCCTCTCCTGGGCGAGGAGAGCTCCGGGCCGTTCCCGATCCCGGCACACCCCACACCACATCTTCTACCTGACTTGGAGCCCCGGCTCAGTAAACATCACCTGATGGGAACCCGAGGGGAAGAGGAAGGTGGAAAAACAAGCCTCGCTGTGTCCGGACAACCCCCACCGCCACAGCTTTCCACGTTCCCACGACCAGAACAAAATTCCCAAGTTCTCCCTGGAGCCTGCCCACACTTGGCTGCCGAGCCTGGGAAGGCAAATCCAGTCCCGACCCACGAAAAGCAGCGCAGCGAGGCTCCCCTCGGGGCACGGGCCGGTCTCACATCGCAGCGGCCAAACCTTTGCTCCGAAAAACGCTTCCCACGTTTCCCCGCATCCCTCCGCTCCCGCAGGGAACAAGCCCGTTCGGCACAGAGCCTTCCCCAGGCGGCGAGAACGAGCCCCTCCCCGGGACGGGGTCCCGCGGCAGCCGAGCACCGGGAAGGGTGGAGGGGACCGGGCAGGGCTCGGGGGACTCGGGAGGGGCAGCGGGAGAACCCGGGAAGGGCGGGGGGGAAGCCGGGAGAAGGTCCCGACAGAGGCGAGGGGGGACCCGGGAGGGGCCAAGGGGGATGCAGAGGGGCGAGGGGGGCCCGGGAGAGGCGCGGGGGTTTCCGGGACAGGTGAGGGGAGGCCCCGGGGGAGGCGAGGGGGTCCCGTCCCGGGCCCGTCCCCGGTGCGCCCCCGGCGCCTCGCTCACGTCAGGACGGGGATCGGGGTCCACACCACGCAGTGCGGGAAGCGGCCGCGCTCCGCGTCCGGCGCGGCGCCACCGCCGCCATTGAACTGCTTCATCCCGGGCTCCGCCGCCGCCATGCCCGGGGCGCGCCCGCAGCGCGTCACTTCCGGCGGGCCGAGAGCGCTTCCGGGAACCGGGAACGGGGAACCGGGAACGGGATAGGAACGGGATAGGGGAACCGGGAACGGGATAGGAACGGGAACGGGGAACGGGATAGGGGAACCGGGACAGGACAGGGGAACCGGGAACGGGGAACGGGATAGGAACGGGATAGGGGAACCGGGAACGGGATAGGGGAACCGGGAACGGGATAGGGGAACCGGGAACGGGATAGGGGAACCGGGAATGGGAACGGGACAGGGAGGGGAACGGGATAGGGGAACCGGGAATGGGACAGGAACGAGATAGGGGAACCAGGAATGGGACAGGGGAACCGGGAACGGGATAGGAACGGGATAGGGGAACCGGGAACGGGATAGGGGAACCGGGAATTGGAACGGGAACAGGGAACGGGACAGGGACGGGGGAACCGGGAACAGAAACGAGAAACCGGCACCGAGGAGCCGGGGAACCGGGAACGGGACAGGAGAACCGGGAACGGGGAACCAGCACCGAGGAACCGGGAACGGGACGGGGGAACCGGGAATGGAAAGAGAACAGGGGAACCGGGAATGGGAATGGGAATAGGAACGGGGAACCGGGAACGGGACAGGAACAGGGAACCGGCACCGAGAAAGAAGGAAAGGGAATGGGACAGGGGAACCGGGAACAGGAACAGGAATGGGAACAGACCGGGAACAGGACAGGACTGGGAACCGGACAGGACTGGGAATGGACCAGGAACGGGAATGGGACTGGGCTCCCAACCTCAGGACCAGACCGCATCCCGGTCCTGCACCCCAAAGCCCGGACCAGCACCCCAGATCCCCCGGTCTGGCCCCAGCTCCGGGCCCGGACTCCCGGGATGGCCCCTCCCAGTCCCTTTTGGGGGTCACCATGACCCCGTGGCTGTCCCCAAGGCCGGGAGCTGGAATTCCCCGGAAAGCAGAAATCATCATCCCACAGAGCCTCCCGGGACAGGGGAGGAACTGCCAGAGCAGCGACAGCAATTGCAGAGGGAAAACAAAGGGTTAGAAAAATAACAATTGCTTTATTAAGAAGTTAAATTCCAGCTACACAAGGAAGCTGGAGAAATGTGTTTATTCCAGATTTCCACCCTCCACAACACACTGGGAACACGGAGCGAGACCCACGGGGCGGGAGGGAAGCACAGGGCAGTCAGGGCTGCCCCAGCCCAGCCCACGATGGGGATATTCTGCCCCAGGGGTGCAGGAGAGCTGCCAGCATCCACCTTCCACCTCTGCATCCTTCCACGTTTTCCTTGGAAGCTGCTCATTTCCTCCTCACGCAGAGGCCGTGGCTGTGCTTCCCATCAAGGCTCTGCAGGAGAGCTGTGGAGTCACGCTGCTGTGCCAGGGGGTTGGGAATAAAAATCCACAGCCTTGGCCCCTTCCTGCACGTGGCACAGAGGCAGGGCAGAGGTGGCTGGGGTGGCCTTGGGTTTGGGGACAGGCAAACCCCGTTCTGACGCTCATCACAAACGCAGCTCCCGTTATTTACCAGCATTCCTTCACCAGAGGCTTCTCCCTGCTTTGTGTGCTGCTTTCCTTTCCCTGCCTTGTCCCACTTGTTAGGCTGAGTCTCTCCATGGATGCTGTCTGTTCCAGGACAGAGCAGTGCTTTCACACCGAGCTTTGGACTCCTGAGGCCTCCAGGGAAAGCCCAGGAGATGGGTGACCTCTGCCTGCCTTGGAGAGGCCACCACTGGGCGTCCTCCCATTTGGAAGGGAGCAGAAAATGTCACAAAAGTTCCCTGTCAAGGTGGCTTCTCCCCCCTCCAGCCACAGCAACTCCCCTTGAGCACTCAGCTGTGTGATGGAAAAAAAAAATCCACAAAATAATCTCTAAAAAGAGAGAAAGCTGAGGAAATCAAACACTTGAGAGCAAAGCCACGGCTGGTGCTTTGGTTTCTGCTTTCCTCTATTAGGACAAAGTAATGGGTACAAACTGAAGGAGGGGAAATTAGACTGGATAAGACGAAGAAATCCTTCCCGGTGAGGGTGCCCAGAGCAGCTGTGGCTGCCCCTGGATCCCTGGAAGTGTCCAGGGCCAGGTTGGATGGCACTTGGAGCAGCCTGGGATGGTGGAAGGTGTCCCTGCCCACGGCAGGGGCTGGAATGAGATGAGCTTTAAGGTCCCTTCCAACCCTTAACATTCTATGATTCCATTTTGGCGCGTGGGGTGGAAGATGCACACAAAGGTTGTGTTTCAGCGAACACTTTTTGTTCGACAAAGGAAAAAAAAAAACAAAACCCTGGCATTGATTTGCTCCAGGCCAACATAAATATCAGAGATTGTGAAAAAGCCACGACTGAGGGCCAATGTTCACATCAGCTAATGTGGTCCTGGCACGTTTGTCGGATTAGGCAATGGATTTGCTCTTCCTGCTGATGGCTGGGAGGCTGCTAAGCAGGATATCACCAGGGACCAGCTCCTTGGCAAAGCCACACAGCAGGGACAACGCTGACAGCCTCGGCGGGACGTGTCCCCGCAGTGCCACCTCCCGCCTGGGCAGGGGGCAGCTCAGACACTTCACTCCCTCCTAAACCAAGCGCAAGGAAGGCAAACCCAGCTGCGGGAGCTCGGGAAGAACACAGCTTTCCCCGGGCTGGATTAAAAAAATAAAAATAATAAAAAAATATATATATATATTAAAAAATAATAATTAAAACCAAAATCAATAGAGCCCTGGTTTGCTGTGCAGCTCTTTGTGTCTGTCAGGGAAGCACAAGGGCTCTCCAACCCCGGCAGAGCACGGCTGAGCTGGAGCTGACAGCAGGGTCTTCCTAGTGACAACTGGAAAGCCGCTGCCGTTGTGCTGCTATTGATCTAAGCAGAATACAAAACACCTGAAGTCAGCAGGGAAAAATAGCTGCAGTCGGAAAAGGAACTGTGGGGGGGAAGGACAGGGAGGGGAGAGCAGGTAAGAAGTTCTCCATGCATAAAATTAAAGGCCAGGGTTTTATTGCAGCTTCTTGCCTGACTACTGCACCAGATCGATGTGCAGAGCAGGAATGGTGCCATCATTGTTTGTGCAAGCTCTCATTGAGGAGAAACAAAAGGGGTTGCCAGGGGCTTGCCACCGATGGCTCCTCAGCCAGACACCCTGGGCACGGCGGGGACGTGTCCCTGCTCCTGGAGGTGCCAGCGTGCTCCTCGCACCCTGTGACCCAGAGGGGAGCGGATGGAGCTCTGTGCGTTTGTCCCAGCACAGCCTGGAGCCCAGCCCGGGCAGGATTCGGGTACCTCCCGTTCCCAGGCTGGCTCAGGGCAGAGCCTGGAAGCAGCAGGCGCCCAGCCAGCTCCTGTTCAGCAGCGCTTCCTTGGGAACCTTCCCTGTTGTGACAGCTCGAACATTAGAGGGACTGCCAGAACCAAAGCACTCCAGGAGGAGATCCCCTCCCCCGCCTGACATTGACAGCCGAGGCGGCAGCAGGAGCTGACTGGAAATGTCACCGAGGCTCGGGCTGATGGAGGACACCGGCCCCGTGTCCTTCCCCGGCCCCGCAGCGGAGGCTGGGCTGGGTTTTTGTTGTTCCCCTGCCCTGGTCTGTGCAGCCTGAGAGCCTCTCCTGCCTCCGCCGGTGCCACTCACACAACCCCAGGGGACAACGCCAGGCACAGACACCCTCCCAAAAACAGCCCTGAGCCACCTCAGCTCCAGCCTTCGGGGCTGTTCTCTCTCCCTGTCACCGGGAAGCTGCATTTCCTCCTCTCCCACTGACACAGCCAATCCACAGGGCAGCATCCACGGCTGAAGGAAAAGCCACCAGTTTCTCAGCGACAAGGGGCACACGTGGAAGCACTCCCAGAGCCAAGTGCTGGTTATGGAGGTTTCTCAGCCATGAAATCCAGGACAAAACCCAGCTCCTCTCCAGGCCAGCCCCTACAGAGGGTCCCCGTCAGTCTCCTCTCCTGCAGCAGCGAGGCCTCAACCAGCTACAAGGGCTGAGCTCCTCCCGGCACCCACGGCAGGCAGATTCCCAACACCCTGCTCCCATTTCGCTCGCACACGGGACCCATCTTGACCCCTTTGCAGTTTTGTTGCTGGCGCTGCCAACAGTTCCATCAGAGAAAAGTGAATTTGTCAGTCAGGCTGCAACTGTTCCTCCCCCCCACATCCCAGAGCATATCCCTCCTCTGCCTCCTCAACCCAATCCTCTCATCCAAATGACAAATAAAACTAATTTTCTGGGTCCTTCTACCCATTTCCACCCACAATTCAAACACTCAGCTTCTAACCACTCACTCCAAGAGCTGACCCAATTAGCTGATTGCCAATTCCAGCTATGGATGCGCATTGCTTTGTTACAGCAGAGCTGCCTTTTAAAGCAATAATTTATATCAGACAGGATTTGAAATGAAGAGGCCTCAAAAGACCTTCGGCTGAAAGGTGTCCAACAGGAATTTTTAAGAGTTCAAATGGATTCTGAAAATAACAGCCCGGTTTTCCAACTCTCCCTCAAGGCCTGCAGCTTGGAGAGCAAGGAAACATTTGGGAGGTTTTGCAGCAGGGAAGCCGGGGGAAGAAGCGAGTTTGTGAAATCCTTTAGCAAAGGACCACCTCTGTGTGCAGAGGTTGGCGTTGGACACACCACACAGGGCAGGGAACGCGCTGCTGCTGCACAGGAACCTCTCGGGAGGCCCCTCAGCATGGGTGACTCCGGCAGGTGACCCTGGGTGTGCAGCCCCAAGGCAGGACGGGCTCTGTGCCTGCAGCTGCCCCTCACCAGGATTTTACACTTCTGCTGTCTCCGAGAGCCCCTCAGACACGGGATGCTGCAGCAGCCCTCAGGATGTGTTTCTCTCCCCTCCTCCCCGCAGCTGTTCCCATCCCAATGCTGCCAGCTCCAAACCCTCGCTCCGCCGACAGCTCTGAGTTCCCAAACCTGGATAAATTAACTCAGGGTCACATTTTGGGCTCCCCAGCCCCCTTCCCACGCAAGTTTTTGGAGCTTTTATTTTCTGAAGAACAGACAGCACCTGGCCCAACCGGGCCACCCTCTGCCCACCCTCAGGAGGAGAAAGAACAAAGCCACAACGATCCCCCAAACAAAACGACACCAGGAAAGAACTAGAACAAAGAATTGTTTAATCGCTTAACCCTTTCTCTTCCAGGGACCAGAGAAACAAGTTTTCTGCTCCTTCTAATGAGGGCAGTAAGGCTCGTGTGTTACCTCTACAACTGCAGGGGCAAAGTTTACGAGATGATCGTCTTTAGTACTCAAAAAAGCGAGAAGCAATGGTCACTGCAACACTAAGAGAATCCTAGAGTCTCCTAACGGAGAGCCCATTGCTAGAATACAAAAATAAAGGAGGCATCCCTGCATATCCCAGGCTAGAAAGAGTTAACCAGAAAGAGCAGGAAGAAGCTTTCCCAAAGAGGGGGTTGAAGTAAACAGCAGAGGTCAATAAAGCAACATCTTCTCCTGACTTCCCCAGCATGTTTGTTTTTTTTTTTTTTTCCTTCACCAATAAATACAAATTCCTCGTTAACAAGCGACAAGAAGGTAATCTGCCCACAGCAAGGGGAAAAGGGGCTAGAGGCAGAGAGATTTTTCTCTCCCCTTCTCTCCTATTATTATTAATCTTCTTTTTTTTTTAACCAAAGCAGCCATTAAAAACAGCAACCCACTGCAGAGGCAGGGAATCTGGTTGCTTTCACACTGCAACTGGCAGGTAAACGAGCTGCACTGTCTCACAAAGGTAAAAAAAAAAACCCAAAAAATAGCTGCCACAGCAAAAGGTGAATGGGGAGGGAGAGGCCTGTTCTCTTCAGAGCTTTCCATCTCAGTCTCTCAGTTTAAAAATCAAAGTCTGCAGACATTGTCTACTGAAAGCTGAAAAAAAGTTTGAGTGGGAGGAGGGAAAAAAAGAAAAAAAGAAAAGAAAAGAAAAAAAAAAACAAAAAAAAAAAAAAAGAAGAAAAAAAAAAGAGGATGCGTCTGGTAGGAAGCCTTAAGCAAAAAAAGAAAAGGGCAGATCATGTCAGAAAGCCACCCAAGTGAGGAGAATTTCCTGCTGCCCCTGGGTTTGGAAGAGCAGCAAATGCCGGGGGTGCACCTGGCTCTGCCCCCAGCCAGGTGAGCTCAACAGTCACGGGCACTGCGTGGAAACAAACCAACCTGCCCCTGGAGCTGAGGGACACCTGGGCCAGGTGAGCTCTGCCTCAGCAGGAGAGGGGAGGCTGATCCCGCCACCACAGCCGGGCAGAGCACAGGGGAGCCGGACCCTTTGAGGGACCAGGGCGCGCTGGGGCTTCACCCTGGGACAGAGCAGGCGAGTCTCTGTCTGAGGGGCACCCTCAGCTCCCAGCCCTCTCTCCCTGCAGGGAACAGCGTCCTTGGAGAGAGGCTGCCAGCTGACCTCTCTCCCTGCTCATCTCCAGGATTGTTCTGGAAGGCAGAGGCAGCCCTGGCTCAGGCAGCCCCGTGCAGCTGCGCTCAGCAGTGCCTGGCAGCCAGAGGCAGCCAGGGGAGGAAAGGGAGGCCTCTCATCTTTCCACGGCAGCAACAGGAAGACCAGGGATTGCACCACATGGAAGAACAGCACACACACATGCGCACACACTCTCAGACACACACCTCACACCCCTGGGACCAAGGCTAACATGTTCAGACCTTCGGCAGGAAGAGACATGAGACAGCGCAGAGCGGTTCAGATCTCCAGGGGCTCTTTGGTCTTAGTTGATAGTCCTAGAAAAAACAACCTCCAGAGGTGGTTGTAGCACAGCTGTGTAAGATCTGCGGGGTATTTAGTGTTTGGCAACTGCGAGAGGGGAAAACAGGGCTGTGTTACAGGAGGGGGAAGGAATGGAAGTACAGTGCTGTGTTTCCAGGTGTGCTCCTGGCTTTGCAGCCAGTCAGGGCATGGGGAGTGGGAAGAGGAAGGAGGGTTCCTGAGAGGACCACAATTCCATCTGATGTTACACCGACAGAGGCAGGGAAGGCCCACCTTGGCCAAGACAGAACAGCCAGCTGCACAGAAATGCTGCTTCTGACAACTCCAGAGTGTAGCTGCATCATTCACACGGTGACAACGGCCTCAGCTCCTTCCTGCACAGGTGATGCGGAGAGGAGAAAGCAGACACAGCTACACACCTTGGGCAATGGAGAGGTGCTGTCACCTGCCCCTTTCCTCAGCAGCTTTAGCTACACAAGTCCTAGGCCTCTGATCCAACCTGTGCCCATCGCTGTCACCTCCCTCCGTGGGCTCAGGGACCTCAGGAGGGAGCATCAGAACTGGGCAAGCTCGTTGTGCCCCGTGGAGCTGCACACACCCAGCGCCTCCACTGATCCCTCAGCTAAGACAGGGGACAAGACAGGCAACCTCCAGTCCTCATTAGAGCACAGCTACATCTGCTGACGTGTCTGAGATGGAAGCCAGAAGGAAAATGTTACGGGACAAAACAGGTGTTTCATGGCCAACAACCGTAAACCGGGGGCCTCTGGACAGGCTGGTAGCACAGTCAAGCTTTCAAAATCACTGCAGTAAATTCATTCCATAACCCCTGCCCTAAGTTTGTATTTTATTCAGGAATTTAACATCCCCCCTGCAATGCAGGCAACAGCCCCTGTACCAGATCATACAGCAGCTCTGGAAAAATAATCACCAGTTACACTGCTCACAGACAACTCAAAGACCCCTGTTGGGACTAAATTCCACTAAAGGCAAACCCCAGACTGCACTGCCATGGAGGAGGAGGAGGTGATGGTTTAGAGACGGCCGCTCCTGCCCCTGCCAGCTGGTCCTACCCTGTGCATAGTGCGAAACAGTGCAGTCATTCACCAGAGAAAGTTCAGGACCAAGGAAACTCGGTTCCCTTTCAGCCAAACATTTAGAGGAAGGAGAGGCAGTTCTGTTTTAGCTGGGCCGGCATTGGACTTGCCCCTCTGAGCTGTCTTCATCATCTGAGCCTCCAGCCCCACCACTGGTCAGTCCTGTGATCCGGTACCCCATGTTCAGCAACATCACCTCCAGCGGGTCGGCGTTCATCCGCCGCTGGTTGGCTTGGGAAGCACCTTCCATGTCCACCACCACGCGGCCGTTGAGGGTCTCACTCTGCAAGACACCCAGGGGCAGCACTCAGGACCAAGGAGGGGCTGTTCCTGCTGCTGCAATGGGAGATCCCAGAGGGAAAAGACAGCGGGAAAGAGCATCCCACAACGAGGGAGGCTTCGACTGTGGCTCTTACCTCCGGCCTGGGGTTCCAGAGTCGCACGACCGGGTCGATGCCGCTGGTGGCCAGGAAGCAGTAGCTGGGATGAGGCTGGAGACAGTTCACAATGGACTCGTCTCCCTGCAGCACACGCACCAGGTTGGTGGTCTCCTTCTCCCAGATGAAGAAGGAGCCGTCGTCCGAGCCGCTGACGATGTACTGGGCATTGCTAGGGCAGAGGAGCAGAGCCCGGGGGTCACACCCGAGAGCCAGGCTCCAGCAGGCTGAGAATTTCACATGGCTTCTATCATCTGCAGGCTGACACCCCTCACACTTACACATCCAGATAAAGCTCTCCATGCTGGTTCCCTGCACCCCCAGCAGCCCTGTTTTCAATCCCAAATGGATTTCTGAAGTGCTAGCCCAACCACATCCTCTACGGATCTGCTCCTCATCAGCTGCTCATGCAGCAACACGGGAGGAGAGCTCCTGTCAGCTCATCCCAACCCTCCAAAGCAGCGTCCATGTCATTTTCTGAACAGTAACGCGAGGCTTCCGTGGAACAGATCATCCAGCTGCTGCTCACTCCTGTCCTGCAACACTGCTACCACCTGCCAGCATACCTGCCAAAGAAATTGGCCTCTTTGATGTCTGTCGTGGTGTTACAGTGGCCGCAGTATCGGAATTTGTAGTCGTAGCTGCGCTCCCTCAGCACCATCTCATCCTCAGAGATGGAGTCCTTGCGGCCCGTGGCTCGCAGCCGGATGGGGCCACCCCCCTTTTTGTCTTCAGCTGCAAGGACAACACATTTCCCTCAGCACCACTGGGGGAATCCTAAGCAAAACGCACCCCAGGAGACCCCAGCAGCCTTAGAGAAGAGTTAAGAATGATTCCGGCAGGGAGCTGGGCTCAGAGCACGAGCTTCCTTCCTTCCAGATTATCTCCTGGCTGCATCAGGCTCCTTTTATCACACTCTCACTCGAGAGCAAGCCAGGATCAGGCACAAGGAAAGAACAGGCTCAGGCCAGTTTTTGTGCACAGCAACAATCAATCTCTCTCACAAGTTGGAGCTTTACTTTAGAGGGGCAGTTTAAGGAGGAAAAGTCCTTGTGTGCTCATTAGATTTCAGTGTAACCTTGGAGAAGCCCAGGAGCAGCAGCACTCACCGTTATCACTCTTGGAGAAGAGGGCAGCATTGATGTCCCTGTCTAGTGCATCGCAGGCACTGCTGTGTGCTTGTTCTGGAAACTTCCCTTTAAAGTCATCCAGACACTCCAGCGCTTCTGCCACATACTTGAGTTCAAAGAGACAGCGGGCGAGGCGGAAATGGGCCTTCAGGTGGCATGGATTTAGGGATATAGCCTTCAAGCAGTCCCTCAGAGCATCGTAATGGTCCCCATCCCTGAGGAAAACAGCCGTGGATTAGCCAGCCCAGGCAGCAACAGCAAACATTTTCCACTGCTGCTTCCCAGCCCTCATTTCACTCCACAGCTTGTTGTTTCCAGCTCTCTACACAATCCCACACCCCAGGAGCTCACTGACAGCACTCACTGTGACTCGGGGGCACCACCTGACCCAGCCCAGCCTCCCCAAGGCCTCTGCAGACGCCCACAGGCAGCTCTGGGATGTGACCACACCAGGCTGCCCTGCCAGCCCTGACCTGCCATTTTAAATCCAAGAGAGCAGAGCTCCCTGCTGCAGCACATTTCGGGAAGTCCTTTGAAGATGGAGGATGCAGCAGCCCTCTGGCCAGGCAGCACAGCCCTCCCGTGCCAGGCGGGCTCCCTGTCACAGCTCAATCGTGCCCCTGTGTGGACACACGGCACAGCTCCGGCCCACAGAGCCCCCGGCCAGCGGCTGCAGGACCTCCCACCGCAAAGGGATAGAGGGCTCAAGCAGGAGCCTTTTCTCACCTGTATGAGAAAAAAACCCTGGAGTTTTAGAAGTGCTCCAGCAGATGGACTGAACTGGGTATCTGTGTCCTGTCTGCAGCCCGGTTTCCCTGAGCTCAGGGCTGTGGCAATGGGGCTGTGCCTGGCTCTGCTCTGGAAGCAGAAGGGACTTGTTGAGCCTTGTGTGGTGCTCAGCTCAGGCTGGCAGGGCTGACACACCCGGGGTACCAGCACTGAGCCTCAATGGCTCAGCACCAGAGCGCCAAGGCTCCATTTGATGGTTAATAATATTAATAATAATGATAATAATAATGTTTCGTACTTGTAACCTACATGCCCCACTGTGACTGCCCCATCCCTGGAAGTGTCCAAGGCTAGGCTGGACAGTGCTTGGGGCAATCTGGGACAGTGGAAGGTGTCCCTGTTCCATGGCAGGGAATGGGTGAGATGGGCTTTAAGGCCCCTTTCAACCCAAACCATTCCAGGACTCCGTGCACTGCACCTACCGAGGTCCAAAACACTCCCAAGAACATGATGAATTCACAGAGCACCCATTTTAGAACACGTGAAGCCTCTGTCAGGGAACCACAGGAAGGCTCAGGTTGGAAGGAACCTCTGCAGCTCATGCAGGACACGTTCCCTGTACAGACAGGGCTCCCTACAGCACATTTCCTCAGGATTGTGTCCAGACACTTTCTGAGTATCTCCAGTACAGGAGACTCCACACCCTCTGTGGGCAGCCTGTTCCGGTGCTCTGTCACCCTCACAGTAAAGAAGCTCCTCCTCACGCACAGGTGGAACAGGGAAGGGGTGTCCCAGTGTCTGGACTTATTAAGGGGAGCTCCAAATCTTGCAGGAGCATGTTTTGCAAACCATTCCCCCTGCAGCTCCCTCCTGTGCAGGTGGGTACTGGCCACTCCCCAGCACAGCCCTGCCCATGAGATCTGCAGCAGGAACACGGCTCCCCAGGGCTCTTTGCAGCACTGCCAGGGTTAATTCAGGACTCGCAGCAACAGGCCACTCTCAGTCAGGGAAGGAGGGAATGCAAGTTACCTGTTAGGATGACAGACAGATGTGTCACATTTGCACACCTGGCTGGGCTTTTAAACTGCTCTGCCACCCTCAAACATCCTTCAAGCTCAACTACCAGCACTGGCAGCCCGACAGGCTGGTGTGAAAATGGACATGCTGGGACGTAAAGCAGGCTCTGGCTTCTCCCTTTGTTACAGGATTGACTCAGCTTGTGCAAAACTAGAAATCAGCTAAGTACTGCCAACATGGACTGCTGAAAGCAATCCAGAGGGGGATGCAGTTGGCTTTTAAGAGCAAAATTTCAAAGGACAGCCTTGGAAGTGCTGGAAAATACAAGCAGCATCTTAAGGGAGATGAACAAGGGGAGATTAGGAAATTACAGACTTTCCTTTTTTCTTGCTCTCTCTGTTATTCAGAGAATGAGGCCAAAGCAGGAGCTGCAGGATTCTGAAGGTGGCCTGTACCTGTTCCTGCTCCAGACATCAAGAACACCTCAGAGACAAATGGTGGTTCAGCCTGGGTCACTGTCGGCCTCTCCTCCTGCTCAGTGACATCCCAGCCACCTTCTCCACACTCCACAAACTGTTCCTAGCAGAAAAGTGCCCCTTTTCTGCACCTGGACGGCATCACCTCAGTGCTATTTAAATCCTACCCCCTGCACGCCACAGTAACCCACTGTGTGTATATTTTTCACATCTTCCTGCTGCCCAAAACTGTGGCAAAGCACTAGCTGACACACCGAGAGGTTCAGATGTGCCAACGCCCTTCGGGAAAAACGATTCCTATAAGAAAAATGTCATGCATGAGATCAGCACTCAGCTTCTGTGTTCCATCCCTTAATCCCAACCTATTGTTCTTCTCCTTTGGAACACTGAGGTCTTTTTGAGGCAGCTCCCAAATCTCTGCTATTGCAAAACAGCCAGTAGGCCAGTTACCAACAGTCACAACAACTGCTGGCTGCTCTTTATCTTGGCAAGAAGAGAGGAGAATTCATAGTGGGGATTTCAGCAGGGAGAGGAGAAGGATATCCTCACAAAGCAAATGGAGATGAAGGACCACAGCTATTTTAAATATGTTAATGGCAAGTCATGGTACTCAGTCTTACTCCGCTCAAGGGGACAGGCACTAAAATAACTCAGCTGTATCTTGCAGATGCAGCTCTGGCCACTGGTCAGAGCAGACATTACCTACTGCAGAGGCTGACAGGGTGTTTTGCAACCAGCAGGGCAGAATCCCCTCCGGACTGCAAGGACCTGCCACCTCCCCAGATCCCTCCCAGAGGTTTGTTTCCAGTCAAAGGAGTGTGGATTAACTGGGGTAACACAGGAACCACCAGGTCTGAGTGTCTGCAGTGTGAGGTACTTGAATAAAGCGGCAACCAAAGCCACCCCAGCAGCCCTAAAACAACCTTCTGTCATGAGATGTTATAAAGCACAGTCACCATTACGTCATGTGTTGACAGCAGATTTAAGAGCCCTTCTTTAATGCAAATCAGAACCACCCAAATAAACACAGACACCCTTGGAGACACCCAGAGCGCTGTGAATCAGATGTGGATTTTGGGTTTCTTTCTAAACAGGAAAGGATCAGGATTTCACACAGCACATCAGCAGATGAAACAATGGGCTGCCCACCAGCTGTGCCTCCCCAGAATCTGTCCAGCACACACTGCTGCGCCATCCCTTTGTGCCAGAGGAGCCCAATTATGCTTCAATCTGATAACCCCAGCCCCACCTGGCAGAGGGACACCAGGCCCTTCACCAGGGTGGCCCTTGGCAGTCACCTGCAGTGGCACTGCCCTCTTACCACTTGCGCTTCATGTAGGCAGCAGCTCTGTTCCCATAGAGCATGGCATTGTTGGGGGCCTTCTGCACAGCTTTGCTGTACAGCTGGATGGCCTGGGTCCACAGCTGGCAGGCAAAGGCCTCGTTGGCTTGTTGTTTGATCCTCTCCAGGTACGGGGGCAACTCCACTTGGGGGCTGCAGGGGAAGAAGGGAGCAGCACAGGTGAGTTGTACGTCCTTCACTCCAGGTCAGAGTCTGCAGTGTTTAGTTCCAGCTGAGCTAATGCTTGCTGGACTTCCTAATTAAGGATTCAGGAAAAAGCGGAAGGGACTCTGGAACGGAGGAACTGAAGTTTAAGAGGAAAGTTAGGTTTTGACCACAGAATCCCAGAATAGTCTGGGTTGGAGGAGATTTTAAAGCCCATTTCATTCCACCCCCTGCCATGGCAGGGACACCCTCCAATATCCCAGGCTGCTCCCAGCCCCATCCAGCCTGGCCTTGGACACTGCCAGGGCAGCCACAGCTTCTCTGGGCACCCTGTGCCAGGGCCTCACCAGCCTCTGGCAGTCTCACTACACCACTGCGACCATCACTTGACTGTTTCCATCTTTTCTCCATCTACAGAGACACGCTCCAATTTGAGCAATGGGTATTTTAAGCATCAGACTTCACCAATACACGTCTTTGTTTCAACTGCATAAACAACGTTTCCAATCCTCTTTTAGCAATGCACAACAATGCACACGCAGAAGCTCAGTACTGAGCTCACCAGGCCCATGCTCTGCAACCCAAAATTCCAGCCCCATTCCTGCTGCTGCGGTGGAGGGGCCATCTAGAGGAGAGGAGCTGAAACAATCCACAAAGTGACTTTGGAGGAACCCAGACTACCCATATATGGTATTAAATAAGTGCCTTGACTTCGAACCAAGTCTCATCAGCTGGAAGAAAAACAGCCACCGAGATGTGCTGCTGCTCCTTCGCCCCAATTGCATTTTGGTCTTAAAGAAGGAAATCAGCAGGAGCAATTCAAGAGGCTCCATCCAGTCCCAGCTCCCGTGCTAGGAATGGCAATAGTGATCCAGTGTTGTTTTCACAGAACAATTCTGGCTGCTTCAGCTCAGTCTGCAGCAGCAAGTGCCCGAAAAACGGCCAAGGGAAGCAAGGCTCCTTCACCTGCCAGCCTCTGCCACTATCAACACACAGCTCCTGCAGGCCAGGAAGCAACCACCACTCAGGACACTTTGCTTCCAGGCCTGAAGAATCATTTCTTAGTTTTGTCCACCTTAATTCATCGTAAGAGGGAAGAGCCTCACGGACAATTTCTCCCAGGATGTTCTTGCCTGGTCTGACTCCTGCTCACAGCCCCAAGGACAGAGGCCACTTGGCAGCCCAGGAACAGGGGAAGGCACTTGCACTTCACACCTTTTTGGCAGCACCTCGCCCTGTCAGAGGCAAAGGACAAGGACAAAGCCACAGAACGCCCCCGGAGAGGCAGCTGTGCCCTCACCTCACGTGTGCCCTTCCCTCGGCCAAGCGGAAGCCGTTGCTGTGGAGATGGATCCCATTGGACACTCCATTGGTAGAAGTTTTTCCATTCTGCACTTCTGAAGGTTAGAAAAAGATAAACACAGACCTGCTAAATATCAATGTAGATTCTACAAACTCAGGGTTTATTTTACAGCAGGGCCAACCCACCACCATAGCCCCATTCAGTGCAGAGAGAAAACTTCTACGAATCCACCTGCTCCAGCCACTGGCATTTGATTTCTCCTCTTAGACTTACAAATCTATATACAGTGTCCTAAATCTACAATACAATTCTAGATCAGAAAACCAGACATAAACAGAACTAAGTGCTCACACACAGTGAGGACAGCTTGAGGGGAATTACCTTTGACTGATTTCAGGCCAGTTGGAGTATCATGGAGTCCTGGAACAGTCTGGGAGGTTACCAGGACCTCAACCACAGAAAAGTCTGCTTAATCCTTGAGCACAGCTTTAGGCACTCTCAACTCACACACACCCCCCTCTCCATAGGTCGTTCCTGCCCTCATGTTTTGTCCCACTGCAGAAGGATTTTGGAACTCAGGGTATGAACTGCACTGCAGAAACAGCCCAGCAACGCCCACACCCTGCTTCATTCTCCTCCTGCACCCTGAAAATGAGTTGTGTAGCACAGAACTCCACTCTGCTGTTTGCTCCCTTTGTGACAGCATCACACTTACCCCCTGAAGCGTGGCACTTCTTTGGGAGGAGAAAAGTGTATGGTCGCTGTTTGTATGTCAGATCAAACAAATAGACCTGAGGAAAGGAAAAATAAGAGCATGAGACAAGTCTCCATAACCAAGATGCTCAAGTCAGAAATAAAAGAGGTGCTCTGTAGGTACACAGTTCCATGATCGTGTTTGCTATTTCCAATTTTCTCACTGGGAATCTTTTTTATAGATGGATACCCAAGGGTTGGCAGCAGTAACTGGGGTGTGTCCCAGTCCAGCCCATTTCAGAGAGAGTAACACTGAGAAACAGGAAACTGGTCTTACTCCACAACTGCAGAACTTAAAAGATGACCTGATCACCGACAACCTGCTCAGAAAGCTTCATATTTCAATTAAGCAACTAAGATATGTCAGTTAATACAATGATAATGAAGAAACCAAACACCTGTTGAAAGGAAAGAGCTGGGACACTGAGGAAACGTCTCTCTAAGATGAAATCAGTATTTCCCAAGAAACTCCCAAGGCAGCTCGGTGAAATCCTAATTTACAGCTGTACTGGGACAGGAATGGACAGCCCAGGCCAGAACCAGGGCTCACCTTCTCCTAAAGGGAGTGAGTGCACATGTGAGAAAGAGCTGGAGAGGACAAACACAGTGCAGCCTGCCCACAAGCAAAGGTCCTGTTTAATCCACGCTGATTAATGCTGTCAGGAGGATTTTCTCATTCCATTGATAGGCTTTACAAAAGATCCATGAATATCACCCACAGCTTAAAATTAAAGCAATCAATATTCCAGGTGAAGGCCTTTGCTTCTCCATGTTCCTTACTCACTACATTCTATTACAGAAGCAGTTTGATGTTTCAAGAATGAGTTATGAAATCCTTTCTAGGTCAACAAAGGTCAGTTCCAGAACTGGTTTTGTTTGTTTTCTTTCTCCTCTTCCAGCGAGTGAAATGTGAACTGGAAAACCACAACAGAATGTGGTTTAACTCTGATCACTGACAGCATAACAAACATATCCCTAATCCCGAGTATTTTGTCTGAATTAATCAGAAAGCAGTTTAAAATCAATCACATTACCCACAGAGAAGTTGCTGTACCTGTTTTCAACAGCACACAACAACGTCCAGCGAGCCATTGTGAAGGTTTCCTGCCTCCTTACCTGCTCCCCTCCCATGTTGACCAAGAGCTCGGTGCCGTCGGGGCTGAAGGTGACGTAGGTGGCCACCAGGACCCTCAGCCGGTTGTTGTAGTCTGGAAGCTTCACCGGGAGGTGCCCTGTGGACAGGACAAGTCCATAATTATTGGTGTAACTCTTAACTGTTGTCTTTGTCCCACCCCAGCTGCTCCCTTTCATGAGAGCAAAGCCACGGAGCACAAGCGCCTACGGGGTTTTCCATTTCCCACTGTTCACTGGATCCTTCCATGAGGAACCAAAACATGCACAGGTGCCTCTTCACAGGTTCTCCACCTCTGGAAGCATCCAAGGCCTGGCTGGATGGGGCTTGGAGCAAGCTGGTCTAGTGAAAGGTGGCACAGGGTGGAGCAAGGTGTGTTTTAAGGTCCCTCCCAACCCAAACCATCCTGTGATTCCATGACTCCAATTCTGCACAGCCACCTCCACATGAAGAGAAGAATTATAACTGCCTTGTTAACAACGAGCCTGCAGAACCCAGCAAATCTCAGTTTTAGGGATTCACTAGGATTTGGCTTTTGTGATTTGCAGCCATCTGCAAATACCTCCATCCTCAACCCCCTAATTAGGTTTCCTTAATAAAGCCCTCAGCACAAAAGGAAACCAAAGCTCCTCAATATTCAGCTCACACACAGGTTCTGTTCTTCAGACAGCAGATGTGTTGCATGACCAATTCAGGGGACCTGAGGAATCCTCTAGTGGGACTCATCAGGAGCAGCACTGTCAGAACTGGTCTGCAGAACATGCTGGTCTGAGATATTTAAAAAAAAAATCACAAACATTTTGGGGTAAAAGATAGTAAATAATGAGCACTGGAGAAAAATGTCATCTAGATTGCTCAGATACTGCATCACTGATTTTTCATCTGCAGGACAAGGACAAGTCAATTCTGTGCCAAAAAGATTTTGAACAGCAGCTTTGCTGGGACCAGTTCCAGGAAAGCCTATAGAGCCCAGGTTACATCCAATCCTTCACTGTCCAGCAGGAGTGACAAGCACACATTTATGCTGGACAAAAAGCAGCAAGGCTAGCTCACCACGCCAGTGAAATAACCTGCAGCTCCATGGAACATCCCATGGAAGAGATCCTCTGAGCAGGGGGTTTGTGTGTGGTGGGGAGAACTCTGTTTCTTCAGGCTGTGAAGTGCCCCCAGAGCCCCCCAGTGCCCCCCAGTGCAGGGCCCATACCTGCCACGTAGTACTGAGCTGCCCCGTCCGGGAGGGGCTTCTGCCGGTCACAGAACGTGTGCACTCCAGCTGAAGGACTCTGCTTCATGCTTTTCCTACCCAGAGAGAGGAACAGCCTTATGATAACCACAGCATTCAGCTGCTGGAAGCCTCATCTGCGCTGGCTTTCCTCGTCCACCCACGAGGACCAGGCCTGCTGCCCACACAGCTATGGGGTCACCAGCCTCACACCATCCCGGCGTACTCATCACAAAGGCTTTGGGTGATAGAGAAAACAGAGCAAAACTTCCCAGAAGCAGGTGAGTGCTGGATGCTTGCAAGCCCCTCTTCCCAGCAGAGCCCTGCCCAGATGCCTGTACCAGAAATCTGCCCGGCCAGCCGGGTGCTGTTACCTGTGGTTGTGGATCATGCGGATGTCGTAGAGCCGCACGAAGGGCCCGCTGGCCCCCACGGCCAGGTAATTGTTGTCCTGGGGGTTCACTGTCAGGCACTTGGCCTCCACCAGCTGCCCACAGTACTCAGTCAGGTCTATCAGGACCTCGGAACGTTTGCTGTTCTCCCGCAGGTCGTACTGCCTGCGAAGGGAAGGGGGTGAGGCACGCACATCACGGGGTAAACAGAAGCAGCAGGAAGAGACTCGGGCAATGTCCTGGCTGGGAGGGATCCACAGGGATCAGCCAGTGCAGCTCCTGGCCCTGCACAGACACCCCAACAATCCCACCCTGTCCCTCAGAGCCTTGTCCAAATGTTCTTGGAGCTCTGGCAGCTTTGGGGCTGTGACATGCCCTGGGGAGCTGTTCCAGTGCCCCACCACCCTCTGGGGGAAGAACCTTCTCCCAACATCCAGCCGAAAACCCTCTTGACACAGCTGAGAGAGATGACACCAAGGACATGGACAGCAGTCATTTGTGCCACAGGTTATTGGAAGCACCTCAGTTCAATACACACTAGGGCTCAGCACCAGGATAATCATTAAGAGCAGATCTATAATGTGCACGGATTTATTCAAGTTCCAAATTAAACTCCCAAGTCACGACCTGCTTCTTTCCTCCCTTTCCAGCAATGAGGAAAATGGAGGAGTTGAGGAAAGTAAGACTCTACAAGATAAATCTCTCCAGTTGTAAGAAAAGGAGAGATGAGCTTAAGCTGTTTAGTACAGAGACAGCCTCTCTTCAGGTCTGTGCACAGCACACGTTGTGATGGTTCTCAAAACCAAACCCACTGGAATTCTGTACCTGATTAAGCCATCTTCTGCTGCACTCCAGAAGGTGTTTGGCCACATGGGAGCCGTGGCAATCCGCTTCACCCTGTTGGTGTGATCCCCAAACATGTGCACGGTCTCCTTGACAGTCAAGTCATGGACGTGCACCTTGGAATCTGCAGCTCCGGTGATGAGGATCCGATCCCCCGAGTGCGGCAAGAACTGCGGGACAGGGACGGGACTCACCTGGAGAAGCACTGAGGCTGCTCCCATGGACACCCTGGCAGTCATGGAGCAGGAGTTCTGCTTCAGGAACGTGGGCTAACCCATGTTATTCCCTTTACACAGGTCAGTATGCACACTCAGGAGTCACCAGCTACAGCAGGGCACACCAGAGTGTCTCCATCACACATCCCAATTTGCTACAACCATTTCCTTCCAATTCACAGAGAGAGTAAGCCTGGGATCTGTATAAACTAAGTGCTATATTCAATTTAATCCTTTTCCTCATAATTAGAAATATTACACTTTTTTTGAGGGGGAAACTGCTTGCAGGAAAATGTTTCCCTGCAAGGATTTATCCTTTTACTGCTCAGGTTGCTGCTCCTGTTAACTGTTCATTCCTTCTAAGCACATACCTTGACAGAAAAGATGTTTGCAGTGTGTCCTGTGTGCATAGAGAGGAGTTTCTTGTGGTGCAGAGGATCCCACACAATGGTATGCTGGTCATCAGAGCCAGAGGCCAACAAGCTAAAAGGAACAGGAGACAAACATGGACCATGAATTCTTCTGTTCCACACCGTGCCTGGGTCTGTGGAGCTGTTTGACCACACACATCCATTAAGTTAATTCAGCCCTAACCAGCCCATTTCCTCTCTTCCCTCAGCTCTCTGTTCTTGTTGCTCACCCATCCCTTCAGCCAGGTCTAGGAGCTAAAGCAGACAAAGAGCAATTCCACAGAAAACGCAGCAGCCTGAAGCACCTCACCCGGACTGTGATGGGAAAACAGGAGTGTTTGTCAACAACAAAATGCAGGGCCTCTGCCTTCCTTATCATCCTGGCTGTGTTAACTGCCCCACATCATCTCTGAAGCCCAGCCAAGGCATTCATTCCCAGGCTCCAGATGTGCCCAGGCAGTCCCAGGGCTCATGGGGTGAACCACAAACTGCTTTTAAAGTCATTGTAAGGTGCTCTTGGCCTTGTCCATCCATCTGCATCTGAACCAAAGGAAACTGACATCTGCAACCCTCAGCTCTTTTAAACTCAGATTTCCTTGTAGCTCTTCTCTTTCAAGCACATGACATTTCCACTGGTAAATAATTCTGAAGAGTATCACAGGGCAGACTTTGGATGTAGTAAGAGGCATTGTGCAAAAATACCCACTCTTCCTCCAATTCATTCATTTCTCACACAGCAACTCTTCATTCCACTTGGTTACTGGAAGTAGCTCTACAGTTTCCCTCTAAAACTGCAGAGGGGTGAATTCTCTACCTCCTTCCCTTGGATATGTGTCCCCCAGCAGCAGCTTTTAACAGCATGGTGAAGGGGGTGGGGAAATGTCACCACCAGCTGGGCAAATCCTAAAGATCCTTTATAATCCATAACACCACTTAAGAAAAGAGAAGCAGCCTTCAATCTCCACTTCTTAGTCTGACCATTTCCCTTCTGAACTCACTAAAGGGGCATTTCTAATAATATCCAGATATATTTAACAAAATAAAGCTTCTTTTGAAGCCTGAGCTCTACTACAGCTCAAAATTTGAGCTTGAGCTCCACTTTACTAGAAATGGGAAGCAGCTGCTTATGATAACATGACCTACATCCTACTCCTGGGAAAACCTGGGGTTATGGCTTTGCTGATTCCCCAAACGAAGCCACATACTTACTCTCCTTTTTCATTCCATTCCAGACAGTTGACACACCCAGAGTGACCCTGAGGGAAGGAGGCAAGGGAAGATGGAATTACTCAAACTTCAGATGTATCAGAGCTGTCCTAAGACAAGGACACAGCGAGCTCCTCACAAATAACAACTTGTTCCAATAAAAGCAGGGGGTTTTTATTCCAACCCTGCAAAGAGCTCCACGCACGTGGTAGATAAGCACCTCCAGAAAAGATAGACATGCTAGAGCAGTTGGGGTAGAAAAGGCAAAATGAAACAAATTAAAAAAGGTAGTGTTGAATAAAATGGCAGTTTAGTCTCAGAGGCTACAGCTGAAATCCTGCTGTACACACAGAAAGGTGACTTTGCTTCCAAAGCCCTTGGCTAGGCTGACAAATTACATGTACAGGCACTCTGGGAACACAGGGAAAATGCACTTTTGATAGCTCTGTTAGAAGCACCTTGCTGCTGGGTGACTACATCATCCATCTTCATCCCCATTAACCAACGATTGCGCCAGGAAGTGGGGGAGTGTTGAGCAGCATTGGATGTGGGAGGTGGGACTGAAAACAGGAACAAAAGAATCCTCTTCTCCCCCAGCCCAAGATCATTGATGTGTTAGAGGCTGGCTCAGTTGGGTAGAGCAGGGTGTTGCTAATGCCGAGGTTGTGGGTTTGACCCCCAGATGGGGCTGTTCACTTCAGGCTTCAATGATCCCTGTGGGTCCCTTCCAACTCAGAACGTTCTGTATAATCTTAAAATATTTTCTAAGGTGCCAGAGTTCACTACAATCCATTCCTTAGGGATCCCATTAGAGCTGAGTATGTTGAACAGCTGCCAGTTGCCTTCTCCAGGCACCGGTGCTGTGATTAGGTGGTGCCCACCCCATTAAAGTTCTGCTGTAGGTGCACCAGGGAGTGCACAAAGCTCACACAGGCTCTCACCGAGCTACTCCTGCCTCTAATGCAGTTTGGGGGACCAAGAAATCAGCATTTACCTCATGAACCAGAGAAGTTCACGCACTCCTGCAGAAAGGTGCACACCCAGGAGCTGGTTTGCTCTCTGCACACTCACCTGCAGCTCAGCCTCCAGCCCCAGGCGGCGGATGAAGGGGTCGGTGACGTGGTAGTGGCGCTCGAAGCCCAGCGCTCCCCTCTCCTGCAGGAGCAAACAATCACCACACTGACCACGGCAAGCACAACGCTCCTTCGGCCCTTTCACAGGAGAGTCTTGAAGTTTAAAAGTCACAACGGGCACTGGGGTGTCCACAGGTCCTGTACTGTAGTAGGGAGTCACAGAATCCCAGAATGGTTTGGATGGGCAGGGACCTTAAAGTGCCCCCAGGGTCACCCCTGCCATGGCAGGAACACCTCCCACTGTCCCAGGCTGCTCCCAGCCCTGTCCAACCTGGTCTTGGGCACTTCCAGGGTTCGGGGAGCCACAGCTCCCCTGGGTCCCTGTGCCAGGGCCTCCCCACCTTCCCAGGGAAGAATTTCTTCCCAATATCCCAACTAACCCTGTCCTCTTTCAGCTCAAGGCCTTTCCTCCATGTCCCATCACTACACATCCTTGTGACAAGTCCCTTCCCATCCTTTTAACATCTCCAGGTGAGCAGATCTTAATCTCTGCCCTTGAACTGATTTAAAATGCTGTGTAAGCCAGTGCCAGGCTCCAGCTGAGGAGCCAAAACCAGCTCTGAGAGGCCCACACCGAGGCAGAGTGAGCTCACCCTACTTTGCGCCTCAAACAGAAGATATGGAAGAACTTGGGAATGCCTGTTATTATCCCTTGGCAAGGATTTCAGCAGGACCTCAATCCCGAGCACAGCACTACTGGAGCAGAGCTGCTCAGAACTGCCCCAAGGCAGCAGCACCACGGGGTGAAGAACTGGGGGTGCAAGTGGGCAGCTGCCCTCAGCGATGGGCACTCAGGCAGGGGGCAGAGCTGCAGTGCCACGGCACAGGCTGCTCCAGAGGGATGGGAACAGCTGCCACAGAACTGCGTCAGTACAAATGAAGGTGAAGGAAAGCAGGACAGTTGTTTCCCCTGTGATCTCACAGGGCTCACAGATGCATCAGCAGATGGCTCTGATGAAAGAAGGCCAACTGCAGAGGCAGGAATGAAGGAGACAGAATGCAAGTCAGATTTTGGATGGAACATCTAAACGTCCATGGAGATTCTTCCCTAGGACCTGACCCAGCTGTGGTCCCAGTCCATGCCACACTCATCAACTTAATCCTCTGTCATCAGCATTTAGAGGTGGGAACACCAGTGTCTAAATCACCCTGGTGGTGCCCAAAAAATCACCCTGGTGGTGCTCGGAGCACATCAGTAGTCCCAGAGCAGACACAGAAGTGCTGAATTCCTTTCCCAGCCCAACGTTCAGTAATGAACTCCACACACCAAAAGCTATTTGAAGACAAAATGGAGACAGACATAAAAGGATTGGAGGCAAAACAAGCCAGGCTTTTTGAAGGAGCTTCCATGACAAACTTCAGACCCCTTGATGTATTTTTGTGGAGAGCACTCCTAAAGCACTGCAAGGCCCACGCATGGTGCTGCAGGTATAATTCTGTGCTACTGCAGTCCCAGTGGCTGTGGGGTAGGATATTGCTCTTCCTACAAGGAACTGCCTGACTTAGCAATCTTCCCAAGGTCACACATCAAAGTCTGACAGAGCAGACAGTCTGAGACAGTCACAGGCTAAGGCTCAAACCACAGAACCAGCCCTTCCTTGTTAGGGCAGCAAAACAAATCTTTGCACATGGATTAAATTACAAGCTTAAAACAGAGTTTGGTACCAAACTGCAAAGTGAGCACTCGAGCTCCCAGTTCCTTATTCTGGCTACTCACAGATCCCTTTCCTGAATGCTGATTATCAGCAAAGCTGCAAATGATTTCAGGCCTCTGAGTCCCAGCAATAATTGCCTATTGTGTCTGCTGCAGCCAGTCCTTTCACGTTGATATTCCACAAATGCAGCCATCAGATGACTGATCCCACCACTGCACAAGTTTTTTTTTCCTTACACAAAGGAACCAACACAGCACTCTCCAAAGAAAAGGAGACAGAGAGGCTGTGACAGAGATCATTAGCTTTACTACAGTCAGAAATACCTCTGATGGCAAGATCACACGGGGAGAACACAGAAAGCAGAGAGGGAAGCTGGCTAAGGGCCTTTGTGGTGCCCAAACACAAGCAGCTCTATTTCTCTCTTCAACTCAGAAGGAACAGAGCTGCTGATGGCAAACCAGCCCAGGGAGAGGAACTGTGCTCCTGTCACGCCAGACTTCATCCCAGCTCTCCATTAAAGACAGTGACAGGTCCTGTGTGTTTGTTCTCTTAGCTCCTTAAAGGGCTTATCAATATGTAAGTAACAGAGATCCCGTTCCCAAGCAAAGGCACCACCAGCAGTTTTTCCCACTCCAGCACTGACTCCCCTCTCTCCCCCAAACACCAGTGAACACGGGGCTCACACAAACCTTGATCTGCCTGTGGATGATGTCTCTGGTGATGTTGGCTTTTGCCATCTTCTTGCAGCGGGGCAGACAAAGAGAAGCTGTGGGAAGAGCTGCTGTGCATCCAAGCATTCCAGCCGAGGCAGGATCCACACCGAGGGTGTTCAGTTACCTGCAGGACAGCACAGCAGGGGACAGGGCAGGGACATCACACATTAGGCCACTCAGTGTCAACTCTGTTTCCCAGAAAGAGCGGTGCCTGAGGAGTGAGAAGTTTGGAATAAAGGCTGCCGAAGAAACTCAAGGAAGGAACAATGGAAGAATGAATGTCTGACTCAAGGCCTTCCCCAGCTTGTGGAGAAATTCATGATGAACATAATTCCAGGACTTTATCAGCCTGGAAAATCCATGTTTCTATCCCAGCAAAGACCTTGTGAGTCCGGAGCAGTGTCCTGTTCCAGGCTTCCCTCCCACCATTCCAGGGCCACTCATGGCCAATGTCATGTTTCCCAAACTCTACAACCAACAAAGGCGATGCTGTGAATAAACACAGTACTGATGCTTTTGGCCACCTCTTCTCTCTCATTTACTACATTGGATTATCAGCAAAACACCCCTAAAATATCCAGAAGGGCAAGACATTCCTTGGAAATCATGAGGTGACAACTGAACACCTAATTACCTCAGCAGGAGAAAAGGGGTGACCAGTTAAAATTGAAATTCCAGGAGAAATTAAGAGTTTTGCACACTCTTAATGGAGTTTGATGTACTAACCTAAATAATTGAAACCCCATGGAATTGGCTACTCCTGCTAAAAAAAAACATTCAAATTGCAGAAGGATGGTCCCAACCCTGAGCTGCACAGGCTGCCTAGCAAAGGATCAGTCAGTCCCTGAAAAATGCTGCAGTTCCCCCAGTTTCCATCCCACAGCCTGGCCCATTTAGACATTTCTACGGTTCTCTTTAAAGTAACTAAAAGAATAAAAATTAAATTTCGAACACTCATTTTGTCCTATGTAACCCTCCAGTTTAAAAATCCTCTTCAAAAAACATTTCCAGGCAGAACAAGCCAAAATTTTCCTCTTCCAAATGCGGAAATGCTGATTCACTGAAACAAGAGCATTTCACAGAAACGCTGCAACGAACAGGAGTCCTGGCAAACCTCATCTGATTCTCTGCTGCCACGGGAGGGCTTCCAGTGGCCCTCCTGTCCCACCCTGCCATGGGCACGGACACCTTCCACTCTCCCAGGGTGCTCCAAGCCCTGTCCAGCCTGGCCCTGGACGCTTCCCAGGGATGGGGCAGCCAAAACAACCACTTCCCTCAGGAATGGCTCCCAAGGACAGCAAGGGGAGGAAGCAGCAGCACCTGGGCACAAGGGCAGGCGGATCTGCCGAGCCTGCAGCTCCTGAGAAGTTTCTGAGCTGCTTCCCCAAACTTGAGGAGAGAGACTGAGGAGCAGGAGTGTGGCCAGGGAAGGGAAGGGAGCTGGGGAAGGGGCTGGAGCCCCAGGAGAGGCCAAGGGAGCTGGGAAAGGGGCTGAGCCTGGAGAAGAGGAGGCTCAGGGGGAATTTCTAGCTCTGCAAAACTCCCTGACAGGAGGGGACAGCCGGGGATCAGGCTCTGCTCCCAGGGAACAGGGACAGGGGGAGAGGGAACAGCCTCAGGCTCTTCCCAAGTCCATCCTCTAAAGACACAGGGACAATATCCCAGCACATCTCAGCACCTCAGTCTCGTCTGCAGCCTTCCACTTTTCTTAGGGCTTCCCTACAACATTCCCAGGCTCTGTCCACAGTCTCCCCTCTCCAAGCAACATCCAGCTTCCTCCTCTTCTTCCCTGCCAGGCAGATTTCTTGCCTTCCTCTTTGAGAGCAATTGAATTTTTCTCTTAGGACCCCTCTATGGCAGTGCCAGGCAGGCTGTCACCTCCTGGCTGACAAACACCCCGGTGCTCTTTTAGGAGTCTTTTTTGTCGCATTTCCTACCTCTAGTTATGGCTAATTTCTAATCAGCTGCTTTCTCTTCCAACAGCACCCAACAGCCTCAAGGACGCACGTGGAAAAATGTTTGTGCACAGAAAGATCCAAATCTCCAATACACAGCCGTAAATAACCCACACCAAGAGGCCAATTTAGACCTAAATAAGCCACTGCAAAACCATTAATACCCTGAAACCCCTCTGCATAAACAGGACGCCCAGAGGGAAGGAATATCCAACCCCCCTAAAACCACCACTCCTTAACAGACCCGAATTCCCTGGTTTTTCAACAAAGACTCCTCTGTGCCAGCATTTTCTACCCTGTGGAACTCTGACATCCACCCTGGCCGGGTGAGAGCAGCAACACACAGGAGCTGGCGATTTCTGGGAGTGTTCCTGGGATTACTGATGTATTGTGGAACTTCCCAGCTCTCTGGACAAGTCACTGCCAGCTGTGCTAACTCACAGGTGGCCCCAGCAGAACATTGGAGTGCAGATCTCAGGAGATCAGCACAACTTTGCCTCTTAAAAGATATGGGCGAGGAAAATCACCCATGAAATCACACCTTGGGTAACAGGCCTGGATAAACCCCAGACAAACGGGAATGCAGGAGCCTAAGGTGTCTCTCTTTCCAGGAAAGTGCTTGATTTGGCAACTGGATGCTGCAAAATGCTCAAAGGTCTCCCAGATCTTGTGCTTTTGCTTGGCCAGGAAGGCTCCAAGAGCCTTTCCTCCTTTCCCTTTGCTATTTTTTTGTTGCTCAACAGGTATTTCACAGCTACAAAGGCTCTGGCAACCTTTAAACTATCATGGAATCACAGAAAAAGGATTAAGAAGCCAAATTTCTCATTCCAGGTCAAATTTTGAGCATTAGCCACAAGTGATCACAATCCCAAACTTCCAGGCGCCATGGATATGACAGTTACCTCATTCAAATATTAAAAAAAAAAGTTTAAAATAAACAAATAAAATATATATTAAGTGTTCTTAACACTTAAGACTATTGATCCCACCACTGTACAGGTAGATCCAGCCTCCAGTTTCAAACTGACCCCGGAATAAAATAAAATCTCCCAAGATTTGTAGATCTCCTACAAAATGTATAGAATAAAAACCAGACCAAAAAATAAGCTGTGCCTCCCAATTTCTTAGACACAAAGACTTCCAAACATGAAGTCCCTCCAAAGAGTCAGTCTTTGTCACCACCAAAGGAATTGGAAATTCCTTGGAAATTGGTCAAGAATGTTCCTCTTTAGGCAAAACCACCGTGCAAATTCTGCTCTAACCCATTCCTGCAGTTTGTGGCTTTTAACTAACCTGGCACAACCAGCTCCTGGTGGAATGAGGGATTCAGTCCCAGAGTGAGGGACAATTTAGGACAAATCTGCACTGCTGCTACCAGAGCTGACCCCAAAAGCAGCTTCACTTTGGCTACACGTAAGAGAGCACCCATCCCTCCCTATCCCTGCAGGTGTTCCAGGACAGGGCTTGGAACAACCTGGGCTGTGAAAAGCGTTCCTGCCACTGCAACAAAATGATCTTTAAAGTCCCTTCCAACCAAACCATTCCATGATTCCCGTGACCTCTTTGGGGTTATTTCCTGGATGACGCCAGGGCACATTTCTCTACCACCCTTCAAGAACAACTTTCCCTCATCCCTCAATGCTCCAAGCCTGCCTGGAACACCCCAGACCAGGACTAAAAACCTGGGATCCCGTACCTGCTGTCACCTCCACCAGTGACAACCTCCTCTCAAACTGTTCCCGGGAGCACACAGAGGATCATCCCACCTGCAGCTCCCTGCACTTTCCTCCTGGGCCACACGGAACTCCAGGGGCACAAACAGAACTTTCGCAATGCCCAGCCTTTAAATCCACAGTCAAAAATTAACAAGGCACAGATTTCAGTGGGCTCCAAATCTGGCAGGCTCTGTTGACACTGACAGTCATTTAAAAGCCCCTTAAGCTCCTGGGAAAGTACACTTCCAAAGGGTACTCCAGGGCACGGAGAGGAGCACTCCCTCTGGGTCTGGAAACAAAATCTCAACACTGATAACACAGAGAATTCCATCAATTTAACATCAAATGCTCCCAGCACAGCTTGGATTTGGGGGATTGCTCCTTTGCTGGATTTTATTTCCCTCTCATGGAACCACCTGAGCAACCCCCACCCACAGCAACATCATGAGAGTGACAGGCTCTGCATAGAGGGGCGGGTCAGAGCCCCAACCTTGGCACCAGCACCCTTTGGAAAAGCTCCATCTGCCCCAAGGAACTCCACAAAGCAGCAGGACTCCTGAAATCAGCAGTTTTAAACAAGCAACCCCATTCCTAACTGCTTGGATGTGCCCAAGTTTCTCAGGCTCCAAACTCAAGGTCATTGGGAAAAAGCAGCACTCTGCACACCACGAGCCTCTGGATACACAGCTCATCCCAAGGGAAGAGTCCTCAGACCCTCCCCTTCAGCATCTATAAATTATTTCACCCATCCAAACACCACCCAGAAACCACCTTGAGAGGCTTCTTTATCCTCAGAACTTATTTCCCTGCCCTCTTTACCTTGACTTTCCAAGAGGTCACAGATCAAATTAAAATATTTAAGTGTATGTAGGAATATATTTATATTTTTTTTATTATTTTAGGAAACCCGAAAAACCAAGAGGGAATGACCTGGCTAGCAGCAAACACCTTGTTAAAAGAAGGTTTTGCTGCAGCTGAAGGAGTTGTCAGGAGCAGCAGTAGCTCCTCAGATGCCTGGAGCAGGGAGCCAGGAGAAGAGGTGAGATCTGAGCCCTGACAGAGCCTGCACGAGGGGACTGTCAGGGAAACTCTGACACACTCAGGCCACACAGAGCCTCCAGCTCAGCCTCCCACCGCAGCCCTGCCTCCCCCTCGATCCCCAGCTCACATATCCACCGGGAAAAGGGAAGATGCCAGGCAACCCTTCAGCCCAGCCCGAGCAACATCCCAGTGCCAAGTCCAACACAGCTCAGCAGCTCCAGGAAGGCATTTAACTGGCAAAGGAGGAGAGGCTGATCACCTCTCCAACAAAAGGGGCTGCTGGACACCCACCAGGGCAGGGAAAGTTTCTGTGAAGGCTTTAACAAGGGGACAGTGAGCAGAGGAGGGAGCAGGGCAGGGTCGCACCCAGGAAAGGGGAAAGGAATGTGAGGACAGGGCAGTGCCAGGAGTGGGAGGGGGAAAGGGAAGCCGAAAAGCAGGAGCTGTACCTGGCAGGGGGTGGCACCAGCAGATGATGCAGGCTGGGGGTGAGAGAGAGGGCCTGGGGAAAATAGGGGTGGGAGCATGGATAAGGGAGAGATCCTTAAAAGGAGTCAGGCTCCTGGTATAGAGAAGGGGGTGACACCTGGGGGGAATAAGAGGACACCTGACAGAGCCTGGGTTACGGGAACTGGTGGGAAACACGAGGGTGGGCGAAAATGCCAGGAAAGGGAGGTGAGGGGGGACAGCTGAGAAGGAAGGGGTACACGGGGATGTAGCTGTCAGGGCAGGGGCTTGGAGCATGTAGGGCAGGCAGCTGGCAGGGAATAGAGTACAGGGGCAGAGCTGACAGGAAAGGGCACGAAAAGGCTGAAAGAGGTGTGCTTGACCGGGAAGGGAATGGGGGCAATGCAGCTGATAGGGAAGGGGGGCACAGGGGGAAGAGCCGCCAGGGAACGCGGAACCGGCTGACAGAGAAGGGGCCCCGGCAGATGTAGCTGCGAGCGAAGAGGGCACAGGGTGCAGCTGACAGGAAAGGGGGCACCGAGGGGCAGCGGGCAGGGAAGGGGATCCGGGTGAGGGTGTCTGTCAGGGCGGAGGGGCGGCGGGGCCCGTCCGGCCCGCGGGGGCCCGTTACCTGTCAGGCCTCCCGGGCGCGAGCGCAGCGGGCAGGGGAAGCTGCGAGGCTCCATCCATACGGGGCAGAGCGGGACGCAGCGCAGGGGCCGCGGCGGGGCCCCGGCCGTGCCCCCCGCCCCCGGCCCTGTTTACCCCCGCCAGCTGTCCGGGGCTGCGCTGCGCCCCCCGCCGCCCAGCGCTGCGCATGCGCCACGCCAACTGCGCAACCGCCCCCCACCCCCCCCCGCCAGCCGCCGCGCCCCGCCCCGCGCAAAAGGCGTAAATCCCGTTCGTGAATTCCGCCCCTTCCTGCCCGCCGCCGCGCCCGAACTGACAGCTCGAGGAGCCAATGGTAAGGGAGGAAATGATCATGAGCGAGCTGCCAATCGGCACTGAGGGGGCGGGAGAGTAGCGGCGCGAAGGGGCTGCTGGGAGATGTAGTCAAGGAAGGGGGAGTGATGGCCGCCGGCTCCCTTTCCCTAATCTGGGGGTTAAAGCCCCCTGAGCTCGGACCGCTCCACAGCGGCGAGGATGGTGAAGGGCCTGGAGGGGAAGGCATAGGCTGAGGTCGCTTAGTTTGTCCAGCCTGGAGAAGAAGGAGCTGAGGGCAGAGCATATGAGGGTCTGGTGTTTCCGTGCCCCTGGAAGTGTCCCATCCCACCCCCTGTCATGGCAGGAACACCTTCCAAAATGTCCCAGGCTGCTCCAAGCCCTGTCTAACCCGGCCTGGGATACTTCCAGGGATCCAGGGGCAGCCACAGCTGCTCTGAGCACCCTGTGCCAGGGCCTCACCGCCCTCACAGGGAACGACGTCTTCCCAAAATCTAATCTAAGCTTACACTCCAGCAGTTTAAGGCTATTCCTCTTTGTCCTGTCATTCCAGATCCTTTTAAATAATCCCCTTCCCCTCTTTCTTGTTGTTTCCTTCAGGTACTGGAAAGCTGCAAATTAGGTCACCCTGAAGCTTCTCTCCTCCAGAGCCTCCCGAAAAGGAAAGGTGAGGTGGGACCCCTCAGGGAAAGGATGAGAGGTGCTGACCCCTGTCACCCTCCGGTGGCCTCCTCAGGACACTCCGTCCTTCCCTGCCCTCTCCACAGCCAGGCTGTCACCGAGCCCCTGCAGAAAAACTCACGGCAGCACAACTCCAGAAGCGAAGTGTGCGAGCAGCTGCTCGTCCAGCAGCACCGAGCCCAGGCTTTGCTCGGAAAATAAAACTCCCAGAAAGAGCCAGGGAAGAGCCAGGCGGTGGCAGTGTTTGCAAAATCCTCCTCCCTGTCCTCCCCGCGGCCACTGGCCCCGGGGACACTGAGGACAAGCCGAGGCTGGCGTCCCCTCCAGTCCCAATTAACTTAATGAATCCTCTCAAAAAGAGGATGCATATAAAAGAAATCAAAACTTACCAATTCACCTCCCTATAATTTATTTCCACAATTAAACACTCCTGAAGTCTGCTCATAAAGTGTAATGAATAGTTTAAATTTTCATTTGGAACTTAATTCCCTGGCTTGCAGATAATCCCAGCTGCGTGGCAGAAGAAAATTGCCACTTGATTATTCTAAAAGAAGGAGGAAAAGCCCCTTAAATCGGAGACATCAGGTAGAAGAAGCCTGAGGACTCTTCCTTGCACCTCATAAATGATAGCTGCAATGATTTGTCTCCATCTTGCAAGTTATTAACATATTCAGCTGTTGTCAAAGTTCTTTACAGGAGGTAATTGTTAATTGTTGCCTCTGCATCAGTCCAGACTCTTTAATTAAACAAATAATAATCGGGATCCATCCTCACAAAAGGGTTTTATCTTCTTTTCTCAGATGCCATCTCCATGGAGATCCAAAGCTCCACACAGAAAATCAGGCAGGCTTCAGATGCCCTTGACATGGAAGTTTTTCTCGCTGATAGAGGAAAAATTGGGGCACAGGAGCTTAATTTTTTTTTTTTTCCTTTTTTTTCTCAAGCTGGTGACAGTAATAACAGGGCTGGAGCCAAGGAGGATTTGCTGGTTCTGACTGTCAGACCTGGAGTTTCCTGATTCAGTCTCAAAGCTGGGGAACGCAAACAAGGTGTTCTCCCAGCAGCACAGGTCCTGCAGGATAACCACACCTTGGAGAGTATCCTCGTGGAACAGGGCTGTGGTGTTTCAGTCCAAGGAAAGGTACAGGGAGCAAGGAATAAATCTGCCTGAGAGCTTTCCCTTTTTACAATGTTGAAGAGAAAACAATTTAAGTCATACAAAAGGCATTTTTAACACTTTCAATATACCTGTCTCCTTTTCTATACTAAACCTATGCTACAAAGAAAAAAAAAAAAAAGAAAATTCAGTGTAAAAACCCCACAACACGCACATAAAGTTCAATTTTACCCCCTGTGCCATAGTTAGGGTGTCCCAGGGTGCAAATGCAGTTTCACAGACAAGGATCTCACTCTGTAAGTGGTTTGTCCTGCAGACACCTGGAGCTGGACCAGGATTTGTTTGCAGGTTAAAACGGTCAGGCCAGAGCAAGGAAATTTCCTCTTGGCCAAGAATCTGCACCAGCCAAAATCCTTTGCAGAGTTCAACAGGCTGGCAGGCCCTTGTCCAACCAAGACAAGCAGGAACCCGCTGCCAAAGCCACAAGGCCTTCCCTGGGTGCTGCATCCCCCCCTGGCAAACCCCCACCAGCCCTACCCCACCACAGCTCCGGCTGATCCAGGCACGAGGAGGGAGAAAAACCCGACCCAGTTACTTCACAGGAACATTGTACCTGTTTTAGCTTCTAGGAGCTGCTGCTGAAAGCAAAGCAGCCCCCGTGTTTTTGCCTCAAAGAGTCTCCCGTTGCCAGAGCACAGCCCTGCCTCAACCCAGACATCACCAACTGCATCGCACCAGCTCGGGCTTCTCACCCAGATATGACTAAGCCCTTTCAGAACGAGAAACACTCAAGATTTCTTGCTTAATTGCTAAAACAGATTAGTTTGACTATCCAACACATAGCCAAGCGGAAAAGAGGACCTGACACACCTAGCAGGTTCCTGCTGAGGCTGATGATCTGCTTTAGTTGATGGTTCACGTTTGGGGATGATTTTCCACGGCCTAGCTGCCACAGGGCTGCTGGGCTCCTCTCCTGCCCTCCACATTCCCTGCAGCCTTCTGGCCACTAGCGCTTTGGGAGGCTTAAATCAAGAATGTAACTGATGGAAAGTCACCTTCAAAGCTCAAGGTTTAGCTGCCCCATGTCATGGAAAGGGCCCTTGCCTTCCCTACCTGCGATTCTCCTAAGAATTAGGGGCTGCATCTTTACCCCTGGCTCCTAAAGGTTTAGGCAGCAAACCAGGTCAAAACTCGTTCAGATTTCTCTGGTCACACACATGTGACAGTCAGGATGTTGGAGGAGAACCAAGAAATCAGGGTGGCTGAGCCTCAGTGCCAAGCAACCCCCTCCACGCTACTCCAGTGATTTTATTGGAGCCTTATCAGATTTCCTGGTGACTCAGAGTAAACGGTCACCGGGGAGAAGGGCATGGCCATGGCAGCAAGCAGAGATGGGGTTACAGCTCCACGCCGGTCCAGAACAGCAGCCAATGCCCACCAGGCCCCTCTGCCCCCCACCACCCCAGAGCTCCCCCGCTCCTCACTGAGGACAACCAGAGCACGGCCGTGCCTCTGCAAGGAGCAAACACGGAGGAGGCCGTGGCTGCTCAGCTATTCCCAAGAGCCCAGGGAGCTCTGCCAGTGCCCCATGCCCCGCCTGGGTCCCCTCAGGGTGGCTGGGCTGGGCTGGGCACCCCCGCATGTCCCTGCGAGCCCCACGCTGGGCACAGCGCAGAGCCACCCCTCTGCTCCCCTACGGCAGCAGCCACCACCTCGCAGATCCCGCTTTCCTCCTTTTCTTTGGCACCGCCTGCCCTCGCTTTGGGGCCCTTTGGGCCCTGCACAGCACCCCTTCTTGCGTTTTCCCCCGCGCCGGCCTTGCATGAGCGCTCTCTGCCCCTAAACCCCCTTCCCCTGCACCCTCCCCTTTCCCAGCTCCCTGCTCCCGTTCTCCGCCCTTGCCGCCGTCCCCTGGCCCAGCTCCCCTCGCACACGCCCTCAGCCCCGCTCCGCCGTCCCCCTCCCCTCCGGCCGCCGTCCCCGCCTCTCCCCGCTCCGCTCCGCTCCCTCTCCCGCCCGCCGGCGCCGCCCCCGCCGGGCCCTCCCGCCGGTTCCTCCCGCCCGCTCTGTGGGCCGAGCCCGTCGCCGCGGCCGCCCCAGCTCCGCTCGGGCAGTGGCGGGGCTGCTCCAGCCCTCGCCGCCGCGGCGGCCCCGCCGCCCCCCGCCCGCCCGCGCCCCCCGCCCGCCGCCATGGGCGCCGCGGCCCTGCGCGCCCTGCCCTGGGCGCTGCTGCTGCTGGGGCCGCTGCTGCCCGGGCAGGTCCTGCAGGCCAACCCCATGCTCACCTCCGAGGGCCAGCCCGCTCCGCTGCCCGGCGGCGACGTGCCCGGCTTCACCCCCGCGCCCCCCGCCGCCCCCGAGGAGATCCACCCGCTGAAAGAGCAGCCGGCCAACGGCTCGGGAGAGGGGCACGCCAAGCCCCGCAAAGCCTTCCCGGTCATCGGCATCGACTACACGCACGTCCGCATCCCCTTCGAGATCTCCCTCTGGATCCTGCTGGCCTGCCTCATGAAGCTGGGTAGGTGGGAGGCGTGGCGGGGGGAGTCCGTGGGAAGGGGCCTGGGGAGAGGCCCCGGAGGCCTGGAGAAGGAGGGACCCCCGGGCAAACGGGATACACACCCCCAGGCATCACAAGGAGTGACCCTCGCCGGTGTCTGGGCGAGGGACCGGCCGAGCATCCCAGAGTGGGACCCCCCAGCTGGATGGGACAGACACCCCCAGTCATCCCAAAGAGTGACTCCTGTGGACATCCCAAGGTGGGACCCTTTCGAGCATCCTAGGGAGAGACCCTTCTGAACATTCCAGGGTGGGACCGCCCCAAACATCCCAGGACAAAATCTCCTGCGCATCATCTTCAAACCTCGCAGGCTGGCTGGGCTGGGGTGGGCACTGCTCTCCCCACGACCTTGGGTCTCTGTCCTGGGCCTGGTGGACAGCGGCATCCTCCGCTCCCACAGACTTCTCATCTCCGTGCTTGGGAGCGGGCCTGGAGATGCTCCTGACCCCTGCTTGGACCAGGTTTGCTTTCCTCCCTTTGACACTCAGGGAGGAAGCATCCAGTTTGCTCACTTCCTCTCCAAACCACAGATGCTTTTTGTAACCTTGGAGGAGTCACTCAAAAACCTCCCAGTGCTTCGGCCTCCCCTTCCTCCCCCTCCGCAGCAAACCGGGTTGGGTTTGCCTCTGCTGCAAAGCGTCCGGAGATTCCCGCATTAAAGAGAGCGGCGGCGTCAGGGCTGCAAAAGTCACCGGCTCTGGGAAAGCATCCCTCTGCCGGGGCGGGGGTTGTTGACAAAGTGTTTTCCAAACTTCTGCAGCTGGATCAATACCAGCCGAATTCCCCCGGACCTGTGATGTGATGTAACCGCTCTCCCTGTGCTGTCCCCAGCTTCCGGCAGTGCAGAGTTGAGCTGGCCCTGGTCCCACCCCTGGTGACAAAGCCATGGGGACAGGTGAAATGTTTGCCTTGGAGCGGGTGAGGAGGGAAGGGGGCTCTGCACACCTTCATTTTGCTCCTCAGTTGCCATCGGTGGTTTAATAACACTCACTTATGGGGTGCTCCAGCTTGCTGAGGGAAATCTTTGGGAGCTTTTTCAAGCTGGTTCCTGTTGTAAATTGTGCCTTGTCCTGGTCTGGAGGGGTCTGAGAGACCCCCAGGAGCTCAGATCCTTCCTGCCCAGCTACTCCTAAAAATATCCCATCCCCTTCCCAGGCCGCTGTGAGCGTGCGTAGGCAGGTGAAACCCCATTTCCACAACCCCTCCTGAGTGTTTTATTTACGTGCAGGCGGAGGAGTGAGAGCACTTCAGACCCGGAGGCTTGTCTGGGACACAAGCAGTCAGGACAGGGTGGAACCAGGTGGGAACCGTGGTGTTTATGCCTTCCCGGCATTGCCCAAAACCACCTCGGGCACGTTTAGCTGGAAGGTGCCTCTCCCTAGGGAGCGCGGATCTCCTTTCGCAGGGCTCCGCTGTTGCACTGCACCTTCAGCCCTGCTCGGGGAGCAAAGAGTGATGAAATCAGGAGTATCTGTGCGGAAGCTGGTGGAGAAAGGAGGGGCCAATGGCCTGCGGCCCTGCCGGGTCGCTGGAAAACACCCGAGTGGGCAGCGGGAAGCGGCTCTGGGGGCACAGGGACGTGCTGGGGGACACCCACGGTCGCTGGTGCTGTGGGGAGCTGCTCCTGCCGCCCCTGCCTGGAGTCAGGGCTCATTCGTGCTGCAGGAAAAGTTGTGCCTGCCGGCTGTCAGGTCTTTGATGCTACAAATATTATGCAAGACTGCGTGTTTTAAGGGGTGTATTTTAGGAGAGGCCGCCCTGCGAGTTTGCCGAAGGTCTTTGGAGGCAGCAGGTGCTCTGCAGAGCTCCAGAGATGCTGATTATGCCAAAATCCACACCTTAGCTTACCTACAACTCTTGACAGGGCCTTGACAGCAGGGTGGTCCTGGGACACCCTTTTCCTTGGCCTCCTTTCCAGGGTTCTGCGTTTCTTGTTCGTGCTGCCTTGGCAGGTAGTTCCCAAGTTGCTGGTCCAGCTCTCTCTGCTCGTGAGGGAGCAAAAAGCATCTCACTGCTCCGTGTCCATATCCCAGCCTTGCCTATCCCGCCCTGGATCACGGGGCGTTGTTCAGCAGCAGCAAAAGAGGTTTTTTTCCACCCAGGGATAGCGCTTACACAGCTGGGCATTGCTGGCAGTACAACCTGGAATGGCAGGATGAAGCTCACACAGCTCCAGGCTCCCTAAACCAGACAGGGTTTGCAGCATCCCATTTCCAGGAAGAGGGGAAGGGGGCTGATAAATAGAACAGGAGTTTGCAGTGCTTCCTTTTTTCTCCCCACCCTGTCAGTGTGCATTTATTTGATGCATCAGGGTGATCCTGCAAAATTCTGAGAGCACCAACATCTTCTTTTTCCAAGAACAGGAATTCCTGCGGTGTGGGCTGTGCATGGCAGCTCAGCACCTCCTGACTGCCCTTCCCCAGTTCCACAGGCCTCTTGGCGGAGCTGGAGCTGATGATTGAGCCACAGGTTGCTACAAAACTGAGTCTTTAACCCTGTGAGTCGCTTCGAGGTGTCCTCCTCGGGGGTGGTGCAGGGTGACCATGTCAGGGAGCTCAGGATTACTCACAGGGCTCTGCTCCAACCTGACCTTGTCCTGTTGCTCAATTTCCCACTGTTGCTCTTGATACTTTAGGCAGCTCTTCAGATTTAAATGCATCCTCCTGTTGTCCCATCCAGGGGATTTGTCCTTTCTCCAGCAGCTCTCACTGTGAGTTTGTTTGGGGAATCACTGGTGTGAGTTGAGCCTTTCCCCTCTTGGCTGCTGTTTTTGTAAAATGCCTCAGAGAAGTTGGTTTCTGGAGGATTCCTCATCTGACAGGGCACAGAGGGTTGGGTCTCCCCAGCATGTCCTGCAGGCGTGGGCTGTTCCTGCTTTGTTAATCCCGGTCAAGAAGGGGAAGCTGATGCTGGCTGCTTTACTTAATACTCACACGGTATTTTAAGGCTGTGTAGGGGAAGAGGGAGCGAGGGGCAGCTACAACCGTGTGCAGATCACGTCTGGCGGTGTCCTGACTTTGCCAGGAGGAACCTTTGCAGCTGCGAGTTACGACCAGACATTATCTCAACCTGTTGTATCGTTGCAGAAGGTCAGACCTTCACAGAAAACCCCAGTCAGGAGCTCTCTGTGCCCTTCTCCAAGGTTTTGCAGGGATATCATGGGGGTTCTTTCGCAACATGCCCAGGGAGTGGTTGGGAAGCTGGGGGGTTTCCCAGCAGGAGAAGCTGGTTTCCTCGCTCTGGGGGTTGACCTTTCAGCTCACACGGCTCCCAGACGTGTATAGGGGAATTTAAGTTTGACTGTAAATACTTCCTTAATTCAAGGGAAAGGGAAGGAGTGAGTCAGGAATGCAAAGAACAGATTGTGGTCTGCAGTGCCTTTGCTGGCTGTGCTGGGGCCCGGCAGGCAGAGCTTTGTGGTGAGCGCCTTGGACAAGAGCTGGGGCTACCTTGTCTCCAAAGCCCATGCTGGCCTTTCCTTCTAAAGGCAGAAAGCAGAGAGTCATAATCCATTAGCCACTTCCACTGAGGCATTTCCTGCACCAAATGGCTTCCCAGCCTCCCTGGAGCATCCTGCCCGTTCCACCACAGCTCAAGGAAATCGCAGGGTGTGGTGGGTTCACCTTGGCTGGAAAGTAACCTAAAATTTATGTCTTGAGCCCAAGGTTTGAAAGTTGGGTGGTGCTTTTCTTCCTTCCTTGTCCCCCAGTTGGAGAGAGACTTCATACCAGGGCCTGTAGTGCCGGGACAAGAGGAAGTGGTTTTATGAAGGCAGGTTTAGATTAGATACGAGAAAGAAATAACTTACTCAGAAGGTGGTGAGGCCCTGGCACAGGATGCACAGAGAAGCTGTGGCTGCCCCATCCCTGAAAGTGTCCAAGGTCAGGTTGGATGGAGCTTGGAGCAGCTTGGGATAGTGAAAGGTGTCCCTGCCTGAGGTGGGGGGTGTGGAACTGGATGGGCTTTAAGGTCTCTTCCAACCCAAACCATTCCATGATTCTGTGACTCCTGGTGCCCACCAAGCTGCTTTATCACTTCCCTCCTCTGCAGGAGAAGCTAGCATGGAATAAAACCTCATGGATCAAGATAAAGGCAGTTGAATAAAGCAAAAGCAAAGGTCATGTGCAAAAACAAAGGGAAACAAAAGATTTATTCTCTGCTTCCCATCAGCAGATGATGTCCAGCCACTTCCTGGGAAGTACTTTCAGGAGCGTAGTGGCTGCTCCGGAAAGCAAATGTCGTAATTAGAAGTGCCCACCCTCTCTTCCTCTTTACCCTTTGCTTTTATGTGATGTGGAGTATCCCTTTGGTCAGTTTGGGACAGTCCCAGCAGTGTCCCCTCCCAGACCACTGCCCGCCCCCAGCTCCTGGTGAGGGGCGAATGTTGGGGGCAGCTTTGACGCTGCGAGCGCCGCCGAAGCACAGGCTGTTATCAACCCCCTTCCAGCCACGATAGAGGCTCTGCACTCCCAGGGCTGCTGTGGGGCAGATGAGCTCCAGCTCAGCCAGACCCAGGGCGTGGGGACATCATTCCCTGCGTGTCCACACCCGTGACGGCACCGGAGGGTCCCCACGAGGCAGCGCTTCGCAGCTGAGCTCCTTCGCTCGCCGTGCGCCAGACGCTGCTCCTGGGGCTGGAGCCTGTGGCAGGCACGGAGTCACTGCTCTGTCTCTTCTTCCCCTTTGGCACCTCTGCTGCGTCTGGGGTGTTCCCTGCCCCTCCAGACCCAGTGACGGCTGCCAGCGCCAGCCTGGTACTCGTGGAACTGTCCCCACCGTGTCCCCACCGTGTGCTGGTTGGTGTAAAACGAGCCGGGGCTGGAGCCTGTGCTCAGCGAGCAGACAGAGCCCGGAGCTGAGCCGGGCTGGGTTGTGTGGGGACACGCTGGTGCCTCAGGAAGGTTTGGTGTCACATCTCAGCCCGCTGTGCCAGCACGGCGCCAGTGCTCGGTGACGCTCCTCTGGAGAGCACCAATGGTCCCCGGCACTGCTGCGCCTGGGGAGGAGCAAGATTAAGGCAGCTCTCAGCCTGTGAGCTGGTGATAGGAGCTGGGAGAAGAAGGGCAGGATGTGATGGGTGCAGGTGGGGTTGTGGAGCCTCACAGAGGCTCAGGGCATGGGGGGTGGATCCCGTGCCTGGAAGAGAAGAGAAAACTTCAAAATTGCCAGAGAAGCGCTTGTAGAAGCTGGTGGCTGCTGGCTGGCAGCGAGATTGGGGTGTTAAAAATTCTTGGGTGCTAAAACGCTTGGATGCTTTCAAATGTTTTTCTCCGCTCACATCCCTGCCCTGAAATCGTGGCTTTTGGAGGGGCCACCCTGGGGTCTTACAGAGCCTTGTGAGTTGAGGAACTTGGGGATTCCTTTGGGTGAGGGTTGATAAGCAGGGTAGGAAACCTGCTATGGTGGTGGCACCGGATGGAAGAACTGGATGTTGAGACCAGACACAGCCGAAAAGCCCTGGAGCAAAGCCACTGGCACGGGGACACCTCTGCCAGTGCCACCTGCAAGGGTGGGAATGGGACAGCAAGGAAACGTTTCCAGAAGTGCTTTGCCCAGCGTTGGGATTACGTGTGTCTGATGGGGATGAGGGTTATCTCTGTGGCCCTTCTGCCTCTCTCTGCTTCTCTGGGCTCCGGGGTGGCCGTGCTGGGCTGGCTTTGCTGGGATGGCCATCGGCTGGTGGAAGGGGCTGTTCCTGCTCCCTCCTGGGGCTGGCTGATACAAGTTCCCTCACCGAGCTAGAGGGAAATGTTTGTCTGATTCTTGGCAGGAATGTTTGTCTTACAACCTGGCTTATCATGTGTTGACTGCAGAGACTGTGGTGCTGAGAGCTCTGAGATCACCCCGGTGTCCCCACTTGTCTGAGGGAGCTGTTCCAGGGGAGCTGGGCCTTGGTGAATGACTGTTGGGAAAGGATTTTCAAGTACTGCTGCAGCTGGTGCCACAGGAGTGTAAATTGTCGTGACAGCGAATTTAAACAGTCTCTTCCAATGCAGACTTGTTGCATTCCCACTTCCTTTTTGGGGGATGATCCAAACACATGCTCTGGCTCCCTTTTCCCCTGCTTTGCCATCTCAGAAAGAACAGCCGCGGCATTTATTTTTTCCTCTCTGATCTGCCCATTGCTGGCGTCTGAGCTAAAAAACATCCAAACTGTTCCCTCCATGGATCTGAGAAAACCATTAGTTTAATTATGGCTGGAAGAGTGAAAGGTTCCTGCTGTGAAATACGGAATGGTGATGGAGTGGGAAAAGCAGGACAGGTCTGTAATCACAGCCATTCTTCCCTGGTGAGCCCTAATGTCCATTAAGGCAGGATTACACTCCATTGCAGCCATGGCTTTGCTCCCTGCAGGGACCCTGTTGCCTGTGGCAGCTTCTGGACCTCAAGGCCCTCAAGAACCAAAGCTTTTGTTTCATCCCGTTTATCAACAAAGGCTTGGAGACCTGATGCTGGGGATGGGCTGGCTTCCCGCACAGGCTGCGGGTGGAATTTGGGATGTGGGTGCTGCAAGTCCTGTGGCAGCCAGAGCCCAGATTGGTGCTGGCCTGGCTTTCAGGGAGATGCCATGGAGTTGTTCCTCCCCTGAGACTTCCAGGTGACCTGGGGCGGTCACAGCAGAACGTGTTTGGTTCAATCCTTTCTCCCGAATTCCCAATCACCCAACCACAGCTTGTCCACGATACCCAGAGATGCTGGAGTTCCCTTGGGAATTAGTGGGGCGGAGGACAAGTCTTTTGTCTGCCATTAATGTAGCTAAATAGTCTCCTTTGGAGTTTGAGAATTGCACATGGGAGAAGGGAAAACCAGGTGGTGGTGGAGGGCAGAGGGCCGTTCTTGGGGTGACAATAATCCTGTGGCGCAGAGGGACTTCAGAAGAGACACAGATATCTCTGTAGCACTTGTACAAACCAGATGCTCGTTAGGCTTGCAAATAAATACTTCTTTAACATAATCCTTCCCCTCTTCCCTCCTGCAAGCCCCAGTTTTGGCTGTAGGTGCAGAGGTGATGGGGGCTCTGAGCCTGTTTGTCGTGCAGGGCTTGGTCCCATTGCTGGAGCTGTGGGTACCGACAGAGGAAGAACAATAATGGGCATGAATTACTGCGGCTGCCTTGTAAACATTTGGTTTATTTTTTTTTTTTTTTTCTTCTGTTTTGGGTCCCCGAGGCCTAATTTGTTCAAATAAAACCCTGAGTCCACACGGAATACTCTGTGAAAGCACAGCCTTGCTGAATGGAGCTGGAGCTGGGTTACACCTCATCCCCCCATCTTCACCGGGCTGCCTGGGTCAGCAGCAGCTTTTTCTCACCCATTGCCACCGTAGGTTTGATGAAAACCTCAGTGTTTTGAGATTAGGGCCAGACAAGGGAGCAGCAGAGGAGCAGGGGATGGCTTGAGTTGAACCAAGTGTTGGTGGTTGATCCTCTCACTCCACTGAGGTCCCACCATCTGTTCTCCATGGTGTTGGATCTCTGACAGCTCTGATTTTACAATGTCTTCCAGCTGTGTGCTAAATCTTGTTCTGTTCTTTGGCTCTTTCCTGGGGCAGCAGAACTCGCGTGTTTCTGCTTGGGAAGGAAGAAACCAAATTGAAAGCTCAGCAGACGGGCGTGCACGCACTCGTTGCTGCCTGTTTGTTGGAACAGGTGAGATCCAAGGCTGATCCTTGCTTGGAGTGGAGCAGTGAGAATGAATCTGGTGGTGTGTCACCTCTGGTGGCACAAAAATCTGGTGTTACATCACCCCATGTCTCGGGGTTCCTTCCCAGAACTCGCCTGCATAAGAAGGGCACAACTGAGGCTCATTTGAAGTCAGGGTGGTGTTTTGAGTGGAAAGCTGAAGAATGCAAAGTACTTTTCTAGTCAGAGGAGAACACGCGTGACTCACAAACATCTCAGCATCTGTGGTCTTTGTCTCCAGAAACTTGCAATACAATCAACCTCCAGGGACAGCACTTAAATCCCACTTAAGAGAGGGTGCTGCTGGGGGAAAAATCCCCCTCTCTTGTGCAAGGCACACATTTGCAGAGCAGACACCCCGTGGCAGCAGTTTGTTTCCAGTGCCTGGAATTATTCTGCATTTTGGAGTCACGACACGCTAAATCCTAATGACGGATTTGGAGAGAAGGCAGCTTCCCACCCCACTGCTGGAGATTTAACAGCAGACACGCCAGGGGCACAGATTTGAGTGCATTCAGGCCTGTCAAGAGAAGAGCTGGTGTTTCCAGCCCTCTGTTAGTGCCTCAGTTTCCCTTGGGAACGCTTTTCCCACAGCAGCCTTGGTCCCTGGAGGTGAGTTTGCAAGGAACAGCTCCTCTCCTGTCTCAGCTGCTGCGTGTGGGGAGAGCAGCTGCTCCCAGGAGCTCGGCTGGGTGTGAGAAGCATCCCAGCTGGGAACAGTGTCTCTGTGTGCTGGGGAGGAGGTGACAGTGGCCGGGTGCTTGTGCTGGCTCCGGACGCGCTGCTGGCGTGTGTTGAGAGTGGTGTCACTTTGTCTGGGCTTGCAAAGCCCGGTAGTAATCAGTGCTAATTGCAATTACCTCCTCCCTGCTGTCCAAGTGGAGACCAACAGGTTATTTCCTGAAAAGCTTTTGTTTGTCTTTCCTGCCCGTGTTCCTGGTAGGAAATCTGCCCTTCCTGGGAAGGGCGATTGGCATCGTCCTGCCTGGGGAATTTGTCTGTGGTCACCTCAGGCTGGCCCAGGTTTAACTCTCCCCAAGGCTTCGAGGGTCAGCAGGAACTGGGAATTGAATGCCATGTCCTGTGGTTGAGGGTAAGGAGCTGGGAGAGCAACTGGAGCCTTATTTTAGGTGTCCAAGCACTGTCTGTTTGCATCACCTTGAGTCCCTTCTGCTCCAGAGCATCCATCTGCACCCAGCAGTGTGAAGGTTCCCTTTGCACCACGCAGATGTTAACTGGGAGGATTCTATTCCAGAAATCCCCTGACGCTGACCCCTCCTAACCCAGCTATTCATGGCATCCAGCGCCTTGTAGCAGCTGAGGGAATCTGGGAAGAGTGAGTTATGGCTGGTGAGAATGAGTTATGTTTAGCTCCTCGTCCCTTTCCCTGGAGCTAAAGAAGTTTTTCTAGACCTTAAACCTCCTCAAAATGCGCGAGTCCAGCTGCTGTCGCTGTTTCGAAGGATATAAACCTGGATGAGGATGCTGTTACCCTGTAGAAAACTCTGCTTTCCAGGGTGAATGAGCTGTGCCAGGAAGATCCCAGCCTTGCAGGCCTGGCTGTGAGCTGCACCCATCCAGAGCTGGTGGGGAAAAGTTGAAACAGCAACAGCAGAAATCCGGGTGGCAGTTTGTCCCCGCGTGCCTCCGTGCCCGGCTCCTGCTGGGTGAATGCCATGGGCTGGTAAAGATTCACGGTCCCGCCCTAGAAAAACTGTGTGGAGCCTGCCCAGAGGCTCCGAACAGGTTTGGTGATTGCGGGCTGCGGTTTGGGAGCGGCTCTGGAACATGCCCGTTAGAGGAATGCAGTCAGCAGGGCCCGGGGTTACCCCAGCACCCGCAGTCACCGCTGACTCCGAGCACCAAACCCTTCACTGGTTTCCCAAAGCTCAGCGGGGAAGGGCGGCTTTGGCATCTTGGCACGGGGCAGCTCTGGACCTGGAGAGAGGTGGAGGAGAGCTGCTGTGTGCACAGCTGTGCACAGCTGGGCCTGGAAGAGGATTTTTCAAGATGTGGTGGCACCCAGCCTTGAAGCCTCCTAAGCCATCGCTGCCCATTGGTTCTGTGTTTTCCTCCCTACTTGGAATGCTGCAGCCATGGGGTGACAGTCCAAGTCCCTGGGTCTCTCGGTCTGTAGAGGCAATTAGGTCTTCCTTTAATGTGTGCTTTTCTTGCAGAGTGTCCTTGGCTTCCCTTCTGGTGTGAAGGAGAAGCGTTATCTAAACACGGACTGGAAATTGGGAGCTGCTGGGTTCTCACACCAGCTCTCACACCATTCACTTGGGGACTTGGGCAAGTCCATTTAATGTCTTTTGTCTCTCATTTCCTTTTTACAGCTGGGAGGAAATTAATACCAGCTCTGTAAAAGACTCCCAATTGATCTGTTAATTTCTTGTGAGTGCTTCAAGATAAAACCAGGGTACGTGCTCTTGCTGCTCTCAAAGAAAAATGTGTCAAAGTGTTTCTGCGAGAGGCCTCTGTCCATGAATTGTTCTCAGGGCATGTTGTGGTTGTGTGTGGGCACCTTCTCCTCCCGGGAGGCTGCTGCTCCACATCTTCCCAGTCCTTCTGAGGGTCAGGGCAGTGAGGAATGGCTGGCAGCTCTCAGGCTGCAGGCTCAGCAGGCTCTGCTTTGCGGGGAATGCCGGGTGTTGGATCACGCAAAGGCTCACCAGGCTTCTCAGATCTGGTGTTTGGAAAGAGAGGGATGCAGCCCCTTCCGATGGGGGAGAAGCAAAGCCAGGAGCAGCCGCCCATCCCTGTGCTGGAGGGAAGAGTGGGTGCTGAGCCGGGATGGGGCCGAGGGAAGAGACCTCCGTGTTATGGCTAATTCCCTGTGTAAACAGCTCAGTTCTGGCGGGGGGGGCCGCCCATCCTGGCAGGCTGAAATCCAGGGTGCCTGCGGATGATTCAGAGCCGGGATCACTGCGTCCTCTCCCGCTCTGCAGCACTGCAGCGCTGCCACGGGGTCCCAGCACACCTGCAGCACTCACGCACAGCCTCCCCTGCACCTTCCAGGAGTGCCTTGGGGGAGGGATTTGCCTTTCCCAGGGGAGTGTGTTGCTCCTGGAGGGTGTCAGGGCGGGTGGGGAGCTGGGCTCATCTGCATGCAGCTCCCGGCTCCGGCTGCTGCAGGATGCACTGACGCCTTTGGTCGCATTCCCCAGGCTGCTCTCAGCTTTTTGGGGACCTTTCTGCATCTTCAGCTCTGCATGGGCAGGGCGACCTGGGGGTTTCCTGGTAGTGCTGTCATCATCATCCTTGGGAATTTCTCTGCTGGTGCCCGTGCCTGGGAGGGGGCTGCATCACCAGGGTTTGCAGTTCGGCACTCCCTGCATCCCTCTGGAGCGTGGCAGTGCCCGCTGTGGCTGGCTGGGGTTAGAGGCACATTCCTGCATGATGTTGCTGCAGGCACTGAGGTTCCAGAAGCAGCTTTGCCCTTGCACTCAGTTGCCAGAAGCAGCTTTGCCCTTGCCCTGCTGTTGCTGCCTGTGCCAGGGCTCAGCTGCTTCTCCGTTCCCAGCTGTGCCGTGCCAGTGGCTGGTGCTGGGTGGGAAGGAGCTGAACCCCCGTGCCCTGCCCCAACAGCTGCTTTGACAGCACACCAGACCCCATGCCATTATCACCATTAGCAGCTGCAATGCATGAAATGGCTCTGAATCGCTGCTCTCCAGCAGGCTCCACGCACGGAGCAGCCCAGTCGTCCCCCAGGCCGTCTCTGAACTGTCCTTGCCACCTTGACCTTGCCGAGAGCCACACCAGCACTGCTCCTGCTGGTGCCCTGGCATCCACCCCCTCTGAGCATGGAGCATGGGAAGCTCTCAGCGTCCTCCCGAGGAGAAAGGCTCTGGCTGCAGCTTGTTCTGTGTTTATCCTGCCCTGGGGTGCGGGCTTTGCTCCCAGAGCTCCCCAGGGAATTGTGAGATTTGGGAAAGGGAAGTGCACTGCCGCTCCCTCCAGCTGCTTCACATGAGGTGTCTGCACTTGTCTCCCCTTCCATCAGAGGATTGATTCAGGGCCTGGCAGTGGGAATTTCCTGGGAACTGCTGCTGCAGGAGGGCAGTGAAGCTGTCAGACATCCCAGCCCTGCTGCACCTGCCCGCCAGCCCCTCCTCACACAGTGATGCGGGGGAGCATCTCTCAGGGAGGAAGGGCTCTTCCCTGGTGCTGCACCAGCCAGGCCCCCTGCTTTGGCTGATGTGGCTGTACCTTGAGGGCTGGACCAAGCCATTCCTCACGAGCCTTCCTGTGTGGAGCCAGCTCAAGTTATGGGTTGTGGCTGCTTGGCTGAGCTGCAGCAGGGCTGGTACCTGGCAGTGTCTGCTTTTTCTCCTGTGGCTTTCAGGTTTTGAAAGGGCTGGCCTGATGCTATCAACGCTGTTCTTATCCTCTGCAAAGCAGGCAGGGTCCAGCGGGGTCACCTTCCCACACACACCTGCCTCGCCTCAGGCGTTGGGGCCGGATCCACGGGGCTGGGAGAGCTGGGGCTGTACCAGGCAGCCCTCGGGCTCCTATCACAGGAACTCCTTCCCTTTGCCCTGGGTTGTTTGCGTTAGGTGGGAAAGAGGGGTAAAACCAGTGGCAGTTGGGCAGCTGCGGGGTGGGGCCGAGCTGGGTGAGCAAAGTCTGTAGGCAAACCGTTGATGATATCACACCAAGGGAAAATAAAACAGTCCCTTCCTCATCTGGAGAGGGGTCCTAATGGCTACCGACTGTGACAGCATGGCTTTTGGGGACATTGTGTGCAATCTCGGGGTCACAGCCAGGCTGTGCTGGGCACCTTGGGCAGTCAGACCCTGAGGGGACCAGCCCCAGGGCTTCATCCCATCCCAGGTGGATGAAGTTGATCCTGACTCCTGAAAATGCCTGGAAGCTGTGGAGCAGTGCTGGATGCTGATAGTTTTTAACCCAGTCCAGCCTGGCTGTAGCCCCTGCCCACCCGAGGCTGGGGTGACCCCGAAATCAGGGCTGGATGTTTTGCTTTCCCCTTCTCCCTGTGCTGGCTTTGCACGCTGTGCCCACGGTGAGGTTTGGATGGTGGCTCTGTGGCCTTTGTGTGGGATCTGCCTTCACTCAGTGACTCACAAAAAGCAGCATAAATTAATTACTTTCCTGGTTCTTGGCTTTGCTTCGTAATTAGCGACAACAAAATAATGAGGCTTGAATGAAACATTTGGTTTGTTCTGGAGGAAATTGTTTTGCTTAGAAGCACTTTCTGTACCTGTGCCTTAACACAAAAAAACAAGAAGTCAACTTCTCACCAGGAAATGGCATTTTGGGGTGGAAAATCAACGCTTTTCCGTTCTGGGCTTTGAAGCCACTGGGTGCATAAAAGGTTCCCCAAATCAACCTGATCTGAAACCAACCCAAAAAGAGCTGCAGGGGTGCACTGGGATGACCTGGACCTGCATTAAAGCCCTGCTTGCTCCCTGGTGAAATAGAAAAACCTTTTTGGCAAAGCCCAAACCGCGTCATGGCCCCACATGCGCCCTCTCAGTGGGATGGCTGTGGGAATAAGCCAGGTTGGAGCTCTGTGGGGCTGGAATTTCAGGGCACATGGTGACGTTGGAGCTTGTGAGAGGCAATGAATGTAATTTAAGTACAGTCGTTTTACCCCCCCTCTCCTGGCAGAGTGACACCAGCCAGAGCCGTGGCCTCGCGCTATTTATAGGTGTAAATCACCAGCTATTTAATTCCTTTTGTGCAAGTTCAATTTTCATCCCCTTCCCTCGAGGCTCCCCCGTTACATCTGGTGCAGCTCTCTCCATTCTCCTCGTTCCTGTCTTTGCAGGGAGCCGCTGGATCCGGCTCCATTTTCCAAGGGAGAAGCACAGCAGGGCTGAGACATCCCGACAGCCCCCGATGGCCCTGCTGGAGGCCACCAGCGACCAGCAGAGCCTGGCTGATCCTTGGGCAACTTCTGGCCAGGCCAGGGAAGAGAGGAATCCAGTGTGGGTTTTTGCTGAGGGCAAATGATAAATGGAAAGAAGCCGCAGCCAAGCTCTGGAGGACCGGACTGGATTTCCCCCGGGAGCCAGTTGCAAAATGTTCTGTCGCTGCATCGCCATCCTCACAGGGCTTTAACCCTGCTGGGGTCTTACCCCCATCCTCGACCTTCCACCTGCCCAAACACACAGCGTGGGAAAGCCAGATCCCAGGGGCTCTGCAGGCCCTGGAGCCCTGCCCAGCCCTCCTTCCCTTCCCTTCCCTCCCTGCTGCTCCTTCCACGCCAGAAAGATGGGGCTGGTGCTGAGTCACGGCTCTGTGGATCACTTGTCCCCAGGGCTGGTGACACATCCGTGATTTTGGGGTTCAGCCAGCAAAGTGCCAACGCGTGGGGGCTCTGGGTGGTGCCTGTGTCACACGGGAATGTGGGAAGGAATCCACACCTGCCTGCATCCCTCACGCCAGGATTGCTGCTGCCCCTCCCTAGGGCCCTGCCAGCCTGTCCTAAAGGGTTAAAGCGGCCTTTGGAGGGGCCCCGGTGCTGTCAGACTCGTGTGTCTGCTCCAGCCCTGCTCTCTGCAGTGTCCTTCAGAAGGGCAGCCCTTCTGAGCATGCCTGCTCCCCCTCGCCGCCTCCTTGCCAGGCCCTGTGCTGGCTTCCCAGGGCTTCCCACAGCTCCAGAGCCCAGACCGGCACCACGGGCCCCCAGGGCTGCAGAGAGCATCACCCGGGGGGCTTCAGCACCCCCTGGCCCAGGCTGACCCTTCATCTACCACCTCCTTCCAGAACAGGATCCCGGGGGGCTGGGAGAGCTCCTAGCCCTGGTTAATGATTGTTTGATGCTGCTGAGAGGGAGCTGCTCCCATGGAGTTTGTTTTCCAAAGGAGGAAGCCTGGCTGAACGTCTGTGCCCTGTGCTGGCGATTTAGGGATCGGAGTTCACATTATTATTATTATTATTACTTTATTATTATTATTTTATGATTATTATTATTATCATCCTCATCTTTAAAGCCATTATCAAGGCTTATTCCCCTTCCTGCTGCCCCTGGATGTGCCAGTGGCTGGGCATCCTCATCTCCTAGTATCCTGCCACAGCCTTCCTCATCTTCCAGGAGGGAAGTTCCAGCACAGGATTGGGAGCAAAGCAGTTCACCCTTGCCTGGCCTCATCCCCACAGTGAGGGCCTTCCCATCAGTCACCCCCATCCCAAAGTGGGATGCTGCCTCGGCACTCAGAGCAGGATCCCACCAACGGATTGGTACCAGTGAGCTCTGGAATGCTCTAAAAATACTGCGTAGAGCAAGCAGGGAGCAAAAAATGGCTGAGATTCAGTGAAATCAAAGGCATAATTAAAATGCAGCCTGTGTAAGTGTATTTTTAGGGCCCTGCAAAAAGGCTGTAAACCACTGAATTCCCATCAGCACACGAATGTTCCAGTTTAATGGAATCCTGGGGCCTGTGGGGAAGAAGTGAGAGATGCTTAATTGTCAGTGTTTGTGTTTTATTCATGATTGAACATACTTAGCAAGCAAAAACTGATCTGCTGTTGGCTTCTCGCTGCTTGTGTGGCCTTATTCCAGCCAGAAATTGCCCGGTGTGCTGGAAGGGTCGGTGGTTCCCGGTGTTTGCATGAGCTGTGCATGGAAAAGGGATTATCACCTCCCCTCCCAGAGGGAGCTCCGTGCCAGGGCTGCTGTGGGGTGCTCAGAGCTTGTGTGGGCTCCAGGGGATCCAAGAAAGAAGAAAAATCCCAATTGGGGGGGTAAATCAGGATCCGCATCCAGGCTGGGGAGTCCCTGGAAGCCGGTGCCTGGGTGCTGGGGACGCGTTGGGAGAGTTTGGATGTTCCCATCTCCTCCCGGCCTCTCCTCCCTCCTGCAGCCCGAGCCATCGAGCTGTTTGCTCGGGATTGGTGCTGCTGTGGCAAAGCCGAGGCAGAACCAGGCTCCTTCCAGCATCACCCCGGCACTTGGGAGCAGCTGGAATGGTTCCTGGAGCTTCGGGTGTGACGAATCCTCTGGGCTCGCCCATGCTGGAGCCTGTGCCCGCAGCTCAGGTGGAATTTGGGGGCTCATCCTGCCCCCAGGGTCCTGCATGGGGCTGGGGGCTCCTTGGGGAGGGGCTGTGGAAGTGTGGCCTTTTCCCTTGGGAGCTGGGTGCGTGCTCTGCGCAGGTGGAGGAGCGATGAGCCGGCCGTGGCACAGATGTGGCCCCTGCGGGCTCGGGGGGGATCTGGCTCCTTCTGGAGGGGATTTAATCTGTTGTGGAATTGCTGCAGATGGCACGGCCGGAAGGAACGGAGGAACACGGCATGCCAAGGCAGGGTTCCTTATTTTAAACTGCTTCCCTTGCCAGGGAACAAATATGCCTCACTTCAAAATAATAATTAAGAAAGCCGGGAGAAGATCCAGGGAACCCAAAAACCTTCTGTGGGTGTTGGTGCGCTGGCAGATGCCCGGCTGGGGGTGTTTGGTGGGAATGTCATCCCAGCAGGTCACGGCTGCCTCAGAGACCTGCATTTGGAGTGCTGCTGTAATTGAAAAAGGGGGAAATGTGTTCCCTGTTACCTGGCAGCCCAAGGATGCATCCTGTCCCTGCTGCAACCAGCCATGTAAAACCTCCGGGAAGGAGAGTTGCATCCTGAAATGCACCAAGCAGCAGCTCCCCTCCCTGTGCCCCGTGTCAGGGATGCCCAGGGATGGGCGCTGTGCCTGGCACGCTGGGAATAGTGGCACTGGGTGGGCAGGCTGCTGTCTGACAGGATAGGAGGGAAATGCCCCTGCCTGCGTGTGCTCGGGGTCAGTGCTGCAGTGGGGAGAGCTGGAGCCACTGACAGCTCATGTGGAGAGAGCTGCCTGTGCTGCAGGGCTGTCACAGGGCTGGGGGCCACAGAGAGACCCTGGGGTGTCCCAAGGGCGGCTGTCACCTGCTGCTGGGACCAGCAGTACCAGGGTCTGGTTAAGCTGCAGTTTCCACTTGACAGAGCAGGGCAGGAGGGGGAACTGAGGCACACAAGGAGTGACAGATCATGAGGAGTGCAGGGAGGGCTGGGAGCTGGTCCCTGACTCTGGCAGAGGTGTCCCCCCTGCAGACAGCGTCCTCCATTCCTGCAGCCAACGCGTGTGTTCCTCTCTCCTCTCCAGGTTTCCACGTGATCCCCTCAGTGTCCAGCATCGTTCCCGAGAGCTGCCTGCTCATCGTGGTGGGCCTTCTGGTTGGGGGGCTCATCAAAGGGGTGGGTGAAAAGCCCCCCATCCTCAAATCGGACATCTTCTTCCTCTTCCTGCTCCCCCCCATCATCCTGGACGCCGGCTACTTCCTGCCCTTGCGCCCTTTCACCGAGAACCTGGGCACCATCCTCATCTTCGCCGTGGTGGGCACGCTCTGGAACGCCTTTTTCCTGGGGGGGCTGATGTACGCCGTGTGCCAGCTTGGCGGCCCCGGCCTCAACCACATCGGCCTCCTGGCCAACCTGCTCTTCGGCAGCATCATCTCGGCCGTGGATCCAGTGGCCGTGCTGGCCGTCTTCGAGGAGATCCACATCAACGAGCTGCTGCACATCCTGGTCTTCGGGGAGTCCCTGCTCAACGACGCCGTCACCGTGGTGAGTGGCTCGGCGCAGGGAATGGGGTTTGGTTTGGCGCACGAGCGTCTCAGGGTGGTGGCGGAGGAGTGGCGGCTGTCAGGGACATTCCAAGCTGAGCTCAGGAAGGCCAAACACCTTTGGAGCAGGGCCGAGACGCCGCAGAGGGGGTTACGGTGAAGTGTTTCGCTTGGTGGGTTGGGAAGGCTGAGGGCACGTGCCCGGTCAGCCTCTCGGTGCTGTGGGCTCTGGGGATCTGCTCTCCTGGCTGGAATTCTGCTGTGCCTGTGCCTGTGCCTGTGCTGCCAGGGGAAGCACGAGGGGCTGATGCTGGGTCAGGCAGCGCTGCCGTGTCGCTGCTGCTCCGTTCACCCTTGCTGTCCTCCAGCTCCCGGGAGGTGGGAGGGTAGGACAGGACATCACCATGGCAAAGGGGAGAACTGGAGGGGCTGAAGCCAGGCTGGCATCCCACCTGGCTCACCCAAGCAGCAGCTTTGCAGGGACCTTTGGGAGGTGTGGCCAGGCCTGCTCCCTTTCCAAAGGACATCACCGTCCAGGTGCTGGCTTGGCCATCAGCACGGCCTTCTCCTCTCTGCAGAGCTGACCTCTAGACTGACTTCTAACCCACTGCTTTTTCCTGGCTCTTTTCCCATATCCCAGCTGTCCATTTCGGAGCTGGCTGCTCAGCCCCTGCTGACAAAGTTCCTGGTGACAAAGAACACTCTGACCCACCACGGGGCTTTTCCCAGGCACTTCTCCTCCATTTTACAGCAGAGGGGTGCCTGCAGGGTCTCTCATCCCTGGGGAATACTTTTGTCTGCCCCTGCCCCTGTCCCACCCAGGGCCTGGCCCTGGTAGGCAGGAGCTGGCACCTCTCCCTCTCCGTGCCTGCGAGTGCTGCTGTTCCTGCAGGATGCCCTAAATCCTGTTTCCCATCCTGACACGTGCTTTAACATCTCTGCAGTGTCTGGGGGTGGGAGAAGGTAACACAGCCCAGAGTCTTTCCCTCAGGTTTCCCTCAGCCACAGAAGCTGCCTCATGGGTTTGGGCTCTTCTCTGCGCTGTGCAGGGCAGATGGTGGCTTTTCTCTCCATGCATCTGTCAGGGCTCCCCCAGCCTGGATCTGTCCTGATCTGCTCGTTAGGAAAACAGGAACACCTCTGGCTGGTGACCAAAGGCCTCCTGGGACAGCTGGAGAGCAGAGCTGTCCCAGACACATCTTTGGTGGCACCGTGTCCCTGTGGGCACAGAGGACAGGGAGCTGGTCCTTCTGGGTCTGTATCTGGCACGGCGAAGCACCAGCAGCTGGTTTTGGTGTGAGCCTTGGTCAAGCACAGGACGCAGCTCGGGCTCCAGGCACCGACACAGCTCAGCTCAGGAGTGCCACACTCCCAAGGGAGGTCCCTGGGCGGGTCTCCTCCGAGGGGACGCCGTCTCTTACCTGAGGGACAGTTTGAACCCTGCTCTCCTTTCTCCCTGCCAGGTCCTCTACCACCTCTTTGAGGAGTTTGCCAACTTCGAGCAGGTGACCATCCTCGACATCATCCTCGGCTTCCTCAGCTTCTTCGTGGTGTCCCTGGGCGGGGTCTTGGTGGGCGTCGTTTACGGGGTGATCGCTGCCTTCACGTCCCGCTTCACCTCCCACATCCGCGTCATCGAGCCCCTCTTCGTGTTCCTCTACAGCTACATGGCCTATCTCTCTGCTGAGCTCTTCCACCTCTCCGGCATCATGGCGTGAGTTGGGAATGGGGGAGGAGGTGCCCTCCTGTCCCCAGGACCCTTGGGAGGATTTATGGGGTGTAACCACGGTCTTGTGGCTGGCCCAGCGTGGTCAGTGTGTGTGCCCGGTGAGCCCCGGTGGTGTGTTGGAGCTGGGATGTGCAAGGAGGAACATGAGAGAAATGACTCTTGGGAGATGTCCCACAGATCCCGGGGTGCTGGCAGCCTGTTCCCGTTCTTCCAGGCGCACAGGAGCAGGCAGGGCCTGCTGAGCGCTCAGGATGACATGGGTTTGTGCTCCAGTACTCACTTCTGTGAGTGAGTGTACAAAGCTTGTGTTGCCTTCTCTGGAGGCCTTGAATATTTGCTTGTGGTTCACAAGGCCTGTCCTGCCCTGGAGTTTGGTGTCAGAACACAAAATGCTGCTGCAGGACCAGGGCTTGGGGCTGTCCCCATGTCCCCATGGCTGCTGAGGGCCCCGACCTCACCCCCAGGCTCATCGCTGCCGGCGTGGTCATGCGGCCCTACGTGGAAGCCAACATCTCCCACAAGTCCCACACCACCATCAAGTATTTCCTTAAGATGTGGAGCAGCGTGAGCGAGACCCTCATCTTCATCTTCCTGGGTGTCTCCACCGTGGCTGGGCACCACTACTGGAACTGGACCTTCGTCATCAGCACGCTGTTCTTCTGCCTCATTGCCAGAGTGTTGGGTGAGGTGTCAGTGTGGTGGCAAAGTCCTCGGGGTGGGAAAAGAATCCATGGTTTGGGCTGGAAGGGACCTTAAAGCCCACTTCATTCCACCATGCCAGGTTGCTCCAAGCCCTGCCCAACCTGGCCTTGAGTGGCCACCTGGGTCATGGTGGGGAGGCTGGAGATGACCAGGTGTCACTGCTCCACCATGGGCATCGTCCAAACTGTGTTTGCTGTGGTGGGGAGATGGGGCTGAGGCCGTGGTTGTGCCAGGCATGGGGTGGAAGCTGCTCAGGGATGTTGGGATGAGCAGGCAGCTCTCACTTGCACCCACGGCCCCGAGGGGCTGCAGGCTGGGCTCTTTGGGACGGGAGGGGATCCTTGACCATTCACACAGGACTGTGCTGCTCCCCCAGGTGTCCTTGTCCTCACCTGGTTCATCAACAAGTTCCGAATCGTGAAGCTGACGCCCAAGGACCAGTTCATCATCGCCTACGGGGGCCTCCGGGGAGCCATCGCCTTCTCCCTGGGGTACCTCCTGGACTACGAGCACTTCAGCATGAGGGACATGTTCCTCACGGCCATCATCACAGTCATCTTCTTCACTGTTTTCGTGCAGGTTGGTGGCACTCAGGCTGCGCTTTCAGAGGGAAAGGGGGCTCTTCATGGCCGTGTGGAGAGTGGGGAGCCTGTCCCCCATCCCTGACCCTGTCACTGTCCCACATCCCCAAAACGCTGCGCAGTGACACCGACAGCGGTTGGCTTTGCTGAGCCCGGCCCGCTCCCACCACTGTGCCTTGGGCAGAGATGTAACCCCCCCTTCCCCTCCCCAGGGCATGACCATCCGGCCCTTGGTGGATCTGCTGGCCGTGAAGAAGAAGCAGGAGACGAAGCGCTCCATCAACGAGGAGATCCACACGCAGGTAACGCGCTGCTCCGGCCGCCCCGCGCGCCGCCTTAGCCCTCTGCTCTCTCTGCTTCTGCCACTCCACTGTCACTGGGACCTGCCCCTAAATCAGTGCCCAAGGTAAGGGGGGCAGAGCGAGGGCTCTCCCCTGTCTGTGTCGTCCAGTGCCCGCTCCGACCCAGACCCTGCAGTGCCTGTAGAGCCAAGCCCGGCTGTGTGGGTCCATCCTGCCCTCCCGAAGCCCATCCTGGACCCACAGCCCTGATTTTACACACCCTGAGTGCCCTCCCCATGTGTCAGTGTGGGTGTCAGGGGAGGGAGAGGGTGGGCAAGAGCCCTACGAGCTGCTCACACCTTGGACCATCTCTTCCAGTTCTTGGATCACCTCCTGACAGGGATCGAGGATATCTGTGGTCACTACGGGCATCACCACTGGAAGGACAAGTGAGTGGGGAGGTTTGGTGGCTAGGGAAGAGTTTCAGTCACCACCCTGAAGGTTTCACAGCTCTGTGCCAGGTTTTTCCCTGGGTTTTAATATCCACACGCAGACTCGCTGTGGGGAATTACAGCCCTGGGTTGGGAGCCAGTGGGGCTGCAGGGCTGCACCCCTTGGCCACGACACCCATGGCAGATCTGTGGCAGGGTGGGAGCTGCCAGTGGCCAGGCCCTGCAGGAGCTCAGGACCATCCCTAGTGGGTACAGCAGGTGCTGGGTGTTGTGGAGACACCCTGGCTTGGGAGGGACTCAGGGAAGCCTGGCCTGAGCCGTGCTGGTTGAGCTGGACCCAGCACTGACCCCAGCAGGGCAGTCCTGGGCAGGGGGGACTGGGGCAGGGCAGGGCTGACCTGTGGCTGCTCCTCCTCTCCCACACTCCCGGGAAGGCTGAACCGCTTCAACAAGAAGTACGTGAAGAAGTGCCTGATCGCGGGGGAGCGCTCCAAGGAGCCCCAGCTCATCGCCTTCTACCACAAGATGGAGATGAAGCAGGCGATCGAGCTGGTGGAGAGCGGGGGCATCGGCAAGATCCCCTCCGCTGTCTCCACCGTGTCCATCCAGTGAGTTCCCTGCCCCGGGCAGCCTCCCACAGCGCCCTGAGTGCTCCCTGCTGGTGGCCACAGGGCAAGCAGCCCTTGGGTACTGCGTGGCCATCGTGGCGTGGCTCTGACTCCTGTCTGTCCGTGCAGGAACATCAACCCCCAGACCCTCCCTTTGGAGCGCGTCCTTCCGGCCCTGTCCAAGGACAAGGAGGAGGAGATCCGGAAAATCCTCCGCAACAACCTGCAGAAAACCAGGCAGAGGGTGAGGTGTCCCCTGGCACTGTGCATGTCCCCTTTGCCTCGCTGGGAGTGGCAGGGACACTGCCCTCCAGACGTCCTCAGCTGGGGCCTTCACCCCTGCTGTCCCTGCCCTTCTCCTGGCCTGACTCCTCTTCCCCAGGAGCCTTTTCCTCCTGGGATGGTGCAGGGATAGTCTGGGGTGGGGGTGATTTGGTCAGTGGCTGAGCCCAGCCCTTTAAACCTTGTTGGGCCAGGGTGGGTCAGGATGAGACATCCCGTGGTGGCACTCAAGGGATGAGCCACGGGCCTGCCTGGGCCTGCTCTGCCCAGTGGTGGCTGTTCCATCCATCTCCAGGAAGAATGGGGCTGTGACCTTTCTTTCCCTTTCCCTGTGGGATTTTAACCCGTTTCCTTTTCTTGGGATCTCTTCCCAGCTGCGATCCTACAACCGGCACACGCTGGTGGCCGACCCCTACGAGGAAGCCTGGAACCAGATGCTGCTGCGGAGGCAGAAGGCCCGGCAGCTGGAACAGAAGGTGCTGGGGGAACACCAGGGCAGGGATGCTGCCGGGGCTGGACAGGACAGGGGCCAGGGGCGCTGGGAAGGCACAGGGAAGGGGCTGAGGTTTGGACAACAGTGGGTGACCCCAAGCTTTGAGGGTCCTCTGATGGCCCCAGGCTCCAAGGGAGTCCCTGGAGCGTGGCTGGGAGGATCTGTGCCCGTGTCCCACTGCTGCTCCCTGCTCGCCCGTGTGGCCGGTTCCCTGCCTGCCTTCCCCAGCTGCCCTGGCCGCGCCGCTGACCGTGCCTTGCTCCCGTTGCAGATGAACAACTACCTGACGGTGCCGGCGCACAGGGTGGACTCGCCCACCATGTCCCGGGCTCGCATCGGCTCAGGTAGGTGGGAAGGAGCTGCACTGCCAGCGCCTGGAGCAGCTTGTGCTGTCCAGCGCCTCCTCAGCTCCCCGTGGCTCTCCAGCCCTGACCATCCCCGTCCCACACCCATCCAGCCAAGCTCCAGAGGGTTGCTGTTCCGAGCAGAAGCGCCCAGCTCGCTTCCCAGCACAATTCCCACTGGGAAGTCAGGTTGGGTGGTGTCTCCGGAGCTCAGCTCGCTCCATCCACGCAGCCACGTCTCTGTCCGTGCCCCTCCCAGCCCTCCTCAGGCCAGGGGATCGGGAGCGTTGAGCCCCAAGACCTGTTGCCACTGGATTCCCAGTTTGTCCATCACACATTCGCTTTGACACCCCCGTTTCCTCCTGTCCGGTGCGTCCCCTCCTGCCCCGGGGCCGGGGTGTCGGGTGTCGGGGTGTGACGCGGCTGCGGAGCCGGCGGTTCATCAGCAGAGGGCGGCTTCGCCCTTCCCGATGGAGCCGGGCTGTCGGCAGCTCCAGCTGGGATGTGGGAACCGGGAAAAGGAGTTACGCGGCTGAATTGGAAGTCAGCGAGACAGCCCAGGCTCCCCAGCCCCAAAAACATCTGGGGGGCACCACCGGGGGTCCCTGAGACCCCCCCTTCCCTGCCTGACCCCTCTGTGCCTCCCAGACCCGCTGGCCTACGAGCCCAAGGAGGACTCGGAGAACCTGCCCATCATCACCATCGACCCGGCCTCGCCACAGTCCCCCGAGTCCGTGGACCTGATGAGCGAGGAGCCCAAGGGCTGCAGTGGCCTCCCACCCTCGCCCGAGGAGGATGAGGAGGGGCTGGTGATGCGGGCAAAGGAGCCTTCCTCCCCGGGGACTGACGACGTTTTCACCCCGGGGACCAGCGACAGCCCCAGCAACCAGCGGATGCTGCGGTGCCTGAGCGACCCCGGCCCGCGGCCGGAGCCCGAGGAGGGGGAGCCCTTCATCCCTAAGGGGCAGTAGCTGCTGGCACAAAGCTCCCAATCGTTTTCTCTCTTTCTTCATCCGTTCATTCTTTGCTCTCTTTTTTGGTTTCTTGTCACTACACACCGGGTTCAGGAAGGGGAGACTGTCCTGGATGGACTGGGATTGCCAGGACAGCTCTGCCCAGCGAGCCCTGGGCTGGCCCCAATGAGCAGGGAAGGAGCCCTGGGATGCCCCGGGCTCCTTGGGCAGCGTGGCCTGGGGGTGACGGACAGTTTTCCGCCCGGGATTGGGATCTGCAGGTGCCTCAAAGCCCCCGCGGGGCTCTCCCAGAGGTGCCCACCCACTCAGGACCTGCGGCCGGCTCTGACCAGGGGTGTCCACAGTCGCTCGCCCATGGCACAGCTTCCCCTCTCCGCACTTGTGCTTTATTGCCCCCTGGCCGTGCTCCGGAGCGGAGAGACGGGACAGCAGGAGCTGTCACCGGGGCTGGCACACACACGCTCCCCCTGCACCCTCCCAGGCACCTCGGGCTCCTGCCGCTGCTCCCTTGCCTTGGCAACTTCCCCGTGGGACCGGCTGTGCCTGGGGTCCTCCCTCCTGGCCTCACATTTCATGCCAGGTCTTTTCAAATAAATATTCTAGAGCCATGCAGGGGGGAGCTGGGGCCCCCCTGGCTTTGAGCAGCCTCTCCACCCCTCCTGGAACTGCTGTCACCCGTCCCCTCCGCCAGCCTCGGCCCCTCGCCCTGTGCCAGCGCGGCAACGGCTGCTCCTTAACCAAAGACGGGGCCCGGGGTGTGCCAGGGGGGATTATTTGTCCCCCTGCAACAGAGAGGAGCTGGGGGAGAGCCAAGTGGCGGCTCCCCCAGCGTGGGGACACGTTGGATCCGGAAGGTTGGCAGCAAGGGGACGACTGGGGGTGCCGGGGGTCCTAAGGACCCGTCTTTCCCCAAGGCTTGGGAGGGATCACCGGTGACTCGCAGCCCTCCCTGGGCTCAGGGGTGTCCTGTGTCTGTCACCTTGTCCCCAATATGCCAACCAGCTGCTGCCATGGGTACCACGGGGTGCTCAGCACCCCTCCCCGGGGACCCCGGCCGCTGTCCCCTCCCTGTGCCGTGCCTTGCCACGCTCTGCCCCGCTGCCTTGGTGGGCGCCTGTCCCACATCCCACCCGCTCCTCATCCCGCTGGGACCCCCAGGTCCGGCGTCCGCGGGGCTCCGTCACCGGGGCGAGCACCCACGTCGCTGCCTGCGCCTGCCTGCTGCCCTGCTCTGTTTCCAGGAGGAAAAAAAAAAAAAAAAAAAAGCAATGGAAATTCTCTTGTATAAAAAAGAAAAAAAAAAAAAAAAAACCCACATGTAAAGAGAGATTCTTGGTTTTTATCATAAGTATTCTAATAAATTAATGTTAATTTTTAGTGGGGGTTTTTCCAGCTGCTCGGACTCCTACTGCTGCCACACGGTCCCGGCTGTCCCAGAGGAACGAGGTGGCTGTGACACTTCGTCCCCATCGCTGGGATGGAGAGTTTGCCTCTCACTGCCGTGGCTCGGGGATAACTGGAGCCCTATCCCAGGGGAACATTTTAAGCCATTCCCAGCTTTGGCAAAGACAGAGGCTCAACAGAGCCCGGGCTCCCAAATCTCTCCCTGGAGCCGGTGTGAGGGTGTGTTGGGAGGGTGTCCCGGGGGAAGGTCCTTTTCCTGAGGGATGGATCTCCCGGCACAGCCCCGGGATGCTGGCCAGGTGTCCCAGCACGGCTCTGCCCGTCCCGAGCCCAGGATGCTGTCCCCAGGGAGAACGGGGCAGCACCTGCTTTGTCCTGGCACTGCAGCTGGGCTTGGAGGGGGATAAAAGTCCCATCCCCAGGGGAGGAGTCTTGGCAACATCTGAGCTCTGTGATTTTCGTCCTGGGTTTCCCCAGGAGCTGAGGCTGGAGCTGAGCCCTCACAGAGGAGCCGATTCCCATCAGCATCCCAGGACTGCAGAGAGGGAAGAGGCTCAAGGCAACCCCTGGATGAGGAGCGGCACCACAACCCGAACATCCCCCAGGATCCACCTTGCAGCCTCAGCAGGACTCCCCCCTGCAGGGCCAGGGGAGCCCCTGGCTTTGGGGAATCACAACGGGAATGTGTCCGTGCCTGCAAATTACAGCCGGGAGCCGCCGCAGCCCCCGGGCATCCAGCAGCGCGTCAGAGCTCGCGTCGCTCACCTGCCCAAAATACCTGAACCCCAGGGTGCCCCTGGCCTGGGGCAGGACTCGGCTGGGTCACCCCACCGCAGGGGTGACTCCAGGGGTCCCTGGGCAGGATGAGGTGGCCCGGGATGTGGGGCAGGCGGTGCCAGTTTGGTGGGTGCCACCCTTGCAGCCCACGCAGGGTCTGGGGCAGTTTGTCCCCAGGGCAGAGGGACACCGAAACAGGAGGCTTTGGCAGGAACAGGCGAAGCCAGGCCACGGCTCCATCCTCACTGGGGGAGAGCAGCGGCTTTGCCATCCCAGCTGCAGGGCTGGGAGCACGAGAGGCGCGGGGCTCTGCCCGCCCCGGGCACGGAGGGAGCAGCAGGAGCGCTGGGCAGTGCCCGGGGTAACTCACCTGCGCACGTGCTGGGGAGCATCACCTGCAGCCTGATTTCAGTCATGCCTTTAGAGCGAGAACTCCCCAAACCCAGGCATTTCCAGGATATTCTTGCTTCTGTCTCAAAGGGTGAGTAATTTTTTTAATGAGGGAGGACTAATGATCCCTCCAGGCCTGGGCTGTCACGGCTGAGCCACTGCCAAAGCACACGCAGTGCTGGGCCGGGGGGTGGACGTGCCCCAGCGTGTCCCCCCTGGCCCCACGGTGATGTCTGTTCCTGGTGTGTGCCCCCCCTGCTCCTTATCCCCCTGTCTGCCCCAAAGCATGTTTGGACCTTGGTGGTGGCACCAAGGGGCTCTGAGCAGGTTGACCTTGTGTTCCATGGTGTTCATGCCCCTTCCACAGCCCCCATCCATGAGGGTTAAAGGTCTGCAGCAGCAGGAGGCTACCCCAGCCAGGAGGTGGGCTTTCCTGTGCCTCAGTTTCCCTCTGGTCCAGCACGAAGCCTGGGGTGCAGCGGGCGGCAGGAGGGGAGTGACAGTCCCTGTGGCCCCAGCAAGGACGGAGAGCCCTCAAAACACCTGTGAAATGACTCCCCAAGTCACCAACTCCATGCTCGGCAGCCTCCAAGGCAGAGCTCCCGGCTTTCCCAAGAGCAGCGGCCGGCCCAGCGATGGGCCAGGGTGTCCTGGAGCTGCCACCACCCACAGCTGCGCTCAGCTGTCACCCGGGGCCCAAAATCCCAAAGCAAAGGGAGCGCCCTGCTCCCTGCCAGGCCCAAATTAGTGGCGCTGGGATGGGTCATCCCCTGCCACGGCTGTAGAGGCACAAGTCAGGACAAGAAAAACTGCACGTGGCATCACCGGGAAGCCACCGAGCCCGGGGACACACAGGTCATGCTACCAGGGGACAGGGATGTCCCCAGCCAGTGGCACCCCGGGGGAGATTCAAGGGGGGGCCACATCAGTGCTGGGGCCACGTTGTTGCTGTGTCCCTGTCCCCACAGCCTGGCGGTGCCGTGTCCCCCCCACTCCCCGGGCAGCATTTTGCAGCAGCCGGGGGAGGTGACAGGTGCCATTCCCCAGCTCTGTGTCACCTGCAGTAATGACACCCTGCGCTCCCTTTCATCTCAGGGCCTCCCGGGTGGCCCCTCTCATTGCTCATCATCCCTTCCAGGATGGGATGTGGCCGAGCCTGGGGGTCCAGGCTGGTGACACAGGGACCCCAAACTGCGTCCCCACATCCCCTCGCGCCGTGCAGTGGGTGCTCACAACGCCCCTCGTGCCAAATCCAACCTTGCTGTGGTCAGCACGGGGAAAACTCCTCTTTGGGCGACTTGCAGCCCCCACAGCAGCCGATGGCACTGCCCCAGGAGCACGGGTGACCAGCGAGCGGCAGTGGCACCTCTGGGATGGGCCGTGTGGCAGCGAGCGGGGCTGGACAGTGAACTCCAGTGACTGGGAGGTGTCCAGGAACTGTGTTTGCCGAGGGAGGATTTGGACACGGCCGCGGGGAAGGACTCCACCTCCTAAACCCACAGCGGGCACGTGGACACGGGCATGTGCGTGGGGATGGCAGAGCGGGCGCGGGACAGCGGGTGTTCGCCCGGCCATGGCGCCTTTGGTGCGCGGGGGCACCTGGAATCCGCCTGGGGACGCTTTGTGTCTGCGTGGGGACAGCTCCGGCCGCGCGTGGGGCAGCGGCACACGGCGGGCGTGGAACGGGCAGTGCCCGCCCGGTGACAGCTGCTGCGGGCACGGGCACGGGGACAGCCCGGGACACGGCTGACGTGAGCGCGGCGGCGGAGGTGCCAGGGCGCTGCCGTGGGAGCGGGGAGCCGGGGATGCCCCCACCCCGACAGCAGCGCTGCTGCTCCCCCGGGGCGACGCTGCGTGACGTCGGTGGCTCCGGGAGCAGGGCTTGGTCCCTCCTGCTTGCTCAGGGAGTTGGCACACGCCCTGCTTAATGCCGAGTGGGACGGAGCCGGTCCCACGCGAGTCACGGAGTCCCCGAGGTGTCTTCACCTCCGGGCTGAAGAGACTTTCACCCACTGCCCCACTCCCGCAGCTCCTGCAGCTGCTTCGCCCCGGTTCCACCACTGACCGGCCCAGCGCGGGCACAGGGGCTGCCAAAGGTCCCCAGCGCCCCCCGAGGGGCTCAGCTCAGGTGGAGAGGGGGGGTCCCATCTCTGCCCCCCTCTTTCCCGTGCCCCCGGCCGTGGAGTGTCCCCGCTCCGCCCCACGCACACGCGTTCCTGCCCCACCCGCGCTGATTTCCCAGGGTTCGGGGCGGTGTCCATCGGGCAGCTCCGGGACGCTGCCAACCCCACATCCGTGGGGCGAGAGGGGTCACGGCATCCCGAGCCGCCGTCCCCCCGCCCAGCCCCTGTCCCACCCCCGTATCTCCAAAGGGGCTCTGCCACCCTCGTGCCACCCCCGGGAGGCAGGATCCGCCCGCGTTTCACCCCAAGACGATGATTGTTCCTTAATTGCCAACAAAACAAACGAATAAAGCCCGGGCTGGCCCTTGCTGAGCTGGAAGGAAACGGCCCGGGTGCCATTCCCAGCGCCGGGTTCGCTGCCCGCGGCTCTTTGGGATAATCGTTTGGTGATGGATGTTAACGAGCGGCTCAGCCAGTCCGGCCGGAGCGCGTCAGCTCTTTCCAGTGGGCCGAGGTTTTCTCCGCAGCCAGCAGCACTTCTCTCCCCTTCGGGCAGCACCAGGGTCCATCTCGGCTCATCCCAGAAGGATGGAACCACATCTGGATCCTGCCCCACTGCCCTAGGCTGTGCCAGCTTGGGAGTGCCCCAGGCCCCGCGGCCATGGGGTGCTCAGCCCCCACTTTCCTCCTGCTGAATCCCCCTGCCTGGATAGATCGATGGATCCTGATCCCTAAAGCCGTCTGGCCTCTCAGCTTCTTGGGAAACCCTTCCTGATCCAGCTTTTCTGCCAGCAACATCAACGCGGTTTTGCAATGAGAGGCAGCTGCCTGATGTTTTAATCGAGTTCCTTGGAAAATCACTTTCCAGCAGAGCTCCCCTTGTCCTGTGCCCCTGTTCGGAGCCTCACGGGGAGCACCCAGGAGCAGCTTTTAACCCCGATGGAGAAGCCTGGTGGAGTCACACAGCGACACAGGCAGAAGCCAGGGAGAGAAACACCACAGCAGGAGGAGCATCCCACAGGGGGACCCCGGCAGAGGGGACTCCAGCCCCCCTGGGAGCCCCTCTGGCTGTTGGGGAATGGAGAGGATTTCAGAGGGATCAGGGCTCAGGACACCCCTTCCCTTCTGTCACCTCCGAGCCCAGCTGTGGATGCTCCCGAACACCCCAATTCCTTCAGCTCCTCTTTCTGCAGCCAGCTCCAGCTTCCAGCAGCAAACCCTCGGGATGTGGCAGAGGCCTTGGCTCCCAAGACAGTCTTTGCATCTTGTAACGCCTCTGCAGTGCCTTCCCTGAGGTGGAAAGTCCCAAGGTGGATGTCTGGGAGTTTTCAGGGGACTTCTTGCAATAAAACCCCGTGAGGGTGTAAAAATAAATCCGCACTGGCTCATGTCCCAGTGGGGCTCATGGCTCCTAAAGATGGATCCCAGCTCCAAGCAGGAACCGAGGAAATGGGAGTGGCCACCGCAGGTGTGGAGCTGGAGCTGTTCCGTGCATCCCCGGGACCTCGGGGCACCAGCTCAGCAGGGAAATGTCTGCAGGGTGAAACGCTGCCGAGAAATGAGCACTGCACAGGGACGGGAGTCGCTGGGATGGAAAGAGGTGGGTGGCCAGAGGCCGGGAACATGTCTGGCTCCAGGAGGAGGTGGTGGCTCAGCTGAGAGCTGGGCCATGCTCTGGATTTAGGGGCTGAGCTCCTGGAGCTCCATCACGCCAGGGTGTGACCCTTTGTCTCCTGGGTGTCAGTGCTGGCACATGGGGGCCCTGGGGACTCTGTTGTCCAGGGACTGGTGCCTGGGGGAGCCAGGGGACACTGAGCTGTGGACTGGCAGGCCATGGGGTATCTATGGGATGTCAGACCGTGGGTCATCACTCCAGGGAGAATCAACGGGGTGCTGGCCTGTGGACCCTCGACAGGCATCAATGGAGCATCAGATCACAGGGATCAGTGGGGCACCAGGGGGTAAATGGAGCATCACTGGGGCATCAGATCACGGGGATCAGTGGGCATCGATGGGGTATCAGTGGGATATCAAAGGGCATCATGGGGCATCAATGGGATTATCAGTGGGATACCAAAGGGCACCGACGGCGTACCAAAGGGCATCATGGGGCACCGAGGGGCACCAAGGGGACACCGAAGGGCACCGGTGTGGCATGGGTGTGACTCAGCGGGGCACCGAGGACACCCCCGCGGCACCGCAGGGTCCCCGAGGCCACCGGGGCCGGGCCGGGCGCGCGCCGCTCCCGCCAATCACGGCCGGGATTCCCGCGCGCAGAGGGGGCGTGGCTTCTCCCGCCCCTCCCCGCCTCTCGCCCCGCCCCTCTCCCCGCCCCTTTCCCCTCAGCTCGGCTCCCATTGGCCGCGGTCCAGCCGCGCTCCGCCCCCTCTGCCCGGGCTCGGGTCGGGATTAGCGGAGGGCCAGGCCAATGGGGCGCGGCGCGGGGCTATATAAGACGCGGCGGGGCGCGGGCGGGCGCAGCGCTCGGCGGAGCCGGTGGCGGGCGGGGGGCGGCCGGGGCCGGTTCTGTGCGAGTCCCTGCGGGCACCGACCGCGCTCCCGCCGCGCCCCGCACAGCCGCCCCTCGCCGGCGCCACTCGGGGGGGGCTGTTTTTGTTTTGTTGGTTTTTTTTTTTTCCTCCCCCTCTCCCCCCCATTTTTAAATTTTCCTCCCGCTTTCCCTCCGCTCCCGGCACTTCCGGCTGGTTTCCCGGCGGTTTCCGGGTGAGCGACTCCTTTGGCGGCGGGGGCGATGCTGGAGGCGGCGGCGGCGGGGGCCGCTCCGGGCGGCGCGGAGCAACGCGGGAGCCGCTTCAGCGTCCTGACGTGGGAGCAGGTGCAGCGCCTGGACCAGATCCTGGGGGAGGCCGTGCCCATCCACGGCCGCGGCAACTTCCCCACGCTGTCGGTGCGGCCGCGCACCATCGTGCAGGTGAGCGCGGGGGCTGCGGGCAGCGCTCCGCCGCCCCGCTGGACTCTGCCCCGCTCCGCCGGGGGGGGTCAGGGAGAAAATAAAAGTGCTGAGGCGGCGATAAGCGGCCCGGCGGGCCCCGAGCCAGCCCTGCCGGGCACCCTCGGCCTCCCCCCGCCTGCCCAGGGCAGAGCGGCCCGTGCGGGACCCCGGGGAGCGCAGAGCCGTTGAATGGATGGGGTTGGAGGGAACCTTAAAGATCGGGGAATCCCCTCAGCTGGAGGGGACCCACGGGAGTCCAGCCTTGGGGACACCCCCAGAAATCCCAGCGGATGTCTCAAAGCGTTGTCCAAATGCTGCCTGACTTCTGGCAGGCTTGGAATTCAGGGAAGGCGTCTCCTTCCAGCCCCCTGCCGTGGGCAGGGGTAGCCTCTGCTTGAGCAGGTTGCTCGAGTCCTGTCCAGCCTGGCCTGGTTGCTCCAGGGGGAGTTAAAAGTTTTGGGGGACTGGTCCCCATCATGCCGGAGGTGCTGTGTGCTCAGCTGGCCCCACTTGCCATTCCTAGGGGGGCTGGCCCCTGCCAACAGCCACAGCAGGAGCACCCAGAGCTGGAAGGACCCTCCTGAAAAGCTCACCCCATCCCTGGAGCTGCTGCAGCTTGTGCCATGGATCCTGCTTAGCCTCCTCCCCTCCTAGGTGTTTACTGCTCTTTTTGACTTAATTTGCTGCCCTAAAAAGCAGTGAGATGTGTGTGGCCAGGGCAAAAGTGGCTTTTTTTGGAGCTGCTTCCACGAAATGGCTTCGTGCTGGTGGACGTGTTGGGCTCGTGTTGGAAGAGGCAGAGTTATTAATTCAAAGGCCGGATCAAATGTCCGTGTCCTTTGATTTCTGGGCACCCCTGGCCGAATCCTCCAGAGCCTGCTCGAGACTTCAGCTTGTTCAAGAGCTCCTCTTAGTTTAACCATCGAGTAATAACTGTGTTTAATGTTAAACTAACAATGTAGCTCGAATGAGCTGATGCATATTCATATTTGGGAGGCGACTTCATTCCTCAGTAATGACTCATCAAATGTAAAATCGGGCATGCTTGCTTCTAATTAAAAAGCCTATTCACCGTGCTAAGACCCAACTGGCTTTCACAATAACCGGGATTTTGGAGCCTTAGCTGCTTGAGAAATAGTTAGAGTTAAGCCTGGGAGATGGAAAGGTGACATTTGAAAGGCTGGTTTGTAGTTCCTCGAGGTCCTGCCGCATCTGTTGGGGCAGAAGATTTCGGATTTCGGCTGCTCGAGCTTGGAGCTGGATGACAGAGGAGAGCTGCAGGCAGCACGCTGCCCTGGGCTGGAGCAGCATCAAATATTGCAGCAGTTCCTCCTGCCTGGCCCCGCGGAGCTGCGGCCATCCGGTGTCGGGGCTGCCCAAAAGGATGCAGCCAGCAGCTTCAAACACGGCCTGAGTGAGGGCTGTAATTGTGCCCGGCCGTGCTGGCAGACCCTGTGTTTAGGGCTGACTAAGCTGGAACAAGTAACCCAAAAGGCAGTTATTTATCCTGTTGTTGTTGTTGTGGGAGGTGGGAAGCGGCAGGTCAGGACGCAGCAGGATTTGCTCCTGCCTGGCTGTCACAGTCAATTATCCCAACCACACGGAAGGTGAGCTGCTGTTTTGGGAAGCAGGTCAGCAGCTGCCTAACCCTGGAAATATCCAACCCTCTGGGGGAAAATGCAGCCCTGAACCCACTGCCTGCAGCCAGCGGGGACGAGCTCCAGGTGGAGGTTGGTGGGTGGAAGCTCCCGGGGAATGGCAAAGTGCTCTGCTCCCTGCTGCTGTGCCAGGCTGGAGATTTCTGGGATGATTTGGGACAGTACTGACTTGAGCAATTGGGGTTTTCCCTGTTTTCTGAATGTATCTCACACAGGCAGACCTGGGGAAGCTCAAGTAAGCTTGGAGCTGATGGGTCTGGAATGCTGCAGGTCCTGAGCCCTGCCCAGAAAGGGGTTAAGCAGATGTTCTTCGGGGTTAGGAAATTAATCTGGAGCGAGATCTTCTCCGAGCACCGGGCCCAGCTCTGCATCTAACACTTAGTGACCTATATCTTGTCTGTCTAAGCCTGAGAGCGCAGAACTCTAACTCCACGAGCAGTGCTGGAGCCGTGCCCCGGGTGAGTGACTCCAGCTGGCAGCAGGCGCAGGCCAGGAGCTCCCCTGGGTCGCCCGTGTGATGTTTGTTCAATTTGGGGCAATAACCCCGTGTGCCTTCTAGGAGCGGATTAATTTTTTCGAACTATCTGCCTTGGAAAACAGCTTCTTTCGCTGGCTCTGTGCTGGTGGCACCTGGGGCTCCCGGTGGTGAATAGTTCCCTGGTTAACTGTTCCCTGACATGTGACTGTCACCACTGGCCTGGCGAGGAGCCCGGCTGCGTTTCCAGCAGGAGCAGGGGTGGCTCATGTCAGGGGGAGAAGGGAAGCACCAGCAGGGAAGCTGCCTCCTGAGCCTTGGCAACCTCCCAGGTGTGAGAACGTCAGTGGGTTTGCTCTGGGATGTTTTTGGGAAGGCGGCAGAACTTGCTGGCGGGTCTGGGCTGTGATGAGGGTTTCGTGCTGCCCTCCCTGACCTTTCGTGTGTTCGTCCTTCCAAACCATCGGAGGGGCAGTTTTACTGCTCAGGCCCTTGGCAGCCAAGAGGGTTTGGCCCTTGTGCTACAGCTTTGAATTGAAGTTCACGTTTTGGGCAGCCAAACTGCAGCGTCTGTGGGGCCTCTCAGACTAGGGCAGGTTCACAGGGCCGAAGGGCCCGGTCAGACTGGCTCCTGGTGATCCCATTTGTCCATTTGTGTCCCAAAGCTCTTTCAAGCCATGGCCTTGCTCTGCGCTGGCTGCTTGGGACTCCCAGGGAAATGGGAAATGGCTGGAGGGGAACACGAAAGCAGGACGAGGGGTGGGAAGAGCTTCTGCTGGAAGGTGCAAACCTAATCTTCCTGGGATCTTTGAGCCGAGTTAAACTCGAATTATAAGCTGGTGTCCAGATAGTTTATTTTATGGTCTTGGGGGTTATTTTAGCCTCCTGCCTGTTAAGTAATCGGGCAGGTGATTCAGCTGTCCTGTAAATGAACAAAGCTTTGGAGGGGCTGCTGGGTGTGCCAGGACTGAGCAGGCAGCATTAAAATCACCAGAGTAACACCCGTAAGATGAAAGCTGCCTCTTGTGCTTGATAGCACGCCAAGCTCAGCACGAAGCTCTGACACACTGGAAATTGTTAGGATACACTTACTAGTTGGGACATGAACTTGCATACGCCTGGCTGGGGCTTTTGAGCCACTCTGGCATCTTGATTTGCCTTTAATGAATCTTGACAGGCCCAGGGGATGGCTAAAAGGAGCGAGCCACCCTGATTAATTCCACGGGGACTTCTGCAGACTGTGCTGTCACCTCCTGTTTGGGGTCACTTTGGGGTCGGCTGCTCTTGGCTTGGTCGCTGGAGCTGGGAGGGGATGAAGAGGGCAGAGACCACCCCAGAAAACGGGGTCAGGAAGCGTCTCCAGGTCAGTGTGGGGAAGGCAGGGAGAGCAGACACCGCACTGGCAGCAGAAGAGCTGATCCTGTGCAGTCAGATCTCTAATGCCGGGGAGTAAGTAAAGGAGAGCCACCCCCAGCTGCTGGCAGGACTTGGGATCCTTTCCAAAGCGACCTATTTCCAGTGGATTAGCTTTTTATTTTACTGCCTTGCACCAGAGTGACCCATAGAAGCACCGGGAGTGAATCCTGCTGTCCCCGGGCTGCTCCGAGAATTCCCTCTTGCCTCTCACTGTCTCTGTCTCTGTCCCAGGTTGTCCGTAGCCGTCTGGAGAAGAAAGGAATCACAGTCCACAACGTCAGGCTGAATGGCTCAGCAGCCAGCCACGTCCTGCACCAGGACAGCGGCTTGGGCTACAAGGACCTGGACCTCATTTTCGGGGTGGATCTGAAGACCGAAGACGTTTTCCAGTTGGTTAAAGACGTGGTCATGGATTGCCTGCTCGACTTCCTCCCCGAAGGCGTCAACAAGGACAAGATCACGCCCATGACGCTGAAGGAGGCCTATGTGCAGAAGCTGGTGAAGGTGTGCAACGAGACCGACCGCTGGAGCCTCATCTCGCTCTCCAACAACAGCGGCAAGAACGTGGAGCTCAAGTTCGTGGACTCTCTGCGGCGCCAGTTCGAGTTCAGCGTGGACTCCTTCCAGATCATCCTGGACTCGCTGCTGCTCTTCGGGGAGTGCTCGGAGAACCCCATGGCCGAGAACTTCCACCCCACGGTCACCGGGGAGAGCATGTACGGGGACTTCGAGGAGGCCATGGAGCACCTGCGCAGCCGCGTCATCGCCACCAGGAACCCCGAGGAGATCCGCGGCGGGGGGCTCCTCAAGTACTGCAACCTCCTGGTCAGGGGCTTCAAGCCCAAGTCGGAGGTGGATATGAAGGCGCTGCAGAGGTACATGTGCTCCAGGTTTTTCATAGACTTCTCTGACATCGGCGAGCAGCTGAGGAAGCTGGAGTGTTACCTGCAGAGCCACTTTGTGGGCATGGAGAGCAACAGATATGACTATTTGATGACCCTGCACAGGGTGGTCAACGAGAGCACGGTCTGCCTCATGGGACACGAGAGGAGGCAGACCCTGAACCTCATTGCCATGCTGGCTGTGAGGGTCCTGGCTGAGCAGAACATCATCCCCACCGTCACAAACGTTACCTGCTACTACCAGCCAGCCCCTTATGTCAGTGAAATAAACTTCAACTACTACGTGACCCACGTGCAGCCCTTCCTGCCTTGCAATCAGTCTTACCCCACGTGGCTTCCCTGTAACTGAGCCAGGACGAGCTCCAGGGTCTGTCCTCCAAGGTATTTCCTTGCCTTGGGGGGTGGTGGGTGGGGAGCGGGGGAGCAAAATAAAACCGACCGACCTTCCTAGGACTGCAACGAAAGGAAAACTTCCTGGACTCTTGCTCGAGCGTCTCGTTCCTGGGGTTGTTGGAACGAGACTTGTCTGCTGTACACTGTGATGGGAAGTGCAGTGTTCCGGAAACGACTCCCGATGGGATTGTGGAGGCAGTGGGGTGGGTGGGGGTGTGTGAGGGGAGACTGTAGAATTACGCTAAGGTAGAGCTGCACTGCCCTGAAATGGATCTGAATTGTGGTGGTTTGTATTTTTTTTTTGTTGTTTTTTTTTTGGGGGGGGGGGTTGTTTTGGTTTTTTTTTTTTGTTGTTTTGTTTTTTTGTTTTGTTTTTTTTTTAGTGCAGGAGATGTTATGGGTGTGCAAACTTGTGGTTTCTGCCGAGAGAAGCCAGAGTGGCTAATTCCTTTGAAGGACCAAAGAATCCTGTTTAAGTGCCTGTAACAATATAAACACAACTGTACTGTAAACCTATATTATTTTTTCGCAGGGCCTGACGGCCCAAAGCTTGAGTGGGGGAATGTCTGAAGAGGAAAATGTTTCTGTCGTGGGTGGGGAGGGTCTCAAGATCATTTCTTATCCTGGCTGAGGCCAGAGCAGGTTCTGTGTCTGGGCACGGCTTGCTGCCTGTGAAGGACCAGCAGGTGCAAAGAGCTGCCAAAGTGGGGCTGCAGGGCCCTGGGGGGATTGGAATGGCTCTGTGGAAATCCCAAAACTGGGAACCCTGGGGAGGGGGGGAAATGCTGTGCAGAGCTTGCTGGAGAAAAGGCGGCAGGGACCTACGCATGGATTTCTTCAAGCTCCCGAATCTGCAGTGCCAAAATATAGTTGAGTTCTTAAATGATGAGGCAGATGATTTGTCCAGGAGCCTGCCCCAGGCTGCCATACCTAATCCTGTATTTTCTAGGGGAATTTGAAATGCTGCTCTTCCGATTTCTCTTTTTTTTTTTCATTTTTGACATGCAGTGTGATTTTAATGCACAAAGCCAGAGGCCAGCTGGGCCATCGGGGAAGGTGAGGCCTGTCCCTTTGAAGCACAAACCATCCAGGTCACTGGTCAGTCATTTCCAGCTGTCGCTGTGTCCTCCAGGGAGGTGGACAGACCTCCTCCACACTGGAGATCATCCCTTGGGCAGGTCCTATCTCCAAAGCAGCCTATTCCCAGCTCTGTGAGCCACTGACAGCATTTGAAATTCATTCTCTAGCTAGAAATGGAGCCTGGGGGAGGAAAGGGGGGGTGGAGAAGTTAGTTGGCCTTAGGGAAAAAAAAAAAAAAAAAGTTATTTTTAAGCAGCCCCTCTCGTGTTTTGGGGGTTTGGCTCTCTCAGTCCCATGTGGCTTTGAAGCCGTTGGGTGTCCGGAGCGCCAAAGTTTTTCACGGAGGTGCCTGGATTGGCTGCCCGCAGGTTCTCGGATTTCAGTGTGCAGGGAGGGAGAGGCGGGCAGGCTGCAGGCATTCCCTAGGGATGCTGCTCCGGGAGCACCGCGGCTTCCTGGTGCTTCCTCCGAGGCTGACGGGCTCGAGTGTCTTTACTACTAACTCGTGGGATTTTTTTTTTTGGGGGGGGGGGTGTTTGTTTCGTTTTGGTTTTTTGTGACAAAACTGTAATAGCCGGGCAGATCGAAATAAAGACTAGATCCTTGGAATGTGCATAGCCAGATTGGTACCTTTTTTGGGGTAGGGGCGATGTGGACGGGGAGCAGGGGGTGGGGGTGGCTCCTGCAGCTGACCCGAGCTAGCCCAGCTGGAATTGGCCCGGCTGGGGAGCGGCACTGGGCTCACTGCAGGTTTCTGCTGCCTCCCTGCAGCGCAGCTCTGCCTTCACGGCTCCGTGCCCAAACTCCCCAGAGCCTCTTCCCTGTGGTGGGAGCCCAGTTGAAGGGCTGCTTTTAGGAGCCTAGCTGTGCCTCTTCGAGGAAGGTGAGATTTTTGGGGTTTATTTTTTTCCCTTGCATTTTGAAGCGAGCGTAGATGCCGTGTAGCACGTTTCTTACAGGCTGCTCCTGCCCGCAGACACACTAAACTGAGGTTCCCTCCTTCCCTTTGAGATGTCCAAAAAGATCCCCTACGGCCAACAGGGCGATTTACCGTGGAGATTGCACTTTTGACTTATGGAGTGTGTGCGGGGGGACTCTTGTGAATGGTTTTGAACCTGAATTTTTCCAGACCTTGCAGTGATACTGTGCTGCCTCCTGTGAGGGGGGCAATTGGAAGATTCCAGTAGCTTGAATGGCACTTGATTTCTTTTTTTTTTTTTTTTTTTTTCATTGTTTTGTTTGTTTTAAATGTCTTTTTTTTTTCCTACACCTGTATCACTTGTCATGCGTTGGGCTTGACATAGACTCACTAGATTCTTTAGAATCTGTTACGAATAAATACAGTGTATTCAAATCTGTTGGATTATTTTTTATTTGCTTGTCCGTCTGGGTAGCGTGATGAGGAGATGACCTGACCCCGTTCCCACCAAAAACCAGGCTCAGAACCAGCTGGGCACCTCGAAAGGAGCGAGCTGAGATCCTGGATCTGAGTCTGGCCGGGTGCTCCCTCGGTCCAGAGCAGCTCTGTGGCTGTTGTCAGCTCACTCCTGCGCCTGAGGGAGGTTTGTTTTAAACATTCTTCTCTGGTGTTGTGCATTTTCCCTTTCCCTGGTGCTGGAGGGTGGCCCATGGGTGGGGGTGGCACTGGGACACCCTCCCTGCTGCTTTTCCAGGGCTTCCTTCCCTTCCCTGCGAGCCGCGGGAGGTGACTGCAGTAGCTGAGGTTTGGTTCTGCTGTGCGGCTGCCCCAGCTGCAGCGTGCTTCCTCCTGCAGAAGGAGCGGCTGCGGCGGGTCGATCTCCCTGGAGAAGCCGTGTGCTGCCGGCGCTCAGGCCAGATTCCCGTGGGATGCCGGGCGCAGCTCCTCCAGCCCTGGCCGCCCTCCAGCCCGAGATGAAGTTTCACTTCCCCCTGTCAAGCTCCAGGCAGTTCTGGTTCCACTGCAACAATGGAGCTGACGATGTGCCAGTCCCTCTTTGGGACAAACTCGCTGGCTCTGCGTCTCCAAATGTTTCGGTCCCGGGCCAAAGCCTCCCTCTGGCAGCAGGGCTGGGATGTTCTTGCTGGGCCGGCGCTTGTCAGAGTCCCTGTCCCCCTTGAGCACGCTCTGCCTTTTGCAGGGCTCGTTTGTCTCCGAACCTGCTGGGTTTAGAGATGTTTCCCTCTTTCTGGCACAAACCCAGCACCATCTCCTGCCTTTTCCAAGTGCGTCTCACGTATGGAAGCAGCTCTGAAGTGTCTCAGTCCCTCGGCTGTCTTCTGTGTGTGTGGCTGGTCCTGCTGCTGGTGAGTGGTGAATAAAAGCTGCCTCTGGATTTGTGACCCTGAGCAGAGCAACAAAAGCCCTGACAGAGTCGGCTGGGCATTGTTGGCGTGGATCAGGCCGTACAAAGGGATGTTGGTGGAAAGTGCTCGTTGTGATCAGAAAGGAGCTATCAATGTTTACAGCCGCGATTCCGAGCCCTCTTTTGTTAATTGTCAAATTAAAAAAAAAAAAAAAATACAACCCTATATATTTTCTCACAGCCTGTAGTCTGTCATTATTTTCCTCTTTGAGCAGAGGGGGTGATGGATAAATCAGGATCTGCCTGAGGGCTCTGGTGGGTGAAATTCAGGCTCTGGTGATGCTGCAGTGCTTCCCTCAGCCTTGGCTCCGAGGACAGGCGTGTGTGGGGTGGCTGTTCCTCTGGAGCAGCTGTCTATAAATACAATCCCTATCTTTAGCCCCGTGCTCTGGGCAGTGCCCAGCTCGCTGAGGGTGCTACAGCGCTGCACGTGCCCGCAGCACCGCTGCAGAGGCATCCAGAAGCACTCAGCCTTGCAGCAGCAGCGTCGCTCCTGGGGCCGGCCACGCCGCTTTTACAGCTGCAGCTTTTCCTCCTGGAAGGACACCTGGCCACGCTCCAAGCTCACTGAAACGGCAGGAATTTGTCTCGACTCCAGCATGCAAGAAGCATCTTGCTCCAACCCCGTTGCTTCCAGCCGTGCCTAATCCGCTGGCCCCGTGCCGACGGTGGCACCAGCTCCGTGCAGGCGGCTTGCTAGACCCAGCACGGCATTTAAATTTTATTTTAATCTCTCTCTTTAGCTTTTTCCTTGCAACGTGCCAGTGTTTCTCCCTGGCTGCCCTCCTCCTCGGCCCCGGGAGCAGTGGGGCAGCGCGGGTGTGAGGGCTGCTCTTGGAGCTGCTGCAGCAGCGGAGAACAGCCCGTGTCTGTGCGGCTGCTCTTGCCATTTATAGCTGCGTTCGGGGCTGCAGCGCGCGGCTCCTGGCGCTCCGGCGCCGCTGCCAAGCGCGGGACAAACGCTCCATTGATGTGCCCCTGCCCCGGAGGTTCCTCGCTCCCGGGACGGGGCTGAGCTGCCCAGGGATGGCACAGCCTCCCCTCGCCTGCTCTGAGCCCTGGGGGAAGGCTGAGGGTGAGAAATGTGCGGGGAATCTGTCGCTGGCTCTCCGATCTTATCTCCCGGCCCTGCTGCCTGACCTGGCGCAGGCTTCTCTGTTCCAAGCAGGGTTTGTGCTCCTGTCGGAATTGTGGAGTACCCTGGCTTGGGATGGAACCACAGGGATCATCAAGGACAACCCCAAGTGTGCTTCTGAGAGTTGTCCAGACTCTTCCTGAGCTCTGGCAGGCTTGATGCCATGACCCCTTCCCTGGGCCTGTTCAGTGCCCAGCCACCCTCTGTGTGTAGAACCTTTAAAATTTTGGGGGTTTTTTGTTTTTTGTTTTTGGGGGGTTTTTTTCCCCTCTGTACATGGAGCATTTGCTCTGTTCAGCTCCAAATACATGTTGCCACAGACTTTTTGGCTAACACCACCGTGATTTCCCTGACAACCACCTTCTGGAATCACCTCCGACTTCTTGGATCCAGCCCGGAACAGCTCAGGCATTCCCATCCCTTCTGAGCCATCACGAGAAGGGATCAGCTCCTGCAGAGCCTCTCGCCTGCTCCACAGCATTCCAGCTTCCCCCAAACTCCCAGCGTGCCGGGTGCCTGCTCATCCCTGCTCCTTGTCTCGGGAGGAACGAACCACACGTGGCCCAGCTGCTGCTGGGCTGGAAGCTGCTGTGGGTTTGCTGCTCCCTCAGCTGGGCGGATCCCCGAGCCCGGACACACATTCCAGCTTGTAGAAACACGACGGCTCTGACAAATTTGATTGAAATCCTCCGCTGGCATCCCGAGGTGTTCGGGGGAATGATTGACAGCCAGGGCAGAGGCGTTTCCCGAGGAAAGGAGGAAGAGAAATCAACGTGCCCTGTCACCTCGGGGTGTTGCACAACGGAGCCGTGAGACGGGCCAAGGACGGGCTGTCCTTGCTCCCCTGCACGTCCCACCGGGGGATTGGTGACATTCCCGGGAGGGACGAGGGCTGAGGGCTGGGACCGTGGCTCTGGAGGCTGGAGCGGCGCCCGGGGAGGCGCGGGGCGGTGTGAGATGCGTTATCTCTCTCCGCGCAGGTGTGAACTCGCATTTTTCGCTGCCGGCACAGAGCTGGCGTTTTTCAGCGCCAGCAGCTCGGTTCTGTCCCAGCGCCGCAGCCGCTCCCACCTCTCCCTCCGCTGCCAGGCGGGGACGGGATGGGGACGCGGCCCCGGCTGCTCGGGGTGGTTGATCCTTGCCCTCTCCACCACCACGGTGTGTTTGCTCTCCTTATCTCGCCACTATCGAAGCCCGGGCTCAGCGGGAGCAGTGTCACCCTGCCTTCAAAGGAGAAGCCAGCGCTCCCCGGGCTGTTTGTGTGGCCTATATTTTTGCCTTGTAATCCAAGGAGGGGTTGGAGGCACGGACACCCCTCCAGCCCTCCTCCCTTCCCCCCTAGCCGGCGTGGCTGGAACAGCTGATTACTTGAAGCATCCCTCTCCTAATATGCAATTAAAGGTGGCTTGGGCTGAAATCCCGGCTAAATCCGCGTGTCCGCGGCGTGACTCACCTAACCACTGCTCCCCTGGAGGATCCTGGATGCGTTCCTTTAAAGACTGGACAGAATGGTTGACATGCCACCCACCAGCCACCCTTTCCAAATGTCACCGGCCTAACGAGTTCAGCCGGTTTGTCCCTCTGCTCCTCCTTCCCCGCAGCCCTGGATGGTGCTGAGCGCTCAGGGTGTGATCCCCCTTCGCGGAGGGGTTTTTCTAGCGGGGCTCGGGAGGAAGCGGCCCCTCGAAAGACGCTGATCGGCCCGGGGGGTGTTCCAGCCGAGATCGGAGACTAAAACCCCCGAACTGCGGACGGAGGGAAGGCAGGACAGACACGGCCCTTCCCTGCGGCGACAGCGAGAGGGACGGCAGAGCTGGTGTCGCCTTCCCCGCAGCCGGGGCTGGGGAATGCGCCCTTCCAGGGGAGAAGGGAGCCTTTGAAGCCAAGCTGCTCATTTGGGGCAGGGCGCTGCTGTTCCGGCTCGTGCGGTGACGGTGCGGAGGGCACGGCGTGAGTAAGAGCATCCTCAGCACCACCCCACGTCACAGCTGAGCTCACCCCGGGAGCGGCCGGGGGCCCTCCGCCCCACTAATGCCCCGGGAAGCGGAGATGGACGGCATCGCTAATGGCGCTAATTGCCCGGTGGTTACTGAGCTGATGATTTGCTTTATCCAGGCAGGTTGAGTTGCCCCATCCGCCCCGAGGCCATCCCGGGTGTGCAGAGAGCCGGGAGAGACCGGGGGATGGAGGGAGAGCAGTTCTGGGAGCATGGAGGGATGCACAGCCCTGGGGGATGGAGGGAGAGCAGCCCTGGGGGATGGAGGGAGAGCACAGCCCTGGGAGATGGAGGGAGAGCACAGCCCTGGGGGATGGAGGGAGAGCAGCCCTGGGGGATGGAGGGAGAGCACAGCCCTGGGGGATGGAGGGAGAGCACAGCCCTGGGAGATGGAGGGAGAGCACAGCCCTGGGGGATGGAGGGAGAGCACAGCCCTGGGGGATGGAGGGAGAGCAGCCCTGGGGGATGGAGGGAGAGCACAGCCCTGGGAGATGGAGGGAGAGCAGCCCTGGGGGATGGAGGGAGAGCAGCCCTGGGGGATGGAGGGAGAGCACAGCCCTGGGAGATGGAGGGAGAGCAGTCCTGGGAGATGGAGGGAGAGCAGTCCTGGGGGATGGAGGGAGAGCACAGCCCTGGGGGATGGAGGGAGAGCACAGCCCTGGGGGATGGAGGGAGAGCACAGCCCTGGGAGATGGAGGGAGAGCACAGCCCTGGAGGAGGGTTTGGGTCTGTTGGTGGATGGGAAGCTCAGCAAGGCCTGGAAATGTGCGTTTGTAGCCCAGAAATCCAGCGGTGCCCCGGGGTCATCCCACAGCCCTGGCAGCAGGGGATGGAAGGGGGGATTGTGCCCCACTCAGGTGAGACCCCACCTGCAGAGCTGCCCCAGCCCTGGGCCCCCAACACCAGGAGGATGTGGAGCTGCTGGAGTGAACCCAGAGGGGCCAGGGAGACGCTCCAAGGGCTGGAGCCCCTCTGCTCTGGAGCCAGGTATTTGGGACAATGGCCTGGAGTTCCAGGACAAGGGGGAATGGCTTCAAACAGACAGAAGGTAGGGTTAGGTTGGGTATGAGGGATAAAGACTTCCCTGTGGGGGTCCCCTGGCAGCTCCAGCAGCTCCCACAGCCCCAGGTAAGCGCAAAACCGCTGGCAGCTGGGAAGATCCAGCTCCTGCCCCCAGGCCAGGTGATGGCAGATGCTGGTGGGTTTTAGGGGAGGCTCTCAGGGGTTTGGGTGCCAGGGCTCGGGTCTGTGGGCAGGCAGGGAGATGCTCGGCTCCCCAGTTTGGCGGCTCCTCACTCATCAGCACGTGGGTGGGAGGAAGGCTCATCCACAGCCGGCGCTCCCTAAACCTTGGAAAGCCGGGATTACCGGCATTATCCCCTAATTGAGGAAATCCCTCCTCTCATTAGCATCCCCGTCAGTAGCTGTTCCTTCTTCCTGCTCGGGTCGGGGCGTCCCCTCTGTTCCCCCACGCCCAGGACCTCTCCAAAGGCCCCACCAGCCCCGAGTGGGGCTGGGGACCCGAAAGCTGCGCCGTGACCCCGGGGCTGCTCCCAGCTCAGGCCGCCAAGAGCTGTGGGATCACAGGAGCTGGGATGGGATTTCCCTCTCTGCTCTCAGGGAGGAGCTGCCTGTGCTTGGCTCCCGACTGCTGCGGGTGAAATTTCGTTTTCTGCACCAGGTTTTCTCCTTGGTGGAGCTGCCAGCAGGAGCCTGCGGCCACCGCCTGTCCCTGTCCCTGTCCCTGTCCCTGTCCCGGCTCCATCACCGCCCCGAGGAAGAGGAGGAGGTTGAGATAACCGAGGAGCTCGGGCAGCGCAGCATCCCCCTGCTCCAGTGCATCCCAGTGAATTAACAGGGTGAGAGGAGGTGCTGCAGCACAACCGATGCAGGAAATGCATCGGGCTGAGGGGAGCTGGATGGAGAGGGAGGCGGGAGCGCCCTGCTCTGCCCCGGGGCCTGGCTCTGGCTCACGGTGGAGCTCGGGGGATGTTTTCTGCCATAAAGGGGTGTCAGGAGGTGCCACAGGGCAGAGCCTAAACGCAGCACAAGGGTTTGGGCATTGGGAAGGGCCGCGGAGCCCAGCAGAGCTCAGCACACCGCCGGGGCTGGCACCGCCAGCGCCCCTGGATCCATCGGGGGCCCTCCTACTCCTCATCCTCTTGGAATTTGCATCTTCCCAGCGGGAATTGCCTTCTCACCTCGCCAGAGGGGCCGGGGGACGCAAGACAGCCTGGAGAGGGGTGTGGGGGAAGCGGAGCTCCGGGAGCCCCCACAGCCGTGTCACACCCAGGGGAGACCTTTCAATTGTCCCCTGGCAGGACACGGGCGGGGAGGAGGAGGGGAGCAGCAGCGGGGGCTGTGCGATGCCCGTCTGCCCGAGCCCCGGAGCCGTGTGGGGTCGGTGCGTGCCCGTCCCCCGCACACGTGTCCCCGGCGAGATAAGGACAGCCGAGATAAGGGCACGGATGTCCCCGAGCCCTGTGCTGTGCTCCGGCTCCCCGGCCCCAGCACCGGGGTCTAACCCAGCCTTTCCCCGTCTCCGGCTGTGCCAGGGCTCAGCAGTGCCCGCTGGGTCCCCGCTGGCACAGCCCCCGTGTCCAACCCGCAGAGCTCGGATCCTGGCTCGCGCCATCCCTGCTTGGTGTCCCCGGTGCCAGGACCCTGCTGCACCGTGGGGTGAGCCCCAAAAATTCCCCTTCCCACCCCTCTGATCCGCAGCCCAGCGATGCAGCACGCCCTGCGCCACCAACAGCCCCAAAGCCAAAGCAGGAACGCGATATTTGCTCTCAGAGGCACTGCTGGAATTTCTCCCGGTGACTCCGTGGCTTGGACAGCCCCAGCTGGAGCAGGTAATAAATCCCCTCTGTCATGCCCTGTTCTTCAGGTATTTCAGGATTACATCAACCTTTGCTCTCTCCCAGGCAGGCTCTGTGCCCAGAGCAGGAGGCTGCAGCCCTTTGGGGTTATTTATATTCCTGGGTTTAGGGTTATCGGGGCCCAGGAGGGGATGGAGCGACATGGAAACGGCTTTGGGTTAAAATGCAATTACAATTGGGGGGATCCCAAAGCACAGGAGCCACCCTGAGTGTGAATATTGTGTTCAATTTCCCTCGGGATGGGCTTTAGTCAGGCTGGCCCCAGCCAAACCCACAGCTGTGCAAAGCCCAGTGAGGCTTTTACCTTTTAAATTGACTTTGGGGGCATTTTGCTGCCTGCTTTGAAAAGCCAGGGCAGCAGGAGGGAAATGAGGTGGCTGTTTCCCCTTCCCAGATGGATGCCTGCGTGTCCAGGCTGGGCTGTTTCCACGGGATCATGGAACTGGGTGAGAAGGGACCTTAAAGACCTTTTCATTCCACCCCCTGCCATGGGTAACCTGTGCCAGGGCCTCACCACCCTCACAGGGAGGAATTCCCTTGAAAATCCGATCCAAACCTACTCACTTTAAAGCTATTCCCCCTTCTCCCACTTGTCCTTGTCTTTTTTCCCTGCAAAACCCTCAGCAGCTCGGGTGGAAACACAGCTTCATGTTGGCTGAAATTCTGGCAGAAAGTGGAGATTTGAGTTAAAATCCTGGGCTGGAAGCAGAGCAGGTGATGGGAGCTCCGAGGGCTGAGATTCTGGGAGCTCGTGGTGCAGCTGAGGTTTAAATTTGGGACGTTTCCAGGCTGGTGAGCAGATCTGTGGCTCAGCCTTCGGGCTTTGACTCCCAGTCACAGGAAGGATTTAACAGCTTTCAGGAAGAAGGGAATGGGGAGAACACCTCCCTGTGATCCCCTTCGGAGGGCTTTGGAAGGATGAGCAGAGCTCTTGGGGGCTCACCACGGCACGGAGCGTCCCGGCAGCAGAAAGAAACACCAGGACCTGATCCAAAACCCTCGCCGGGAGTTCTTCCATCTGCTGCCCCGGGCTGTAGATCAAACCTCGGGTGACCTGCGGGGCTGACAAAGGGAGAATGGACTTTTGGGGTTTGTTTAATGTCCCTGGGGCTGGGAAAGGACGTTCCCGGCCTCGGGCCTGTCCTGCCTTTGTTCCTGGGTTGGGCACTGTAGCGCGGAGCCCCAGCAGGGGCTGTGCTGCCCCGGCCTTTCAGCCCTTTCCTCTGGCTGGATTTTGGTGCTCACAAGGATTTTCGGGGTGTTTCAGGAACAGTGCACATGGCAGGGAGGGGCTGTTCCCTGGGGTTTTCCAGAGGAGGGGCTGAGGATGCGATGCCAGCATCTCCCCGGGGGGCCAGGGAGCAGAGCGGGGAGAACCTTCCCCAAAAAAAGGGTGGGGGAGGATCCGCTCCCGGCTCTCCCAGGGCTCGGTGCGGCCGGGATGGGAGCTGGGAGCTCTGGGATGAGGACGCGGACTGGCTGCAGGAGGAGGGTGCTGCCGTGCGGGGTTTGGCCGCAGCTTCCCCCCTCGCAGCGGGGTTATCAGAGCCGCCGCCGCTCTCCGCTCGCAGCGATAGCACAAGGACACGCCAGGCTGCTGGGGACACGGGGACCTCGGGGACAGGCTGCTGGCTTCACCTATCAGCAAAGAGCTGAAAACAGGCAGGGAAGATAAAGCCAGGGCTCCACGTGGGAGCCCCGCTGGCATCAGCAAAACTTTCCATGGAAATCGGTGACACTCGGGGACAAAGCTTCCCCTCCGGGACACACGGAGGGGACACACCTTTGTCCCCGCATCCTGCGGTCCCCCAAGGGCCCAGAGCCGTGTTGATGGGTGGGATGCTGGTGTTCCCCGTGGGAATGGGGCTTTTATGGGATGTAAAAGAGGCGCTATCCCACAGCCGGCTGTGACTCCCATCCCGGGAAGCCTCGGTGGCGCTGCCACTGCCACCGCGGCGCTGCCAGTCCCCGTCCCCGCGTGTTGTCCCCACGGTGCGCGTTTTCCTTGGCAGTCCCCGGGCAGGAATGTTTCCCCGCTGCCGAGCGAAAGTGGAGGCAGGAATTGCTGGAATAGCGACAGGCTGAGTAACAGCGCTAACTTTATTCTCCGAAACAAAGGGCAGTGTCCCGGCTCCGAGCGCCGCTCCCGGCCCTGCGGGGGCCAGGGCTGGGGAGTCCCTGCCCCGAATTCCTGTCCTGGAGACCCCCCGGGTCTCCACAACCCCCTCTGCTCCTCCCACCTGCCAAAAGGGCATTTTCAGAAGCAAAGAGAGGCTGTAAAATAGCACAGGAAGGCTGGGATTTCCCTCCCAGCAGCTTCCCAGAGCTTTTCCCTCTGCAGGTGTATCCCCAGCCTATATCCCAGGATTCGGGGGTGCTGCGAGCCTGGTGTGGACATCAAAGCGCCTGCCCCCACTCCCGGGGTGCTGTAAAGGGCTCCTGACCTCCCCTCTGCCCCTGCCCGGGTAATTTCTCTCTGTGGAAGTGGCAGAGGAGGGGATCCCCTCGTCAGAGCCCACAGACCCCACGGGCTGGGGCAGCACCTCCCGCTCTGAGGCCGGAGATCATCCCCTGGAATCCTGCCCCGGGCTGGCTGTTTCCCTGCAATCGGGATTTGGTCAGAGCAGGATCCGTCCCTGCGAGCAGCCTTGGTGCCAGGGCCGGCCTTGGCTGCAGGGCTCAGGGCAAGGCAGCGCTTTCCAAAACAAATATTTGTCCAGCGCAACAACACGTGGGAAAGAGCGGGAGGATTTGCTTCTCGGCTCCAGGGGGAGGTTCCCAGGGAGCTGAGCTCGGCCGTGGGGGTTCAGCTGTGCCCTGACCTGTCGCTGAGCTGCTCAGGTTTCGAACCTCTTTACGCTCCGTGGGTTTGCACAAAATGGGTTTGAATTTGCAGCCCAGAAGTGGAATCACTCTTGGATGGACTCAGAAAACCCGTCTGGACGTCAGGGAGAGGGTGTTGAGGGAGAGACGGGACTGGACCGTGCCTGGCTCTGCCCTGTATCCGTGCCAAAGCATCTCAGAGACCCCAGACCTTTTCCCGAATCCTCCTGTGTGTGGAGCTGAGCAGGGCTGTGCACTGGCAGCCCCGAGGGGTCGGCATTGGGTGTGTTTGGATGCTGGATGTCCTTCCTCAATGCTGCCATTGTCCCCCCCAACCCCTCACCCCCGCGGTGACAACGCTGTGCTTGGGGGGATCCCATCCACCATTTACCTTCTCCAGGATTCACATCCCGAGGCTTTTCCTTGTGCCCGTGCTTCCTCAAAGCCCCTTTTCTGGGCACTTTTGAAGTGAGACCATCCTGCACTGAAGATCCCTCTGCTCTGCCCCCGCGGGGTGGTGACACACGTCCCACACTGCCCCGGCCACCTCCCAGCTCGGAGCGTCCCCCACCCGCCCGGGTTCTCTTGGAAATGCTGTAGGAAACAGGGAAGGACCCCGCGCCAAAGGCAAAGCTGAGGCTCCAGCACCGAGCCCCAGGGACACCCAGCAGCTCCTGAACTGCCCAGCTCCTTCTGCTCCTGCCTTGGCAGAGGGACACGAACCTGGAGCACCGAGGGTCAGCGCTAATTGGGAATCAAGGCAGGGAAAGCCCCGGGGTGAGGCGGGGAGCACCCGACTGCTCCCACAAAGGCACCGGTGCCCGGGGTGAGCTCTCCCTCCTCCTCCTCCTCCTCCTCTGTGGCGTGAGGTCAAAGCGTGGCCCTGCCTGTGATCCCGCTGGGATTTACATCCCTGTGCGCTCTGCCCCTGCAGGCGCTCACGGCGGCTCCGGCGCTCTGGGGCACCCGTGCATCTCTCAGGGACCCCCGTGTCCCCCCGAGGGCAGGGCCCCCTTGGCAGGACGGCTGCCATCCGTGTCTCACTGCTGTCCCCGGGAGCGCTGGCACGTCCCGAGCACGTTGTTCCCCCCGTGCCCTGCCCGGGGCTGACAAAGCTGAGCCAGGGCTTCCCCAGGGCTTCTCCATAACGGGAGCTGCTCCCGGCCCCTCTTCCCTCCTGCTCCTCTCCATAAGAGGCGAGACGGGGAGAGCCGAGAGGAGCCCGTGCCTGGCTCTGCTCCACGGATTCCTTTCCTGCCCGTCACCCGCCGATTTAGTCCCCAGCGTCAGCGGGGCCGGGGCCGGCACAGCCCGGGGACAGCGCCGCGGCTCCATGGTGGCACTCGGGGTGCCCGGGAGTCCCACGGGGTCGTTTCCATCCAAACGGGCCGGGGGTGCTGGTGGGCATCGCGCCTGGCACGGGGGTGCAGAGAGAGGGAAGGGATGTGGTGATTATTCCTTCTCCTTCCTTCTTTGCGGTCCCGGTGCTCGGCGTGATCCTTGCGCTGGGATTGCTCAAACCCCTCAAGACACCCCCGTTTTCAGCCGTTCCAAATGAGCTTCTCTGGTTGAACAAACAGCAGAGGGATGCAAAAATTCGGGTTTTGTGGGTTTTTTTGGTTCTGAATTCTCTCCTCCCGCAGCGACAGCAGTGGGGCAAGCCGGGGTTTGGGATGCCGAGGGTTCGGTGCCACACCCGAGGAAGGATGGGCACCACACGATGGAACTGGGACATGAGGAAACCTGGAGCTGTCTCTGTGGAAGGGAAACCCCCAAACCCTAAACCTGTCAATTTTGAGGATTGTGCTGCCGCAGTTTTTAGGGAATCCTCGCCTACACCCCAGCACAGGGAGCCCAGGGATCCTCCCGAGGGAAGGGCTGCGGGCAGTAACTGGTGCTTTTGGCAATTAATCTCGTTAAACTTCTTAATGAACCGTGATCAGGTTACCAGGCTCGTCGTCTCAGATTGCTGGGGATTAGCGGGGACAGGTATGAAGCAGGCAGGGGAGGGGACATCCCTGCTGCAGGGTGGGGAGTTGGGCTTAATATCCACCTATTCCAGTTCATATATTCAATTTTATGTATTTATTATAAATTACAGACGTCAAGGCTGCAGGGGGAATCTGTCCCAGCGTGCAATAGGACAGTGAGCAAAGCAAAACCGCTCACCAGCCCCTTGCCCTTTGCTGTACACGTCATGGAGCTATTTTGGGGACCATCCCTCACTGCTCTGCCCTTCCCAGGAGTTGCCAATCCACGGATTTGGCTGCTGTGGGTGTAGGAAAACCCTGGTGCCGCAGGCAAGGGGCAGGTGCTGGGCCCGGGGCGCTCGGGATCCGCTCTGGGAGGGAGCAGGAGGATCATTCCCCTCTGCTGGGGACACGGTGCTTGGAGGAGACGCCGGATCCTGCCCAGGCCGGGAGCACAGAGCACCTGGGCTTTGGGAAGGAGCAGCTGCGGCACGGGCAGAGGCGTGTGATGCGATTAGGGCAGCCAGCACTGAAAATAGAGACGCTGCTCTGTGATGGGGAACTCAGGGGTGATCCAGCCAAACCCGGGGTGGAGGTGAGGGGTACCTGAACCCTGGAAAATCGTGGCTTGGACAATCTTGGCTGTGCCCAGCTCCAGCCCGGCCTCCCTGGAGGGAGAAAGGCCTAAGGAACCCGTGTCTCCAAACCCACACGTGGCAGAGTTAATTGCTCCATTTCCCTTAAAGGATTCCTTTAAAAAAGGGCTCAGATGCCTGGACAAACTTGTTCTGAACACCCAAATTCTTGGAAAATGGGTGTGAGGAGGGAGGTGAGGCTGACCAGGACATTTCCTGCCATTCATCACCCAAAAGCAGAGGGTCACTGGTGCCCAAAATAGCTCCATGACGTGTACAGCAAAGGGCAAGGGGCTGGTGAGTGGTTTTGCCTTTCTCGCTGTCCCATCTCATGCTAGGACAGATTCCCCCTGCAACCTCGACGTCTGTAATTTATGATAAACACATCAAATTCAATATATGAACTGGAATAGGTGGATATTAAGCCCAACTCCCCACCCTGCAGCAGGGATGTCGCCTCCCAGGGTGCGGCTGTGCCAGGGAGGACGGGCACCACAGCCGAGCCTCATCCCAGCTCTGCCATGGAGGGCACGGGGCAGGACCCCGGAGAGGTGACAGATCAGCCTGGTGCTGGGGCACCCACTTGGAGCCCACGGCACTCTTTGCACCCTGATGCAGCCTTGCCCAGCCCCGCAGCATCCCTGAGCAGTCCCTGCCTTCATCCCGCTGCCGGACACGGCCACGGAGCCGTCCCCACCCTGCCACTCACCCCTCAGGGCTCTCCCCGGGATCCCAGCCCTCGTGGAGCTCCCGTGGTCAGACCCAGGCAGGGCAGGAGCTGGGGGAGCCGTGCGTGGGGCTGGCACATCCCGCTGTGGGCACGGGCTGGGCAGCAGTGAGCGGGGCAGGAATCGGGCACGTCGCCTTGCAGGGCAAAACAACCCGATTGCTGAGGTTCAACGAGATCAGTGACTTAAAGAGCTTTAGTGGGGAAGGGAGAAGTGGACCAAGAGGAGCTTAACACAGTAAGGTGAGCACAGAGCATCCAGGTGCCACGGAAATGGGTTTCTGGGACCTGGAAGCTCCCCAGAGCCACAGCAAGACCCCCGGGCTCTGGGGCAGGGACTGATAAGGTGGTGAGGACAAGGTGCCCACCTTCAGGCCCTGGGCAGCGTCCCCCACCTGGTAGGCACAGGGGGACAGGACAGAAAATGTGGGATTTATGGGAAATTCTCAGCACATCTGAACTGGGATGAAGCTGCTCGTCCCAAGGCTGAGGAATGGGGAGATGGAAATACCGCGGCCCAAAAGGAGCCAGAAACACGGCCAGGTGTGTTCCCGGCTCCAGGTCACAGTCCCAGCCCCTGCAGACACCGACTGTCCTGGTCAAGGAACAGAAGCAGATCAAAATCCCCGTGTAGAAGGGAGGAGGCTGCTGGGGAGCCCGGACTCGGCTGCTGGGAGGGATAAATCAGAGGCCGGGAGGGAATTCCCACCTCCGGGGCTGCCGGGGCTGCCTTCGCCTCCCGAAGGAGGAAGGGCTGGAGCGGGACCCGGCCCCGCCGTGCCCGGGCAGCGCCCTCTCGTGACGGCAGCGGGGCGGCTGCGGCTCCTGGCACTGGCCCTGGCCCTGTCCCTGTCCCCTGTCCCCTGTCCCCATCACCTGTTCCAGTCCCCTGTCCCCGTCACCTGTCCCAGTCCCGGTCCCCTGTCCCCTGTCCCCATCCCCTGTCCCCTGTCCTTTGTCCCTGTCCCTGTCCCCTGTCCTTGCCCCCTATGCTTGTCCTCTGTCCCCCATCCCCTGTCCCTGTCCCCTGTCCTTTGTCCCCTTCCCCCCATCCCCTGTCCCCATCCCCATGGCTCTGGTACCGTCCCTGTCCAACCCTCCCCATCACCCTCATCCTGTCCCCTTACCGCCCTTCATCACTTTTGCACCAGCCCTGTCCTCTCTCCACCACTCTTGTACCATCCCCGTCCCTCTTCTGTCACCTTCCCCCCATCCCTGTCCCCTCTCCATCACTCTCCCGTGCTCTCTGTCCCTTCTCCATCACCCTCCACTGTCCCTGGCCCCTCTCCATCACTCTCCCGTGCTCTCTGTCCCTTCTCCATCACCCTCCACTGTCCCTGGCCCCTCTCCATCACTCTCCACTGTCTGTGTCACCCCCTCCATCACTCTCTCTCCCTCCCTGGCCCCTCCCCATCAGCCTCCCACATTCCCTGCCTTTCCCCCTCTGTCCCATCAACCTCTCGGAGTCCTTTCAGCCCTGTGCAGCCTCTGTGGGTCCCGTGGGTGCCTGTGCCCCTGTGGCCCCCTCACACCAACTCCCTCCACCAGGCCCAGCCCGGAGGAGTTAACGGCGGAAAGGGGAGAAGCCAGGCTTAGGTATTAACCTGCCACATTAATTTTATTTTTTTTCCCAGAAAGTCTGTAACGGAATAATCCCGCAAAGCCAACAAGTGTGGGTGCTGTTTACGTAACGGTGCTGGCAGGAGGGCAGGCAGGCAGCGGGGTTATGTAAAGCCCTGTGCTCCCGAGCCTGGGGGCTGTCCCGGAGCCAGCGGGGCACGGAGCTGCCTCCCGCCCCGTCCTTGTGCTGCAGCTGCTCCGTGTTTGCTGTCCCCTGACCTGTGCCCCAAACGGGCCCAGCACCCCGGCTGTGATGGGGTCAGCTCCTTCTTGTGGACACGCAGGATGTGCTGGCTGCTCCCACCGTGGTGTGGAACTCTGGGCCAGCTTCGATTTCCTTTTCATTCCTGTTCCAGCGTCAGCCTGAGGAGCTGCTGCCACCCCTCCAGTCCAAACCCAGGCCAACTGAACTGCCCTGGCTGCTCCTCCTGCGGGACAGCCCAGTGCCCCGGGAGATGGAGGTGGGTGCCCCTCTGCCTTTCCCCATCCCTTGAAATCCTGAGCGTGGTATTCCCTGGGCTCCTGGGGCAGGCAGATATCCTCATTTCGGCTCCTTGCAGCCTGGTGAGGAGCCTTGGGCTCTCCTCGCCCTTCCACCAACCCTCCTGTCCTCGCTGACTGCATCAGCCTCCCTCATCCTGGAGGAAAACGGGAATAAGTGCATGGATTGTAATGGATGTCATGTTCCAGCTGAAGATCCGGCAGGAATGCAAAGTGGAATGAGACTGTATCCTTACTGAGACTGGAGGGTGGGGAGGAACCACGGCACAGAGGGATTTTTAATGATTTTGGTCTTTCTGGTTTAATGGAGTTGATTTATTATAAATTTAAGGTCTTTCCCTGCATTTCCTCTAAGTCGGTTCTGCCCTAATCAGGTCAAAAGCTGATTTGCAAATAATCACCAGAGAAAGGGGGAAAACCGAGGGATTTGAAGCTCAAGCTGTGCATTCCATACTATTAATTGAAAGCCAGGAGAGATAATGTGTCTCTTCTCCTGGCTGAGACCCCTAAGCTGCTCTTAGCAGCACACTCCGCTCTCAGCTCCGAGAATCACCTTCCAGCTGGGATTACGCACGGGAAAAATCTCCCCTGGGGCTGAAGAGTGAAAGGGCAGGAATTGGGGAGAACGAGAGGAGTCAGAGCGCTCACAGCTCCGCACAGGGCGGCACAAACCGGAGTGTTTAATAAACGTTTGAAAACCGGGGTTAGTGGGGGAAAGGCAGAGCTCTTGAGTGTGGGGCTGCGAAGGGGCTTGAATATTTCTCTGCCACCTATTTCCTGCAGATATTTATGTGCGAGCTGTGCCTTGTTTGTCACCTTGTGTGAGTTTCCCAGGACAGACCACGGCTGCAGATAGATATAGATATAAATAAATAGATATACATATACCCAGTGACATCCTGCTGCAGGAATTCTGAACACATTTTTTTCCCCACATCTCCCCACACACTCACAGGAGGGAAGAGGTCAATAATCAGAGAAATCCACTCCGGTATTAATTACACGCCATTACCGGGGCTTATTTGCTTATCCCCATCCTAATCACCCTCCCGGTTATATTACAGCCAGCACCTCAGGAATGAATAAAATATATATCAAAGTTTATTCCAGAGCACGGGCAGCACGGTGCGGGCAGCGCGGCCAGGGTTACACAACAGACCTGCTGTCACACCAGGGAGGCGCGGCACATTCGGACGTCAGTGAAATCCCCCCCACCCCAGAGCCCAAACCCAGGGTTTTGGTTCTTTTGAATTGAAATTTAAATAAATAAATAGCGGCGGGATTTAGTGGTTTTCTCGGGGGGTTCATGCAGCTTCTGGGGGACGCCACTGCGGGAGCTCGGCACGGCGGAGCGGGAGGCGGCGGCTCAGGTGAGGGACGGAGGAGGAGAGGGGTGGCCAGGCTTTGCCAGCTGAACATCCGCAGTTCCCGGCGGGGACGGGCTGATTCCATCCGCTCCGAGCCCGAGGCCGGCTCAGGGCTGGGGGACAGCGATGGGGACAGCGGCATCAGAGCCCTGCACAGGCTTTCAGTCCGGAGAGAGAGCCTTCATCCCGGAGAGGGATCCTTCATCCCTTCATCCCGAGCGCATCTCCGTCTCCACGTGCCTTCCTGCCAGCACGCAGCGACCGGCTCTGCCACCAGGTGACATTGGGTGTCCCCAAGGACGCTTGCTGGAGCTTTCAAGTGTCTCCGCTCGGTCATCAGAGCAGTCCCGAACTCCGGCTCGGTGGGAGGTGAGCGGTGCCAGCGGATCACGAGTCCCGGTCCCCTCCCGCTCTGTCCCCGGAGCCCACACCGCCGGCCAGGGATGCTGTAGGCGCGGTGGCCCCGAGCCCGCTCCACTCTCCGCCGAGGTTTGCAGGGGATGCGCCGGGGCTGCCCCGTGGGAGTCACAGTCCCAGCAGTGTCCCCAGGGCTGCGGTCCCCTCCCGGGGGCCGCGGGGCTCGGACGGGGAAGGGGTCCTGCCCCAGAGCGGCTGCCCTGAACCTGCTGCCTTCAGGAGGGAGGCGACCCCAGACCGGGCTGGGGGTGCTGGCAGCAGATTCCTCTATAAACACCCCCAAACCTGGCAAGATCCTCCAGAAATCCCAGACTCTGAAAGGTCTCCCAACCCTAGGGAGGTTCCCAGAACCCGCTGGGTCTCCCAGCCTCGTGTCCCCCCAGTTTGCTGATTCACTGCACCCCCCAGACCCGGACCCTGACCCTGCAGGGTCCTTCCAGCACCACAATCCTCAGGGATGCTCTCCCCACCAAATTCCTCAGGGCACCCCAAGGTCCCCAGACCCTGCTGGGTCCCCTGGGGTGCCCTAATACCACGAGGTCCCCTATGGAACCCCGAATACCCCAAAGTCTCCCCCCATCAGAACCCTCTGGGGTCCCCAGACCCTGCTGGGTACCCCACAGAGACCCTGAGACCCTGCAGGATCTCCCTCAAGGCACCTTCAAGGATGCTTAAGCCCTTCCAACCCACTGGGTCCCGTCCCACTGGACTCTTCAGACCACCTCCAAGGTCCCAGACCCAGCCACGTCCCCCAGACCCCCCTCCCCTTCAGGATCCCTCTGGGACCCCCAAATCCATTGGGATCCAGCCCATCGGATTCCCCAGACCCTGCTGGGTCCCCCCACCCCATAGGGTCCCCTGGACCCTCCACATTCTGCAGAATTGAACTGTAACCCTCAAACCCACCAGTTCCAAACCCAGCAGACTCCTCCAAAGGACCCCAGACCCCGCTGGGTTATCCCACATCCTGCAGGGTCCCCAAGGCCCCTCACACTCACTGACCCCAGGACTCCCAAACCCACCAGGAGCCATCCCCCCAGACTCCCCAAGACTCCCTGAACGACCCCGGGCCCTACTGGATCCCCCCACAGCACAGGGTCCCACTCTTCCATCAGCGAGCCCCACGAGGCGTCCCTCCACTTTCAGAGCCCCCTAACTCCCCGAGTCCCCACGGATCAAACTCCCTCAAGTACCCCAGACCCCCCCAGCTCCCCAAACCTCCCGCGTCCCCACCATTCCGACTTCCCAAGGCCTTCTGAAGGACAGGATCCCCCTCAGATCCTGCAGGGTCCCCCAGACCCGCCAAGGTATCCCCCACTTTCAGAACCCCCTGGCTCCCCACCCATCAACCCCCCCATCCCCGAGCACCCCAGCCCCCCGCAGCCCCCCGCACCGTCCGTCCCTAGGCGGAGCCGCGGGTGGCTGCGGGCAGGCGGCGCACGGGGGTACCGGCGGCGGCCCCGCGGCTCCGTGCGGGGGCCCAGGGCACGCAGCTGCGGAGGGCGCGGGCGGCGGCCAGGAGCGCCCCGGGCCGGGGGCGCGGGCGGCGGCGGAGCCCCTTCTGCAGCCGCTGGCTTTGGGCCGCCAGCGCCAGCTGAGCCTGAGCCACGCCGGCGCCGAGGCGGCCCAGGGTCTCGGCGCGGGCGGCCAGGCGCAGCTCGGCGTGCAGCAGAGCGCAGTGAACCTGCCGCACCCTCCCCTCCAGCTCGGCCGCCGCCCGCCGCCGCCCCTCGGCCGCCACCAGCCTCCGCCGCGCCGCCGCCAGCTCCACCGCGCCGGGGTCGCCGCTCTTGCCGTCGCCGCCGGTGCCGCCGCCGCGGGACGGGCGCTGAGCGTCGCCGCCGGTGGGGCTCGGAGGTGCCGGTGTCGGTGCCGCCGCCGCCGCTGCTGCAGCCATGGGAGCGGGAGCGGCGGCGGAGAGATGCGGCGGGGATATATAGCCCGGGGGCGGTGCCGGCGGCCGCGGCTCGGCCCCGACGGGGGCGGCTCCGGCACGGGCTGCGCACCGGCACGGGGGAAGGGGGTGGGGGACACGGGACCCTCGGCCGGGTATGGGCCGGCGCTGCACCGGCTCCGGGCTCGGCGCGGCACCGGGGCCGGGCACGGCCCGCTACGGGCTCGATCCTACACCGGGCCCGGTGCCGGCACTGATGGGACCCCGGGCTCGGCACGGTACAGCCCTGGCGGGGCTCGGTATGGCACCGTCAGGGGTTCGGGCTCGGTACCAGTACCGGGCACCGGGCTCGGTACAGCTCGGTACGGCACCGCCCCGGCGGCGTTAGTGGTGCCGGAAAACTGCCCTCCCTTGGAGGGGTCGGTGGGAAATGCGGAGCTGGGGACGGGTGGGATCGCTGGGAAGCGCTGGGAAGGTCACCGAGGGATCACTGGGAGCGGCTGTAGCTGGGGTGTCCCGGGGAAGGGGCGTCCTTGGTCCTGTGCCCGTCACAGCAACGTCGCTGTTGGCATTCCGTCATTCACTCGGTATTGATAAAGCTGGGAGGGGGCTGCAGCGGGAGGTGCCGCTGCCACCTCGCTCCCCCCAGAGCCTGGTTTTTGGGGTTCCTCCAGTGGGAATGTCAGCCTCAGCGGCTGCATCTTCCTGTCGGTGCGTGGGTCTCTCATCGGAGCAGCAGAGATGGCAGAAACCAGGTGTCAAGGTTTCATCCCACCCCCGGGCTGGAATAAAAGCCTAAGTCAAAAAAAGCAAAAACCCAGCCTAAATCTGTTTCAGGCAGAGCCACATCCAGGCCTTCAGTGGATGTCGCCCACGGGGCTGGTGACATTTTTCCTTTCCTTACCTTAGGAGGGAAAAAAAAAAAAAAAATCTCTTGTGCTTTGCATCACATTCCTGCTCCTGCCGGGCTGCCACACGTCTGCCAGGCACCGGAGCAGCGTCAGCGGCTGCTGCGTCACTGCTCCGGCCCCCGCTGCCGGCTCATCCCAACCCCCGGCTGCCACCGCATCCCCCCTGCCCGCGGTCGGAACACGGCTCCGACATTCCCTGAAGCTCCTCAGGCTGGTCTCCGGGCCGTGGGGAAGCTGAAATTCACCTTGAACGATCTTCGTCTGTCTGATACAAACGCTGCTCTAAAGTGGGGTGTAGAAGTTGAGGGGTGCTGCTCCAGCGTGGGGTTAAAGCTCTTTTCGTGCTTCCTCTGCCCCCAGCCCCCAAAAAAAACCTGTGGGGATAGGCAGGAATTAAACAGAGCATGGTCCTATCTCATTTTTTTGCTCTGATTTGGTGGAACCCGGACCCTCAAGGGTACTCCCAAAAGGGGAAAGGGCTGAGGTGTCTCCTACCCTGAGCTTGCCCCGTTCCCCCAAAATGAAACCGCAGAATCGCAGAGGTTGGAGGGACCTCAGGAGGCGCCTGCTCCGTCATTACCTGCCCAGAAAATAATTGCTTTTTTGGGTCACCCCCCGTGTCTGCCCTGCTTGATGTCTTCCCAGCTCCAGTCCCTGCTCCGGGGTGAGAAAAGGACATGGGAAGGGGAGCAGCTGTGCCTGGATGTGAGTTTAAGAAATAAAAAGGTGAGGCTGAGGGTGAGCCCCCAGAGAAGCCGTGTCTCCGGGCTGTCCCAGCAGCAAGCAGACAGCGGCTGGTAAATGCAAATAGTAGAACAAGACAAGGAATGCCCCTGCCCTGAGGTGAGGCACAGCCCGAGTCCCCAGAACCCTCCGGCACTGCAGGATTTCTGCTCGGGCTGCCGAGCTATTAATGATTTAGCAGAGGAGGCTGCAATTAACAGCGCTCAGAATAAACCTCGGTGATGCAAAAGCCCGGTGGGAGCTTCGTTCTCCCTTTGTTCTCCCTGCCCTGGCAGTGCCCCTCTGCCAAGGCACTGAGCACCGGGATGGGACACGGGGATGGGACACGGGGATGGGACAGCGGGATGGGACACAGGGATGGGACACAGGGATGGGACACAGGGATGGGACACGGGGATGGGACAGCGGGATGGGACACGGGGGTGGGACAGTGAGATGGGACACGGGGATGGGACACCGGGGTGGGACACGGGGATGGGACACCAGGATGGGACAGTGAGATGGGACACGGGGATGGGACACCGGGATGGGACACGGGGATGGGACACCGGGATGGGACAGCGGGATGGGACATGGGGATGGGACAGCGGGATGGGACACGGGGATGGGACATGGGGATGGGACACGAGGATGGGACACCGGGATGGGACACGGGGATGGGACACCGGGATGGGACACGGGGATGGGACATGGGGATGGGACACGGGGATGGGACACCGGGGTGGGACACTGGATTGCGACACTGGGATGGGGCAGCAGGATGGGACACCGGGATGAGACACTGGATTGGGACACCTGGATGAGACCCCGCCCTGCGTCCTGCGGCCAGCACAGCCCCTGGGATTCCCCCGGGACACGGGGATTAGGGATGGATGCAGGAGGACAGAGGCGAGGGATGAGCAGCGGCCTCATCTCCAGCCTCTGTAAAGCCCCGCGCTGGGATGTGCTCCAGAAAAACGAAGCCTTATTACAGGCAGCAATAATTAACGTCGCTGCCATCTCTCCCAGCCTCTCCTCCGTTTTTTCCCCGGGTGTCCCAGTTACCAGGGCAGGAGGGACTCAGGCGCTGCTCTTTCATCCTGGCACAGTTTTAGGGAAGGAATCCTGCATCAGGATTTCAGGTTGGAGCCCCAGGACTCCAGGGCTGACGCAGCTCCCTGTGCCACCATCCCGGACCCAGCGATGCAGCAGCAGTTTGAGACACGGTGACAGCTCAGCTGGGAGGTGATGGGGCACAGGGAGAACTCAGGAGCTGAGCAGGTCTGGGTTCAGAGGGTCACGCTGTGATGACACATTTCCAAGCAGTGCTGTGAGTTATCCACGAATTGGAGAAACAGCACCAGCTGGACTTCAGTGCCAGAAGCCAGGACAAATAAAAACAATCTTTGTGCCTTTTGGAGAAGGAATGAGCTTCTTGGTACTGACACCATCCTTTAAACTGATTTCTCTCTCCTCTTTCCTCTTGGAAATTGGTACCAGAATCAACATACAGCTGCCATTCCACCAGGCTCCTTCCCTGCTGCCGCCTTCCCAATGGGTTTCTTTCCTTTTCTCCAAACCTCCGACCCCCCAGGAGCGAACCACCAGCTGTTTGGGACAGGGACACTTCGGGACGGGGATCCTCGGGCAGTGAGACTGGGAGATGGGATCGCTCGGGGTGGGCACAGGGACCCTCGGGGAGGCGATTCTTCCCGGCAGGATCTTTGGGACCAGGACCCTGGGAACGAGGGCTGGTTTGGGGCGCAGACTCTCGGGGCAAACGCTCGGCTGCTCTGCCCGTCCCAGGGTCTGTGCCCGGTGTGTGTCGCAGTCTGTGCCGGGGTCTGTGCTGGGGTTTGTGCCCGGCTCTGTGCCCGAGTTCGTGGCCAGGTCTATGCCCAGTCTCTGCCCGGGTCTGCGCCCGGGTCTGTGACGGGGTTTGTGCCCGGGTCTGTGCTGGGGTCTGTGCTCGGGTCTGTACCGGGGTCTGTGCCCTGGTCTCTGCCCAGGTCTGTGCCCGGGTTTACGGCTCTGTGCCCGGCTCTGTGCCCGGTCTGTGTCCGGGCCCGTGCCCGGGTTTATGCCCGGGTTGTGCCCGTGTTTATGGCTCTGTGCCCGGCTCTGTGCCCGGCCCTGGCACGGAGCAGCTTCGCCCGCCGCTCTCTGCTGTCCCTCGGCGCGGCCCGTCCGGGTCACGTGGCGCACCTGGCCCAGGTGAGGCGGGGCCGGACGCGCTCCCGGCTCGCAGGTAACGAGAGCCCGGCCCGGCCCGGCCCCGGCATCAGCGCCGACCCCGGCCCCGGCATCAGCCCCGGGCTTTGCTCCGGCCCCGGCATCAGCCCCGGGCTCGGCTCCGGCCCCGCCGCCGCCGCCCGGCGCTTCCCCACCCGGCCCGGCCCGGGGCAGCCGCAGGCCGCGGGGAGGGAGGGAGGGAGGGAGGGAGGGAGGCAGGGGAGAGGGAGAGAGGAAGGGAGGGTTCGTCCGTCACCCCCACACCGGGATCCCCTCGGTCCCAGGGCTGCCCCCGCCACGGCGCCCTCTCCCTCGCCGGGGTCAGGGACCCGGTGTGCCCGGGCCCGGCGGGGGACAGCCCCGGTACCCCGCCAGCGGCTGTCCTCCGTGCCCCGCACTGCCCCTCCCCGCTGCCCCGGGACCTTCCCCGCCCGGCCCTGGGGAAGGCTGGTGGCGGTCGGAGCTTTCCCGGGGGGTTCGGGTGTCCCTGGTCCCCGTTGGGGTCGGCTCTGACTCCCAGGGCTGCCAGACGAAGTGGGGGGCGCGGGGGGAGCCCGTGCAGCGCAGGACAGGCTGGGATGGGTCTGCTCCCTGCTGTTCCTGCTGCCAGCTTCTCCTCTCCCCAGAAATCCCCCATCTGGAGGACATGGCGGGGACCCGAGGTAGGCAGAGGGGGCTCTGTTTGGAGCTCGGGTGGGTCTCCCATTTTCCTTCCCTTTCGTTTGGGTCAGACTCTGTTCGTGGTGCGGCCCTGGTTGTCAGCTGGAACGGGGTGGGTGTTTTGGGCCAGAGGCACACGGGAGCAAGAGGCAGTTCCATGGCCAGGTTGTTTATATCCCAAATAGCTGAGAGAGAGAGAGAGGAGATGCTGCATCCCCAGGGATGCACAGGGAGGATGCTGGATCTGCTTTTACTCTGGGTCAGGATCGCCATCCCTGCCCGGTGCCAGCAGAGCAGTTGGGAACAGGAGCTTAACGGGTGAATTCCGGCTCCTGGCAAGGCCCCTTAGGACACTTCACAGCTGTGGAAGCATCCACAGAGTTCAGAGAATCTGTATCAGGGTGTAAATCCTGTCTCCTGAATTTAGGAGACATTTCCCTTGCTGCCAGCAACACCAGCAGCGTGGTTGTAGGCAAATGGAAGTGATGTCGTCCAGGAGATTCAACTTAATTGAGATTTTTTTAAAACTTTCCAAGGGAATCCTGCCTTCTGAACAATGAAGATCTTAGACCCTGGCTAACTCTGAGTCCTGAGAACCCTTTGTGGATCCTTCCTGGCTGCTCTGGAGCAGATGCTGAGGCTCCCTGGAGGGATCTTCTCCAGTCACTCACGGTGCCTGCGTGAGAGCAGAGGAAGCTCCCAACCATCGTGTGAGTAACCCGGGGATGTGGATTTTGGTCTGAGCGTTTATTTATGGCTGAGGGGTTTGGTCCAGTCTGTTCCTGTGCTGGGGAAGCTTCTGGATCGAGGAGCTGTGTCCTGCCTGTGCTCCTGAGGAACTTTTCCATGTGGTCCAGAGGTCCCAGAAACGTGAGCTGTGATGGGAATGGGTGAGCCCAGAGGTGTCTCTGACACCTGTGCCTGCAGGTCTTTTCCTTGGAGCTGAGATAATGCTCCTCTCTCTGTCCAAGATGCTCCAAAATTCCAGGATATTGTCTGTTACATAAAGGAGTGTTGCTGTGCAATGCTGATGTTGGGTCTCTCAGTAAGGCCTTGGAATGAAAAGAAACATCCCAGTGAGCAGCTCCCAGTTCAGCTCAAATGTTTTCATTTCGTTTCATGGGTTTTTTTCAGTCTGTTTTTAAATTTTGAACTGCATTACAAAAACGAGGAAGTCGAAGGGAAAAAAACCCCGACTTGTTCTGAAGTGAAAGAAACTAAAACTCTCCAGTGATGCTGAGGTGAGGCAGCTCAGCACTGAAACTCGAGCGTGTGGGGCTTTTTATTTTGAATGTGCAAAGGGAGCTCCTGGGATGAATCTTCACAAGGCAACAGAGCCAAAATATTCCTGGAAAGCAGTGGTGTGCTGTAACTGCCTGGCTTTCAGTCTGGGCCTGTTTCTTTGTGGGGAAAATGTGACTGTTGGTTTAAAAACCAGGGAAAAAGAGGCAATGCTCTAACAAGGTCTGACAGATTTATTTATTCATGCTTGAGGTGCCCTATAGAAAGTCTATAGTAAGGCAATGAGGGCAGCCCTAAAACACTTAAGCCATAGCTGGGCTCTCACTGCTTATTAATTACCCTAATTAGTATTTAAAAGGATCTCTTGGAGGTGAAAGCGGCGTTAGCCAAGAAGCCTGGAAACCATGGGGAATTTCGGGACCCACCACAGCCTGGGATAAAGGCAGAGCAGCACAAGTGCTGACCTGGCTTTCCTCACATCGCCCCGTGCTGAGGTTTAATAATAAAGAGATTGAAAACAGGGAGAGTGAAGGTGTCCAAGTGTGGCAGTGCCGGTGCACGCTGTAACAAGAGTTCCCTCCTGCCTGCAGAGCTGAGCAGGGTCTGCTGTGGGGTTTCTCCAGCAGGGTTTGTAAAGGTTTTGTTCCCATGGGGAGTGATTTGAGACTGACTCGTTGACAAGATGTTTTCCTTAATCCAGATGAAGACATAGGGAAGTCTTTGACATCACCCGACCTTAGCATGACTGGCAAAAATCATTAGTGTTGGTAATGCTGTCGTTGCTAAATCCTCTAAATTGAAATAGCAGCAAATAACTGTGGAGTTGGAATTGGCAGCTTGCATAATGATGGATTGCTTGTCATCTCCTCCTGGGCTCGATGTGTTTTGAAATGGATAAGTGCTGTCAGGGCCCAGCCTAATCCTGAGGAATGCAAGACAAAGGGAAGTTGTTTAAAAAAAGATACTTTCCCTTTGGAGCCTGGCAGTGGCTCCACCTCCAGCTGTGCTGCTCCTTTATTGCTCTGGGGCTGAGTCCTCTTCCAGCTGCGTGGAGGAAACTCTTCTGTAGGTTCCTGGGATTTTGCAGTCTGAAAATAGCCCTTTTAAAGCATCTCTCTTTAAAAGGAAGAGGAACCCAAAGGAAGCAGCAGAGCTTGGGTAGAGCCCCGGAATGAGAGCCCTGAGTGAGAGCAGCATGAGTCCTGATGCCAAATATTCCCACAAATCACAGAAATGTTGCCCGTGGGAATCTCTGGCCGTCAGATCCCTCTGTGCTGACGGACAGCTCGCCGAGGTGGGCCTGGTGATGGGTCAGTTGCCGTGGTTTGAGCCCTGTGTGTCCCGCAGGTGCCCGAGAGCCGAGCCATGCTGGGCCGCAGGAGCCCCGGGCAGCGGCAGCAGCCGTGCCGGGAGGACGCGTCCCTGCGGACACGGGCAGCCAGGGACACGGACGTCAGCCTGGAGGTGTTCAGCGGCTCCACGCCCGAGATCAAGGCCAGCCGCAGCAGAGCCCAGCAGATGCGGGACAGGAAAGGGCGCAAGGCCGAGCTCAAAGACTCCAACGGCCGAGAGGCAGAGACCATCACCTTCATCTCTGGGACAGCAGAGGCTCCCCCAAACCAGAGCTTGTGCTGCTCCTCCCTGTCCCAGGCCTGGAACACGTACAAGGCCGTTTTCTGTTGCATAGTGACGTGTGGGGGCTGCTTCCAGGATTGCAGCGTCTGCATTCCCTATCCAGGGCCTGCTGAGACCTCCACAGATGAGGGGAAGAACGGAGACTACAACGGGCGGCTGCCAAACAGCCCCGCCAACGCATCTCCTGCCGAGAAGAACGGGAACCAGATCAAAAAGTCCAGCATGGGCAGCAGTTTCAGTTACCCAGACGTGAAGCTGAAGGGCATCCCCGTCTATCCAAACAGGAACCCCAACCACCACCTGGAATCTGACTCCTGCTGCAAGGAGCTCCTGGAGAAGCCCTTCAGGAACAGCATAGAGAAGCCACCGCTCCCCAGCAGCCACCGGAGCTCGGAGGAGTATTATTCCTTCCACGAGTCCGACGTGGACATCAGCGAGCTGAACGGCTCCATGTCCAGCCGGCAGATCGACGTCCTGATCTTCAAGAAGCTCACGGAGCTGTTCAGCGTCCACCAGATCGACGAGCTGGCCAAGTGCACCTCGGACACCGTCTTCCTGGAGAAGACCAACAAGATCTCGGACCTCATCAACAGCATAACTCAGGACTACAACCTGGATGAGCAGGATGCCGAGTGCAGGCTGGTGCGAGGCATCATCCGCATCAGCACCCGCAAAAGCAGAGTGCGGCCACACATCCCCATCCCGGGCCAGGGCCACGAGGAGAAGTCCGGCCGGGGCAACGCGCCCGACAGCGGGAACGAGACAATGCTGGAGTCCATGGTCATCAGCCAGGACGGTACGTGGGGGTCCCTGGGTGCTGCAAGAGGGTTGTGTTACCAAAGGCACGGAGATGTGGCACTGGAGCGGGGCTGGGAGTGTCTGTCCCCAGTGGGTTTGTTCTCCTGGGATGTGTGAGTGGAGGTCCTTATGGGGAGCTCTGCTTCTCACCCTCCCTGTGCTGTGGCTTTCTCGAGCCTGTTTTTCCTTGCCCATGAGGTTTGTGCTGAGCAGTGGATGGGTTTGTGCTGCTGCCGCTGCCTGTGCTCGTCTAAGGGAGGCGGAAAAACCGTGAGTCCAACTGAACTGGTAGGACCAGACGAGCTGCTTGTGCCAGAGGATGTCCAGTTACTCAGCTGGCTCTGTCCCACGTGCTGCCTGGCTAATGCCACCCTTAGGCTCCAGTGACAGTGTGTCCTCAGAGCCCAGACCTCCTCCACACAGTGAATATCCCTGCAAAAAGGAGGGAAGGGCAGTTCCACGGCACCAGTGCCTCCTGCTTCTTCCTCCTTGTGAGAGCAGCCTCAAGTGTCTGAGCTCCAGAGCAAGTTATGACAGAGTTTGTTGTAGAAAAACCTTGAAAAGCTGAGCATGGGGGACAAGGAGATATCCAGAAGTAGCAGAGGAAACTGTGTGGGCGTTGTGCTTCCCAGATTAGCACAGAGGCTGCTCCTGGGATTTAAGGACACACAGCTCAGGCTACCCACACAATGGCAGAAGCAATGGGAAGAATCAGATTCTGCTTCTCCTGCTCCCTGAGGGGACCCCTGACAGGGATCCTCAATGCTGAGTCATCCTGAACTGTCTCAGGCCCTCTTGGTTTCGTTCCAGAGCTGGCCGTGCAGATTTCGGAGGAGACGCCGGCGGATGTGATGGCCAGGAACATGAGGCGGCACAGCAGCGCAGGTAACGCACCTGCCCGGGGCCCTGGCTGCACAGGGAGGCCCTGAACCTCCCCTGCTTCGCGTCCTCACCCTCCACAGAGGCTGAGCTGACCCTGCTCCTCAGGCTCCCCTCAGTTCTCCTGGGCTTTGGGAGTGATGGAGCTCGGACGCTCCCAGGGTTGGTGGGATCTTTTTGGAAAGCGGTGAAATCCAAGAGTGGCACATTCCCTGTCCTTGCACAGGGCCTGACCCCAGAGCTTTCAGGCTCTCTGTGCCTTGATGAAGTTTGGGGCTGTGTTTGGGGTGTGACTGCCAGAGGTCACAGCTGGGCGAGACTGGGAACAAAAGGAACTGTGCAAAAGGGAAGAGTGACGGGGTGCCCCGAGCTCTGATCCTCCCAAAGAGCAGCCCAGGGCTAAAAGACAAGTTTCCTCCTGCTCTGTCCTGGGAGATGGCTGCAGTGCAGGCAGGGCTGTTCCCTGCCACGGCTTTGTGTGGCTTTCTCCTCCCTCATGGTACACAAAGCCTCCTGTGGCAGCTCCCTCCCCGCTGCCAGGCTGCTGTGCTTCCCCTGGGCTAACGGCACCGTCTCTTCTCTTTCCTCCCCAAGGCTCTCCGACCAGCAGAGATTCCTCTTTCCAGGACACAGAGACTGACTCATCTGGGGCTCCTCTGCTCCAGGTGTACTGCTAAAGGACCCAAGCAGCAGGGAGGCATTCCAGGGCTTTGCTCCTCTTTCCATGTGGAGTGTGCTGTGCCACATTTGATTTTTTCCCCACCCCAGTCTACCCTGATCCTTATTGAAGCCAGATTCCTCCTGCTGTCTGAATTTCACTGGATATTTTGGTTTCTTTGGACAATCAAGGAAGCAAACTGCGGAGCTAATGAACTTGGGAGGTGGAATGTGTGCCCAGGGAGGAGAAGATGGACAAGGAAGTAGCAGATAACCTGTGCCTCTGTGATTTCTGCAAATCACATTTAGCTCCAGCAGCCTCAGTGGCTCAGCCCTTTCACTCTTTTGAGGACCTGTTGTACAATTCCTGCTTCCTGGCGTTGCCAAAGTGAACTTGGGTAGGGAATAACTGTGTGGTGTCTCTGCTGGTGCTGATGCTGAGGTGCAGGCTGAGATCCTGCTCTGTAGGGACCCAAATCTCTATTTAAAGTGCCTGTATTGGTCCCACAAACTCAAAGTCTTCTACCCATGGTGTTTTCAGTAGCCAGATCTGCCTTTCCCTGCTGACCCTCGGTGTCATCTCCTGCTGCCTCATGAGGAGAAGGTTCAGGTTTATGGGGTTCATTTAATTTTTGGCCTCTTGGCTCCGCTCCTGGGACAGTGCCAGTGTTGGGGTGGCTGCTCGGCTGCCCCTGCACGAGCAGACTGTGGGGATCGGCCCTGCCAGCCTGCTGTGGCTCCTGGGGGTGAGGCATTCCCAGGAGCACACACCGTGTCCTGCCTGCCAGCAGCTCCCCCTCACTCCAAGCCAATCCCTCCGTGCCTCTCCTGGGACAGCCTGGAGCAGGATTGTGCCAAGTGAGGGGAGCACCATTCACTCCTGACCCTTTGTGGTTCAGAGCTGGGCTGTTTGACTGCTCCACTAGAAAATCCCTTAAAAGTGGTTTGCTTTGCAAGGAAAGGCTCCTCAGAGTGCCTGCAGAGGGTTTGTGAGGTGCTGCTGGTCCCTTCCTTTCCCTGTGGGCACTCAGCACCTTGTCCTTCCCTTTGCTCCCCTCTGGCAGCACCGAGGCAGGAGATGGGCACTGCTGTCCCTGGAGGGCTGCAGCAGGAGGAAGCTGCATCTGTGGTGTTGCCGCTTGGTTGTTTATCACAAAGTGAACACATCAAGCCATGGGATTTGTCTGGAGATTTTGGGTGCCCTTGGGCGTGAACAGAGAACGCTTCATTGAATTTACCAGCCCTAGGATGAACACACCCGCTGGATTTTGGGGAGAGAGAAGCTCAGACAGGCCCTGGGCTTCGGTGTGGACCAGGGTTTTGTGCCTCAGTTGGACTGAAATGTGCCTCAGTTGAAATGAAATGTGCCTTCGTTGAAATGAAATGTGCCTCTATTTTACAGCCTGTGATTGCTCTTCAGAGGTTTGGGCAGGGAGGAAGGATTTAATTCCTCTCATGAGCTCTCAGGCTTCTTTAAAAGGCCAAAACCCTTTGAAATGGACAGTCCCTGTTTTTATAAACCACTGGCTTTTTTCAGAGTGCGCTTTCAGAAATCAGGGGCATTAGAGACCACACCTGGAGACACTGTCAGAGAGAGATTTCGAAGATAAAGGGAAGAGACTGAGCCTTGGATTTGGCTTCCCCTCCCTGCTTTGTGTTTAAAGCCGTTGGTTTATGAGAAATCGAGTTTATACAAGGACAAGACTTGAAGCAAGGCCAGGCTGGGACTCCCAGGGGAGCTGTGTGAGGTCACCCCCTTCCGAATGCTGCCCGTCCTGAGGGACCTGCTTGGCTTCTGCTTCTCATGGGTTTGTACATTGTTACTTGGACAAGTTTTCCTCAAAGCTGTGCACTGAGGTGTCACCTGGGTCACACTGACACAGCTCTGTGGGCTCTGCTTTGGAGACAGGGGCTGAGCTGGGCTTGCAATGAGCTGCAGTTGCTGGTACTGAGCAAATGGACGTTTTTAGTGTCTAGTCAGGGTGTGAAGAATGAGTGTGTGTGGATTAAACTAGCAAAAAAGTCCCCAAGCCCCCCAAAAACTCACTAAGAGGAAGACTGTCAACTCGATGGTCCCTGAAGCTGGTTCACCTGTGGTGTCTTATGGGATTCTTTTTGCACTCCTTGGCCTTAAATGTTCTGGTTTGGTCTTTTTTATAAAGTCAAAGTTGTGCTCTTTACCTGTGCTGTGCCTTTTCCGTTCCTGTTTTCACCAGCTGGGGGATCCTGGGCTGTGGGTTGCACAGAGGGTGGCTGATTCCTGCTGTCCCAGATGGACAAAGATATTTTCATCCATTTGGTAGCTGCAGGGGGATCCTGAATGCCAGGCTGGTGTCTGGATGCAAACGAAGGAGCCTCTGGGGAAGTGTTTGTGGACATGCAGGGAAACGTGGGCCTTCCCTGAGTGGTGATGCTGGAACTGAGCTCTGGGAAAGCTGAGCCTGAGGGGGAGAATTCCCAAGTTGTCCCTGTGATGTCACCAGCTCGTGGTAGCAAATGGGTTTGCTCTGCAGGATCAGCTCAGGGACGGAGGGTGGCCCAGCCTCTGACCCTGTGACTTGAAGGACCAGTTCTGCACTTTCCAATTTCAGTACAAATCCCAGGATAACCTGCAGGGCTCCATTCCTGGCCGCTGACCTTCCCTCAGCCTCCTGGGGCAGGGGCTGGGCAGTGCTGGGGGAGGTTTCCCTCTGGTGCACAGGACCAGGATGTGTTTCCCGGGAGGATTTCAGAGCCATGAGCAGGTAAATGCTGCCTTCTCTCGGCTGGGAAGGGTCTCTGGGGATGTTTTTGTGTCTGGAGCCCTCAGACCAGCTGGGTGGGGCCCGTCAGCCCAGCTGTGTTCAGCAGCTTCCCTTTGGAGTTTGCTGCATGGACCGTGGGTTTCCTTGCTCACATCCACAGGTGGAATGAATCCCTGGGGATTTTGTCTGCAGGAAGTTGTTTGCTGTGGATGAAGCTGTCTTGGCTCTTGCTGGAGTGGTTTTTGCTCTGAGCATCAGTGTTGAGTGATCTGACCATGTTGCCCGAGTGGAGATCTCACGAACACGAGAGCCTTTACCTGGCCACACAGCTCTGGAGGTGTTCTCTCTCACTGGTACTTCCTTCTGGGAGCCTGACTCAGCACCTGGCTTCTCCTGAAGACATTGTTTGGTTTTATTTGGTTTGGTTTTGCCAGGAGAGTCTCCAGAGACTCCCACTTTGTGTGTCCTTCTGTGCTGTGACCTCAGAGGGATCCTGTCCTGCCCAGCCCGAGCTGTCCCACTGCCCATGGACCCTGGGGTCGAGCTGAGGAAGCTCAGGAGCTCTGCAGGGAATGGCTGCAGAAGTGGTAAAGAAATTCCTCTCCACATCCACACCCTGAGCTGCTGAATTCTTTATTTCAGTGTGGCTTAGACATTAGGAAGCAGATGGATGGACCCTAAATCCTCACAGCCTGGCCCTTGCAGTAACAAAGCAGCTGAGGCTCCTCGCAAAACTACACGGTAACATCCAATACTCGCTGTTCCTCTTCCCTTCCTTGGGGTTTTGCTGTTCCATCGCTCTTCCCAAAGCAGTCCTGGAGTCTGGGATATTTCCCAAATGCTCTAAGCTGCAATATTCATTAATAAAAGCTAAGCCAGGAGCTGTGTTAAGGAAAAAAAGTCCAAATGACTGGGGAAAACTTCACCCTCTCGAAAGCTCTCTGCAGAGTCTGTTCTGCCTTGCTTTTAAAGGAGGTGGGATGGGGCCCTGTGCAGGTGAGGAGCTCCGGGCTCTGCCCTCCGGCTGGTGGCAGCACCGAATCGGCTTCTCCAGGTGACCTGACACAGGTGTGGAAAGACAAACGGACCTTTGTGACCTGTCCCTGTCCAGCACCGCCCTTCCGGCTCTGCTGGGGCTCGGGCACCACCACAAGGAGGTGTTTGCAGGGTTTGGATCCCTGGTGGTGCTCAGCACGTCCCTGCCGTGGGCACGAGGACAAGGCCACCCTCCGTGGTCTCCGGGGGTCTCAGCCTGAGCTGGGGCTTTGCTTTCCTTAAACCTTGAGCAGCTGCTCGGAGCGGGCAGGGTTTATCCCAGGGGAAGCTGCTTTAGGAAGCAAAAGGCTGCTCCCAATTCACTTTGGCCTGAGGAAAGTGGTGGCTGGGGGTGTTTGCAGAGGACAAGGCCGCCGGTGAAACACCTTCTGTTCCGCTGGCCCAGGGGCTGAAGTCCAGGGGCAGCTCTGGGATCAGCCACGGTTCACAAACACGGCCCGGGCGTTCACCTCCTCCGCGGGGTCAGGGCAGCAGGGATGGCCCCATTCTCCCAGTGACGCTCCTTCCTCCCAAAAATCTCTCCCCCAGCTTCCCTGGGGTTCCTTTTCTCCGTCTTCTCTCAGCTGCCACCGGAACCAGCAAATCTGGGATTTCCCAGTTATTACCAGCCGTGACCCCGCAGTGGCTGAGGACAGGAGAGCCCCAGGACCCGGGGAGCACTGAGGGAGCTCTGCGCTTCCACAGGGCAGGGACTGCCAGGCCCAGGAGCTGCCAGGCCCAGGAGCTGCCAGGCCAGGCTGGGGGTTCTGGTGTACGATACAGGGCTGAGGAGGAAACGGGGAAAGAACAAAGCTACACGTTGGGCTTGGGGTGGTGCCGTGGACTCTGCTGGCTTGTGGCTGGCCTGGTGCCTGCCCGGGCTTGCCCCTGGGGAGGGGCTGGGAGCAGGATGCGGATTCTGCTGCAGGTGCAGGGTCTGGCCCTGCTCCCCTGGCTCCAGCACCTGCAGGGAGCAGCAGCAGCACTGGCAGAGCTGAGAACGGGGTGGAGCTCATCACACCCCAGAGCAGCTCTGCCCTCCCAGCTCACCTGTCCCACAAACCAGGGTTCAGTGCACACAGGCAGGCAGCTCATTCTGGGGCTAAAACCTTCAAATTCAGCACAGTCTGGCTTTTTGTATGAAAACAGGAGCTGCTGCTCTTTTATCAGGGCCAGAGCATGGACAGGCAGGTGTGTGCAGGTGATCTGTGAGACAAACAGCCCGGAAGATCCAGGCCAGAGCACTCCAGAGGCAGCTGCCCCCATCTGACTCCTTGCTCACCCTCAAGGTCCCCGCTCTGCTGGGTGGGGGCTGCTTTTTGACCCCAGGAGCCTGTAAAACTGAGAGACTTCATGCAAACAATGCTCTGCTGCTCCAAAAACAACCCCACCACGCCAGGTGCTGCGCCAGGCCGGACTTTGCCCCAACAGGATTTTCAGCCGTTTGTGCCCATCCCTTGGGGAGGAGGTAGAGATGTTTGGGGGAGGCAGAGGGAAGAGCCACAGCAGCAGGGATCTGGGACAGAGCCCAGGATTTCCTGATGCTCTCCTTGCTATCCTCGTTAGCTCCGCACAAAGGAGACCTTGGGCAAGGGTGGCTTCCTGGTGCGGTCACGTGTGTGGAGAGCAGAGCCTGGAGCGGCCACCCTGGGGCAGCCCTGGGGGTTTAAGCCGGGAATGGGGCTCAGCATCGCTCCTGAGCAAGACACAGCTCCCAATGCCACTTCCTGAGAGAAGGAGAGACCATCAGCCCAGAGCTGGGAGCCAGAGAGGTATTCACAGGCAGCTCTGCAGAGAGCACAGCGCCCCTGGCACCCTCCCTTCCTTCTCCCTCCCAGATCCCTTCTGCCAGAGAAACCACACGCTCCACCCGAGATATTCCACTTGTTCTCCTTTATGTTGCACTGCAGTTTGAACAAAGGTATGAACATGCAGAGTGATGCCACTCGTCAGCGGGAGCTCGCACACAACGCCAGCGGGGAGAGAGGCTCTTGGAGAAGAGGCAGGAGACACTCCCAGCAACAACAGCATCCCCAAGGCCCCCCACATCCTCTCCCACCCACAGCCACAGACTCTGCAGCCTCTCCTTGCTCTAGGACAGCGGGCTGACCTCTCCAGCTGTGCCGGGAGCCCTGCAGTGCTGCAGCTGTCCCACTTCTGGCACAAACAGGAGCAGCCGCAAGGAGAAGCGGGGTCTGTCTCCACTGCAGCAGCTGTGCTTTTAAACGGCTCTTTTCCCTTCCCAGGAAGGCAGGAGAAGATTTCTTTTACAAAATAAACTGACCCTTGTTTTCACAGGAGAGCAGGAGGGAGTAGAACTCAGGAGTACCTGTGCCAGTGGCAAAGAGCAGGTGAGCAGCTCCGAGCAGCCCCGGGAAGCGAAGCGATGCCTCAAGGATTTGCCCCAAAACCTCTCAGGTCTGGCCCTTCTCAACCCCAACAGCCTTTTTTTCTCTAAGCCCTCCTTCTCTCCTCACTGCCCTTTGGGAATTGTGGCAGATGGCTCTGTCTGGAGCTGCTCTGGGGCCCAGCTTTCTGCTCCACAGGACACTGAGGGTGACTCTGCACAGGTGCCTCCGCAGCTGGCTCGGGTGGGGGATGCTGAAGTTTTACTTGCCCAAGGTGAGGAATATCCAACCATACAAATCCTGCCCCGTTCAATGGGCTGGCTGAGAGAGGGGGGGGGAAGGGGGAGAGCTCAGTTGAATTTAGCCTTTGAAAAGTCCATTTCTGGATGCTGTTCCATGAACCTGCAAGGAAAACAAAGACAAGTGTCACCGAGACACACAGAGCAGTCACACGCAGACAAGAGATTTCGCAAGGCAGAGGTCCTTCCGAACCAGCTCCCAGCTCACAGCTGAGAGAGCGGAGAGAAGAGACCCCTTCGTTTATTTCTTACTTTTTATACATTTGTGGGTCTAGCAGAAGATTGGCTTTTTGGGGTTTCCACCCCTCAGCCTCAGTGGCCAGACCAATTGTCAGTTACAATTGTTTTCAGGTTAGAAATATGCAAACAAAGGACAGAGAATGAAGAACAAAGGATTTGTTTATGTTACATCTGTGGGAAAAGGTAGAAAATTGCTCTAATATTCTACAGTAACTAAAAGATCTGACTCCATTTATGAACAATCAAAAAGGCCTTAAAAAAACTCAGAAAAACCAGGGTAACAGACAAGAGTTTGGGTGAGTCAGCAGGAGCCAAACAGCTCTGTTTGGGGAGGGAAGGATTTCTGCTTCCTGCACTGAGGACTTTTGCTGCAAACCCCACAGCAGGGAGGGTTCTGCTGAGCTCCTTGGGACACATTCCCTGGACTTTCCCTACAAACACCTTTTCCTTGGGTCAGTGGGAGCAGCATTCCTGCCAGCCTAGCAGGTCAGCAAGTCCAGACACACGGGAGTTGTTAATTATCAAACACACCCAGCACTGTTAGCCCTGGGCTGGACACGTAGCAGCCACGACACTCATTGTGGGGCAGAGGGGAGATGGTGAAGGCAGATTAGGGATGAAGCTCCAGCCTTACTGGGAATATGGGAAATATCCCAGTGCTCTGACAGTAAAAACTCAGGGAGGACACGACCAGAGGAATCTGGTTTCAAATCAGGTGCAACCTGATTTCAAATGTACTGCAGTCCCAGCAGGGGGAATCCCAGAATGGTGTGGGTTGGAAGAGACCTTAAATATCATCTTGTCCCAACCCCCTGCCATGCACAGGGACACCTTCCAGGGACTGTCTGGTCTCAGGTTGCCACATCGGGGAGTTCTGAGGTCCCAGGAGTGCCCAGTGCACACAGAGGCTGCTCTGCTCTGCTGCCCGAGGGACACAACACATCACAGCCCTGTGGAGGACTCACACAAGGTGCAGGTAAGTGCAGCTTGGTCTCCTTTGTGTTCCCATCTCAGGGTTTCCCACGGAACGCCTCCAGAGCGTTCCCACTTTCCACTTGCAGGGCCATCTGTGCTGTGAGGATCACAGCCTTGTTTGGCAGCCAGGAGAGCTCCAGGGGCAGACATCAGCACCCACATGGGTGTCACTGAGTCTCCTTTGCCCTGGACAAAGTCTAAACTTCCTCTCCATCCTCTGCCAGCCAAACTTCCTGGGCACCAAACAAGTGACCCTGCCAGCGAGGTGTCCTGCATGAGGCTTCCCAGGAGCAGAGGGTGCTTCCCATCCCACCAGGGAAGCCTGGTCTTTGCTCTGCTCAAACCCCACCCAGCTTCCCAGAAAAGTTCCTGGCACCACAGATAAAGCCAAGGGGAGCGAGGAGCCAGGTCAGCCACAGTAATCCTTCACCCAGAGATTAGGTGTGAGGCTGCACTTGCTGAAGAAGCTGTGTGACCCAGTATTGCCTCCACACCTTCCCAAACGGCCTTGGGAGCTGCAGGAGTCACTTCCCTGCCACAGTGCATTTATGCCAAACAGGGCAATAAAGCCATAAAAGTGGCTTGGGGACAACTGTCTGGGGGCAAGAGGAGGCAGGGAGGGGCGATTACTGGCTACCGAGGGAGATTAGACACCAATCAAGACCATGTTAAAAGTTCAGCAGAGATGGCACCTCCGGTTCTAAACCTGCCTTCTGGACTTGAAATCAGCGGGTTAAGACAATTCCAGAGCGAGGTTATTCCCAGATTTTCCCACTAGGCTTTCTACCCCCACAGGCTTTTACAGACACTGGTGGTGCCAACAATACAGTGACTGTGCAGACGTGAGCAGGGCAAGGACTGAAGGCCAAGCTGCTCTCTGTTCCTTTATTTGTGCCAGAGAGGAGGAGGAGGAGGAGCTTGGGAAGGCAAAGCCATGCAAAGGAACGAGCTGTACCCACTTTTTCAAAATGTCCTGCTTCTTCTGTTCATCAGAGGTGGGCAGGCCCATGGATTTCTGTCGTTGGTCATACATCATCTTCTCCACCATGCTGCGAGTTTCGCTGTCCAGGTCTGACAGCTGAAAGCAAGATCCAAATTGGAACAACTCTGGGTGCAGCTGAGGTCATTTCTGAGCAGGCTCTGTCCCGGAAAACAGAGGAATTCTTACCTTTGAATTCTCTGGATTAATTTTCTTGGTGTTGATTTCTGGGTCTGTGGAGACCAGTTTGTTCCACCATTCCATTTTGTTGATCTAGAGGATGAGGAAGCAAAACCAGTTTATCTTTCTTGGACTTGTTCTAGGGTTTTTAAGTCTCAGTCAAAGGAAAAAAAAGTGATGGAATCGAAATTTATTTGACAGTTTTCTAAATATCACTAAAATCTGAACATAGATAAAAGCTATTTTTCTTTCAAGCTGCTTTAGGCAGCCTAAATTTTCACAGCTGGGAGCTCTGAGAGAAATGTCAGATGTCCTGTTTGGCATGACATAAATGGGATTACAACAAACCACCCGGAGAGGCCCAGAGAGACACAAGAAGGGACACAAGGAGGTCTGTCCCTGGATTTTCATGTCACTAACAGACGCCAAAACACACTAAAGGACAACATTAAAATGACTGATTTCCTTCCAGCTTTTCCTGAGCTGCTGAGAAACACACTGAATATCCTGGAACAGAATCAGGCCGAAGATGGGGGAACTTAAATCCCCCAGGACAACCACGGCGCTCCTGTTTCAGCTGAGAGCCCAGGAGAAGCAGCCAAGCCTGAATCCTGCCCACCCATCCTGCTTTACCTTCTCCAGGTGCACGGTGACTGTTTTACCGTCCTCAATGAGCCAGGAGCTCTCCTCCACCTTGACCTCATTGAAGAGCTCCCCATCAATGACTGGAGGGTGGCCCTTGAGGCCGACCTTGAGGCGGCGTCTCTGGATGTCGACCACCACGTCCTTGCCCTTCAGCCTGAAGCTCACCTTGAAGGGCACAGCCAGCTGCAGCAAAAAGGAGCAGATCTGAGGAGCTGGGCAGGAAAATTCCTCCTCAACCTCCCATGCTGCTGTCCCAAGCCTTTCTGCCTCGGTTTCACCAGAGCCGGACAGAGCAGGGACTCTTCTCCCTGAGGTACTGAGTGAGCAGGAGGTGAAAGGAAGGGACCATAAAAAGGGAAGCAGATTTTGGTGCCTGGTTAAAATGAGACCAAAATTTGGCAAACTACAGCTCTTGGGAATTTCACTGAGTTACCAAGCTCCCTCCCAGCTACTGAAACATTGCTGTTTCCTACAAACTTCCAGAAGCAAATGTGACACAGGGAACTGGCTCCATCTCTTACCAGCACCTGCTCTTATTCCCTGTCTCAGATTGCTCAGATCCTGGTCACAGAGCACTACTCACATCCAGTTCTGAAAGAGTCTGTGTCCATCTGTAATTTGGAAGGTCAGCTCCATTGCCAGAGTTGGGTTTAAGTTTTCCTTTATCCTTCTCATCTTCCTCTTCATCATCTGTCCCCTAAGCAATTCAAGTGTAAAGAAAGATTTTCCAGTTTCCATTGTAACAACAGTTCTTGGTTTTTATTTAAGGATTGCAGGTCAGTTAAGTTTGTGTTTTATATCCACTTCAATTTAGCTTCGTAATTATTAGCTGCATCTGATAAAACATGACTGCAAGGAAAAAAAACCCCAAAGCCCTCTGTATTGGCACGTTTAGGAACTGTGCATTTTTAAAGCCAAATTCTCTAATTTGTATTTTCAAATATAAATTTTGGACAGGGCTTGGAGCAACCTGGTGTAGTGGAAGGTGTCATGGCAGAGCGTGGAACGGGATGAAGCTTTGACCCATAAAACCCAAACCATTTCATGATTCTTGAAGTATCTCCAGGAGAGTTTTACCTGTTTGTTGGAATCTGAAGATTCACCTTCCTCCTCCGAGGGTTTCACTGGGACACTGTTACCCTGTGCCTCCTTCTTCTGTTCGAAAAGAGAGGAGCAGGAACACGCTCAGCCAAGAGCTGGCACTCTGTGTCACTTCCTGAGCTGGCACTAGGTGGCCTCAGCCTTTCAGCTCCAGCTCAAGAGCACCACTCGCTGCATCCCACTTTAGAAACAGGGAATTTTCAGCCCTTAGAAAAGCAGGAAAGAGGCACCACCAAGGGGAAGATTCCCTCTGTCCTCCCATTTAAAGAACAACCCCGAGCCCTTCTAACCCCTCACAACCCCAGGGAAGGCAAAGCCACCTGCAGATCCCCGACACTGCTCTCACCTGGTTGATTTCCAGCTGCAGCCTTTCTGCCTCCTCATCTGTGAGCTCCTTGATGCGTGGCTCGCTGGCCTCCTGCCTGTCCCTGTCCCTGTCCCTGTCCCTGGCCAGGCGGGCGGCACGCTCGGCCTTCTCGCGCCGCTCGGCCTCCAGCCGCGCCTTCTTCTCCTTGCGCTCCTTCTGCGCCAGCTTGTTGTGGTGGCTGAAGGCCTCTGTGATCAGCTGAGGGACAGGGCCACAAGGGGTTAAAAAATGCCGTCCATTTCAAACCTAAACCAAGCCCGAGGAGCACAAGGGCATCTGTGGAGTCACACAGATGTTGGGAATTCTCCCTTCATCTTCACTCAGTTTTTTTGGACTGAAAACCTAAGAGTATTTTTCAATTTAAGGAAGGAAAATTCAAGGAGGAAAAAGAGAAAATTCAAACTGTTTAAATGCAGTCCTTCCTAGTTACACAAGGAACATGTTTCCAGGAGGTAACGGTGAAATAAAAATCCTTCACTTATTTTGTCCTTTTGCCGTTCCAGCAGGACGAGCTGGAATGCCCAACCCAGCCCTCTGAAGCCACTCCAGACCTCCAGGACAGCTGGACACAACAGACTCAACTCTTTTACCTACTTCTGACCTTTCCCACACCTGGGGCTTTTCTCCAGATGGAGCCTCAGTGCCATGATTCAGAGGAGAAACGCTTGAAACAGCCCTGTGTTTTTATATTAGGGGGTGAGCTCCTCCATAAATCATTTTTTTTTTTTCAGCCTTGCTCCCAATTCTCCAAAGGTTGTTGTGACTCTGGGAGGCAAAATCCCAAGGTCTCTGATGCCAAGGGCCACGTGCTCAGCGGGAAAGTTGAGTACACAGGCAGGGAGCCAGAGAATTGCCCCAGGGTCGATAAGGCCAGGGGTGCTGTGCACAGCAGCACGTAGGTGAGCTGAGGTCTGCCCCAGAAAATAACAGAGACAGATCCTCTGAAAGGAGTTAGGGGGGGGAAATTTATTTTTATATATCCCAGGAGCTTCGGGGTGGGGACAAAATCCATAACCTTTCCTAAGCAAACTGCAGTTTGTAAGCGAGCACTGAGTATTTCTGCTTTGCTTTACAAGCGAGGTTTGTTTACACTCTCGACTCCTGGAGTACAGAATGCAAGATGTGCATCCCCCAGGATGTCCCAGCTGCTCCCAACCCGTGGGGAGGAAATTATCTTCAGTGCCTGACCTTGTCCGTGTCACTGCCCACACCTCCCTCACCCCACACCTGCTGAAATGGCACCCAAAAAATGCAGTGACTTTCCCACCCTCGAAATCCTTTCTCTTTCATGCCAAGGGCTCAGCAGAGCTGGGGAACAGCTTCTTCCCCGTTTGTTGTGGTTCCCATGGAGTCAGAGCACTATTCCAGGAGGCCATAAAGCATTCTGACAGATGCCACCACCCAAGGGCACGAATGCTTTTCTTTCACAGGCGCAGATTTGCCAAGGAGAGTCGCCGGGCACCTCTGAATTGCCACTCAGGTGGGATCACACAGCCTCCAGGAACAGGGGAGATTTGCTGTCTATTCCAAAAGAAATGACAGCAGGGCTCACCTTTCCTGCTTTCAGAGAATCACAGGATGTTTTGGGTTGAAAGGACCTTAAAGCCCCTCCAGTTTCAGCGAGGGCTCCCTGCAGGATAGGGGATGCTCCATCCAGGCAGCCCAGCCAAGGGGCAGCTGCATGTGCAGAGCTGTGAACTTTGTGCTTTTCCTGAGCTGAACAAACAAGGTAACGCGGGGTTATCACCTGCTGTGTCACCGTTAAGTCACTGTGTCTGGCAGGTTTGCTTTCCAAACTAGCCTTTGGCCAGAGCCTGGCAAGAAACCTGCACTGTGCTCCCATCTGAGCAGGGAATTCATTGTCTCCTCCTCAGCTCTGACAGGGGCAGCTCTGGGTTTCCTTCCCTCCGTGCCCACATGCACCCAGGTGCTGGGAGCTGCTCAAGCAGGGGACCCTTGGCACGGCACAGACATGGGTGAGATGGAAGGGACAGGAGTTAAAGGCCTGCAGGATTACTTTTTACCTTCTCTGCCACTCCATCCTCTCCCCCGGTGAAGAAATCTGTTTTCCTCCTCAGGAAGCTGAAGAAGGTGTTCACGAGCTGGGGAGCAGGGCGGAGAGAAAAGGAACAGTGAGCCCAGGTCACTCCAAGTCACCTGGTGTGTCTGGAGCAGCCTTTATCCTTTGTCCTCCCTATCTGTGGCTGTTCCAGCATCATCTCGGGATCAGCCCCGTGACCGCTGCCTACAGAACACACTCAGCCGGGCAGATCCGGCCCCTGGATCCCCGGCTTGCAGGAGGAGTTTTGTGTGGTTTGATTTGCTTGAAGAAAGGCAGCAGCTCATTCTCAGCTCCTGCTCCCATTCCCCAAGCTGTTATCTGAGGCAGGAATGGATTTAGGCATGCATACATACCTATATCCCATATATATATACATACACACATGCCGTATTCTGTTTCTTTGCACACCTAAAACCATGCAAACTCCTTATTTTTACAGCTGCCAGGGCTCACCGATGAGTGAACCAGCACCTCCAAACCCCCTCTGGAAACCCATATTCCCCTTGAATTGTCTGATCTTTATTTCCCAGGAATCCTGCCCCAGGGTGGGTTCCAGTCAGAGGTTTTGCCACAACACGAGGAGCTGTTACAGGACCATTTTTAAAGAATTATTTGTGAGCGGGATGTGATGTGAGCAGGATGTTCCCACAGCCTCCAGCCCTGCTGCAGTGCAGCACGTGGATCCCGGGATCAGAGGGGGATCAGGGTGGGTGAGCAGATCCCCGAGTACGAGGGGATCCCGCGATCACGGCCAGGCCTCACGGGGTTGTGCTGGGAAGGTGACCGGGGGATCTCGATGCTGCCCTGCGGGTGCTTTGCCCCGCTGTGACCCCCACGGGCACTGCCCGCGCACCCGGAGCGCTCCGGGCAGGCCCGGGAGCGCCGGGGCCGAGCTGCGAGGGCACGGCGAGGGCGCCGCGGCGCCTCATTAACACCACACTAATTAACGGGGGCCGTTATCGCCGCTCCGGGAGCAGCGCACGTGCGGCCCCTGCTCCACGTGCCGGGGCGGGGCCCGAGGAGGCCGGGCCGCTCCCCGCTCGCTCCTCCGGTCCTGCCCCGCCCTCCCCGCTCCCGATCCCGGCGGGGCTACCTCGCGCACGCCGCCCTGGTGCTGCTGGGCCATGGCGAGCAGCATCCCGTCGAAGCGATCCTCCTGCTCCGCCGCCTCCTCCGCGCTGAGCCCCATCCCGCCGCCGCCGCCGCACCGGGCCTCCACCGGAACCGGAACCGGCGTCCGCGGAAGCGCGAGCCCCTCCCCAGCCGCCAATCCCAGCGCGTCCCCGCGCCATTATCTTCGCTGATTGGTGAAAAGGGCTGTCAATCTCCCGGGAAGGGGCGGGGCTCGCGGTGCGGCGGGGTTGTTATGGCGACGGGCGGTGCGGGCCGCGGGTCTGGCCCCTGCTGCCGGGGAGCTGAGGGCCCGAAGGGTCCCCTGAGCACCCGAGGGTTCCTCTGAGCCTCCTTTTCTCCAGGCTGAGCCCTCCGCCCTGCTCCCTCCGCCGCTCCTGCGGCTCCAGGCCCTTCCACAGCTCCGTTCCTTTCCCTGGACACGCTTCATGTCTGTCTTGCAGTGAGGGGCCCAGAGCTGGTCCCAGGGTTTGCGTTGCCTCAGCAGAGCCGCATGAACGATCATTGCCCGCTTTGGCTCATGCTCAGCTGCTGTCGACCAGCACCTCTGGGTCCCTTTCATTGGGAAAATATGGGAGTTTTTGCCTTTTTTACTTACTTTTCTCTCATTCTGCAAATGGGAGCATTTTCCCTTCTCCAGCCCTGCGTTTCCTCTGAAAGGCACGACCTCTGGGCCCATCACAGCCTGCCAATCCGCCAGGCTGCTCTTCCTCCACCACAACAAGAGGCTCTCGAGCAAGGCCAGGCAAATAGCCGCTGATAACACAACTTCCAGGTTGCTGTTCCCAAGGCCGGGGCGCCGGGGCCATTGAACGCCGGGCCCAGACGAGCACCCCGTGTTTGTCTGTGAACCCTGGCAGCTACACCTGCTCCACGGGGCCTTGGTGCCATGGTACAGCCTGGGGTAATGACTCTGTTTATCCTGTTTGGGTAATCCTGATAAGGCCACACAACCCCTCCCGCACCAATTCATTGAGAAAACAGCCGTTGACCGCGCCGGGAACTTGCCTGGCCCGGCCAATCAGCCCAGCAACAACGGGGTTGGTCGGGTGGTTTTAATGAGGGCTGCTTAATCAGGGCGGTCAAGGCTGCAGAGGAGTGTTCGCTGTGACCCGGCTTTATAAGAGCTGGCTGGAGCAGCCACGGGCTGGCAGGGCTGGGAAGACGGGGACGATCCAGCCCGTGACATATTTTGGAAGGGATTTTACGTCTCTCTCCCACCCAGCTGAGTTTCGACGAGGACCTGGCTCAGCCATGAGCGCCAGCGTGGACACAGAGTGCGAGAAGTGCCGGTGCCACAGCAAGGACAAGCACCCAGCCATCCTGTACACCCTCCTGAGCCAGAACCTGCGGCCCGGCGGCGCCCGGCAGCGCTGCCTGTGCCAGCAGCGCCGCACCGTGTGCCTGCGCACGCCGCACCTCACCTGCCAGGCCGCCTCCGACGTGCTGCTCAGAACCATCAGCTTCGTGAAAAACGTGGCTGCCTTCCACCTGCTGCCGCGGGAGGATCAGCTGCTGCTGCTGGACGGCTGCTGGGTGCCCCTCTTCCTGCTGGGGCTGGTGCAGGGGATGGTGACCTTCGAGGTGGTGGAGGCCCCGGCCCCCAGCATGCTCAAGAAGATCCTCCTCAACGGCCAGAGCAAAGGGCAGGAGCCCGAGGGGACGCAGCCCACGCTGGCGGCCGTGCAGCGCCTGCAGTGGTGCCTCAACAGCTTCTGGAGGCTGGACCTGAGCCCCAATGAATACACCTACCTGAGGGGAGCCATTCTCTTCAATCCAGGTGAGTGCCGGCCCCTGGTGGCTCTGCCGGCCAGCGCTGGCAGCTGCACACAGACTCACGGCTTCCCAGAGTCACTGAGGGTGGAAAAGATCTCCAAGACCATCGAGTCCACCCCGTGCCACTCCCCGACCTTGTCACCAGCCCAGAGCACTGAGTGCCACGTCCAGGGACAGGGACTCCACCACCTTCCTGGGTGAACACAGACCTCATGGCTTGGAGATGCTCAGAGATGGGCAGGTGTGAGAGCAGAGAGGGCTGGTCACCTTTTCCCTAGCTCTGGTCATTCCCAAATGCACTGGGAGGCAGGAAGGAAGGGTGTCAAAACCTTTGCCTGCCCTACAGACAATAAATCCCGGATTCCTTTACTTTTAAAGCATGATTTTCCCTGTTAAGTGCTTTCCCTCCCTCACACAGCCATCCCAGGAACAGCTAGGCCTCAGGAGCGCTGTGTGCATCTCCTTGGTGTGGCCTCACAGATCCCTTCTGAGAAATGGGGACGGGTGGGAATGGGATAACCTGGAGCTGTTTCCCATCCTTCACATCCCTCTCTCCCTGCTGTCCCTCGCAGACATCCCTGGGCTGAGGGCTCCCCTCTACATCGAGAGCCTGCAGCGGGAGGCGCAGCGAGCGCTGCAGGAGCTGCTGCACCCCAAGGACCAGGGCCGCTTCTCCCGCATCTTACGGGTCACATCCTCCTTGAGATCCGTCCCCGCCGCCCTGGTCACCGACCTCTTCTTCCGGCCCATCATCGGGGACGCCGACATGGGGGAGCTGCTGGTGGAGATGCTGGTGGAGGTGCCGGGCTGGCCGCAGGGCCCGTGGCTGCCCCTGGCCCGCTGAGCAGGATTTGGGACACAAGCGCTCCGGACTCTGTGGGAACTCTGTGTTTCACTGGGGGCTGGAGGATCCCTGGGGAAGCAGTTGCGGATTTTACAGCAGCCCCTGGTCGGCCTGGGCCGGTCTCCAGTCCAGGGAGTGTGTGTGGGTGAGGGGTTTCCTGCCCTGGTCCCAGTTTTTACTCGTTTTGCTGTGAACTCCGAGCAGTGAGGGTTGTCCTCAGCTCGATCTCATGGTGTCAGTGGGATCACAGTCCGAGGGCAAACGTTATGGAATTACTCTGGGTCTGGCTTCCGTGCTTGGAATCTTAGAAATACTCAGGAAATTTCTTCAGGGGAAAAACCAGAGTGTTAAATTCCTACCGGGTGTACAGACTCACCCCTCTTTTTCCTCAGAATCTCTCCTTCCTCCATAATTCCATGAAATACAACAGGATTAAGAGCACTGAGGAGCACCTAAACCTACTGCACCTCATGTGGGGCTCCAGGCTTTCCTGTCTGTGTGAAAAGTTAAACCCCAGCAGAGCTGGTTTAGTGGGAGATCCAAACCTCCCTCCCTGGAGTCAGAGCCAGGTGCACATCTCACCTGGAAAACTCGCTCCTCCTGCCTCCAACAGGTGAGGTGTCAGTATTTTATAAGTGAACATTCATGTGGTTTGTATATAAGATGCAATAAATTATTTTTTTTAATAAAATGTTTGGTGTTTTGGAACATGGCGATGCCTTTTTTAGCGACAGCGTTGAATTTAGGGTGGGCAGAAAAAAACTGCAGGCATGGAAAAGATAGACTAGAATAAAATAAGATTTTCCATAAAAACCCATCTGGCAATGCAGACAGGTCGATTGCTGTCAGTGGGAGCTGTTGGATGAAGAGCCCCTGGGTGCTCCCAGCACGCAGAATTCCCCAGGGGCAAATCCCCACGTTGCACCTTTCTCCAGGTGCTGAGATGCAGGTGTTGAGCCTCTCCCGTGGGCCACCTCAGAGGTGGCTGCTCTGCCTCACCCAGCTGCCAACAGGCACCAGCCCCGTTTCCGTGAGGTGTCAGCTAAAGCTGCACGAAGCCTCCCCGTGCCCACGGAAACACCTGGAACCTGCGCCGGCAGCGCCGTGCGAGGAGGAGCCGCTGTGTCAGCCTGGGCCTGCAGCTGTGCCCGGCTGATCCCAGCCCATGATGGCCTTTTTCCATGGGCAGGGAGCGCCTGACTCACCGATGGTGCCCACAGCCCAACGGGGTCACACGGGGATCCCGGGGACAGGGCATGGCCATGGCACCCACCTGTGACAGCAAAGGGGACAAGGCCAGTGCCGGACAAGAACGGGCAGCCGGGACACCTCCAGTGCGCTGAACTCCCCGGGGTGTGACCCTCAGCGTTTGTGACCTCCCCAGGGGTCTGGCCAAGCCCTGCTACCCCCAGGGCCTGTTAACCCCCCCCCAATGGGGTATCTTTGTCTGCAAGGAGTGTGGCAGCCCAGGCTCGCTCTGTCCCCTGTCCCTGTGACCCCTCCCAGGCTCTCTCTGTCCCCTGTCCCTGTGATTCCTGTGACCGCCCCCAGGGTCCCTCTGTCCCCATCCCCAGTGACCCCCCTGTCCCTGTGACCCCCCCAGGGTCCCTCTGTCCCCTGTCCCTGTGACCCCCCCAGCCCCGGGACCCTCGGGACGCTCCCCCGCCACCAGGCGGCGCCCTCCACCCTTCGCGTGTAACGTCATCACCGCGCGCCGGCACCGGCGGCTCAAGATGGCGGCGCCCAGCGATACCGGCGGTGATGGCGGCGCGGCCCGATACTGCCTGGTGAGCGGCATCCCGGCCGCGCTCCGCTCCGCGCAGCTCCGCGCCTACTTCAGCCAGTTTCTGGAGGCCGGCGGCTTCCTCTGCTTCCACTACCGGCACCGTCCCGAGCGCCCGCCAGCGGGCGGCCCCGGCGGGGCCTCGGCGCCCCGCACCTGCTCTTGCCTGGTGTCCGTGCGGCCCGGCCGTGCCCGCCGCTTCGTCCGCATGTACTCGGGCAAGCGCTGGGTCGGGCCCGACGGCGCCGCGCTGCCCGGCCGCTGCCTCATCCGCAGGGTCCGCCTGAACACCGGGACAGGTAGGGGCGGGCGGCGGTCCCGGGACGAAACTCCTCGTGGAGTCTCCTTAACCCTTTAAATCTGCTCCGAGGCAGGAGGAGCCCGTGTGGGCTCTGCTTAATCCCTCTCCTACTCGGGAGAGCTGGGATTTACCCGGCTCGGGTGGGGTGTGGGATCCCCCCAAACCCTCCCTCCTGTCCCACAGCCCCCCAAACCCTCCATCGTGTCCCGCAGGCCCGGGGGTGTCTCCCAGCAGCGAGGACGGGGCGGCTGCCGGGGGATCTGTCAGCGAGGCGGAGCTGAAGCGGCTGCCCGAGTTCAACCCCCCTTCTTTCATGCCTTTTGGGAACGTGGGCACCCCCCTGAGCGTGTTCCTGGAGCTGATCCGGGCCTGCAGGCTGCCCCCCCGCGTCATCCAGAAGCTGCAGCTGGATTTTCCCAAGACCGGCTCATCCCGCAGGTATGGGAATGTGCCCTTCCAATACCAGAACACTGAGACGGTTGCTGAGGAGGAAAGAGTTTACACGGCTGCAGGGGATGAGATCACCGAGGGAGAGGAGCCTGTGGGGCTGACTCAGCCAGCCCGGCCCGAGGAGGATGAGGAGGGGCAGGAGAAGGAGGAAGAGGAGTCGAACTCAGGTGATGTAAGTGGAATATTCCAGCACCGCCTGGCCTCAGCTGTTGGAGCTGTGAGGGCAGATCCCACTGTCAGAGCTCATTTTTAAGTTCTTAGGTGGACAAATGGCTTGTTAAAAACAGTCTTAAAATAGGATTGTTCACCCCTTGGTGCGCTGAGCCCCTCGGGGCAGGGACAGGGGGGCCTGAACCCCCAGAACTGCTCAGAGTGGTCGTAGGGGTTGATCCTGAAGGGTTTGGTGCGAGGAGGAGCAGAGGGGAGGCCGGTGCTGCCCAGCAGCTCCTGCCCTGCTGCCTGGCACATGGGCCTTTGCTGGGAAATGAGGTGACAGAGGTTGGGGACCATGTCTGTGTGCTGGGAGTGACGTGCAGAGCTGCACAAAGGGCTGACCTTGGATGCTCCTGCGCTTGCAGTTTAGTCACTCTGAGGAAAATGGCTTTTGTGACAAAGGCTCCTGGAGAGCTGGGCAGGGCAGGAGCCATCCCACCCCTGTCCCTGGCAGACGCCTGTCTGGCCTGTTCTCCCAAACCTCTGTCATTACAGATCCCCAGGCAAGCCATTCCCGTTCTCTCCTCTGCCAGAATTAACTCAGATGCCAAATCTCTGCTGCAATCCACCCCATTAGTCTCTCCTGGCAATGTGGGGCACTGAGAGTGCTTTGTTCCCTCCTTTTCTAGCTTTTTATTCAGTCTTTTCGTCTCCAGACTAAACAGACTCCTCCAGCTGCTTCTCCCAGGCTGTTTCCTGGCTCTGCAGCCGTTCTTTTGGCTGTTCCCTGGCTGTGCCCAGAACTGGGCAGGCAGCTCTGTGCCTGTGCCAGGGAGCCGCTTCCTGGGAGCCCACGCAATCTCCTCAGGGATCAGCTGGAGTGGAATTAATTCGTAGCTAGTGCTGACTGCAGGTCCAACACACCTGCTCCTTAAATGGGCATCGGCGCGGGGCAGGTGGGGCCCGTGGGGTGGGTGTGCTGTGGGATCTCTGCTGCTGACTCTGGCAGTGGTGTTAGTCAGGGATGAGCTCATCCCTCGTGTCGGGGCCTGAGCGCCGCGGGCCGGGCTCTGCCAGCAGAGCTGCTCCAGGGGATGGCCTTGGGAAGGGTCAGGGAGTGGGGAGGGGGCTGTGCCAGTGTCCCCAGCCCCATCCCAGGTGTCCCTGCAGGACGATGACACGTGTGAGGAGTGGGAGCGGCACGAGGCGCTGCACGAGGACGTGACGCAGCAGGAGCGGGTGCGGGAGCGGCTCTTCGAGGAGGAGATCGAGCTCAAGTGGGAGAAGGGAGGCTCCGGCCTCGTGTTCTACACGGACGCCCAGTTCTGGCAGGAGCAGGATGGAGGTGACCTTGGTGTTTGTGTCACTGAGCCCACGAGCTTTAACAAAGAGTGCAGGTCACCTGGAGCCACCAACACCGTGCCGTGGCTTCTGAGCCTTCCCTTGGGCACTAAACTGGTGACCAGGGACCCCTCCAGAGACCCCCGTGGTGCTGCTGGCGGCCTCTGGGGTGGGCAGTGGGATTTGGGGAGTCTGTGATGCCATTTCCTCTGTGCTGGCACTGCTGAGGCACCACCTCGAGTGCTGTGTCCAGTTCTGCAACAGAGACATGGAGGGGCTGGGGAGTGTCCAGGGCAGGGGCTGGAGCTGGGAAAGGGGCTGAGCCTGGAGAAAAGGAGGCTCAGGGGAACCTTGTGGCTCTGCACAACTCCCTGACAGGAGGGGGATTTGGGATTTGCTCCCAGGGAACAGGGACATGAGGAGAGGGAATGGCCCCAGTCTGGGCCAGGGGAGGCTCAGGGTGGACAGCAGCAGGAATTTCCCCATGGAAATGGAGCTCAGGCCCAGGGCAGTGGTGGAGTCCCCATCCCTGGAGGTGTCCAGGGAAGGACTGGACATGGCACCCAGTGCCGGGCTGGTGACAAGGTGGAAACTGGTCACAGCTGAGCTGAACAGTCTTAGAGATCTCCAGCCTCAGTGATTCTGTAATTCCTTCGCATTTTGTTGGAGAAAACAGGGAGCTGGGCCATCAGCAAAGAGCTCCCCTGTGCCAGACCTCACTGTGCTGCTTCCCTTCTCTTGGCAGACTTTGACGAGCAGACGGCCGACGACTGGGACGTGGACATGAGCATCTACTATGACAAAGGTATCAGAGCCGAGCCACCCACCCCAGGGAAACCAGGAAACTCTGACCATGCAGAATTTGAGAGCTCTTTGTCATTCTTTGAAAGCATCCGAGCTGTTTCAGTGAACCTGAAACGACGTTTTTCTGGTCTGGCAGCAAGGGTTGCCAAAAAGAACAGGTTCTGCCTCCTCTGCTGGTGCTCTGGGGAAGATGATGGTGGTGAACAGCCTCCCTGAGCTGTGCTGACTCTGGCTGCTTTCTCCCCAGCTGGAGGGGATAAGGATGCTCGGGACTCAGTGCAGATGTGGCTGGAGCAGCGGCTCCGGGATGGGCTGGAGGACGGATCTGTGGCAGGGCAGCACATTGGCACCTTCGAGAGGTACACCAAGGTGAGCGCTGGGTGCTCAGGGCAGGGCTGTGCCAGGGGGGTGCCCAGGGCATGTGGGTTAGGAGGAGGAGAGCTCTTGGCTCTGGGAAGATGAGGGTGGGATTTGCCCAGCAAGTGTGTGATCTCTTTTTTTTTCCCCTCTCCCAGGGCTTTGGCAGGAAGGTCCTGGAGCAGCAGGGCTGGACAGAGGGGCAGGGCCTGGGGAGCAGCAACTCTGGGATGGCCGAAGCTCTGGATAACGAAGGCCAGAACCCCCGGTGCAAGAGGGGGCTGGGGTAAGTACCCAAGTGCTGTTCTCACCTCTGCCCAGGCTCTCAGGGCTCACAGCAGCTGAGAGGCTGCAAAGGGAGCCGAGTGGGGACAGGGCTGTCCCGGGGATCTGCCTTTCCCTGCACAGCTGGGGAATTCCACAGCTCTCCATTGCCAAACACGCTGCTCTTCCTGGCAGTCCAGGCTCCTCAGCGGAGCAGGGCTGGAACCATGTGCAGCTCTGTGGAAGGTGTCTCTGCCCGTGGCAGGGGGTGGAACTGGGTGGGTTTAAGTTTGATCCAAACCATTCCAGGCAATGAGGTGGGAAGCACAGGGATCCCCGATGGCCTCTGCAACCTCCAACCAAACCTTTCCTGCTTCCCTCCAGGTACCACGGGGAGAAGCTGCCAACTTTTATCAGGAAGAAGAAGCCCCGTGGGGACGCTTCTGTTGTCATCTCCACCATCTACGATGAGCCTGAGCCCCAGGACTCGGGTGACCAACTGCTCCGGCGCCAGCCCCCCACGGCCATGAAGTACAGACAGGACATGGCCTTTGTCCGAGCGTCCCACCCCGCCCTGGGCAGCCTCAGGGCCCAGCCACACTGAGCAGGGACTGTCACAGCCTTTGTCCTGCTCCCCAGCCCAGGCTGGCTCCTGGTCTGAGTGTGAAGCAGGGTGTTTATATTTATTTTTACTAAAAATACAGATTTGTAATAAAAATTGCCACAGCGGGTTGTTTTTTTTTTCCCCCACTAATCGAACCCTTCAAATGAAAGGAAATGTGTTCTGTGTGAATGAGGAAGGATTTGGGGGGGAGTTTAAAACTTATATTCGTGCTGGAATCTACCAAATGTGTGTGTTTGGTGAGGCTGGAAAAGCAGAACTCGCAGTTAAGGGCAGCCTGAGAGCCAGGGCAGGACAAGTACAGACAGAGCACGGTAACTGTCCTGCTGCTGCCCGAGCCAGCGTTCCTTGGGCGTGGCCATCCCACGGTGCTGGGAGAAACTCGTCGGGATGAAAGGCTTCTCCTGGCAGCCCGCAGGAGCTCTGGGGAGGCGTTGCCCCGTGCCTGTGGGTAGCGGCTGCTTCCTGAGGTGCTCTGCCCCGTTCTCCTGGCCCAGGCACCGGCAGAGGGGAGAGCTCCGTCCCACTGACCCGGTGCTGGAGGTCTGGGGGTGAATGGTGGAGGCCCTGTGTGACTCCCTGAAGGGGTGAGAGGGGAAAATGCAGGGAGCATTCTACTTGACAGGAGCGTGGAGCTGGGTGAGAGTCTGGCTCTTCTTGTCAATGAGTGGAAAGACAAAAAGATGTTGGCTTCAATTGCTCCAGGAAGGCTTAGGGTGGACATTAGGATGAATTCCTTCACGGAAAGGGGATTTAGACATTGGGAATGGGCTGCCCAGGGAGGCGGTGGAGTCACTGTCCCAGAGGTGTTTAAGGAAGAGCAGGGCGTGGCACTCACTGCGGCGTTTGGTCTGAGTTCGGACTCGATGGTCTCAGAGGCCTTTCCAATCCCATCGATTCAGTGATTCGGAAAGAAGCGGGGCTGGGGCTCTGCTGGAGGGCCAAGAGCCGGCGCCGGGACTCGAACCCGCGACCCCTGCCCGCGTCCGGAGCCCCGGGTTCGAGCCCCGGCCAGGGCGGGGCTGCGCGTCCCCCCGGCCGCCAGGGGGCGCTGTGGGAGCGGCGGCGGCTCCGCGCCCGGAACGCGGCGCTCGGGGCCCGCGGGCACCCGGACCCACAGCGGGGGCACCGGCGGCGGTGAGCGGCCTGCGGGACCGGGGGGGTTACCGGGACCGGGGGGGTTACCGGGACAGGGGGGGTTACCGGGACCGGGGGGGTTACCGGGACCGGGGGGGTTACCGGGACAGGGGGGGATTAGCGGGAAAGGGGGGTACTCCCGGGACAGGGGGGCATTACCGGGACTGGGGGTGTTACCGGCACCGGAGGGGCTAACGGGGTGAAGCGGCCTGGGCGGCAGGAAGGGGAGATGGGGGAGAAAGCGCGAGTGAGGAGCGAAGGAAGCAGCGAGGACGCGAGGGAAGCTCGGGGACAGATGGGGAGAAGGCGACGTGGGGGCGGATGGGGAGCAGGGGAAAAGGGGGAAGAGAAGGCGTGGAGAAACGGGAATGTTGTGGTGAAGAGGAAAGGGGGAGGTGAAGAGAGGAGGGGGATGAGAGACCTGGGGCAAAGAAGGAGAGGTTTGGTCAGAAATGGGGGCACAGGCACCGTCCATTCATCTGCACCCGCTGGCTGCGGGCGAACCCCGGCACGTCCCGTCCCTGTGAACGCAGACCGGACTGTGACGGGGATGTTGTTCCCTCTCAGGCCGTGGCAGGAGGAGGAGGAGGAGCAGGAGATGAGCCAGCATGTCTGAGGGCAGCAGGGGCAGCTCGCTGGCCTTTGGCCAGGTGGTCATCGGCCCGCCGGGCTCCGGGAAGACGACCTACTGCCACGCCATGAGCGCCTTCCTGGGTCAGCTGGGCCGCAGCGTGGCCGTGGTCAACCTGGACCCCGCCAACGAGGCGCTGCCCTGCCCCTGCGCCCTGGACATCGCCGAGCTCGTCACCCTGCCCGACGTCATGGCCAGCCTGGGGCTGGGCCCCAACGGGGGCCTCATCTACTGCATGGAGTACCTGGAGGCCAACGCGGACTGGCTGCGGGACAGGCTGCAGCAGCTCAGGGGACACTACGTCCTCTTCGACTGCCCCGGGCAGGTGGAGCTCTACACCCACCACCAGGCCCTGAAGAATGTCTTTGCCCAGCTGGCCAAGTGGAATTTCAGGGTAGGGAGGGGCCGGGGCAGCGCGTGGGAGCCCACGAGCTCCAGGCTCACCCTCCGTGGGCACGGGGTGGGGTGGAGGGTACTAATGGCTGTTGTCTTGTGGGGTTTTTTGGCTTTTTTGGGGAAGGAGGGGAATTTTGCCCTATTTTATGCTGGGAAAGATTGGCAGAAGAGTGGCCTGTCAGGGTTTTTAGCGAGATTGGGAGCAGGAACACAGATTCCTTCCTCACACCTCACACAAAATCCCAGAGTGCTTTGGGTTGGAAAGGACCTCAAAGCCCATCTCATTCCAGTCCATTCCATGGGCAGGGACACCTTCCACCAGACCAGGTAACTCCTGCATGTCCCTGAACACTTCCAGGGCTGGGGCAGGGGGTACATCCTGCTGTGCTGCAGGATCCCCCCACAGCCCAGATGTGTTTGATCCACGGTGGGGTTCTGTGTGTGCTGGGAGCCTTGGCACTGCCCTGAGGAATGCAGGGGATGTGCCAGGCCCCTCCTGCAGCCCAGCCAGGGCCCCGTGCAGCCCGTGGGACGTGCTCTGGGCTCTTGCACAACGGGAGCTGCAGGTGAGGGCAGCCCCGGGAGCTGCTGACGCTGCGCTTGCTCTGCGGCTCACGGGGCCACACCATGAATGTGCAAACCCTGGGTGCTCTGAGCAAGAAGGGCCACTTCATTTGTTTGAGAATGTCACTGGGAATCTGCACATTAGAGCTTATTTTCATTGGAATGAGTGGACAGGGAATTGGAGTTGCTAAAATAAGACATTTACAGGGCTGGTCTCTGCTCTGCCAGGTGCTCACGCCTGGTGCTGCCCGGGAGCCTCAGACTGGCTGGGTTCTGCTGCTGTGACTCAGAGCCCTGACTTGGGGTGACTTCCCCAGCTCTGGGACCACATTGTTACAGCCACACAAAACCCAGGGAATCCAAGTGTTCATTAGTGTAATTATTAATTATCGGCACAAACCGCAGCTGACTCTCCCAGCAGCAGGTGGTGTGCTGCAGGTACTGCTCCTCGGTGGGACTGGCCGTTCCTGTGGGGAAGGGGGGATCTGGAGACAGCTCTGCTGTTCAGGAAGGGAACTGCCCCAGCTCCCACCCCGAAAACCCTGAAGAGTTCAGACAAGTGTGGAAACTTCAGCTGCAGAGAGAGAAACCCTGAGAAAAGGGGGAGCAGCTGCAGGTTGAAGTTTCTTGTGGTGCTGTTGGTGGAGCTCTAAAAGCCTCCCCAGAGCCCTTCCCTGGGTCTGAATCCATGGTGGGAATGTGGCAATAGACACTTGGTGTGCATTCAGCCTGGAGAGGAGAAGGCTCCAGGGAGAGCTGCGAGCCCCTGGCAGGGCCTAAAGGGGCTCCAGGAGAGCTGCAGAGGGACTGGGGACAAGGCCTGGAGGGACAGGACACAGGGAATGGCTCCCAGTGCCAGAGGGCAGCGCTGCATGGGAGATTGGGAATCAGGAATTGTTCCCTGGGAGGGTGGGCAGGGGCTGGGATGGAATTCCCAGAGCAGCTGGGGCTGCCCCTGGATCGCTGGCAGTGCCCAAGGCCAGGCTGGACACTGGCACAGTGGGAGGTGTCCCTGCCAGGGCAGGGCTGGGGCCAGGTGAGATTTAAGGTCCCCTCTGACCCAAACCATTCCAGGATCCGGTGTTTTGTGGCGGAACGTGGGAGGTGGGAGGTGTGAGGTCATTTCCCCAGCTGGGGCAGTCAGGGCTGAACAGATCATCCTGTGGCCACTTCCACACTGTCCCACGAGCAGGGGCTGGGCTTGTCACAGCTCTGACCTCCTGTGTCCCCTTGTGCCCAGCTGGCTGCCGTGCACCTGGTGGATTCCCACTACTGCACAGACCCTGGGAAGTTCATCTCCGTGCTCTGCACCTCCCTGTCCACCATGCTGCACGTGGAGCTGCCCCACGTCAACGTCCTCTCCAAGATGGACCTGATCGAGCAGTACGGGAGGCTGGGTAAGGGGATCCCCTGGAGCCTCAGCGTGCTTTGGGGGCCAAGGGACCTTAAACCCCATCTCTTCTGCCTCCCTCCCACCTTCCACTACCCAGGGTGGCCCAGAGCTCCGTCCTGGCCTTGGACACCTGGAGGAATTTGAGGGGGAGGGATGTGGAATTGGGCCGTGTCCGCTGTGTGAGAATAGGGGTGGGTGGGAAACTGCTGTAGGTCTCCCTGTGCTCTTCAGCTTCCAGCTTGCCTCCAGAGCTCCCTGTTTCCCTGCAGCTTTCAACCTGGATTATTACACCGAGGTCCTGGACCTCTCTTACCTCGTTGACCATTTGGCCTCCGATCCCTTCTTCAGGAATTTCCGCCGCCTCAACGAGAAGCTGGTGGAGGTGATCGAGGACTACAGCCTGGTGTCCTTCGTGCCACTCAACGTCCAGGTGAGCCAGCAGCAGGGAGCAGCGAGCCCTGCACGTGCAGCAGCTGCTTTTTGTCTGCCCAGAGCCACGGGGCTGGAAACCCCAGCCTTGAAGGGACTCAGGGCTGGAAACCAGGGAAACACGCCCGGACTTGTAAATGATCTGTGGCAGCCAAAGGAAAGAAAAAGGCTGATGAGCTTGGGGCTACCTGGGCCTTGTGTCCTGGGGTAGGGAATCCAGGCTCCCCCTTCCTTCAGCTCTTCTGGCCTGCATTTCAGATCTGGGCTGAGGATCACCTAAAACCTTGTTAAATTACGGAGCAGCAAATGATGAGGACATTGGGAGGAATACATTGGGGAGGGAGGGCTGGAAACGTCCTTAATCAGGCACTTGGCAAAAGTGTCAGCAGGCAAATGGGCTGGGACAGGGTGATGAAAGGGAATGAGAGGGTGGAGGGTGTCACTCGGCCAGCACCAGTGTCCCTGTGTGTCGCCGTTTGTGTCCCGGGGCCTCGGGCGCTGTCGGGGTGCCCCAGAGCCCCGGGGAACATCCAGGGCACAGCCCAGCGTCAGCTGCTGCCCCTGGGGAAGGAGCAGGTTCCCAGTGAGCCGTGTCCCCTCCCAGGACAAGCAGAGCATGCGGCAGGTGATGCAGGCCGTGGACAAGGCCAATGGATATTCCTTCGGGGACCAGGAGCACCGGAGCCTGGAGGCGCTGATGTCGGCAGCTGTGGGGGCCGATTTCCACTTCTCTTCGTATCCTCTGTGGTGTTGAGTTTAATTTCTCTCTCCCTGGGGGACAAAGGCTGGAATTTGCAAGCCCAGGCTGCTCCTGACATCGTCTGGTGGGTGATACACGTGTGGGGAGTGGGGTGTGCCCAGCCCAGCCCGGGGCAGACACCCGTCCTCACCAAACCCACCAAAGTTGTCTCTAATTGACACCGTGAACGTGTCACGAATCTTTTAACAACTTTCCTCTCTCTCACCCTCCCTTGGATGGGTTCTTTCCTTCTCCTTCAAACCATGCAATTGATTCTCCTGGACTTGTCAGGTCTGGGATCAGGCGGAGCCTGAAGTAACTCAGGTGATGCTGCCTCTTCCTGATGGCCTTTGGGCTAATGTGAGGCTGGGCTGGTTCCTCGCTGGGAACGTTCAGAGCTCCTGCAGAAAGGGAGTGTTTGAGCCCAGCCCCTCGTTTTCCTTAATTACTGCGTTATCAGCACCCTGGCGGTGCAGGAGAAGTATGTGCAATCTCAGGACAAAGCCGTGGAAGAGGAGGTGATGGATCTGTGACACGCCCTTCCCCGCTCCTCTGTTTTGACACCTCTCCTTTTCCTATCCAGAGCTCCAGCTGCGACTCAGAGCAACTGAAAGCCTTTCCAGGCATTGTCTGGACTCCCTCTCTGGGTGGGTTTGACCTCCGAAGCTTCAGGCCTGCTGCCCAGAGTGGGGATTTGGCAGAAGGGAGGTGGCTGAGGGTCTTCCCTTAGGAACGGAGAGACTGAGCCAGGGAAGGCAGGGAGAGTAAGGAAAAGAAGCGAGATAAAGCCTCCTCCATCATGACCAGGAGAGCTCCAGAGACAGAAAAGTCAGCTGGAGCTGCCTCCTGTGCAGTGAGAGTTGAGGCAGCAGTCCTGGCTTTGCTGCAGGAGGAGCGTGCACGGGCCCCATGCTCCCAGGGGAATCCAGGCCGAGACGCCTCCGCGCCGTCTGAAGGACAGAAAGGCGTTTGTTTTTCTTTTTCTTAGAAATAATGATGGACTCTTTCTTAATAAAATACTCCTCGGTCTCACTTTCATCTTAGGAGTTTGCTGAACCTGAATAAATAAACCCAAGAGTGCTCCAGAGCCCGAGGCCAAAGCGCCTCGGGTGGGAGCGTCGGCAGCTCCGCGTGCGCCGGGCCCGTCGCTCTCTGATGTGCCTGGGAGCGGGCTCAGCGCTGGCTGCAGGGAGGGAGGGCTGTGGGACAGGAAAGCAGGTCACCGCTGCCGATGCTGCCGTGATCCGGAGGCTGGGGCCGGCCCGCGCGCAGCACGGAGCGCGGAACGCCAGCCAGCCTTCGGGAGGCTTCTGGTTAAGAAAGCCCCGGTGTGACTCAGCTCATGGTTTGCATCTCGGGCCTTTCCCAGGAGCAGCCCTGTGTGTCCTCATCCACCTGCTTTTTTCTGGCCTTGCTTTCTCCACGTCCCAAATCCCGGGATTTCCCCTCCTGTCTCTGCGGTTCCCAGTGCCGGCAGCAGCGCTGAGCCTCGTGTGCTCGCTGCTCTGGGCCCGGCTCCAGGCGGGGATCAGAGGGGCTGGGGGTGACAAGTGGGGGTGGCCACATCAGGGATTCTCCGAGTGCCTGCGGCTGCTCCGCACGGGACGGGAGCGGGCGCAGCTCCCGAGCCCGGCTCTCTGCAGACTCAGCATCGCCTCTTGCCCAAGATCTTGCATAAAACGCGGCAGGATTTTCTCACAGGATGGTTTGGCCCCTGGCAGAGGGATTGGAGGCTGGATCCTCGATGGATCTGAATGTGGATGGGGTCGTGGGCAGCTGGGCAAGGAATTAAAATGAATTTTTGCCACATCTCCCAAATTCGTGGCCAGGACTGGGAGACGAGGAGGAGCTCAGGGAGAGGAGGACACAGACAGACGTGCTTGTGCTCCACCCAGACCCCATCCCAATGAAACCGATTTCAGCTATCAAAGTCAAACCCCAGAGTGCTGCCGGTGCCTCGTCTCCCCCTGAGAGCCCAGGAATTTCCCTGGGTGTTCCTGGCTGGAAACCAGCAGCTGCATTTCAGTGCTGAAGCTCTGGAAGCCAATCTAACCATAACTGAGCTGAAATTCCATCCTCACCCTGTGGCCTTGTCCTGGTCGTTTTGGAGCTCTGTAGTTTCTGTGAAGGGGGGGGGAGACGGGATCATAAAAATATTAATTTTATAGTGGCTTTTTCATGGCTTTGAGAGATTTGGTAGCTTAAAAGGGTATGGTCAGGTCAGGCTGAGCTACACAAGAGCCATCAAAGCTTCTGTGGCTTTTTGGCTTTTTTATTTGAATGCCCTGGATATCTGCAGCCTCAGCCCTGGGATGGAAACCGCTCAGCTCAGGTCACGGAAGCCAAGAAATGCTGAGGTCTCGGAGAGCTTCAGCCCCAAAACTGCAGCGGTTTTGCACCAGGGAGCTCCTTAACAGATGAACCCACAGCCCAGAGGGGACAATTCTGGACAGTTCTTCCAGGGAGAGCTGGAGCCCCTGGTGTGAAACGCAGGGGTGAAAGGCAGCCTGCTCCCGCATCTCACCCCCCCAGGCTGGGAGGGGACATGCGAGGCTCCCTCGGGGCGGTGACACTTTGGCTCCTGTCACCGCCTTGAGCAATCGGCCGGGGCCAAGGGCCAGGATGAATCACCCCAAGCGAGGCACAGCCCTGGGAGGGGGCCCGGCTTTCTGCCCGGCTGGTCCTACCTGCTGAGCCCCCCTGACCGTGAGGCTGAACCCGGCAGGGTGGCATCTGGGGCACGGAGGGATTTGAGCATCAATCAAAGGCACGGAACTGGGCTCTGCCGGGTTCCAGCCCTAATTTCCGGCTCCACGGTGGAACTACTGCTCAAAAGCTGAGTTTCCCCATCGAGTGGTGCTTTCTAATGGGGATAAAAAAAAAAAGTCTTCAAAAACGCCAAATCCCCCCAGAGCAGGCTCTGGTGCCAGCGTGGCAGGAGGCTGCCCCGAGGCCAGGGGCCGTGGACACCCCATGTGTGGGTGCCCAGCCTGGGGGTGCCCCAGCTAGGAGCCGACCAGCCCCAGCCCTGGGCACAGAGCCCTGGGGAGAGGCTGGGAGAGCTGGTGAGGAGGACAGGCCGGGCTGTGGGTCCTGCAGCTCCCACTCAGGATGGGCAGAACCTTTTGCAGGCAGCAGAAGATCCCTGCTTGCCCTCAGAGACAGGTTTGGGGGGCCTCTTCCCCATGGCTACCAGTCCCTGTGTGGGGGCTGTGCCAGGACCCTGCTGAGGCAGTGACAGCGAGCTGGGGGACACTCCTCGGCCCTGGGGCACGCAGTCCCTCTGCTCCAATGGTGTTTAAGACACCAAAACCCATTTGTTTGGGAGCTTTTCCCTTCGGGGATGCCGAGACCATTCCCCAGCCCCTGGACAAGGACCATGATGGGGATCAAGGTCCCAGTGTCTCCCTGGTCTCTCCACCATCCTGGGTGAAGCAGGAGGACAGAAGGACCCCAGAGAACTCCCCAGCAGCACAACCCTCCCACAGGAGCCTCCTGGGGATCCGGGGCCTCCTCTCCTTCCCAGCCTGGAAAAGCTGCCGGACCGGCTGGGAGCCGGGGAGCACCATCCTCCTACACGGCCCAGCCACGCTGCAATTTCGGGAGCTGTTGAAATCAGTTAACTCCTGGGCAGCCAGGAAGAGCCCACAGCCCCAGGGATGGACAGACACCCCCAGTTACCCCGTCCTGGGCAGCAGCACTCTCAGCTCCAGCCCTGCTGCTCTCCAGTTTAACCAGTCAGGGTGTCCCCGGGTCGGGGCCAGCGCGAGCCCTCGGCTCGTTTTTCCCGTCGGCTGCCCCGGTTTGGGTAATTACAGGTCTGGGGCTGTTCCCAGGCTGGGAGTGCTTGGGGCCAGGAGGAGGCCAAGCTTTGGGGTCCCTCAGCGGGCTCCCCCAGGACCAGCCCTGACACCTCGGGGACCCCCAGGGAGCCTGGGGGGCCCGGGCAGCACCGGGGGATGTGGTGATGGGGCTGGGGAGGGACTGGAGGCTCACAGGGGTTCATCCCCTCTGCCGGGATCTGCTCCAGGTGTCCCAGCCAGGGTGAGCAGGTTCTGGTTTGTGCAGCCCGAGTTCCCACAGCAGAGCCCTGGCAAACCTCGTTACATCCCAGGCCAGCCCCTCGCTCCTGGGTACCCCACCATGCGCCGAGGGGGTCGCGTCCCTCTCGTGCCTCATTTCCCCCAAAGCCCAGGGGTTCCTGGCCCTCCACGGGCTGGGATTTGGGCTCAGGACTGGCGCGTCCCCCCTGTCCCCGCTGAACCGGGGCAGCACCTCCTGAGTCACGGCGCGTTTCCTGCGGCATCCCAGAGCTCCCATCAAAGGCCGGCTCCTGCCCGGCCCTGCTGAGCTCATAGCCCAGGGTGCCGTGACTGTATTTTATTGTAATTATTTTTCGTGTTGAAACGCGCTGGTGGGGGAAGCGGGGGGGGGGAGCTGCACCCTTGGCCTCCTGCCAGGGCCAGAAGTGCTGAGCTTTCACCTGTCCCAGCGTGTCGGGCCCTTGAGAGGGATGTCCCCACCCCACTGACACCCCAGGGCTGTCCCTGTGTCGCTGCCCATGCAGCTTTTGTGGATTTTCCTCCTCGGACGTAGAGGAGCCGTGGGGAAGGACCCGGGCACGCACGCAGGGGTGTCAGCGGCGGGTTTTGGGGAACCGTGGGTTTGTATCGAGGGGGTGGGGTGGGGGGGGTGTGCACCTTTGAGCGCCTCAAGGAGCAGCCAGCCCTGTGTGGGGCTGCCCAAACCCTCATCCCACGGATTCCCAGAGCCCTGAGCCCTCCTGCGGGGTCACCCCAAGGTGCTGCTGGGGGCACCGGGATGGGAGGGGAGGCGCCCGGAGCTGCCCGGACCTGTGCGCAGGGAGAGAAGAGGCAGACGAGAGCAGAGGTGCAGGAGAAGGTTTATTGGAGACTCACAGAGGCTTCGGCAACACGCGACCCCCTCCCGGATTGGGGGGGCTGCCCGGACCCCCCCTCACCCCGGCCCAGCCCCTCACCTCCTCCTGTCGCTGCTCCAGCCCTCCGGGACAGGGGGGGTTTGGAGCTGGCACAAACCAGACTGCACACCCCCCTCCACAAAAAAATGTTAAATAGTTGGGGTCTGGCAGCTCTCCGGGACGGGGGCAACCCCTCTCCCTCTTTTCCCTCTCCCCAGAGCAGGGGATGGGGGAGAGGGAGGGAGGAACCCTGCCCAAACCACCCCCACCGCTCCCGGTATCCAGGCTGGGGGAGAGCTGAGACTTCTCCCCCCAAAAACAAAAAAAAAAAAAAAAAACCAAAACAACCACCCCAAACACCCAAAAAAAAAAAAAAAAAAAAAAACAAAAGAAGGAAGAGATGCCGAAGGGTCTGGAGCGGGGGCAGTGGGGCCGGTCCCCGGCCCAGCAGGGGATGTTCAGTTCTTGGGCTCTTCGCCAGCCTCGCCGCCGTCTTCGCCGGCGCACTCAGCTGTCCATAGCGTGAGGTTGTCCCTGAGCAGCTGCATGATGAGGGTGCTGTCCTTGTAGGAGTCTTCGCTGAGCGTGTGCAGGTCGCCCATGGCCTCGTCGAAGGTGGTCTTGGCCAGGGAGATGGCCTGCTCGGGGGCGTTGGCGATCTCGTAGTGGAACACGGAGAAGTTGAGGGCCAGCCCCAGGCGGATGGGGTTCGTGGGCTGCATCTCCTTTTTGCTGATGTCCATGGCCTCTTGGTACGCCTCCTGGGCCTTCTCTATCGTCGACAGGCGGTCGTCCCCGCTGGCCACCTCGGCCAGGTATCGGAAGTAGTCGCCCTTCATCTTCAGGTAGAAGACCTTGCTCTCGGTGTCGCTGTCCTTCTTGATCAGATACTTGTCCAGCAAGCCCAGCACGTTGTTGCAGACGGCGTTCAGCTCCTGCTCCACCTTCTCCCGGTACTCGTTCACCACCTGCGCTTTGTCGTCGCCCTCCTCGGTTTTGTGCTCGATGCTGGAGATGACCCTCCAGGCCGAGCGCTGGCAGCCCACCACGTTCTTGTAGGCCACCGAGAGCAGGTTGCGCTCCTCGTTGGACAGCTCGTCCCCGTGCTCCACCACCGCCTTCATGAAGTCTGCCATGTCCTCGTAGCGCTCAGCCTGCTCGGCCAGCTTGGCCTTCTGCACTTGGTGGTTTCTTGCCATGGCCGGGACGCGGGCGCGGGGCGGACGCTTGGGCGAGCAGCGGGGCCGGGAGCCGTCGGAGCCTCTGCCGAGCGCTGCCGCCGGGATTCGCTTTTGGCTGGGCGTCGGAGCCTCGAGCGAGAGCAGGAGGAGCCAGCCAGGTCCAAGGAGTGTCCTCCTCCTCCTCCTCCTCTGCTTCCTCCCCGCCGAGCGCGGCCTTAAAAGGAAACTGGCGGTGAATCATCGCCCGCGGGCGGCGGGGCTGGGGAGGGGGCGAGGGGGGCGGCCAACGCCCTGCCCTCCCCGTGGGTGCGGCACCCCTGGGTGCCCCGAGGCTCTCCCCAGAGCCGACGCCCACCCCGGCACCCAGGAAACGCCCATCCCGCCGCTGAGAGGGCTCGGAAGGGCGACGGGCGCTGCGCTGTCCTTTGGGGGGGGACGGGGACACGCGGCAGCGCTCGACTCTTCCCCCCCACCCCGGAGAAATGGGCCACGGGGTGTGGCCGCTCGTAAAAGTGGGTTCCTCCCCCCCCCCCGAAAAAGCCATATCGCTGTCGTTTTTAATATGGTGATTAACTCGGCTGTAATTGCGAGGGCTTGACGGGCAGGTATTTATTCCCACAGGTGGGGAAACCGAGGCAGAGGCTCCGCACCTCTCCCAGGCGCCGCGGGAGGGACCGTCCCAAAAAGCGGGGCGCAGTCAGCCCTCGCCTTTGAGCCGCCGCCGGCCGGGACCGCTCGGACCCCCCAAAAACCCCGAGATGGGAGGAGCGAGGGGAGACCCCATCCTCACCCCCGCCGTGCCGGCGCTGCCTTTTCCCCGTCCCAGCTGTGAACGAGTTTTTAGCCTTCGCTTTTCGTACGTCGGAGGGGTTGTTCCGGGCTGGCCGTGGGCCGCGGTGGCAGCGCAGTGCCCCGATAGGGATCTGAGCTGCGCCTTGCGCTGAGTTTCACTCCGAGCCTGTTGCCACACGCCGGGCGCTGGCGCAGCCCCGGCCCCGCTCCCGGCCTTATCTCCGTGCGGGAGCGTGCGGGAAGGGCAGGGTGGGGCTGGCGGCTCCGGGCCAAGGCCAAAAGGGGCGTTGTGATTCTTTCCATGAGCCGGAGTCGCTGCTTTGTTCCTCTGTTCCTCGCTGCCAACACCCGGCCCGGATCCCCCCGCGCCTCCAGCAGCTCCCGCATCCTCTCCCCCGGCGGAGCCTGCTGGGATGGAGGGCGCAGGAAAGACGCGAGGATGGTTTTTTTTCCCGATCGCTTCAAGCCCAGGAAAACACCCCCAGCTTTCACATCACCCCCTCCGCACCCTGGGAAGGGATTCAAGGCTGTCCGGCCCTTCCCTGCCGCACACTGGGGTTTGGGGTACCCGAGGTGCCACCGAGGAGCTCCCGAAGCAGCAGCCTCAGGGTGTCCACCCCCCCCGAGCCCCTCCATGCCCCCCCGAGTGCCGAGTGCAGCAGTGGGAGCTCCTTGCCCGGCTGAGCTGATCCCGTGGGAGCAGGTTCCGCCCCACCGAGTCGGGAAAAGGCGATTCCCAAAGGAACAGCCGAGCCGGAGAGCACAGCCTTTCCTTCCCCCTCTGCCCCGCACACAAGCAGACCACAGAGACCCTCCAAAAACTTCCACGGGGAACAAACCCCGCCTCCCACAGCGGGATTGGGGCCAAAGGGTCACCCCGATGTGCCCAGCCTGCCAAAATCCACCTCCTTCCCTTGGGAAAGCACAGGCGGGAGTCCCTGGGTGGGTAAATCCTTCAGGCTGCAAAACCATCGTTTGTGTTTGGGGTCTGCAGTGCCCGGGCCGGGTGCAGGACTCGCAGCCTGGCCAGGATGATCCCCCTTCCCCCGCAGGACACGTGTGGGGCGGGGATGGCTCAGCGTCTGCGGCAGCCCCTGCCAAAGGGGCTGAGCTGCTGCCCGGTTCGGGCTGCGAGGAGGCCGCAGGGATATTCTGCTCCTGGTTCCGTGGAAAAGCAGCGGTGGGTGAGGGGCAGAGCCCCAGATCCCAGCGAGGGCTCTGGGGGAGCTCGGCTGCGCCACCGCCCCACAGAGCACCCGTGGGTGCCCCGAATGCCGAAGGGCAGCACCAGAAGGTGCATCCCGACCCATTCTGTGGTTCTGTGACCCGCCCGGGGAGAGGGGCACCCAGGTAACCCCGGCCCTGGACGCTGCCAGGCCGGTGCACGTCTGCAGCCCCGTGGGCCGGGCGCTGGCAGGAGGCAGAGGATGCTCGTGGCTGTTCCCAGCGGCGCTGGAGGATGCTCGGAGCCCGTCTAGCCACCCTGCCCAGCCCTGCTGCACCCCCTGGCTGTGGGGACGCTGCCAGCTCCCAAAACATCAGCGGACAACGCATTTTTCCGAGGGGTGCTCACAGCGCCCCGGGTCCTGCGGGCGCTGCCCATCGCTCCTTCCCAGCCCGGCTTGGCCCTTCCCCCTGCACAGGAGGGTGCAGAGCCGCGGCTGGCTGAGACCGGCCCCGGACCGTGCCACAGCTCGGGGAGCTCCCGGCTCCCATCCCCGCGGCCGATGGCAAAGCGGTGCCAGCCCTCGGTGGCTTCCCCTGGCTCCCTGCTCGGACCTGCCCAGGCAGGAACCCTTCCCCTCCACCAGCGGAGCAGAGGCAGACGCCGGAGTACAGGAAATAGGAGAAACTTTCATTTCGTTACAAAAGTAAAAGGCATAAACAAGACGGTGAATCCTACAGGGCTGGGGCAGGCCTGGCTGCTGCGCACAGCTCCCAGCCCAGGGGAGGCTGCTCAAGGTGCTGCAGGGCTGGAACCCCTTCCCCTAAAACCAGAACCGTGCTGGGATGAGGCTGGCAGGGGGGAGCTGGCCCGGGGGGCTGCAGGGATGAACTGACAGGGTCCGAATTCCCATCGGGAAAAGTCCTCTGGCGCACGGACACGGCTTGGAGGGGCTGGGGGGGGGCTCGGTGCCCCTGGCTTGGCTGTAAATGCTCTGGCGTGATCCTGCTCCTTCCAAAACCCCGTTGGGACGCCAGCCACGACATCCCAGCATCTACGGCGGGGAGACACGGTCACTGAGCGTCCGGCTGGTGCCACGGGGAGCCACCGGCGGCGGGAGAGCAGGACCCGCGGTTATTGCAGTTGTAACTCCTTCCTGGCGGGGCTGTATGGCTTTGAGCTCCGAGCCCGGCTCCCGGGGCTGGAGAAGCTCCCCGGGGCAGGGAGGGAGGGAGGGAGGCGCAGCCCCGGCCGGAGGAGGCACTCGAGGTGGTCATGGCTGTGGGCTCGGCTCCCGTGGGATGCGCCACGAGAGGCACAGGGCGCTGCTGGGGCTCGTGGCGCTGGATCCGCCCGGAGCGAGGAAGAGGAGAGGGGAGGAAGAGAAAGAGAGCGTTAGTGCCAGAAATGGAGGAGTCGGGGAGCAGCGGGAGCAGGGCGGAGCACCCAGGCTCGCTGGCAGAGCGGGACCAGGCTGGGGCCGAGGGAGGGAGGAAGGGGCAGAGGGGCAGCTCACGGGTCATCCCAAAGGAACTTACCCTGGTCATAGGAGGAAGAACCGGGTGTTGCAGAGAGGAAAACGGGCAGAGGGGCCAGAGGGATCACCTAAGCCACAGAACGGGTCAGGGATGGGGGTACAGACCTGCCCCAGGGGGCACAGCTCCCTCCAAACACTGAACCTCTCCTTGGCTGGGGTTTCCTCACACAACCACTGCAGCTGTGCTCCAGCCAGCCCCAGGCTGCAGGATCCTCTGCCATCGCTGGCCACACGTGTCCCCCAGTGTCCCCCAGTGTCCCCCAGTGTCCCCCATGCAGCCCGCGTGGCTCCAGCCCATGTCGAGCCCCAGCACAAAGCCTGGGGACACCAAACCCCTCCTCTTCTGGCAAAGCCTCCAGGTGACCCCTCACCCCCACAGCCCCCGTGCCAGTGGGATTCTGGTGGGATTCTGGTGGGATGGATGGGGCACGTGGATGTCAACACAGCCGGAGGGTGATGGGCCCCGAGGCCAGAGCTGTCATGCAGTGGAGACGAGATGGGTGGCTCCAGTGGGTGAGAGGGAGAAGGAAGCACTTTCTTACCAGCCAACCCTCAGAAATCAGGGCAAACGTCCGAGGAGGGGCAAATCCCATCAGGCTGTGCAGGAAATGGCAAAGTCCTGGCAGGCATCCTCCTGGGGGAGACACCAGAGGTTATGCACCTCACACCTGCCACGGGGCCAGGGGGGCTGGCACAGACGGGGAGCACGGATCCCAGTGGGGAGAGGACACTGAGGTGACAACAGTGGGGAAAGGATGAGCCCCTGTCCAGCCTGGAAATGTGGGACAGCAAATTCCCTTCACTCCAGCAAGTCACAGCAGCGTCAGCTGCCGCTCATCCCTCACAGCAGGAGTTTCCAGGAGAGGCCTGAGCCTAAGAGTCCAACTGGCACCTGAGAGATGCCAAACACTGGGACACACCTGCCCTCTTCTGTCTTCGAGGAGGAAAATAATCATCCAAGCAGTTAACTCTTTAAAAATAGAACTTTATTGAGTAACAAAGGAAAACTGGTTTAAATAAAAATAGAAGGAGTCTGGCCCCTGGTAACCCCCCCTCCTCACTGCTCCTCTGCCATCCTCCTGGCACAGGCACTTGCAGAGTACAAAGCACGATGCTGGTGAACTCAGTGGGGCTGGGCCGCCCCCAAAAATGTGCTGCCCCTGCTGGAGGTTGAAACTGGTCTGTCTGATGCAAGGAAACCTGACAGGCAGCTCGGCCCCTGGCGCCAACGTGCCTGCGCTCCCTGCGCGGGACACAAAACGTTCCACGTAGAAAAAAGTCCTACAAATTGTGCAAAAATACCCAGCAGCTTTTAATAACACGATTCAAGTATTGCTACAAGGTTTGTGACTCTCCCTCCAGCCCAGGGACGCGGAGCTGGCACCCTGGGTGCAGAGTGGTGCTCGTGGATGAGCAGCTCCCAGGGCACTGGGGACAGCCCTGGGGACACTCTGCTGTTCAGCAGCCCAAACCAAGAGCACACCATGAGCTTATCAGAGACCAGCACCCCCTCGCTGCTTCCTCTGGGAAACTCCACCTGGGAAGGCTGTGACCCTCAGGATTCACACACTTTTCTGTTGCCTTTTGGTGTCTCACAGACAGGACACAATCCTGGGAAAGCTCCAGTTCCCAAACCTGACCCCTGCAGCCTTGTGACCTGCATCTCCTGAGAGTCACAGAGCACGGAGTGTTTCTTCTTCCCCAACACAGGAGGGTCCCCTGACTCATGTCTTTGCTGCAAAATGTGTCTGACCAACTGGCAGGGCCAAAGCCAGAAAACAGGATCAGCAGGGATCACCCAGGACATCCTCACTTGCCTCCAGGTCTGCTGGGAGCCGGAGTCCTCCCAGCTGAACCGCCCAACTCAGCAGGGCACAGCAGCTTCTGGAAAGGGGAAGCTGCTCCAGCCTGAGAGACAGAACAGCCCTTGCACGTGGGCCAGGGGAGCAGGGTGTGTTCCTGGAGGTGACAGGGACACCAGGGAGACAACACCTCCACAGCCCAGCCCCGAGCGGGGATCATTTTTCAGTGCCCACCTCATTCCCAGCGGGAATCACAGCAATGCCCTGGAGCTCAGGGCTCTGGGGACCCCCTGCTTCCAGCACGAGTCCAAGGCTCCCACAAGCTGTCGGGCTCTGTCAGGCAAAACCCCTGACAGGCCACATCACAGTGAAACAAATACACAAAAAGTAATAAATAAATGTAAAAAAAGAAGGCAACGCACGGCTCGAGTCTTTGGCAGCTCTGGGCGCCAGGGCTGCCCCCCCTGAGGCGGGGGATGACACAGGGGAAGGTACTGGCTGGAGCAAGGTGCAGGCACAGCAGGCACTGGGAACATCACAGCACTGCTAGGGAATGCCTCCTACCATGCTGGTGTCAGTTTTGGCTCCAAAGGAAGGGATTTCACTCTTGGGACTGGACGGGGTCCCGGTATCTGGCTGGATAAATCCTCTTCTGTCTATCAGACTGGAAGACAGGAAGGGAAGAGTTCAGGGAATGAAGACGGAAGCTGGGAGCTCACAGGCCACAAAGAAGGCTCCTCTCCCAGGAGCTGCTGAGCACAGCACAGGCACACAGGGCTCCTGCCCAGCACATGAGGCACAGACCCATCCTACGAGCCACAGGCCTCATCCCACGAGCCACAGACCCATCCCATGAGCCACAGATCCCTCCCATGAGCCACAGGCCTCATCCCACGGGCCACAGGCCTCATCCCATGAGCCACAGATCCCTCCCACAAGCCACAGGCCTCGTCCCACGGGCCATAGGCCTCGTCCTATGAGCCACAGGCCCCATCCCATGAGCCACAGACCCCATCCCATGAGCCACAGATACCTTCTCATGAGCCACAGGGAGCACAAACCCAAAGGGGAACTGGCCAAAGGGCTTCACAACATGAAACCAATGTGAAAGAGGATCAAACTGGAGTAAAACGCTGTTCTCCTCCCCACAGCCTCCCAGCCCAGCTCCCTGAATGCTCAGATTGACCAGCTCTGAATGGCAGCGCTACATTTTGGCACCTCTGAACCCACAGAAAAGCCTGGAGACACTTGAGAGAGCAGGGCCTGATACAAAATATAACCCACACTTCACTCTGCTGCTGTTACACTGAGTCAGCTTCACAACTCCAGACGGGATCCTCCAGGGGTCCCACAAGCCCTGGGCAGGCTGGGAGCTCCAGGCAGGTCCTCAGCTCGTGAGGAGCAGAGCAGGGCCTGGCTCTGGCTCTACCCAACTGCACCATCTTGTGACGAAGCTGCAGCTCAGGGACACCCACAGCCAGGGAGGAGCCTTTGCTGGGGGATATTGAGCACTCCTGGTGATCTCAGGGTTGCTCAGATCACCTCATTCCAACCCCTGCCATGGGGACAAGTGCCTGGATTGACCATCTGCTGCCAAGCCCTTTGGTGCCGTTCTTCCCCTCATCCAACTGCAGGATTTGCCTTACTTCAAGTTCCAAGAAACAACTACAACTGACCCAAATTCATCCAGCTCCAACACAGCTCATGTCCCGCTCATCCATCTCCAGCCTTTCTCTGCAGAGTGGGAAGCTCTCCAACTCCCCAGCAGAGCAGCTGTGTTTGTGCTGACATGGACCATGACAGGTCTGTCCTTCCCACGGCTCCTCTCCCACAGCAGGATGCAATTCCCAGTGCCTGGGGGTCACAGGCTCTTACCTGGGATGGAATGGCCCACACAGCACTGCACAGCAGTTTGTGAGGATGCTTTTATGGCTGTAGGGATTGGCAAACTCCGAGCCCCTCTTGTTTGACCAGGACCCTTTGATCTGAAAGGGACGGACAGAGATTGGGAGGGGAAGGATGTGAGAGCAGGCAGTGGCACGATAATGGACCCTTGCAGGGGGGGAAGGTTTGTCCTAGAGCAGAGGGAGGACATCTGCAGGCACAAGCAGCCACGAGCTGCCTCTGCCGAGGTTCAGCCCTGCAGCTGCAGAGCTCCTGAGCTGTGTCCTCCCTGTGCTGTGCAGCAATGTCACTGCTGCCACCACTGCCACACCAACCCCGTCCTCCTCCTCCCCTCGTGGTCTCCAGGGCTCCAGCCCATCAGAGCAGGGCTCCAGCCCACCAGAGCAGGGCTCCAGCCCACCACAGCAGGGCTCCAGCCCATCAGAGCAAGGATCCAGCCCATCAGAGCAGGGCTCCATCCCACCAGAGCAAGGCTCCAGCCCACCAGAGCAGGGCTCCAGCCCACCAGAGCAAGGATTCAGCCCACCAGAGCAGGGCTCCAGCCCACCAGAGCAAGGATCCAGCCCACCAGAGCAGGGCTCCAGCCCACCAGAGCAAGGATCCAGCCCACCAGAGCAAGGATCCATCCCACCACAGCAGGGATCCAGCCCATCAGAGCAAGGATCCAGCCCATCAGAGCAGGGCTCCAGCCCACCACAGCAGGGCTCCAGCCCATCAGAGCAAGGATCCAGCCCACCAGAGCAGGGCTCCAGCCCATGGTCCCTCAGGCTGAACAAACAGTGAGGGGATTCCCAGCCCAGAGGCTGCTCTGTCCCCACCCCAGCAGCTGCCCCGGGGGTGGCACAGGGGGTGGGCAGCTGCCACATCTGCCTCAGGCTGCACTGAACCATCACCAGCACATTCACCAGCACATTTCCTCCTCCTGTTTTACTTCCTCTCCCCAGCTGCAGCAGAAGGCTGGAGCCACAGGCCACTGGTGCTCCCAGTGCTGGGGTACGAACTGTGAGCTTCGCTCACACAGCCCTGAGCAGTTCTGCCACACCTCTGAATGTAAGGTGGAGAAGAAAGGGGAAAAAGCAAAACCAAAAGGGTGCAAACACGCCTCCTGCAGTGCTGGAAGCTCCCAGCAAGGATTACAGGTACTTCTGGCCAGAAGGGTGAATTTTGATTCTGAGGATCAGACAGATCCTGCTTTTCCATACAATCTGCCCCACTCAGGGCACTCATTTGGTCCTTGGAGTCTGTGCACAGACCAGATTTGAAGGTGGATCTCATCAGATGTCTGTACATCGTTCACTAATTAGAGATGAGGAACTGCCAGACACAAAGGGACCAGCCCAGGGTCTCAGAGGAAACCCGTGGTTACACGGGATGCTGAATTCAGATCACCAAGCTCACACCCAAATACTCCTCTGGGCCAACCTTCCTTTTTTAATCTCACAACTCCTAATTTTAAGCAAGGCCACAAACAGGCTGGAAAAAACACACACGTGATGGTTCTAATTCAGCCATGTGAAAGTACAGCCGTGGGCACAGGCTGCCTGCTCTGCACTGGGTTATCACAGGCAGCGAAACACTGCACTGAGGCAGCCAAGAATTCCCTGAAAACCTGCTCAGGATGGGTCACGGGCAGCCTGGCAGCAGGACAAGCATCCAGGTACTTACATCTTCGTTCGTCGTCAGGTTGGAGGCGACTAAATAAGTATGAAAACCTGAGAGGCCCAAAATAGACCAGACTGAGAAAAAACAAATCACCAGCTCCAGCACAGTGAAACAAAAAGTCAAGGAAGTCTCAAGGAACAAAATCATCCCGCAGGGAGAGGCAGAGGACTGTTTGGGGAGGTTTGGGCAAGCTTCCCATTCCCCGAGCCGGTTTGCAGGGATCCAGCATGGCACAGCCTGCTCCAGCTCTTCCCTTCCCACCCCAGCTTGCAAACTGGGAAACAACTTTGTCACCCACCCTTAGTCCCAGGTAGCCAGGGGACTAAATTAATTTGGGGAAAGGACACCGGGGGTGACCTGCAAAGAGCTCCTGGCCGCTCTCTGTTAGTGAGTAGGGGCGCTGGGCACGCCGAGCAGCTGCTACCAGCAGAAGGATATCTCGCAGGGGTCGTCTTCAGAGTGGCCAGGAAGCCATCCCTCTGAGAGCCTGCAAAGCAAAACAGAACAAGGACTGGCATCCCAGCAGGCAGCCCTGCCCCTCCAGCCAGCCCTCCACCCCCGTGGGCCGAATGGATCTGCCTGAGGAACATCCACAGAAACGTCAGCGCACGGACACAGCTCCAGGAGGTTTGGGGCTGAGGGAAAGTCACCCTCCCTGCCAGGGGAAGGGTGGATGCACCACCAGCTCAGCTGGATTTGTGGAAGCAAATCCCAGCTCCCACAGCCCCAGTGCAGCGAGGATCCGTGGCTGCCTCGTACCTGGGACCCCTGAATCCCTCACCAGCGTAACCCATCCAGACCCTTCCCATCTGTGTCCCACCGGAGCAGGGACCCCGAGCTGTGCTGGCAGCGCTGGGCCCCTCCAGGCCGGCACTTACGCAGGGTGAGGTGGGTGACGACGCAGGCGAAGATGAAGGCGGTGAGGAAGGACAGGGACAGGATGAAGGCGTAGAAGTAGCGGTAGTTGCGCTTGCCCACACAGTTGCCCACCCAGGGGCAGTGGTGATCGAATCTCTCTGGAATAAAGGCTCGTGGTGAGGAGGGCTCCCACCACCTCACGCCCAGCACGGAGCAGACTCTGCTCAGCCCCCCACAACGAGGAGCTACAAACAGATCCTCCCCCTGCACCCCGAGGGCAGAACCTCTCTGCAGCAGTGCAGAGGCACAACGTTTCCATGGTGTCTGTACCAGCCTGGGGACAGCCAGGCCACACACAGTCAGGAGCCTGCAGCAAAGCTTGTGTTTGTGCAGGCCTGCATTGCATTTTACAGAACCCTCCTCCCAAAGCCAGGGAAAACAGAGCCATGGAGTCTTGGATGTGCTGCCCCTCTCCCTGAGCCACTGCACTATGCTGCTTTCAATTTAAATGCAAAGGAGACAGACCATGCAGTATCTTGTTTTATAATCCTTCAGGAGAAGCAAAAAGCAATCTGTCCTGTCACAGGATCAGTGACAGGACCAGAGGGAACGGCTGGAGCTGGGCCAGGGCAGGCTCAGGCTGCAGAGCAGGGAAAGGTTCTTCCCCCAGAGGGTGCTGGCACTGCCCAGGCTCTCCAGGGAATGGGCACGGCCCCGAGGCTGCCAGAGCTCCAGGAGCCTTGGGACAGCGCTCCAGGGATGCACAGGGGGGATTGCTGGGGTCTGGGCAGGGACAGGAGCTGGATCAAGGATCCCTGTGGGTCCCTCCCAGCTCAGGATCCCGTGTCCTTGCCCCGCTCACCCACGCAGTTGTCGCAGACGCTGCAGTGCGAGGTGCGCGGCGGCCGGAACATCTTGCAGGTGTAGCAGTACTTGAGCTTCACCACGTACTTGTTGATCACCACCTCCATGGTGCGGGCCGGGGGACGGTACGTGGAGCTGCCCATGCTGTCTGCAGGGACAAGGAGGGACACTCACACCCCAGTGCCACCCCTGTGCCACCCCCAGATGACAGCAGGGGTTGGCACACGCTCTCCTGGCTTCCACAGAACACAAGACAGGATTTGTTGCAGGGTGGGCAGCCAAGAGCTCCAGTCAGCTCCAGCATTATTTATTGCCTGTCTCTGTGCAGTGGCAATGCTGCTGGGACGCCGGGAGGAAGCAGTAACTGCCCAGTGCTGTGGGAACGTCAAGTGATCTACAAATAGTGAGTGTAAACCAGGAACACCAGCTCATCTCTGCGTGTCCCCAGAGGGTCACGACAGGCAGCCTGGCTGTGAAGGCACAGGTGGCTCTGCCACAGGAGCAGGAGCATCCCTGCCACTGCCAGCACACAGCCTGTCACCCACAGCTGCAGCATCCCCAGCCTGAGGGGACTCGCCTCCATCACGGTGAGAAAGGACAGCAGCAGGCAGCAGATACCCTGGAATCTGACATGTTTGTGCTCATAGCACAAGAGGATTCCTCCTCCTCCAGGTTTAAATTGAGGGGTTTTAGGGGCAAGTTACATCTCTGTGTGCTGGCACTCCATTATTCCTTGGGGGCTGGAGACTGTTCCTGTACACAGCAATAGCTGGAAACCCCCAGTATCGTGTTTGCAGTTTTGGGGGTTATTCCTTTTAGTCAATCCCAAAAAAGCACCTTTCCAACTGTGAGGAATTCTTTGAAAATAGTGATGCAACAGCGAGCACGTTAAGAGGATAATAAGTGGATTATATTAGCAGTAACAGCTGGCACATCAGGCAGCATCTGCAGCCAGATTACTGCTTTAGGCCCTTATAAATAGAAACATGGATCACCACTCTGGGGATATTTAAAAAGCATTTCTAAAGTCAGATGTAGAATTACTGCCTTGCGTCTCTCTTCAGTGGGACACGTTCAAGCTGTCTCACATCAGCTTTGCTAAAGCATTTGTTCCAGCCTGTCACATCAACAAGGTCCACAGCTCCTGGATGCAAACACCTCCTTGGCTGTCCCCAAACCAGCGTGACAGAGCAGTTTTTAGAAGAGGACAAACATTAGTCTACTCTAAAGAACACCTTGCAGCACAGCAGGCTCAATGGCAAATCACAGTATCTAAAAGCATTAATTATCCTTCAACTCTGCTGCCTGGGAGGGCGCTGGGACTGAGCAGGAACAAAAAGCACCTGAGCTCCTCTGCAGATCCTCTCTGAGGCACTGCCTGCTGTGCCAGAGGAGCTTGTTGCACCTCTCATCACAACTGGTAAACACTGTCAAGCCTCACAATCTGATATTCTGGATTTTTCTCCCCTCTGGACAAACCTTACGGAGCCAAGGCCCAAAAATGGAGCCTCAGTGAGCCCGAAAAGTGCCCAGACACACACAGAGCCATGCACAGAGCCAAACACAGGAGAGGGATCAGAGCTCTCACCAATTCGCTTCTCCAGGTCTGCAGCCTCACTGGGGGTGGCTCTGGGCAGGATTCCTGGGTCTCTGAAGCTGGTCTGGAGCAGGCAGCTGATGACAAAGAAGAAGAGGACGGCAGCGATGATGGGGATGGCCAGGGTGAGGTGACTGGCAAGGAAGGGGCAGCTGTTGAAAGATAAATAAAATGGAATTGTTATCAATCATTGCACAGACCCGCTGTCAGCTGGGACATCACACCACCAGCTACCACGGGGTAGTGGGCTCAGCAGCAGACCTGGGGCTGTTTATCCAGCCATGGGGACTGGTGTGATCACATCCCAGGGCAGCTCAGTTACCCGCAGGTGGCAGCTGAGGACAGCAGAGGACACGGCACTGCACACACAGAGCCACTGTCCTCTCCTGCAAAGGACTGATCAGCACTCAGAGCCAGCACAGGAGGGGCTGCCCCAGTCCTGATGGCTGCAGGCAGCGCTCAGGCTCTGCAGCACTCTGAGAGGATTAAGCAACTTTTGTTTCACCTCCCCAGCTCAGCTGTCCAGAACAAAGCACCCACCAAGCAACAAAACCCCTTCAGTCCAAGCCTGAGCCCCTCAGTCATTGACAGAAAGGTCTGTGAAAGGAGAGACGTGAGCTTGTTGTCAGCCCTTTCCTGGGAGAACCTCCAGAGCCCACTCTGCCCCCCTAGAGAACAAGAAATCATAGAAATCACAGAATCCCCAAATGGTTTGGACCTTAAAGATCATCTCATTCCACCCTGCCATGGGCAGGGGCACCTTCCACTGTCCCAGAGTGCTCCAAGCTCCATCCAGCCTGGCCCTGGACGCTGCTCTGGGCACCCTGTGCCAGGTTTTCCTATAGAAACCATCAAGTGCAGACACAGGCAAGATGTATTTGCTGTACACCCAGCAAACCGGAGCCTGTGCAACAGAGACATCCTGCTAAAATAACAACTCGGAGAGCCCCAGGGCATCTTCAAGCACGAGAGTGTGACTCGGCAAGAAGGGAGGCAGAGCAGATGTCCTGTGTCCTCTGCCTGGCCACACAAAGCCGTTACTGTGCTGAGCTGCCCGTCAGCCCCAGACCCGGCAGACAGAGCTGTCAGGGCACGGATGATGCCGAGAAAGGCGTTTTTCCATCGGGATGCTGTGCCTCCTTCCCGCAGCTGCCTGTCCCTTTCAGCTCATCTGACTTCTCAGAACCTCTAATCCGATCAAGTACTTTCATCTCCCCACCAGCAGGCTCGGGCAGCTTTTCTGAGACTTGCAGGGATAACGCCGTGATCCAAAGGCAGGCGTTAGCTCCCCACTCCAGGGAAAAGCGGCTCCCATCCCTCCCGGGACAGAAACGGAGGCAGGACATCAGAATCCCTCAAGGTGTCAGGAACCCACGCTGTCCTTCCCCAGCTCCCCAGGACACAACGGGATGCTCCTCTCTCTCCCCTCCCTCGGGCTGCAGGAGCAGGAAGCTTCTCTGGACCAGCTTTCCAAAGGAAAGGGGACTGGGGAGATGCAGCTCCCTCTCCCCCAGACTCTGCTGCACAGGGGGGGGTCGAGTCAGTGCACACCCTCGAGGTGGGACCCCGAAGGGTTTCACCATTAGGAGAAACACTGTTCCAGATGCCAGTGGTGGACAAAGCCCACGAGCCTTGGGGGCTTCCTGGGTGCAATTCTGGGCCAATTCTCTTCTTGGGTGCAGAAGGGGAGACTTGGGGGTTGTATTGAGAGGCCAGGAGGGCATCCTAGGGGGATGTTAAACCCCTTCCTGCGGCCAGACCGAGCAAACAAGGTGCGGAACACCCCCTGCCCCCCATAAACACACCCAGGGACAGGAGATGGGGCAGTGACTGCCTGCAAAGGGGGTCTGAGGGCTGTACCGTGGGAAAGGGCTTGGGGGGCAGCGGGGAGAAGGGACAGCGGGGGGAAGGTGACCCCCAGCCCGCCTCCCTCCCAGCACGGCATGGGATCACAGCTAAGCCCGGCTCCCCCAAAGGCAGGCCTTAAGGAGGGGGACAAGCGCCGCTCGCAGCCCCAGCGGGGAGGCCCCGAGGCACAGAGCCCGCAAGGGCCCCGAGCCCGCCGGCCCCAGACTCACTCGAAGGCGAAGAAGAGGCCGCTGGTGGCCAGGATGAGGCCGAGCGTGAGGGCGAAGACGCCGCTGTGCCGCGCCAGCATGAGGCGGCCGCCGCAGTAGAAGCGGTTGCGGCCCGGGAACACCTCCCATTTCCTGAGGGGCCGCCGCGCCGCTCCGGCCCGCGGGGGAACGGCGCCCGCCGGCAGCGGAGACCCGGCCGGGCCCGGGCCTGGCGTCGCCGCCGCCCCGGGCGGGATCTGCCGGTACTCGCAGTCCTTCATGGCCCCGCCGCGGCGCCCGGAGCCCCGGCCCGGCCCCGATCCCCGGCCCGGCCCGGCCCGCCAGTCCCGCCCCGGCCCCAATCCCGGTCCCGCCCCGGTCCCGGCCCCGTTCCCGGTCCCGCCCCCGCCCCCGCCCCGTTCCCGGTCCCGCCCCGATCCCGGCCCCGCCGCACAGCGCCCCCTGGCGGCCCCGCCGCCGCACCGGGAGCGGAGCGGGCTCATCCCGATCCCGGAACCCGTAACTCCGACCTCAGCCCCGATCCCAGCCCCAGCCCTGATCCCGGCCCGGCAGAGCGGGCTGAGCCGCCTCTCCGGTAACCTTCACGTTTATTGGGGTCGTGCCCACACAGGGCCCGCCGCGCCCCCTGCCCGGCCTGGCTCGGGGCCCCATGGAAAAGGAACCAGAAGAATCGGAACAGCTCAGGGCAGCTGGACCCTCCCTGCCCTCCTGCTGTGCCCACAAAACATCCCAGGGAATCCCCAAATCCATCACAGGATCCTGCCACCAATCAGCGCCGTAATCTCCCCCAGGAGATGCAGGAACCGAGGTGCATTCCCCATCCCAGGCAGCTGATGGGAATTTTGGCTGTCAGCAATGCCAGCTGAGCGGGGCAGGATGTTGCAGCATCACACCACAGAGAACATCCTGTCTGGGACATGGTAACGGAGGAGTAACACCTTTGTAACTGCAACAACAGCGCCATCGCAGCCACCTCAGGCTTTTGGAGCAGGCGAGTTTCTGTTCTGAGCAGAGCTCCTGTCCCACTGCTGGTCCGTGCCAGCACAGCCCGCTACGTCCATGGCAGGAAATTGCAGTGCAGGATCAGCCCCAGCAGCCAGTAGCCCAGGAAGAAGCCCAGGATGCTCTTGCTGAGGGGTGTCAACAATCGCCAGTTCAGCAGCAGCCTCACAATGGGGTTGTCCGAGGTGCCTTTCCCACAGGAACTGGGAGATTTACCCAGAAGAGGCTTCCCAGAGGTTGGAGTATCAGCCCCTGTGCTCTGGAGTAAAGGTTCGTGTTCCAGAAGCAGGTGAGCTGGGAACCAGTACAGGATGGGAGAGGAGCAGCCAAGGAACCGGGTCAGCACCTGGAGAAAACCGGCAGAGGAGAAATCAGCCAGGCTGCTGTCACTGTCCCTGCCCCGGCCCCACAAGGAATCCCGCCACGTCCTACCTGCACGTGCATGCAGAAGAACCCGAACACCAGCAGGGCTGTGGCGTGGACCACGTAGACGAAGGCAGCAGGGCCACAAAATCCATCTCTTGCCTTTCCCCTCTCTTCACTCTTACTCCTCTCTAGACCAAGAGTCAGGCAGTGCCGGGGGTTTGTGCTGACGTAGGTCCAGGCAGCCCACGAGCCCAGAAGGGTGACAGGCAGAGCAAGCAAGAAATTTGGGATCTGTCTGAGCTCAAAGTACCTTAGAAAGCCCACGTTCCAGTAAGTGTCTTGGATATAGGAATAGACCACAGGGAAGCGCTGGGAGCACCAAGGGGGTTTATCCCCACCCACGCCTGCCACACGATAGCCCTTGTCCCGTGCCAGCCGCAGCAGCGGCTCGGGAATGGCCTGACCCAGGCCCGCGCCAGGGCCGCAGAACCTCACGTAGGCATAGTACTGGAACAAAGCAAAAGGCAGAAAAATCCCGGCACACATCAGGGCCGCTGAAGACGCCAGGCTAAGGACCTGCTTCCACAGCAAGGGGAGCTTCCTTCGGGACGCTGGTCCCACCTGCAGCCGGAGGGCAAAGCTCTTGCCGCGGGAGTAGAGGAAGAAGCCGGCGTTAACCATCCCGTTGGCGCGGGCCCCCGAAGCCAGGGAGAAGAGCAGCCCGCTGAGCCATCCCTGCCCCTGCTCCAGCCGCCACATGGCGCTGAAGGCCAGGAAGGCAAAGGCGCTCTCCGAGTAGGCAGCTGCCATGAACACGCCGGCGGGGCTGACGGAGAAGAGCAGCGCGGCCAGGAAAGCCTGGCGAGGGCGGCGCAGCACGGCCCGGCCCAGCCCGAGCAGCGCGGCCGCCGCCAGCGCCGACAGCAGCGCGTTGAGCAGCGCGGCCGAGAGCAGCAGGCGGCTGCGGGGCTGCAGCTCCGCCGGCCAGGGCAGCAGCGCGGCCAGAGCCCGCAGGCTCAGCGGGAAGAGCGGCAGGAAGGCGCAGTTGTGCTCCAGCAGGTAGCCGCGCTCGGCGATGAAGAGGAAATGCTCGGCGTCCCAGCGGCCCAGCCCGCCCAGCAGCCGCTCCAGCAGCGCGTCCCAGCCGCCCGCGGGGTCCGGCCGCGGAGGAGAGAAGGCGTCGGCGGCGTGGTCCGGGATCAGCAGGTTAAACGCGGCCTGCAAAACAACACAGCGCTGGGGATGCGCCGGTGGCTGAGAGCAGCCGGCAGGAGAGCTCCTGGGGGACAAACACGGGGTGAGGGTGGCACCGAGGTCAGAGCCCCTCGGGGCCGGGTGTAGAGATGCCCACGAGATTGTGAAAAGGTGCAAACGCAACGTTTTTGGGGGGATTTACATCTGAACAGAATAACGCTCTGGGACAGATCCAGCATGAATCCCTGCAGAACTGGCCGGGGAAAGCTGCTCACAGCTATGACTGGGCTCTGTGCTGGGCTGTCACAACCAAGCTCTCCATGCTCAGAGCAGGATGTCTCTGGAAATAAGACTTGGGAAGAACGATTATTGTTCCTTTTCTTTGAGATAAACACACTTTGAGCCAAACCAGCTTCTTGCAGCAGCGGTGTGAAAACACAGCAAGTTACAAAGAAATTTATGCAATTTTACTTAACAGCAGCCTGTAAGTAAAACCCATGGCTGCAGACTGTTGGCTCTCCAGAGAAGATGATTTCCCCATTGTGCAGAACCAGCTCAGGGATCTCAGGGGTACTGAAGGGAGGAGCCTGGGAGCAGCAAAGCCCAGCAGAGCCTCTCTGGCTGGAGGACAGACTTGCCTGCAGCAGCAGCGCCAGGGCCCGGCAGCGCAAGGAGAACCACACGACCTCTCGGAGCTGGGGGTCTGCCCTGCTCCACAGCTCCATCCCACACTCAGGAATTGCCTCAGGAGGTCACCGATGCCAGGGGAATTCTCCTTCCAGTTTGGGAAACCTGGGCTGGTAAACACAGAAGACAAAGAAAGGGATTTCTGGCCTCAGCCTCATTTGTGAATTTTGCACCTTTATTTGCTGTCAGGCACTTGAAAGGGTGCAAGTCTCTGTGAACAAGAAACTCGCCTATGGAGGAGATCATGGATCTGGGAGATGACGCAGAGACCTCTTTGATATTGTTCCTATTATATTAAAAAAAAATCCCTGACTTCTTAACCTTGGCCAAGACACTGAGGGAGAGAAGTTATGGTGTGTTCTCTGACCCCACTCCTCACGGGGCCGGAGTAAATCCCTGGAGCAGACAGGACACGCTGCTCGGCTGCCTCAGCAGGAACTCCAGCAGCTGGAGCCCGGGCTGTGCCAAGCATCCTCACACAACATCCAGTTCCAGTGCAGTGAATGGGATTTAAGCCTCTTTTTCTTGGAATGGAGACAGAATTCATGCGGACTCTGAGCGTAACCCCCGTGTAAGCAGTTGCTGAGTGGGGCTGCCAGGAGCTCCCTCCTCTCTCCTGCTCCGTGTCTGCCCCTGGGAAGCCAAGAATGGATTTACTCAGCTGGCTCCACGGTACCAGCTCTGCCAGAGCAGGGTGGAACTCAGGCACACAGCCTCCCCCAGCTCGGGCAGCACCAGCAGGACAAAAACTCTGTGCCACTCCACCCTCACCACCTGCAATTTTCCGGCACTTTGGCAAAGCTCCTGGCACCTGCCTGCCGGGCACGCTGCACATGCTGAGTCCACCCATGCACCTCCTCCCTGCAAACCTCGCCTGAGGGATTTAAATCTCTTTGTGAAGCATCCTCAGTTCAGTGTCTACATGTCCTGGGTGCTGTGGTGGCTCAGCTCTGAAGCCCTGGCCCTGAGCCACCGGAGGTGGGCAGGATCTGCTGTACAGCTCTTTAGGATAAAACATTTCTTCCGTTGATTCCCCAGCCACTAACTGCTTTTCAGTTTGAGAAACACACAGCCCACAGCTCTCGCTGGGTCCCAGTGACACCACATCCTGCCCTTGTCTCTGCTCCAGCACTTTGTACCACAGAGAGATCCCCAAATCGATCACTCCACAGCCTAAAATCACTGAGATTTCCCTACTGCCATTGCGGAGAAAAAACCCTGCCAGGTTGAAAGTGCACGAGAGGGCAGAGAGCAAATCATCAGCAAGGTAAAAACCAAGATCCAAACTGGCTCATTGACAACTCCAATCCCCAACCACAGGGTTTTGCTTCCTATTTAACCACAAATAAAAGTTTTGGGGTTGCTCCTGTTCCCCTTGTGCTCCCCAGCACTCATGAAGCAACTGGTGGGAGGCACATTCTCCTGCATCACGAAGTTGTGACGTTATTTTAAGCGAGGGGACACTTCAACCCAGCTGTAAACTCTTTTAAAGCACATTCACAGCTGCAAATCCTATTAAAGCACAGCGGCAAAAATTGTCCCGGCACTTTAAATATCGTTTTTTTTTTCAGAAAGCAGAGAAAAAGCCTCGCCTGAATGTGCCAAGAGAGCTCAAAGCAAGCAGCTTTAAAAAGCCTGTTCCTGTCACGACGCAGCACCCCTTGTGACAGAGCAAAGCCTTCAAAAGAGCTGCAGCCCACAAGCCTCGTTTGGATCCAGAACGAAGCATCGGGAATGGCTCTGCCCCAAAAATCCTACGGGAAAGAGCACCTGCACAAACACAAAAAGGAGAGGGAGAGGCAGAAGGGCGTTAAAAATAACCCAGCAGGAAAAAAGATGCAAAGTCTTAACTAAAGACGTTCTTCTCTCCGGGCTCCGCGCTTCCCTCGGCTCTGAGCTGTGAGTCGGTGTGGGAGATGGAGAGCGGGACGCGAGCAGGGGCAGAGCAGAGGCCGGCCGGGGCGGGCACGGGCACGGGCACGGGCTGCGGCGGGTCCGTGCAGCCGCAGTGCGGGGCCGGGGCCAGCCGGTGGCAGCAGCCGCTCGCCGCAGCGGCGTTCGGCAGCCGGCTCCTGGCGGGGAGAGCAGCCCTGCTCCAGCCTGCGCCCCAACCTGCTGTGAGACGCAACAGGCATGGTTTAAAACCTCTTCCAACCAGGACTCCAAAGGAATGCAGCGGGATTTTGGAAAGCCTGTTTGCTTGGTGCTGTTTCTGTGGGCCTGGCAGCTCTCGGCCATCTCTTTCTGCCCGGTTCCAGCTGCTGGTCCAGAGGCTGCAGCACCAGCACCTTGTATGTATCTGGATGCAAACGGGAGTGTTTTTATCTCTTGCAACAGCTCACGGGGATGAAGGAAAGCTGCTCTGGATCAGAACCCATCTGTGCCCACCCCGCCTGAGGCTGGGCTGCGGCTCCACCACGGCTCAGGGACGGGACAGGACAGCTCCTCCTGTGCCCGGCACAGCCACGGAGCGGGTGTCCTGCTGCCCCAGGGCCTCGCCCGGGCCGTTCCCGCCGCTCTTCCCCGACAGCCAAAGCCGCGGCGGCCGCAGGTGGTGCCCAGGCGGGCAGGAAGGGGCACAGAGCCGTCCGCCCGAGACAGGACACGCCGGTGATGTGCGGGCAGAGGCTGGGTGTGCTGAAGCACACTGGGGTTGTTCCCGGACCGGGGACAGCCACGGCCGGTGTGCTGAGGAGTGGCCGCGCACCCGAGGGCACAGGGGCCCTGAGCTCACCGGGCTGCCCCGGGGCTGTGTCCAAGCGCTCCGTTATCGTTCCTGCCGCCAGCGAGGCCGCGCAGCGCTGCCCGGGGACACAAACCCCGCCCGACCCGCGCCTGAGCCGGGTGGGACCGCGGGGCGAGGCCTCCCGGCGGCTGGGCCGCTCCCCGTGCGGTTCCTGCCGGTCCCGGGGCCGGGGCACCCCGGCCGCGATCCCAATCCCAATCCCGATCCCGACCCCAGCCCCAATCCCGATCCCGGTGCGCAGCGCCCCCTTGCGGAGGGCCTGAAGGAGGAGGCCCCGCCCCTCTCGCGCTCCCCCTCCCCCTCCCCCCCCCGCCCCACCTGAGCGCGCGGCGCGCGCGCGGCTCCTTGGCGCGCGGCTCCCTGGCTCCGCCCACTGCCGCCACGCGCGCGCCGCTTCCGGCCACGCCTCTTCCGGCGTCACGTGGCAGCGGCGCGCGCGTGTGGGGAAGGGGCGGGCGGCGCCATCTTTGTTGAGGGCGGGCGGGGGACCCGGGCCGGGGCTGAGCTCGGGAGCGGGACCGGGACAGGCCCAGGGCTGTGCCCGCCAGCAGGAGCAGCACAAGGGCCTGAGGCGGGCAGGGCGGGCCCGCGGGAGCGGCGCCCTGCGGGGGTGCCGGGAGGGGACAAGCCCGGCTGTCCCCTGCCCCCACAGCCATGGAACATCCTTCATTCCCGACCGCCAGCGGGCAGGGCGGCCAGAATGGAAATCCTTCGTGCTTTGCAACCGAAACTTTCCATTCCTGGAGGAGTTCGTTAAATGCCTCTCTCTGACCCGACCTCTCTGCCGTTCCCCATTTCTGCCAGCAAGGGAGAAAACTTGAGTTCACCCCAGGCCAGATCCCTGATTAAAAACTCTGCGGGTCCGGCCCTGCCCGGATCCACCCTGGGATGGAGAAACCATCGCAGGCTGCTGAGCCCTTGTTGAGGAGAGTCCCTGAGTGCTTTTAATCGGGCGTCAAACTTGGAAGAACTCAGGTTTTCTTTGCTGGCAAAAAAAAAAAATGGAGAACAGCAGAGTGATTTGGGCCCTAAAGGTGTTTCAAGGAATTCCTTGAATGGAAGGATTTGGGAACAAATCAGGCCCAAAGCATCAAGGATTTGCGCTCCAGGCAGCCAAGGTCAGAGGTCAGGTGTGGGTCCCCAACACTCCCAGTGCCACACTGGGAACACTTTCTCATTTTACTCATTTCTCATCTCTGCCCTTTATTTTCACTGTTTTAGAAGCACACCAGGGCTGTGTCTGTGCACACACAATGATGGGGGAGCAGAATTACTCTCCTCAGATCAACCGGGTGTATAATTCCGGTCAAATTAGGAGCACTCTTGCCTCTCCCCTCCCTCCCAAACGTGGCATTGACTCCAGACTAAATCCACACAAGAAAAGCTGCTGATGTTACCTGCTTCCACTTCATTGATGGCTCCTTCCCTGTTCAGGAAACGAAGCAGAACTTCCACATCCCTTTTCACCAGGTTAAACACAACTCCTGGAACACAGAACTGAATTATCAGGGAAGTTGGGTTTGTACTGACAGCGTGGCAGAACGGCAGAGTCCAGCACAGTCCTGGTCTCACTCTTGGTTCCCAGCGTTTTCTAAAGCCAAGGAAGCCCAGCACCATTCCTGCCTTTTGAGCAATCCATTTGAAGGACTCTCCTGCCAGGAAGAGCTCCCACAATTCCTGCTGACAGACAAGACTTTTCAGGAAAAAGACTCTTTGATTTCGGCACAATCACTCCCAGGAATCTGAAGTTTGAGGAATGAAGGCTCTGGGAACTGGGAGCTCCCGAGGAGAGGACTGGGGAAGATAAAACAAGGGGAATTTTTGAACAAAAATGACGTTTGCCTTTAAAAAAAGCTGCTGCTTCTTTAATGAGCTCGAAGCAGTTCTAGCTACCCTACTTCCAGTACCCACTGAGGACAAAGCCTCGAGCTAAATGAAATACCTGCTTCCAAAGCCCTGAAAACGTGCAGATCCTCATCCAGAGAGCCTGAACTTGGCCTGCTTGCTCAAGGGCCTGGGAGCTCTGTCTGCTGGGAAGCCCCGGCCTTGGGAGGAAGGCAAGAGTCCGTGCCACACTCCCAAGAAAATGTGAAAAATGTGAGTGGAATGAAAATTTTCCATTTTACAGAGCTGGGAGGGAACTGCCTCCCTTCCCAGTGAGGCCCTTCCCTCCCTGGCAGCCACAGCTTCACTTCAGCTGCAAATCCCGAGCCTGGGCAGCTCCCAAGGAAAAATTCCAGCAGGGAAAGCAAAGTCAGAGCAAGCAGCATCAGAGCTCCTGAGCAGGGCAGGCCTTGGGCATCACCTGGCAGCACTGAGCTGCCCTCCCTGTCCTGCCAATAAAAAAAAACCTTACAAACATCTTACCAAGATTTAATGTACATTTATTCTTAACACGTGGAACATATAGTATAAAGATTTCATACTGAATAAATGATATTCATTAAGCCAAAAAAGGAAAAAAGGGAGGAATTTACATCAAGTTTTTAGCTACATCGTCTGAAATACAAATATGCAGAATTCATCACTGAAAAATCTCAATTGTGTTTCTTCATCAGGAACTTCAACTGAACCTAGAACTTTTTCACACCTCGATTAGAAAGAAAACAAAAACAGGAAAAAAATAAACTATAAGTTGATTGGCTGCTGAGACAGCAATGACTTTATACACAGAGACCTGTACAGCATCCTCCAGGGAGGGATGTCTGGCAAGAGATTAAATAATTGTGTCTCGCTTTTGCAGGTCATCAACTCGTTAACTCGTCATACTATAAAGGGGTGGGAGGGGACAAAACTGCAGGAGTCTCAGGGTATGTGCAATGTACAACGTCATATATATATACACACGTGGCAGCGCTGGGCTGCAGCTAAAGGTTAAAACCAGTTCTAAGAGGTGATCTCAGGGTTATTCATACAATCAAGGAGGAAGAGAGAAAGAGGTCAGGGTGTTGTAGGTTCACACATTATACTTTGGGGGAAAAGCCTTTTTTTTTTTTTCTCCTCAACATTAACTAAAAACATTTTTAAAAACTACAGCTTGCTGCTGATCCAGCGTTTTTTTCTTTTTTTTTTTTTTTCATCCATGTGAGACATTATTACAGTATGTTTACAGTTTAAGGTGTACAGTACATGGAGTTCTACACGCTACTGCACAGGCCTCCCTTGGACAAGGTCTGTTCACAACTGGTAACTTCTTGGTTCCTGCAAGATTGTGAATGTACAACGATAAACCACACAGAGTTCAGCAGTCACTTTTTGTCCTTCAGAGTTTACCATTAAAAACAGTTATGAAAGTGGTGCCTGTCAATGGGATAACACGGCAAGTCGTCTTTCCCCAAACTCACTGTAAACGACAGTAACTTTGGTTAAAATAAAAAAAGTCTTCTATGTAGACAGAACTTTGTCTCCTTTAATAAGGGATTCAGGACAAATTTGAAGGGCAGGGAAGGGGGAGAGGGGCCGGGGACATCTTTCCCCGAGGGAGAAGCAGGACAGCGCAGGGCAGACAGTGGATTCTGAGGTGGTTTTGCATAAATAAAGGGCAACAGTCAGTTTCTAAGTTCTCCACTCACGCACACGCACACGGGGGCTCGGATCCCACAGCTGTCATGACTGGCCAATTAAAAACAGTACATCACAAATAACTTGTGAAACCAAAGAGTTCATCAAAGGCGACACGGAGATGTCCAAGAGCCGCGACTCGTACAAGGTGAACTCCGAGTGGTTCTCGTCCACCTTGGCCAGGGCCAGCAGCGCGCGGGCGGCGCGGCGCATCATGTCCACGCTGGTGGCCTCGAAGGGAGGGCTCTGCATGTGCATCAGCCCCGCCTGGCTCTGCTGGAACTGCGTGGCGGCCAGGCTGTCCTCCAGGAAGCCCAGCAGGTTGCCAATGCTACCCTTCTGCACAGCAATGGCTCTGGCAGCCAGGCTGTCCCCCTGGGCCAGGTTGGCCAGCAGCACCACGGCCATCTCCCGGCACACCGGGTTCTTTCTGTCACTGAGGAACCGCACCATGGTGCTGTACAGCTTCTCCAAGCGGCTGAACGGGGGCGTGGCGAGGATCAAATCCACGTTGTTGTCCTGGATGCTGAGTTTGCTGAGTGTTTCCAAAACCAGTCTCTGAGGGGAGAGGACAGCGTTGGGTCCCAGTGTCGGAAAGGGATCCTGGGCCTCTGCTGAGGGACACACTGCCCAGTGGAGGAGTCCATCCAGGATAGGCAAACAGATGCTTTCCGGGTAAGGGGAGAGGTCCAGCTGCCCGGAAATGTTGGCCAACGTGACCAGTGTGTTTTCACGCAGCATCTCCAAACAGTCCCACCACCACTCCACCTTGTTGCAGCTCACCCCTTGGTCCTGCTCCTCCTCTTTCTCGTAGGTCAGGGGGGCCTGTTTGCGTTCTGGATGCTTGTGGTGGAGGAGGATCAGTTTCCCTAGAATCAGCAGCAGCCCAGGGTGTTTGGACATTTCAAAGTCATTGCCTGGCACAAACGATAAACTCCTGATGATGTTGGAGACGCAGATGCAGCGCTTGGCCAGAGAGTCCTGCCAGTCCAGGAGGGTGCAGAGCGGTGTCTCGTCCTTACTGTGGGGTTCATCCTCCAGGATTTTTATATTTCTGTGGCTCTGAGCCGGACTGATGACAAAGGGAAACTTGCTGCTCTCCTTCGCCGTTTCCGAAGCTTTGACCTCTTCCTCCTCCCCTGCCAGGGAGCCCGGGCGCGCCGAGAGCATGTCGTCCATGGTGGCCGTTATCCTCTTCTCCGAGGAGCCATCGGGCGCAGGAGCCTCCCCGTCCCTGGGGCTCGGGTTGCTCTCTGCTGCTGAACGTTTCCTCAAGGCAGAGGAGCAGGAAGCTCGTTTGTGAGGCAAGGGCAGCTCGGTCTTGCTCTCGAAGTGTGTCTGGATGTGCTCGGTGGTGTCCCCGCCGCCGATGCGCCAGTGCAGCAGCCCGCTGTCGAACTCCTGCACCCGCCCCAGCTTGTCCGAGTAATCCACCACGAAGGGGTCGTTCTTCTGCACCACCTTCACCGGAAGCTTGTCAAATTTACTCACTAGCTTCTCCTCGCTGCTCTCTAGAGGTACTTTGTCCTTGCTCGAAAACGCAGCCTCCTCCTCTTCCTCATCCTCCTCACAGTTCAGGCTCCGTGGCTCATCGTCCTCCTCCCCTTCTTCAGGGGAGGAAGCTGAAGATTTGCAGAACCTTTCGGGATCTAATAGTGTTCTTTGCCCTGGGTCTCCTACCTCGTATTCCTTCAGGATTCCAAAGATCTCGATCAGGCAGCGCCGGAAATATTCCACCAAGAGTTCCAGCAAGCCTGGCAGCTACAGGGGAGGAGAAAAACAGGGAGGGAGGAAGGAACAGCGATCAGAAAACAACTCAGGCCAAGACACACAGGGCAGAGAGTTTAAACACTGCTGACAATTAATGGTGCTTCTCACGCTGGCAATAAACGGTGCAGAAGTGAGGTTTTTGTCCTCTGAGAAAAGGGACCAAAGCAGACTGTCAGTATCCAAACTGCCCCCCTGCACAGCTCTCGGTTTTATCTCCCCCCCAGGTAACTCCCAGGGAGAGCCTTTGCACACACACACATCGCTCAGGCCAGGGAGCGACCACTCAGAGCTGCCCACACCCCACGCTCCAGGTACACAGGCCGCAGGAGCTGCTCGTTGCCACCTCGCTGACAGAACCCCCTGCAGCATCAGCACTTCAAAGACCTGCCCCGGAGAGCATCTGCACCCACCTGGCTGAGGTTGAAGGTCATTATGCTGTTGTCATCATAGAGCAGGATGTTTATGGTATCTAAGGCCCACGTACTTTCAGCCAGCAGCCCCGACTTCAGAGACATCATCACTCTCCAGGCTTCAGGAGTTCCTGTAACATAAACACATGATACTTCCAGCTCCTGAAGTTTCAAAACAAAAAGGAGACACTTGATACTGCTCTTTGGACCTGTGAAGAGCAGAGCCTGGTTAAGATGATGTACAGGCTGTGCCCACCACCAACCTGCCCGCAGGCAATGCCAGAATAAGGGCTCAGAACACAATTAACCTGCAAAAACACCTTTTTTTTTTTTTTTTTTTTTTTTTTTTTTCCCCAAAGCCAGCAGAGCCCCTCTTCTCGGCAGTACCAAAGGGCCAAGGCAGCAGCAATCCCTCGGAAGGCTGCAGCAGAAAGGCAGGAGTTTCCCTTACCGATATCTTTTGCCGTCAGCCGCCTCCTCTGCTTCAGCACGGGTTGCGTGGCTTCCACCGAGCCCGGCGGGAAGGTGATGTCCCGTCGGATCATGGGAGGCTGGACAGCTGCTGGTGCGATGTGCGAGGCGGGCACGGGCGGCCCGGCCTTCTGCATCTTCATCCCCGAGTGCAGGAACGGGGATTTACTGGGAGAAGTGCGGTTCTCCAGAGGTCTGGGCAGAGGTGCCGGGCTGGATACCTGAGGAATGTGATTCTGCATGCTGGGGGGGGTCTGGTAGTTGGACTGGGGGGGCCTGGTCATGGGGGGCACAGGGGCGGAGGGGCCGTAGGGAGCTTGCCGGTTCCCGTGGGAAGGCCACGGTCCGTCGTGGTTGACCCTCTGGTCTGAATGCAGGATTTCATCTGTTCGAGTGACCCCGTGGTAGGCTGGGCCCTGGGGCGCCGCGCCCGAGCTCTGCCGGTTGGGGTAACTGCCGTAGCCCAGCTCGTTCCTGCCCTGCCACAGGGCCCCTTGCTGGGGCCCCTCGGGGGCCGGCTGGATGGGGCCCCCCATCATCTGCGGGGGGATGCTCTGCTGGGCGCCGGAGCCGGGGGCGGCCGAGACCCTGTCCCTGCCGAACTGGAAGGGGAACTGGCTCTGGCCGGCGCGGCGCTCGGCGGGGTAGGTGCTGCCGTACTGGTTGTACAGGTCCTGCTGCGGCGAGGGCTGCGCCGGCGGCTGCTGGCTGGGCTGCTGCGGCTGCGCCGGGGGCAGCTGCTGCTGCGGCTGGCCCTGCCCCGAGCTGTAGGGAACGTTGTAGAGCTCGCCCTCGTGCCGCTTGGCGGGGAGGCCGTAGCTGCCGTCCATCGGCCGCTTGTAGTTCTGCGGGAAGAGAAAGGCACAGACGAGGTCGGGTGAGGGGGAGTTTGGGATCGGGGGTTTTTTTTCGGAAGGGTTTTAAAGCGTTGGAAGGGGCTGCGCAGGGAGGCGGTGGAATCACCGTCGCCGGAGTTCTCCGAGGAACGCCTGAGCTCGGAGCTTTGCTCTGCGTGACCAGGTGGTGACCGGTCACATGTGGGATTGATCCCAGAGGTCTGCTCTTTTCCAACCTCAGTGATTCCATGAAACGAACAAGCCAAACCTCTGGGCACAGTCCCCAGAGCCAGAGGATCTGCCCCACGGCATGGCCTGGGAGAGGCTCTGTCTCCTTGTTGGCCGTACCCGATGTGAAAGTTGGATCAGTTGCTCCATTTCACAAGCCAAGGCCAATTCCTTGTGGCTGCCTGGGGAGCTTCCCTGTGGATTCCACAAGGATGCCTCGGGGGCAAGAGTCTGCCCACAGAAAGGACTTTCCTGCAGAAAAGGCTCAGCTCTACTCTGCATTCACCACAAACCAGACCAGACACTGGCACTTGCTTCCTTCCACATCCAGGGATTTTATCAGACCCTATTTCTCTCACATTTCCCAGGTTTCTGCTGAAGTATCAGACAAAATGCATTAAAAACTGTTGGACTTCCCACGTCTTCCTTTCCTGTGGATTTCAAAACACGTTGCTGAAAGGAGCAAGAAGGCTTCTCACCCCTAATTCTTTTAAGTGCAAACAGAGAAAACAGCCAATTGCTGAGACCAAATTAAAATCCAGGATCTCTCTTGCCTCCAAGGTCTGAGCTGTAGCTGCTGTGGAGGCTATTCAGACACTCCACGGTCACAACTGGCTTCAGATGGAGCTCTAGGGCTTCAAAGATGACAAGTTCCAGAGTAACTCGAACTCTTGGCTCCAAGCCCCGTGGCTCTGGTTGCAGAGCCAAACTGCAGAGCACTTGGAATTATTCTTAGCACAGCTCAGTGAGTGCCCTCTCTATACTCTCCTAAACCATGGGACTTAAAATTATCAGGAAAACATGATGGGTCCTGGCGTGGATACAAGGAGCAAGTGGTATGTGAGGATTATGGAAAGGGATACACATTCATTCAAACTGTCCTGAAACAAACATGATGGGTTTGGGAACAGCGAGGAGGAGGAGGAGGCAGCAGGGCAATGGAGGCTGAAGCCTCTGACTGCAGGATGAGAGAGACCAAAAAAATTCCCTGGTTTGTGCAGAACAATCCACCTGAACCAGCTCTCCTGACCCATCCAGGACTTACTCCAAAGAAAGTCACCAACTGGACCAAAAGGACAGAAACACGACGGGATTCAGAAAGTTCCAGAGGGACAGAGAAGCCCAATGAAGCTTCCTGATCTTCTGCTGCCTGACCAGAGTGTGCAAACCACACAGCCTCCATTCTCAGAATGCTGTTTTGTTAACACAGCACTAGGAACATTAATTAAAACTTTTAAAAAATGTTTTCAAATGGGAAAAAAGTCTCCTGTGTAACACCAGGTTGGACAGAGCTTGGAGCACTCTGGGAAGGTGGCAAGGGGGGGCACTGGATGGGCTTTAAGGTCCCTTCACCCAAGCCATGGTGTGATTCTTTGGTGAGGTACTTAAATCTCCACGTTCACAAAGCGAACGCACAGCCCAGAGAGTTTTCATCTCCCCCTCTTCACAAACAGCACAGATAAAACTCTCAGCCGGGTCAGTCAGGGATCACCCACCTGCTGCTGCTGCTGATACATGGTAGTTTGCTGGCTGGGGAAGGGGCTGCCCGAGGATGTGCCTTGAGTGGAGAACTGATTGCCATAGGAATCATGTCTGGAGAAGAAAGAGACGTGTCAGCGTCACCGTCACAGCCTGGGAGCCCCGGCTGGGGCCAGCGGCCCCTGGCACTGACCTTTGCTGCTGCTGCTGCTGCTGGGGGTAGCGGCTGGGCGAGTACATGCCCGACTCGGGCGTGGAGGGCAGGATGCTGGGCTGCGGGGTGCCGCTCCCCAGGCCGCCCTCGGGCCCCATCCCGGGCTCCGTCCTGCGAGGAAAACAGAGAGAAAACGTCGCGCGTGCGCTCAGGATCGCGCGGTGGGCGCGGGCGCTCGGGGAGCGGTGCGGCCGCGGCCGGGGCGCGGAGCAGGGCGGCACCCACCTGACTCTGTCGTAGGGCGCTCCGTAGGAGTAGTGCTGCCGCTGCCCCATGGCCATGCTGCCCATGCCGGGGCCGGCGGCGCGGTTGTAAGGGTCACCCATGCCACTGTTGGGGCCCTGCCCTGAGGACATGAAGGGATCGCTTCCTGGAGCTGCAAGAGAGAAAGAAGCAGTGAACACGCCCACCTCCGCCTCAGGAGAAGACATCTGAGGTTCTGGGGAGGAAGGGCGAGCAGGGGGTGTCCCGCAGCACGTTCCAGACAGGGACGAGGGCTCCGGGAGGAGAGGATGCCTCACCTTTCCTCATACTGCTGTAAGGATCTTTATTTGGCTCGTAAGACATGCGACCCATCATGTCAGAGGTATTCATGCTGGGCTGGTACCCTGGATTTGGAGTCATGGAGTTCCGTTTCTGGAACGCAGGATCGCTGCCATCTGCAAAGGCATCCTGAAGGCCCACGGAGTTACTCCTGTTCCAAAAAAAACCCACAGAGACCACATTACAGAGGTCCATGATGGTCCTCAGGATACTCTTCCTCACGCGCTCCCTCTCAGGTGCTGCCATCCTCTCCGAGGGCCACGGAGTCAAGAACTGCTTTTCCACAATGCTGTCCTCAGACCCAACCCCAAAATTAAAGAATATTCGCACACAATGTTGCTGTCAGCCATGAAGGAAGGAGCAAAGCGAAGGAGTCCCACCAAAACAGACACCCAAGGCCCCAACATCTGCAGCAACGACCCAGAGGGGACCCCACCCCCAGCAGTGGTTCCATACCTGATGCCTGGCAAAGGGGGCATCTGACTGTGTGGCGTCGACGCTGGAGTTGGTGGCTTCAAGTCTCCTCCTTCTGCCATGGAGCTGCTGGTGGACTGAGGTGTCTGAGGGCCCTGCATGGAGCCTGAACCCGCTGCAAGAGGAGGAACGTGGGGTGAGCAGATTTGCACCCCTGATGCAACCCTGAACCTCCCAGAACATCAGCAGAGAAGAGAGAGTCCTTTGAGGAAGGGACAGATGAAATACGGCCAAAAAAGCAACGAGGACAGTTCAAGGACAGGCTGGGCCAGGCTCCCCAGAAGATCCTAAAGCTGAGAGGTTGTGTCTCTGCTCATCTTAACCCCGTTCCCTTTGCCACACCATGGCCCTGTGTGGTGCTTCCCAGGTTATCCTATCGGATATCTGGAGCGCACCACGTGGCAGGAACACGGGGCCTCCTGCCAAGTGACAACCGCTGACGTGCCTGTCACCTTCTCATCCCCCCAGCCACGGGGGTGAGGGTTGAACCCTGTCGTGGGAGTCTCAGGATCTCCCCAGTGATGGAAACCTCAGCTGAAGCCACCAAGCAACTCTGAACGAGGCTCCTCCGCCTGCTCTGCCCTTCCAGAGCAGCCAATTCACCAGTGAAGCACCACTCCCAAGGATTCCTGGAACAGGGAATGCCGGATCTTTCACTGGAAGACAAAACTGGTCCAGCAGGTTCCCTGCAAGTCCCAGCCTCCTTTCTGCTCCACTGAGCTTTGACCAAACCCCCCTGTGTAATCCAGCTGTGCTGGAGCTCCAGCAGCTCTCCCCTGGCCCGGGATCGCTGTGACAGCTCAGGTTCAGCCGCTCCTCGCAGCTGGCAAGAGCTGAACTCTTAATTAATGTTTCCATTAGTTCCCGTCCCCAGCACCCGATATCCCTCAGCTTCAGCCCTGCTGGTTGATGAGTCATTTCAGCTATTCATTAAAATCCTCCGAGGTCACGTCCAGGGCATGTTTGTTTACACCCCACCTTCCTGGCACCCTGTCCTCTGCTCTGCGACCGGGGAGCTCCGGGAGGAGGAAGGGCAGCGCCAGCTCCTGGGGAGTTTCATTCACAGCCCCTCCCTGGCAGCCCAGCCCCGCTGCTTCCCCCAGGAATTCACTCTGGTGCTGCTGGCAGGGCAGGCAGAGACATTCCCTGAGACATTCCCTGAGACGTTCCCTGCGCCGCTGCCATTTGCTGTTTGTCCCCACCTCCCGCCGTCCCTCCCACTCACAAATTCACACGGAGCTGGAGCGGGGCCAGCTCCAGGCTCTGGGAATTCAAACCCAAGGTGCCTCCCCGGGGACTCTGCCAGGCTTTCAGGGAATTCCCAGTTCCCTCCAGCCAGGATCTCTGGGAACACTTCTGGGTGTTGAGGGGTGTGATGGACACTGCGTGGAGGAGCTCTGGCACCACGAGTTCCACCCCTGCAGCCTCAGGAAGTGGTTAATGGAGAACGGCACAGCTCAATCCTCACCAAGCCCAATGTTCTGCAGGAGTTGATTTGGCAGAAGGGGCTGAAGTGAGGAGCAAGCCAATGCCAACAGGTTGTGAGGTCTGCAAGGAGAGCAAACCACACCTGTGGGACAGCAGAGCCCTTCAGCCAAATGATGAAACGGCTCCAAAATGTCCTCCTGTTGTCCACAGGTTTCCAAACAGGGAATTTATTCTGATCCAGGCGATTCCCTGGGGGCAGGAGCGTGTGGGGCCTGCAGGACACAGCCCTGGAAGAGCAGCATCCACTGGGACTCCACACTCCCCTGGGGCTCTTCAGCCTGGAGCTGGGCTGACAGAGCAAATTCTGTCCTGCCCTACACCCCCAGGGCCTGAGAGGAAGAAAAGGAAAGTGAAAGAGGAGCAGGGACACGCTGAGTGATTCAGCATAAAGGATCAGAGCCACCAGCCAGGCTCCAGCGCTGCCTCTGCACATTCCCAGCTGTGGGAGTCTGGAGCAAGGCGAGTTGAGAGAAAGGGTTTGAATTGGAAATGCAGCAGAGTCCTCTCACAGCAAGACCCAAACGTGCAGAGGTTGGGGTAAGAGCCCTGCAAATTCCTTCTGCTGATGTGCTGAAGCAGGAGCTCAGCCCAGAAGGCTGAGCCAAGCCCTGCACAAACACCACGTGAGCTACAACAAAACAAAAACTGATGCAGCACCTAATCCACTCTGACACACACCTAGAGCTACAACAAGCCTAAAGTGGCTTCCTAAAAGTCTCATCTCTCTCCAAATAAACTCCAAATGCTCTCACCATCTTTGTTGCACTGCCTCAGCGGGGCAAGAAAGAGGTTTTGGAAAGAAAGTGGGGCTGGATTTGTGGTCTAGCTCGAGCAGAACTCAGACACCACCTGGACAGAGGTTTAGTCTAATGGCACAAAAGTTACTTTATCCTGCAGAACACGCCAAGGCTGAAGCTCCACTGGGGCAGGTTTCCTGACCAGTGACAAGACATGATTTAGCTCTTTACAAAACCCCCCCCAGCAGCTGAGAGGAGAGAGAAACGTGGTGCCCAACAGAGCACTGGGACAAGCCCACTGTCACTGAAGGGTTCAGCAGGGCTGGGACACAACTGCACTGCAGCCAAAAGAGGTTCATTATTCCACTCCTCAGGAGCCAGACAAAGATGGTGCCAGGTTTCCAAAAAGGGGTTTCTTTTTGGTTTTTTTTTTTTTTGCAAACATTTTAGGAACTTCAAAGCAGACCAAGTTTTTATTTCACCTACATGAGCAGGCTCCTGACCAGAAAAAGCATCTGAAGTTTTTTAGTTATAAGACAAACTGGAAAACTCAAGCTTAAAGAAGAGTTGGCAAATTCAGCAGCAATTCAAGCAATGAACTCAATGCAAATGAGACAGAAAGGATCAGACTTTCCAAAGACTAGAGAGTGCATGGCTGGCCTGGATGTCTTTTCTTTTTTTGTTTAACAAATCTGAATTGAGCATTACGCTTAAATATTCCGAAACAGGAGCACCCCATCAAATCCGAAACAACGCTGAAGGTTCATTTTAAAAAGCCTGATTCCTGCAGCACCCAGCTCGCCGTCGGCCTCCAGTGCTCTGTGCACAGAGCCTCACAAAGTCCTCCCTGGCTCCTGCTGAGGGCTGAGAGCAGGAGCTCCTGAGGAAGGCGAGTGCACAGCCACATTCAGCCTCTCCTCCCACAAGGTATCAGTGGCACAGTGCAAACCAGCACAGCTTCTGCACTGGCTTCCCAAACACCAGCAGTAACGAGGGCTGTCGGAATCACCTCGCAGGCAAACTCCAGGGCTCTCCTTCCACCAGATTTTCGTCCGCTCCCAAATCACCAAAGAGTTTTTTTTTCCCCACGCCACCAGAGCACAGGAGGGTTCGTTGTGGCGCTTTGGACCAGCCTTGGCCACAGCGCAGAGACCCTGGCGCTCACGCATCCACCGTGCGCCCCAAAGCAGGCTCAGGCCTCACCTGGAGATGGAGGTTGGATCTTGGTCTGGGACTTCTTTGAATCAGCAGCTGCGAAGATGTCAGGAGGGGGGTCCTCGCCCCTCTCGATCTTGCACTCGAAGGCGTACAGACACTGGATGTACTGCTTCTTCAGCGAGCTGGCCGCGCTGCTCGACGTGCCCACGTTCAGGTTGGTGGCCAGCTCGCGCCACTTCTTGTTTTTGTTGACCTGCACGACCAAACAGGAGGCTCTGAACTCCAAATCCCAGCTGTACCTCATCCAAGAGAGGAGAAATCAACCCTCCCCGGGCTCGCACAAAGGATGCAGCGAGCAACCCCAAAACTACTGAACTCCCTTCTTCACCCACAGAAAACTTTTCAGATTTACAGGGACAGACTGCAAATCGAATTAGTCACGAGGTCAGCTGACAGCCAGATGCAAAGACAAAGAGAGTGTCACCAATCTTTGCACTGGACAAAGCAGGGGAAAAGGGCTTGAATTGGCTCTGGCCACAGACTGTTCTCACCCAGACAAAGGGAGAGCAGACATCTGGCTCGCTCAAAGGGCGCTGGGTTTTATTTACAGAAATAAAACGGAGATAAAACGTGGCTAAATGGAAATTCACGGCTCACATCTGGCCACAAAGCTGATTTTGGTGCTGGGGGCAGCTCTGTCCCCTGGCTGGGGTCACTGACCTGAGTCAATCCCCCGATCTCCTTGACGGAGATGTAGAGCCTGTACAGGTCCAGGGGCTTCCTGCCCACGGCGGGCAGGTTGGTCATGCCCATGGCCTTCTCCTCAGTGAAGGCCAGGTAACGATCCACCCACAGCTTCCTCTCGGGCTCCCCGCCCAGCTCGTACAGCTTGGTGATCTTCTCGTTGGTTGTAGTAGAGGAACTGGACTTCTAGGAGAAGGAAAGAGAGATCAGGACTGAGCAGCACAACAGCAGCTCCTCCATTCCCAGGTGCCATCCCGGGCCTGCTCCTCCCCAGACTCCTGATGCTGTCCCCGAGCGTGAGCTTGTGTCTTTCACCATCTGGAGCAGAGGCAGAGATGGCTTTGGCATTCCAAATCCTTACTTAAAAATGAGCTCCCGAGCTAGAGGTGTTCCTCAAAAACCTGCTGATGTTGCAGGTGAACCCAAGACCCAAAGCTCAGTGTGTTCATGGCACATGAGATGATCCTTCCACAGCACAGACCAGGACAGAGCAGCCCTGATTTGTGACCAAGAGCATTCAAGTCCTCTTTTGCCAAAAATAAGAGAGGCAGATGCCAGAAGACAGGAGCAGAAATGAGAGATCTCCTGGATCTTCTTGCTGCTGGCACAGGGATCAAACCTGCTGAGCATTTGTTTTCCTTCAGGTAGCAGAGGAGGAGACCAGGGGCTCAGAAACTGCTTTTTTGGTGGTTCTTTTGAAACTGGTAGAAGCAATGCAAAGAAAAACAGTCCCTGAAGAACTTGTTTGCCTCCCTCTTCTGGCTTTAATACAGGATTAGTAAGAGGTTTGTTTGTGAAACAACTGCAGCACTTTAGTTACCACGTCCCAGCTGAGAGCTGCCTTGCTCCAGGCCCACTCCACCAACAAACTCGGGTTTGTTTACGCTGCTTTTGGCAGTTTCACTGTGGCAGGTAATAATTCCTAATACTGAATTTGTTTTCCAGGTGAAATCCATGACTCCCATAGGACTGGGAAACGCTCCCCTCCATTTCTCACGCCGTTCAATCCAAGTGAACATACAACACATGGCTTTATTTCCCTGGATGCTGAAGAGGATGGGAGTCAATAAAAACAAAACCCAGAACATTTTACCTTTGACTTGGATTCTGCTTTGGGCGTCCCATCTGCCTTGTTGTTCATTTTAGTTGCAGGTGTTAATTTGACATCCCCGAGTCCCATCATTTCAGGGCTTGCTGCCATCCCTGGGAAGGCAAAGGAATCTTTAACACTGATTTTTCCTGCCAGTGCAATGAAATCAGTGCAAGGAAATCCTAAAGCTCTGGCTTACCTGCAGAGTTGTTGGCCATGTTCCCCGCCATGGGGTAGGGGGGGCCCTGGGGGTTTATCATGCCAGCCATGCTGTTAATTCCCTGCCCATAAGGAGGTCCAGTGCCCATCATTCCCCCCTGGTTCATGTTGGGATAACCAGGAGGCCTAGAGGAGGCAAGGAGGAAACAGACACTTACTCCACACTGTGGATTATTAAGCACCAGGATATTGCCTTCTGAGGAAGCAGCTTTGCTAAAAGAAACCTAAAAAGGACAAGGGGAAGTGATTTGCCCCAAACCATTTTTCCAAGAGAAGAACAAAGATCAGGTGCTCTTGTAAAGCTCAGTACCCAGAGCCCAAGTCACGTTCTCAAGAGAAAAGGGGATGCAAACCCTTTGGAAAGTGGGACTTGAGCTCTGAACATTTTCACCCTTCACCTTGTTTTCCTACATCCACAAACTGAGCCTCATTTCAGCTGTTAAACTGCCTTTAACCTGCAGACTCTGCAGCTCTGGCCGGTGAAGTGAGAGTACAGGATTTAGAACCACGGAATGTCCTGGGTTGGAAGCGTTGTTTTCCATTTACTGCAAACCTCCCACACAACCGTGGCTCAAACTTCTTCCTCAAAGGGACAGGCTTGGGTGCATTTATTGGGGTTTGGGAACTTGAGCCTCAGCAGCCACAGGTGAAAACAAGAGGCTGCAGGAGCAGCCCTTGGGTGAGGATAAAGAGCAGTGGCCGGTCAAACAAATATATCCACCAGTTCTGGAGGAACCCAATTCAAGAGCACGTTCATGGCTCCCATGGCATTCTGGTAGGTCACACACACCTACTCTGAAATGGGCAATAAAGGAAAAAACAACCACAGAAAACAGTGCAAAGATCAGAGCTGGATTCCAGCTCCTTTCCCACAGCTGCTCATCAAGGCCCTAAAAGGAAGAAGTTCCTCACACTGGACAAGCAATGCCTTGGATCACACACACAGCTGGGTGGCTGCTGGATTTAGGGGCTGCAGCACAGGGGCAGCGTCTCCAAGCCACCCAGGGAACAGAGAAGACCAGAAAGGGAAACGCAAAAATAACTGAAGGGATCTCAGAGTTAAATAATTTCACCTATGAACAATAAAAATTCCCTAAGTATGTCATAAAATATGTATAGAGTGCTGGAATGGTTTGGGCTGGACAGACCCTAAAGATCATCCCCTGTTCTACCCATGCCATGACAGAAACACCATCCACTGTCCCAGGCTGCTCCAAGTCCTGCCCAGCCTGGCCTTGGACACTGCCAGGGGCAGCTACAGCTTCTCTGAGCATCCCAACACACAGCTCCTCCAGGCTTTACTTGCCTCCATTTTAACACTTCACTTGAGAACCAAAAACCTCCAGAAGGGACCCAAACCTCCCCAGAAAGGGACCCAAACCTCCCCAGAAAGGGACCCAAACCTCCCCAGAAAGGGACCCAAACCTCCCCAGAAAGGGACCCAAACCTCCCCAGAAAGGGACCCAAACCTCCCAAGAAGGGACCCAAACCTCCCAAGAAGGGACCCAAACCTCCCCACAAAGGGACCCAAACCTCCCCACAAAGGACCCAAACCTCTCCACAAAGGACCCAAACCTCTCCACAAAGGACCCAAACCTCCCAAGAAGGGACCCAAACCTCCCCACAAAGCGACCCAAACCTCCCCACAAAGCGACCCAAACCTCCCCACAAAGGGACCCAAACCTCTCCAGACAGGGACCCAAACCTCCCCAGAAAGGACCCAAACCTCCCCACAAAGGGACCCAAACCTCCCCACAAAGGGACCCAAACCTCCCCAGAAGCCCCCCTGAGCGCTCCTCCCGCAGCGTGGGTCACTCCCCACCCCCTGGCAGCGAGCTCCCCGCGAGCTCTCCGTCCCCGTACCTGTTCTGGATGGAGTTGGCCGCGGCGTGCATGGCGGCGGCGGCGGCCTCCTGCGCCTTGCGGTTCATGCCGGCGGGCGGGGGGCACATGCCGCTGCCCACCTGGGGGGGCATGTTGGCCATGTTGGGGCCGTAGGGCCGGCTGCCCATGGCGGCGTGGCCCATCCTGCCCGGGGGCAGCCCGCTGTACGGCGGCACCCCGCTCTGCCCGTGCATCTGGCCGCCCGCCCCCATGGGCGTCATGCCGCCCCCCATGCCCGGGCTGGGGTAGTTGGCGTTGGACATGGCGTTGTAGTTTGGCTGCCTGGGGTAACCTCCTGGGGAAGAGCAAGGGAGCGTCAGCAATCTTCCATCGGGAAATATTTCAAGATCGCTAAGGGAGATGAGGGGGAGCGTTCACACCTCAACGCAAAGTCAAAGTACTTGGATATAAGCCACATAAAATGTGTTTTGACACAGCCAAGTAACAACATCGATTCAGAAGCTGCCTGAAACTCTCCCAAAACCTCAGCCCAGCACAGAGAGCTAAATGGTCCAGGACAGGATGGAAAATCCCACGTTAACTCTTCCCAAAACAGCCACCACTTCATCATCTCCCTCTCCAAAGAGAGCCGTCCCTTTGTCACAATTACATGGGATGCACAACCTGCTTACTCCTAAATAAGGAGGAAGAATCCTACTTTTACAAGTGCAGCTATCCTTGAAAGCAACGTATTCCATCAATCTCAACAGGAGCAAAGCTCTGGTTGGCATCACCCACAGATTAAGAGGGGACAAATCAAAACATTTATCATGGAAGGATGAAGTGGCTTGGAAGGGACCATGAAGATCACCCCATGGGCAGGGACACCTTCCACTATCCCAGCTTGCTCCAACCTGGCCTTGAACACATGCAGGGATGGGGCAGCCACAGCTTCTCTGGGGCCCCAACAAGACATCAGGACAGAGAGAGGCCTTTGCTGGCTCAGTTCCCACCTTGAGGTCCGTACTGCCCGCCCTGGGGTCCGTAGCTCCCCATGGAGTTCTGCTGGTAGGGCCCCATGCCGGCGTGCATCTGCGCTCCCGAGGACTGCCGGGGGGATAAGGCTGAGCCAGGCTGGGGGGAGCTGTACTGGGGCATCTGGGGGTTCCTCTGCATGTACCCTGCACACCAGGAGTGAGCAAATCGTTAGTGCCAAGCGTCCACAGCTGCCACTGCACACACGCGCTCCAGGCAACAGCCCCAGCACTGACAAAACCCTTCCAGGAACAGCCTCGACACATTTTAGTGGTTGCATTAAGGAGCCGGTGTTATCTGAGCAGATAACAGATCCAATTTCCTGTTTTAGCCAGAAAAAACCCCAACTCTTTAGTGTCACAGCAGAAGCCAGTAAAGCTCTGCAAATCCTTGGGGCTTCTTATTCTTGGTTTTTGTTCACTTGTTTGTTTTCTCAGGGTGACAACTCTACGCCTTCAGCCAGGACAGCTGAAATTTTACATGCAAAACATCTTACTCTCTCAAAGGGGAAAGGCACACAGTATTGTTGTGAGCACCTCTTGTTTTGAAGCTCCAAGAACGCACGTTAAGAAACCAGAGAAAAACACCTTAGAAGCCAAAGCACCAGTTTGGATGGAACACTTAGAGGCCAAACGGCCACCAGCAGCTGAATTTACTGCAAGGTGCCTCAACACTTCAGCCTGTAATCCTGGGGCAGCTTTTCAAGCGCTCTGTCCCCAGGCTGGGTACTTTAAACACCCTCAGGCAGCCGGCGTGACCCACCTCGGTCCTGCGCGATGCTCGACTGGTTCATGGAGGGGTGCAGGATGGCGTCCGACTGGCCGCTGGGCGGGCGGGGAGGCATCTGATTGCCTGGGCCACAGAAAGGACACAGATCGTCAGCAGCTGCCCTCCACTGACCCAGCAGGCAGCAGAGTCACACCCCAGAACCCCAAACCACCCCAGGACAAGGCGACGTCGGCCGCGGCGAGGAAGAGCAACGGCAAGCGGCGACCTCGGGCCGGTGCGACGGCACCTCAGCCATGCCTGCGACACAAACCAGCCGAGGGAACCTCAGCGGGCACACACCGGGCAGTTCCTCCCCGCTGGGCACCGCAGCTCAGCCCCAGCAGAGCCGGGAGGTGAGAGATTACCTGGGACTGCAGCAGGGGAGAGGGGACCGGAGCGGGACTGAGCAACGCTGGCTGGAGATCCAACTGGGGAGGGGGAGGGTCCTCTGATGCCTGGCAGGTGAGGAGAGGTATGTGGCGAGAAAGGAGACTGAGCTGGGTTACTCTGCTCTCCTTGGCTGCTGGAAATCCCTGATGTGCTTACTCCAGGGCTCAGGGCTCCTTCGGTCCCCATGGGCAGGTCATCTATGGAACCAGACAGGTCCTGCAGGGCACAGAAACACATCAGAAACCACAGAGCCACGGGGCTGCTCTCTCACGCACCGCTCAGGAGGAGCATTTGTCCCTGGGCACGCTGCACACAGGAGCCAGTGAGCTCTGTTTACTGTTGGTTCCAAAGGCTGCTGCAGACTGAGGCGGCTGCCAGACGTGTCTTATCCTGCCGCCAGTCTGAACCCAGGAGCTCCTGACTTGGTTTGCTGCTGGCCCAAACAATTGGCTAATTCTCCTATTTGCTCCTTTTAATTCAGTTTAGAGGTGGGAAGTTGAAGAATGCATCAACAGCACACGTAAAACTGCAAACACAGGAGACAGTCCGTGTGATCGTGGCTTGGAAGGGAAACGTGGCTCAGCCTCTGAAAGACAGAAAACTCCTGCCTCACCATAATTAATTCATAAACCTCCTATGAGCTGGGAAACTACTCACTTGAGATGGATAAAAACAAACTAAACAGAGATTTAAAAGAAAACCATAAAATACTCTTCAGGGTTCCCACTTCCCTTTCTTCAAAGACAGCAAAAATTAGCAGTTACTGCATCAACCTGTAAAGTTTAGCTTTTCTCGAAGGCAAGGCTAGAAAACACCCTTCCTCCTGCGTGTATTCACCTCGGAGAAGAAAAGCACAAAAAAAAGCCTACGAGAGCCGAAACCTCCAATTGCCACAGCAGCAAAGCGACAGCATCAAAAACCAGCTGGCAAGTGTGAAAAAAACCCGGGGATAATTCCAAGGAGTTGATGTGCAGATCCAACATGCCCAATTGTGCTGGCTGGTTGATAACAAGGTGCATCAGCTGTTCAGGCTTGGCCTGCAGTGAATGAGTCAGGAGCAGCCCCAGCCAGAGGAAGTGGCAGCATATTTGAACAGAAAGCTGGGAAGTTGTAACTATTCCAGGGATTAGATAAAATCTCTGCCAGAGGTTCAAAGGATCACGGCAGGTGAAGAAGTGGAGGCCAAAGCTTACCAGGACTTCACTTACCCTTCCCTAAGTCTTCCAGAGCGATCAGCCCTGGATCAGAAGGGTTCTGGGTGAGCCCTGAGGGAATCCCGGGTCATTTTCCCTGCACGGAATTCAGCTGAACAGCACAAGCAGAGCCAACCTCATTTAAACCCCACAGAGAAAGGCCGAGCCAGCTGATAAATCACCTGGACACCCTGGTTTCATTTACACTGACGGCACAATTCCTGGTTCAGCAGCAGCTCAGGGAATGTTTTCCCAGCTCTGGCAGTGCAGATGGACCTGGAACACCAGATACTGCAACTCATCAGCCTTGGGGAGCAGGAGCCCTCACACCCAACACCTGCCCGCCAGGGGATGTGGAAAGGCTCTGACAGCACATCCAGGACGTGGAAGTCATGGAGAAGAGGAATTCTGGAGGAATAAAAGCCAACACAGGTGACACCCAAGCACCTCATCACCCCCGTGGCACAGGGACATTCAGAGAGACAGAGGCAGAGCTGGGCCTCAGCACCACGCTCAGCTGCTACAGAGCAGCAATTTCCTCTGTTTTAATGGAATTTGAACAAAATGCTTCTAACAAACGCTGGCAAGTGTTACATTGGAGCTGCAGAGCCCAGACACTTGGTGGGATGATTTAGTGCAGAGCGTGTCCTCCCTCCCCTTCCATTACTGCTCCTGTTGGAGAGCTCATTTCCTGCACCACAGTCTCTGAGGTATATTTGCTTACTGCTCAAGTATTATCTTCCTGAGGGGGGAAAAAAAAAAAAAAAAAAAAAAAATGGTTTTTTTTATTTCAATGAAAGCTAAAAAACTGCAGAAAAAGCCTAAAAATAGTGTCTGAGATCTCTTTCAATTTTCACTACTTTCCTATTGTAACATCAAAAGCATTGCTCCTTTATGCAGCTATTTGGGTGTTTTTCCCTGGACAACTTTGACAAATCCCACATTCCTACTGCGGAAACCATCTGAAGTGGGAGTAAAGAGACATTATTTCCAACATTTTGCATTAAAAAGCAACAACCAACACAAACAATCACGAGCAAAACACTCCTCTCGCTGAGATTTACTGCACCCAACTGAAGCCACTGATAGAAGACACACAAAGAGATTCCTCCCAGAGCCCCTGAAGGGATCAGAATGTCCAGAAACCAGTTCAGTCCAGACTACAACTGGATGGGAATACTGGAATGTCCCTTCAGTACATGCAGGTAGTTTTAGTTTGAATCACCCAAGTGCATCCAAACACTTTTCCTCACCGCTGAAATGAAGCTGGAGGCCAAACCCATTTCCAGCTCTGAAATTCCTCACCACATAAGCTCCTGGAGGTGGGGATTTTAGAGCACTTAAACCCAGAGAGCAGAGGGGCAGTGCCTGGGCTGCAGAGATGAGGGGCTTTTAGGCTCAAGGGAAAAAAAAAAAAAAAAAACACATTAAAAATGTGCACCTGAGACAAACAGCTGCACGAAAGAACAGATACAGAGCAAGCGTGCAAGGTGAAATGGGAGTTTCCTTCCTTTATCTGGGGGTAAGTGCTTCTCCAAGAGGCAAGAAAGAAGGTTTTGGGTGGAGGGACCTCGGCGTGTGTGGAGGTCACTGCTCCATGGCCCGGGCAACGTTCTACTTGAGCCAGGCAGCCGAGGAGGGGCAAGGCTTGGTAATGCCAGACACAAAAATATCTGCCGGGCATAAAAATGAAGGAACGTTTAAAACGGTTTGAAAATTAACTACTCCTAAGAAATAGATAATCTCCAGAGCTCATGTCTTCGACCTTGCCTGTGTATCAATGCTTTAGTACTCAAGTCATCTAAAAACATCCCGTTTTAATGAAGCAGGTGGATCCTGGGTGGCTGCGCCCCTGTGAGCAGGGTCCCTCTGCACTGCTGACACACCATGAGGGACCCCAGAGGAACAGCACAGCTTTAGCTCACACATTAGCAGTTTTGATGAGTTTAAAGTGAATTAAACATCCCCCTTTCCCAGCTGTTGGGACATGGGTTGAAAACAGGGCTGCTGAAAATCAAGTAACTCCTGAAGCGACTTTCACCTCCGAAGATATGTAAGTTTTAGGAATTCCAACGATAAAGTCATTTCCCAGCAAAGAAGGGTTCTGCCAGCACAGCAGCATTTTCTGAGTGTGTTATTCAGGAGGACTGAGCTGCTCAGAAGTGAAACTCCTGCAAGGGGAAGGAGAAAACATGGACTGGAATGTCTGAGCCCCAGCAGCTCATCAGGGGGGAGCTGGTTCCCTCCCATCAAATTCTCTCTCAGGACATCAGGCACCAGGGCACCATGGGTTAATTAAACCTAAAGGACACCTCCAGCTCTGATACCCCCAAACCAGGGGAAAAGGAAATCCCTGCCTCTCCCTACAGCTTGTTTTCAGGGCAGCCGGAGCAGAGAAGCTTTTAAAAACAATCAAACCTGACGGAAATAATGAAGACCTGCTGCTGCCGTCAGGGGGTTCTGAAGGGGGACGAAGCCCAAGAGCAGAGGGCTCAGGAGGTTTTATTTGCCTCCCACGGAGCACCAGGAGGAGACCTGGAAAGCCAGGGCAGCAGCAGGAGAAGGGATCTCCCCTTCCCTCTCCCGCCAGCACAGCCAGGGAGCCGAGACAGGAGGTGAGGCTCGGCAGCAGCGGCTCTGCCAACTCAAGGAAACGTCAGGGTCTGGAGAATTTCCTCACGTGTTTCCAATGTGTTTTTTTATGCATTTTATTGCTCATCTGCCATGCAGATCAAAAACGCTGGAGGGATTCCAACTATTTCACACAGAATCTCACACTCCAGGCTGGCTGCAGCCCCAAAGCCTGAGTTTCTTCACTTGAAATACTGCCCAGTGTTATTTTGGGATGTGACCTGATAGCGGAAGCCCAACGGGGACCCTGGAACGGAGCGGTTCCAGCTGCGAGTGGATGCCCGAGCCGGGCCGGTGCCAGCGCGGGGCTGTCAGTGCTGCTGACAAACAGCCTGGGCACCAACACCTCCTCCTCACACCACAACAAAACCATGCCTGCAATCACACGATCTGCTACCCACAGGAGGGGGCAGGGGAGTTCACCCCTGGCAGGGAAAAAAGGGATGCAAGTCCTGGCGTGAGCAGCGCAAGGAGCCGGGTGGTTTGTGCTGGAAGCGGCACGGAATTCTTTTATCTGGCAGCAGGAACCGCCACCCCTCTATCTGATACAGCTCGTTTGTTAAACAAACAGAGACGAAACGAGGAGAAATACCTAAGATCAAGGTAACAAAATCCCAGAGGAGCAGAGAGACTCAAGGCTCTGCTCAGGCCCACCCCACTGATCTGGAAGAGCAGGAAGACTGACCAGAGAGCAAATGGAATTTCTGAGCGGGGACTGCATCGTCCCTGCCCAGCCCCAGCCTCGGCCCTTCCACGTGGGAAGTGTGGGGGAACAGGGAATGATCTCAGCACGATCAGATCGCCCGACAGCACTCAAGGAAATTATGGTCTGAGACAAGCATGTGGTGGAGTTTATAAATTCTGTAAGGCCAGTTGTTTCCATAAGATGCTCACAAGCAAGACCAGAGAACAATGGCTAAATTTATTCCCCAGCTCTTTCTGAAAGGGAAAAAGCCTCTTCCTTCCTTCTAATTGAAATACTCACTTTCTATTACAAGCTCTTTTCTCTGTGCAGTTGCTTTTCCACTTACTCAAGAGCTACCAACATTTAAAAATCACAAGCTTGTCCTTTCCTTCCCCTTTATTTCCACACCCAAAATACCTCAATCCTCTCTATCACAACAATCACACAGCTGACTGGCAGGATCTCCCTGCTATTTTGGGGACATGGATAGGCTCGTTCCTCCTTTGGCAGCACAGACAAATCCTTCCTCTCATGCTCCATAGAACACTCTCTCCTGGAGACTTCCCCATGCTCCACACTCACAGCACACCCACAAAGGAACCTGAGGTTGTCACAGATGTGACAGAAGGGTCTGGAGAGGCCCTGCAGCCCCCAGTGCCTTTCCTGCTGTGCCTCTTCCAGGTGGGTCCCCCAGCAGAAAGCAGAAGCTGGAGCTTGGGAACAAGCTCAGCTCCAGTGGAAACCCAGCTGATACCTTTCATCCAGAGAGATTTATCATCCAGGGTCTCCAAAACTGACAAATCAAGAGTCAGAACAAAGATTTTCTAAGTCCTGTCCTATCCCAAAAACATACAGCTTATGCCAGGGACGCCCAACACTGCCCTTACTCTGCTCTTCTACCAGCAGTTACTGTGGAGAGGAACTTGAGTCCATCTTTCCTGCACCAAAAGCACCTTCAGGATCGTTCCTGGTGTGGGTATGGGCTGGACAAGACACAAAGGGGACATTCTCCCTCAAAATGGGACAAGTCCAGCAGTCAGAAGGAAAAAAGGGATTTATTTGCAATGAAATCACTGCGATTGGCCCCTTGGAGATGTCCCTGGAAGCTCAACCTCTGATCCGAGCAGGGATGACACCAGAGCAACTAGAATCGAGTTCAGCAAGAGGAAAACCACCAAGATCCTGGCACCAAACTGAGGGTGCCACAAGGGCCTGGGAGCCCTCACGTGCCACTAATTCCCACAGTCCTTACGGAGAGGAAGGAAGTGCTAGACTCCACTACTTCAAGGGGAAAACATCTGCCCACTAAAACCAATACCAGTGAGGTAACACCAGCAAGGCTTCAGCCCCTGCTATCAGAGTCCATATTCCCTTCCTCTCCAAAGAGCTTCAGCTCCTCTCAGGCAGCAGCGCTGACAATTACAAACCTAAGATGGGGACTGGAACACGCCAGAGAGATTCGTGCCGTTTCCTCGCTCAAAAAAGAAGCTGAAAAGCTCATTCTTCCAGGCTGGCTTCAGACAAACTGGGAGAAGCTGCTGGCTCGAGCTGCACTGCAGGGAAGGGAGCCTTCGGAGAGGAGGCTGGCGGGAGGAGGGGCTCGGTGCCACACGAGAAATTTTACTCCGGTTGCAAAAATAAGCTGCTGCTCTAATCCAGCTCAGTAAATGTAGGTGAGTCCGGTGAGCTGGCAGAGAGCAGGCAGAGGATGGAGCGGGGAGGAGGACAGAGGGAAGTGCTGCTGGCTGTGCCACATTCCTGCACCGGAGCCTTGCGGAACAGCCGGCGCTGCTACCGCAGCAGCCATTGATTTTTCAGAGGTCGATACTCCACTCCCACAGATCTCCTCGGCAGGAGCTTTAATCACATCTCCTGCTCTTACCCTGTGCCACCCCTCCTTCTCTTCCCCCTCCAAATAAAATAAAATATATTAAAAAAAAAAAAAAAAACAAGACTAAGGGAGGGCGAGGGGGCTTTCCTCCCCCTCCGAGCATGGAACAGAGGAACAAATCTCATCTTCTCCATCTTTGGAGAGCCGAGATTCAGAGCTGTGGTTGCAGCACAAAGTAGAGAAGAGAAGGAGTAACGTGATTCATCCACGGAACAAGATGTCGCTGGAGGGAGAACCCGCCATGTGGAAGGGCAGCATTCCCACCAGGAAAGTGCTGGGCTCTTCCACAGGACCCTGGGAGATGCAACAGCAAAACCCCGCACGAGAGTTCCCATTTAACCCTTTGGAGGCTGCTCAGCTGATAAAAAGCACTCCCAGCTTTACACAAACGTCGGTACAACATCAAACATCCAGGGCAGCACGAAAATTCCAATTTTTTCCGGACAGGGCAGCGTCACTTCAGCTATCCCAGAAGCTGTCCCGTCCATCCGACACAAAAGGGTGACACCTCCAGCTCCTACAGCAACACTGACCCCAAAACAAGCTGCAGGAAAGAGGCAGGAGGATCCCAGGCACAGGAAGAAGCAACATGGCAGCAGCACCAGAGGATGCTCCCACTGGATTTCTGGAAGTTGTGGGGATGCAGGGATCTCCAAGTCATCAACGGTCTTGGAAAGGCAGGTGCAGGAGGGAAATGAGTGCAGGCCTTTGCTGACAGACCTATTTATTCCAAGAGCTTTTGTTTTCCCTCCACAGGTTTTCACGTCTCCTCATCCAAGTCTGAAGACGAACCCCAGCTCACGCAGCATCATGGAGGAGGGCAGGAAGTTCCCCTTCCACTGCCAGACACGAGGATATCCCCATTCCCCAGCTTCCTTGGAAGGCGCTTTCCAGGCTCACGGTCCACACACTGAGACTCAAAAGCATTTAGTCATCCCAGCATGTGGCTGTGCCACCGTGCCAACCACCCAGCCAGGGTGGGCAAAGGGAAGCAGCAAAGGCAAGAGGCTGAAATTATTACAAGATTTAAAAGGCCCCCGTTCGTGCAATACTCTGGATTTTAAGGTAAATCAGCTTTTAGTATTCTCATCAGCTTCTGAAACAATCAACAGTGAGTGGATCAATTTCTGAAAAAGCAAGAGGAAGATTTTAGGGCAGAAGAAGATTTCTAAGGTCTCAGGCATTTGCAAGTGTGGTGAATCCAGCGGTTCTTCCCCTGGAAGTTGTCCCAGCCCATGGCAGGGGGATGGAACTGGATGATCTTTAGGGTCCTTTCCAACCCAGCCCACTCTGTGATCCTGCACTGATTCTGAGAGACAGCTGGAAGCTGGCAGCCCCTTCCCAAACACCTGGTGCCTGTGGGAGGGCAGGGATGGCCCCTTGGCACCGGGGCATCTCCAGAGAAAGCACTTCCACCCCGAGCTGTCCGGATGTGCTGGGGCTGCTGCTCTGGGTGGGATGGGGAGACTGGAGACACGTTTGGAGAGAATCAAGGAACTGCTCCTCTGTCCTGGCTCAGGGCAGTGAGCAGGCACAGGGAGAGGTAACACATCCATGGAAACCTGGCCCGGGCCAGGCTGATGTGGGCCAGCGCTGCCCTCGGGGTCAGGGCGCCAGGACACTCCGTTCCTGGAGATGCCACTTCTTGTCATTTCAGGAAATTAAACCTTTTTTTCTTTCCCTTAATAGAAGCTTCTACTTTCCAGACTCAAAACTGTAATAAAAACCAACCATACAACTCCTCCAGTTAGCAGGACTGATGGGGGATCCTGGTGTGACCCATCCCAAGCCTTGGGCCCCTGCCATGCCCCACACGTGGGCACCACGTGGAAGAGTTTTCCCTGTGGTATTTATGATCCCACGTGTCTCCAAGACAAGTCAATCCAGCGTGCCAGAAGCACAGTGAGAGGGAAATTATTCCTGTGGAGCGAGAGCTCAGGTGTGGTGGCGTTTAAAGCACCACAGGGTTAAACACCCTCAGAGATCCCTGCACCTGCTGCAGCAGCAGAGGAAGGTGACACCACAGCGCGTTCCCCCTGCGGCAGGGCTCAGTTTGGGTGCGAAGGGAAGAGGATCAAACGTCCAACGTCAGACTCACAAGAGGCTCCCACACCGTTTAAAGGGTGTCCAGTGACGCCAAGTCAGCAGCAAGAAGGAAGTGAAAGCCTCATTTCCCTGGCCTGCAGCACGAGCTGCTCGTGAGCAGGGGCTCACCCTAAGCCAGGAGCAGCTCTGGATTCCGCAGAGACACACGTGGGAGAGCACAGAGCACTGCCTGGGGACCCAGAGCAGGACTGGCCACCCTGCAGCCATGCCCTGCTCCAGCACTGACCACCCTGCAGCTGTGCCCTGCTCCACCACTGGCCATCCTGCAGCCATGCCCTGCTCCAGCACCCATCACCCTGCAGCCATGCCCTGCTCCAGCACCCATCACCCTGCAGCCTCCAGCACTGACCACTCTGCAGCCTCCAGCACTGACCACCCTGCAGCCTCCAGCACTGACCACTCTGCAGCCTCCAGCACTGACCACTCTGCAGCCTCCAGCACTGACCACCCTGCAGCCTCCAGCACTGACCACCCTGCAGCCTCCAGCACTGACCGACCCTGCAGCCTCCAGCACTGACCACCCTGCAGCCTCCAGCACTGACCACCCTGCAGCCTCCAGCACTGACCACTCTGCAGCCTCCAGCACTGACTGACCACTCTGCAGCCTCCAGCACTGACTGACCACTCTGCAGCCTCCAGCACTGACTGACCACTCTGCAGCCTCCAGCACTGACTGACCACTCTGCAGCCTCCAGCACTGACCACTCTGCAGCCTCCAGCACTGACCCACCCTGCAGCCTCCAGCACTGACTGACCCTGCAGCCTCCAGCACTGAGCTGCCTCCCCGCCGTGGCTGGGCCTGAACCGGGCCGTGCTGGGCCGGGGAGCCGCGGCCCCAGGCAGGGTCCGGCCCCGGAGCCGCCAGGCGAGGGAAGGGCTGGGCTTTGGGGAATGTGAGGCAGGCGCGGGCAGGAAGCTGAGCTGAGCCGCTCTGGACCAGAATAGAAACAGGAAACGAGCCCGGCATCGAGCGCAGCGGCTCCTGCAGCGGCTCCCGAGGGATGCTCGGGGTGCAGAGCCCCCGGGGTGGGGGCTGTCCCCCCGCACAGGGGGGGATCAGCTCCCTCCAAACCCGAGGAAGGGCTCTGAGGACACAGAATTGCCACATGGACACAAAGCAAAGCAGCGCCGGGGCAGGGCCGAGCGGGAAAGGCGTCACCGGAGCGGCTCTGGACACGCTCTCCACAGTTAACAAAATGTAAAAACTTGGGAAAAAAAGGCACAGCCTTCTCAAGGAACCACGCAGAAACGGTGGGCAGAGCCACGCAACAAGAATATCTCGGGCAGAGGAGCACTGAACAGGGGAAAAATACATTTTTAACTTCCGCTACCACCAGAGATTGGGATAAAAACCTTTCAGATGGCACAAACTGGAATGCAGGATCTGCACTGCCAGAGCTTCAGGTGCTCCTGGGGGAAGCCTCGGGGTGCTGCTGCCTTCATCTGCATATCCACTGTGCTGCCCTGCTTTGAAATGCACACACTGCTAATCCCTCTCCTAAGGCAAGCAATAAGACAAGCTCAAAAGGCCAAACACAGACCAAACAGAAGCAGGAAGTCCCATATGGAAAGGGAAAAAAGGAGAGGAAAAAAAAAAAAGAAAAAAAAAGGTTTGAAGTGACCAGCAGATTCAACTATAAAAGGTTCTTTCTCCCTGCCCCCTGAAAAAGTTGTCAAAATGACTACTTTTAAACTGAAATTTTAAGGAAACAGGCTGCCTCCCTCCCTCCACGGCAGCTCTGGCAGTTTTTTTGCTGCATTTCAGCCTGTTGCATTGATTATTTCCAGGTCAGGGGACACAGCTGACAGAGCTCAACTTTATTCCACTTCAAGCACTCCCAGCGCAGCTGAAATGACCATTTGGAAAGGATGGAAAATCCAAGCTTCCTGACAACCTCCAGTGTCCAAACTCAGTAACTGCTTGACTGAGGGAGAGATAATCAAACCAAAACCACCCCACAACTGCTGGGGACATTCAATTACAAGGTTTTTCCACCAAAGCTCTTGCAGCCTCATTCCTCTCCCCACTCAACAAAATCTAATTTTCTTAAATCCACACTGCAAAGACCTAAGGTCAGAACCCACATCCAGAAATTAACCATGGATCAGGAATATTTTCAGTTGGTTAAAATACTTTCTGCCATTGATAGGACACTTTTCAGATCATAGATTCATAGATAAAAATTCACAGATAAACCAGAGAGAAACATCACTAAACAAAAGAGTTTCCCAATAGTGCAAAACAGCAAATCACTGAGGTTAAAACTATTCCCACTATACAACAAGATGAAAATAAATTGCCCAGGACAGGGAGGAGGTTTCTCCCTCAGGCTCACCGGTACACTGACCAAACTAAGGACATTCTGGGGTGGGAATTCCAAAATTTTTTGCCCCAACTGCCCATTTTGCTGCCACAAAAATTCAAACATAACCTTGCTGTGTCAGGACCTCCAAAACCCTGCCAGAATCTGTCCCCCTGATTTATGAATGGCTATTGGGGCCAGCCGGGAAGCTCAAACACCAGAGATGCCAGCTTCTGTGGCTGGGAAGGAATGAACAGCCTGGTGGGAACCCCTGCCTGATGCTCCACATCCATCCCAAAGACATCAGGAACTGCTTCAAAGCAGCCCATGAGACAGAGACTGGGGCAAGGTAAAACCTGTGCCATGCTCCATCATGAGAGAGAAAATCCCTCCCAACAAACCTAAAAGTGCAAAGAACTCTGCAGCAGAGCTGATCTGCGATCCAAACTCAAATGGATGCCCCAATCTGCTTCCCCCAGAGCTGCTACCAGCAGCTGCCATGGCTACACAGAAAGAAGTTATTACCTGGAAACGTTTGACTCCTTCAGCCTCAAAATCCAAGACTCAGAGGTTAAAGGCACTGAATAAACTGGATACAACTCTCCAGGAAGAATTTTTTTTTTTGCTAAGGAGAACAAGGGAACCTCCTGGGAGAAACAGATCTATCCCAAGGATTACTCTTCCTCTATTACACCCAGACACAGAAGACTATACCTCACTTCTCCTGTGCAATCGCAATCTAAGTTTAGTTTGGCTGCAATCCTGATGGAGACTCCCTAGGGAAGCAGTGAATTTTACAGAGAAATTCCTCAGCTTGCCTGCTCCAGGAAGGGAGAGCAGCCAGGACACTCACAGGGAGCCCCTCTTAGCTCAGGAGAAAGTTTAGTCAATGACACAACAATCATGACCGGGAAGGGATCCTGAAGGCCCCACCCAGGACATTCCTCAGGCTGATCCCAAAAAAGCCAGGGGAGCTGAACAACTTGGCAATGTCCCCGTCAGGAGATCAGCACCTCCTGAAAGGGTGAAGGACCAGCCAAAGGAATATTCCCCCTTCATTGCTTAGAATTCCAACGTGAACACTGATGCACAATACCAATGTGTAAAGGCCAAGGACTTGTTAAGGCACTGGGCACATAAATTTAACACTTCCCACGAACCTAAAAAGCAGGAACCTCCTTTTCCTGCTGGGGCTGATCTGTGTTTAATTAAAGATGATGCATGGCATGATTTGCCCCCACTCCAGGATACCCAGTGAGCTTTTCCACAGCACCCACCAGGCCTGGGAAAGGGCTCAGGACTCCGTAATAAAATTAAAAGCCCACGAACAAACTCTGCTCCTCTAAGTCATCCTTAATGGCAAAACAGGGATCTGGGAATCCTCCCGAGCAGGATAAAACTTTCTCAACTAGACAGATTGAGCAATATCAGGAAGATAAAAAGAAATTGATAGTGCCCTTCCATGGAGCTCTTTTGTTTCTGAGCATCCCCAGGCCAAACTCCGTGCAGGAGATTGATCACTGCACACTGAAACAAGGATTTGGCTGCCAGCATCCCAGAGATGCCGCCTTTCAACACCCCACAGCATCCCTGTCTGAAGCCTTTCTCAGCTGGTGCTGTTCTTGTCCTACAGGATCCCAAAGAGACAGCAAGGAATTATGGAAGACGTACAAGTGAGTCTCTTTTCCTTTTTAAATTTTATGCCTACTAAGGAAGAGAAAGGCCAAAAATACACCAGGGTTGGGTAAGCTAAAATTCTCAAATGCAAATTATTTGGTGGTAAAGCCAGGAAAACCAGGTATTCCCTTGTTTTTAGGTTCCTCCACTCCTGCAGCTGAGATGGATTTCTTTTCTTAGACTACTCAGGAGAAGGGACAACTTGAAAAGGGCCAAATATATTTAACCACAAGGTATAAAACAAACTCCCACTTGGTGCTGAGAAGGAGCCACTTCTCAAAGGCTCGTTACTAATTCCTATAATCCGAGTCAGAGGGATCAGTAGGATCCAGGAAGGCTCCATCAGCAGTGCCTCTGAAAGGACTTCCCACCGTTCTGAGCTACAGCAATTTCTTCAATTACTTCAGTGGCTTCACTTCTCCTGTGCTCCTCGCCAGAAGATGGGTCACATGGAAGAACTTGTGGAGAGGCAGAGTGGAAAGAAACATGCTATTTAAAAAGATTTTTTTTTTTTCCCCCAGGCCTCAGAACAAATTAAATCTTTGTAATCAGGGTCCAAAAGGAAAAAAAAAAAAAAGGAAAGAGGAAAGAAAAAGCAAAAGCAAGAACCCACAACTACTCCCATTAGGTGGTCAGAACTAGAATCACTTTATGTTTTGGGTGACAATTTGTACCCAGGATCCGAAGGCATCATTTCAAGGGGCTCATAACAAAGCTGTTCTCATTGCTGGGAGCGAAAATAACTCAGTTCTACACACAGCTCACTCCTCTGGCCAATCCAGCTGCAGCTTCCAGCACTGACTTAGCCACTGGCTAAAGAAAGAAAATAAAAGCTCACTCACTTCCTACTGGTTAGAACAAAAGTTACCAGCAAAATTGAAACTCAGCAGCTCCAAACTTTTCTTCCAAGCCAGAGGCACAGACCAACTTGTGCAAGCTAACCTAAGCTTTCAACCCTTCTCTGTTTCCTTGATGTTTTAACACAAAATTCAACTGCTGCTGGAACACTGGGCACTAACCTCATCCCCAGCTGGTCACTGCACATTTAGATCCTAAATCAAGGAAAATGTACTTCTCCATCTGCCAGGGAAGGAGTTACATGGGACTCTTCCTCACTCCAGAAACCAATCAATTCGTATTTTTCACCAACTGTTCAGTCAGACTGGACCAGAGAAGCTTCAATCAGCAGCACAGCAATCCAATGAGACAGAAAGGCAGTGGTGCTCCAGTGCCAACCACCAGTGCCACAGTGGGCCAAGGAACAGGAAAATAAGGTAAAAATGAGGATTTTCCCTGGAGGTCAGGGTCTAGTCCGACAGCAGTCAGGTACTTCAGACACTGCATGCAGAGAGCTCACAGAGTTAACTGCTTTAGGTAGAACCTGCAGACCAGAGCACTCAGGGTTAAGCTTCCCTCTCAAATCCATTACTTTTGTAAATTACATTCAATCTCCAGTGGGAAGCCAGAAGCTAATGACTTAGTAAAAAGCACAGGCAGCCTCCATCGTTCCCATTTCCACGTGGAATACTACCAGTGCTCATTTCTCCTGCTGTGCTCCTGATTGCCCTCGGCCCAGGCCCCACTCACCGGCAGGCTGGAAGGTCTGGACTGAAGATTCAAGTTCATGTCTTCTTGCCCTTTACTGGAAGCCATTGAGGGAGCAGAGGATGCCTGGGACCCAAATGAGTCTTGAGATAACTCCTGAAACATCAAGACACACAAAACAGAAGTCACAACTGGGAATACAGTAAAGTCTCTGTTGGAATCGCCCTGGGATATTTCTCACATTATGGCAGATTTACGTCCCCTCGGTGACATTTGCCCAAAACAGGAGGTGAGAGCCAGGACTGAAAGCCAGCACACACAAACCCTGCCCGAATGCTGCTCAGAGCTGGGAGCACAGGCCCAGGGCCATGACAGAACAGCCACTCTCCTCATCATTCCTGGAGATCACAGGCTGTCCTGGATCTACCCCTCTGCTTCTTCACCTTCACCATCTCACCCTCGCCCCAAGTACCTCATTATCCAAACAAAGCGAATCAATTAAACCCTTCCACTTCTCAGAGGCTGCCCCAGATGCGTTGCAGCATTTGCTGAAAGGTCCCAGCCAACTCTGTTCCTCCTCCCCAAAGCCAAGTTTTCCTTTTGCTGCTTTACCCCATCAGCGAGCCACAGGAGAAGCCCCCGAGTCCGACCATTCCGTCCCACCCAGTTCGCCGCGCGCAACTCAACCAATTTTAACCAACGCGACAGGCGGCTCGCCCCCGAGGGTTTCAAACGCCACCTGGAGAGAAGGCAGCAGGGCAGGAGGAAGCCTACCTGAGGCGGGGGGAAGCGCTGCTGGGAGTAGGCCGAGGGCTGCTGCGGCGGCTGCGCCGGCGGGTACGACGAGGAGGGCTGCGCCAGCGCCGAGCCCGCGGGCTGCTGCGCCTGCTGCTGCTGGTACGGCGACTGCGACTGCTGCTGCGAGTAGGGGGGCTGGCCCTGGGGGTGCTGCGGGGCCGAGGGCTGCTGCGGGTACGGGCTGGGGGGCTGCTGATGGGGCGGCTGCGAGGGCTGCTGCGAGTAGGACGGCTGCGCGCCGGCCGGGGGCTGAGCCTGCTGCTGCTGCTGCTGCTGGTACGAGGGCTGGGAGTGCGCGGGCTGGGACGGAGGCTGCTGCGAGTAGGGAGGCTGCTGCTGCTGAGGGTGAGGGCTCTGCTGGTTGTAGTAGGGAGTCTGGCTCTGCTGCCCGTACGCGCCGGGGCCCTGCTGCCCGTACGGAGGCATCTGCAGAGGGAGAGATGGAAGTGGCATCGGTCACAAAGGTTCTCCTCACACACGGGCAGGTTTTGCTTCAGAAGCAGAAATGCAGGAACCTGCGCAGGGCAGTAATGCATTGGAAATGCCGCTGCACCTAGATACCTCCCAGACAACAGCAGAAGTCACTCGTGCGTGACATTATTCTCGGCAGTAACCAAGTTTTAACAATCGTAGCTAAGTTTTTAGGGATCCCTATCTGACCACGCTTCAACAAAAGTAACATTGAAAGGAAAGACTGCTTGCTCCAACAACAAAAAAAATATTTGCCTCTTGAATCCTGCAAACAGTCCAGCAGGCGCCACTTGGATCATGTAATGAGCCAAAACTGACCTGGAGTCATTTCTTGTGCAAAGAACAGCTGTGTCTCTAACACAGCACAGCAGAAAGAAGATCTCCCTCCTCTGCTATTTATTTTTCCCTTGCTGGATTCACTGCTCTGCCACCACCTCTCTCGGAGGCAAGGACTGCACAGGGCATGGATCCCACCTGGATGCAGGTATGGTACAAAACCCAGCCTGGAGAAATGCCATTTTACCCAAATAACCGATGCAGCCTGGCCGGGGGAGTCAGGGCAGCGTCTCTTTGCCCGGCCCAGCTGTGCCAGGCTGTGGAAGCCGTACCTGTTGTGCATATGAGATGCTGCCCATGGTACTCTGCGTCCTGCTCTGCATTCCCATGGGGTATCTCTGGGGGCCCTGCGGCCCGTAGGGCTGCCCGGGGTATCCGTGGCCCTGCTGCGGCCCCGCCTGCGGCCCCTGCTGCTGCGTGTAGGGGTTGTTCCCTCCGTAGGGCTGAGGCCTCATCTTCCCCATCTGATCCATCGGGCTCGACGGCTGCAAGGCAAGGCAGGACACGTGAGGCACATCCAGGAATCGTTCCTTTAAACACCGCAGCTTCCCAAAAACCCCAGGAGAAAACCCGGACGGGTCGGCGCCAAGGAGAGGCTCGTCTGCCTCTCCCCAGGTGCTAAACCCCAAAGTTACGTCTGGAATTACGGCAGGACTCCTGCTGCCTTTCCAAACCCACCGTTCCACCAAGAACAAGCCCAGTGAGAAGTCATTTAATGCTGACATCTCTCCCGTGGCAAGACAGGGAAGAAGGAGGGAAGGATCATCAAGAAAAATCAATTATCAGTGTAAGTGGCTTTTCCCCATTGCAGGCAGTAGTTTAATGTCCAGATATTCCACGACAAGGTAAATTTAGGCTGAAAATTTAAATATTCACAAGAAACACTGCTTCTTTCACGTATAACAAGGTCTCCCAAAACACTACAGGCTGTTAATTTACACTTATGCATTTCAATTAATGCACATTGATGTAGTAACACCGGGCAGCGCTGCTGACATCCACAGTCTTCAAGACTGCAGCTTCATTTTTTGAGTATTTTTTTACATGTGCTTTGTGTCTGCTGCCTTTTGGAGAATAAAGAGTTTCTAAATCGAATTTATTCAGATGCACGTGAAAAAATTTGTCAGCCTCAAAAGTCAGGTCCCTGAGCTTTAGAGCGGAGACGATGAGATGAGTGAAGAAATGCAACTTTCCTTGGACTCATCTGTGCTTCCCCTGCCTGGAGCCAAGATTTAGGAATAGTCAATCGAATTTCCTGAAAACACTATAAACCTCAACACTATAAAACCTCAAAACAGGCCTTTTTCACCTTGGCAGTTATTCCCTCACTAAAGCAAGGGCTGTTCTGGCGTGGTGACCTCTAAATGAATCCCAGCACAGTCCTTAACCTCCGGTTCCTTGGACTGAATGGGAATCCTTCCCTGAGCTCCTGGTGACCTAACTAATCCCAATTAGATGTTTTCCACAGATCACCATGACAATGGACTCTCTATTACACCATCCCTTCCTGCCACCCCTGGGGTGGTGTTTGTACAGATCCACCCTCTCTCGCTGAGCTCAGGTGCTTGAGGAGTGGCCCTACAGGTCTGCACAAGCCAACACCACACACAGCTCAGGCTGGAAACCCCACAGACTCCCAGAGAACGGAGCAGGATTTCACTGATGTGTGCAGAATCCACCCTCTTGGGGGGAGTGGGAAAGAAAAAAAGTTCTTGCAGTATGCTGCACTTGAGAAAAGCCTTCCCCAGCAGCCAGCACAGCTTGGAGCCCCAGCACACATTTGTGTGCCCAGCTGTCTGTGCAGCGTGGCTGCCAGGGAGGCTCAGCCCCGAGCCAGCAGCGAGTGCAGGGACACCACGGGCAGCTCGTGGGGCTCTGCTGGGGCACCAGAGGCCGGCACGGAGCAGGCACGGCAGGAAAAGCCCCGCTGCTGGAAAAGGGAGAGGCGGCTGGCTCGGAGGAAATTTGTGTCACTATGGCACAAATCGATGGAGAGCAAAGTCCAGGTGCTCTGTTCTAGCCCAGCTCAGGGCACCCATGGAATCTGCCAAGTTGGAAGGGACCCACTAGAGCCCAGCTCTCAGCCCTGCACAGGACACTCCAGAGTCACATCCTGTGCCTGAGAGCCTTTCCCAGATGCTCCTGGAGCTCTGGCAGCCTCGGGAAAGCCAACCCCTCAGCGAGCAGGGCATTTGCCATCCTGTGGAAGCTGTTCCACGGCCCTGCGGTGACTCTCCCTGCATTTTGGATTTCGGATGCCCTCCCACGCTCAGCTGGGCTGGATGTTCCCATTCTCGGCCATACTGACACCAAACCAATCCTGGACAAGTTTGATTCCATGTTTTAGGTTCAAGCTATCACAGATGCTGCTGCTGGGGAGTAACACAGGCAGAGGCTGCAGACTCCAAGGCAGCCCCCGATCCCTGCCCTGGGAACGCCGTGCCCGGAGCCCACGCCAGGCACCCACAGGGGTCTGTGCCAGCTCGGAAAAGGAGCTTCCATTCACGGGGACAGGAAAAAAAGAGGTCTTTGAAGGCTCTGGTGGAACCCTCAGAGCTGCAGGGCCTCAGTCCTGAATGGAGCACCCATGTGGAGCTCCCATACACCCTAAAAGATGCAAATTGTGTTTACACCTTCCCAGCAATTGTCCCTGATGCTTCCCAAGTCTTGCCTTGTGGGTATCCCCTTTCCTTATTGACATCTTCTCCCTGCCCACATTATCCCCTTTGGTATGTAAAAACGGGGCCACCAGGAGTTTTCCTGACCCCTGGCTTTTGCCTTCAGCCTGCTCTCACCATCCCCAAGCGCTTACATCCTTCCTTCCACCTGACAAAATGCAACTTCGGGGTTACTGACTAAATATTTCAGCATCTTTTCCGTTTGTTACTTGCTTCCTCCTGGTTGTAACTCCCTTTTGCAGCCCTCTACCAAGGGCAGCTTCTCAACCACATTCCTTTTAAGGATTTTTTTTTGTTGTTCTAAATACACTCACACCACATGCTGCCACCCCTGCACTGATTTTCTTGTCTGTGGTCACCCACAAGACCAACCATCTCTTCAGGGAGGAGAAAACAAGGTGAAGATTCACTTTTCCATGACTCCTGCAGGAAGCATGACAACTACTAAAAAACTTCCAAGAAACATTTGGAACTGTTTATGCAGCAATTAAAAAAAGAAAAAAAAAAAGGAGATAGACAAAAGAAAAAACCCAAAACACAAACCCCAAACATCCTTCCAGGATGTGACCAAGTCATCACCTTGACTGCTCAGCGTAGGAGGACACAAAGCTGCCACCCTTCCACCAGGCCCTAGCACAGAGAGGGTGCTAAAAACAAACACGGAGAGCATCTAGATTGCAGCCTTATGGATAAAATTCTATCACCAGGAGGAATGTAAATGTAAATGTAAATAATTCCTTCCTAATGAAGGAATTATTTCATACAAACACTCCTGACTCGTAGCAAGGCTAATCTCTGCTCCCCGGGGTTGCCCTGTACATCTCGAATGCTGCCACGTGTTGTTTCTTCCTTCAAAATATCCCATTAATTCAGAATATCGCACACATCTCTGTCGCTGATGGGGCTATAACTGCTCTGCTCTTGGTATTGTAGCTCTGGCTCAGAGTCAGCCATCGGGAAGCTTCCTTGAATCTGCTCCCCAAAACCTTTTTGGGGAGCCGAACTCCACGTGCCTCAAGAAAAGAGCCAAGCTGAAATGCAGGGATGGATCCCAGGGCTGGTGTGAGGATGCTGGGAGGAGCAGAGGCTGCACAGCCCCCCTGCACAGCCGTGTCACACGAGATGGGCACGCCGGGAGGAAGCGAGAACACGTCAGGGGAAACACGGAAATACCAAACCCCGACTGCAAAAGGCTGGAAATTCTTCTCTGGGCTGATAAATGGGAAATCCTTTCAATAGGAAACCACAGGAGTAGATTACTGTGATTACACTTCAAAAGCAAAGGCCCTGCCACAGAGAGACATAATTGAGAGAAAGTGTTGCTCCTTGATCACTGAAGTCCAGACCCCCTGCTTACACCTCCCTTGCATTCATAGAAATTGCTCCTATTCTCCCTCAATCCCACTATCTCTGCTGTTGTGTAACACCAGGACGTATCAAAACTCGACAAAACGTTGTCCTGCCGCCAGTCAAACTCCCGAAAACAAAGTTGTGTGGTTTGGTGTGTAAAGAGAGTGACCATAAGCCGTGCTCCAGAGAAACTGCGGAGCTTTTGGGGTAATTTAAGATATTTCTAGACTAAGAGTTTGTAACAGCAAGCCCAGAGTGAGCTTAAAATTACCGAGTTCAAAAGCCCTTCAAATCACTTTGTGTGATGTGAAGGGTGTCAGGGCCCTATAATGAGGCAGCGCAGTGAAACCAGCTCTTCTTCCAAACAACACCCGTGTTTTCCGTAAGAAACAAAAAAAAGCTTTAAGCAGACAAGAGGATTCCATGAACAATTCCTTTCAGATTTTGTCCGGTGGAAGAGAAATTTGGCCCCTTGAATGAATAGCTTGGTTAAATTGGAGAGGACTTGCTATTGGTCCTGTCAGGAAAATGAGTAAAGGGAAGAGGCAAATCCCACTTCGGAAGCGAGAGCCAAACCCTCCACAGCTGTACAGAAAAATGAAATTCTGACTTTCCCCGTTACCTTATTACGTATTTGTATTTTATTGGGCCAGAGGAAGAAAAAGGAGAGTCATTTACTGAACTCTCCAGTTTCATATCAGAGTCACTCAATTATTGGCAAACGTGGGTGTTGGCCACAACTGGTTTCTTCAGCTGCCCCCACCGACCCCCCTCAAAGAAGAAGAAGGCTGAAAAAGTAAGAAAAAAGCCCTAAGATCTCACCTTGGCTTTGAAATCTTTTCCTGACCAGCTTTGTTGTCCGTTTTTTTGGTGATAAAAAAATAACAAAAAGCATTCCTGGCTGTTTAACCGAGAGAAGCCCTAATTGATTCCCACAGTCATTAACCTGCATTTTACCTCGGAGAGTGGTAGTTAAGGAAGTCGGCACTGCTATTTATAACTCATCTCAAATTGAGGGCAGACTGCCTAAAATCTAACACATCCCAGCTGTACTCCTGTTTGAACTGGGGCCAAGGGAATTTTTTAAAGCAATCTTGGCACTGAATGAATGACACCAACAGTACGAGCGCGTGTGGTTGTGTTGTGGTGACGTAGCTGGAGGTGGAAGGGGACGGGGGGGCCGCTCTCCGTAATCCTTCTCCCGAGCCCAGCTCAGCCCCTGAGCCGGAGCCGCCCACCCAGAACCAAACACAGGAAACGTCTTTTCCTGTGCAACGCCTTCAAGTGAGAAGCACATGGCTAATCTGCATAAAAGCAAAGCCACGCCACTCCTGCCAGGAAGGTTGTGCTCGGGATCCCTGGCCACCGAGCCGCTGCCTGCGAGGGCTTGGACCCGAGCCGGGAATCCCAGAAAGGGCCGGGAACAGATGGGAAGGACCCCGGCAGCACCAGCCATTGTCTGGCTGCTGAGCAGTGGTACAAAGAGGAGCCTGCAGAACGCAGAGGGAGGTGCCAGCTGCTCCCTGGCCACCCCAGTCTGCCCGGAGAACGGGGCCACCGGGGCGAGGTGGAAGTGGTTGGGCTGGGATGATGCTGAGCAGCACCAGTGGTGGTTAACACATCCCACAGGCTCAGGGACAAACCGCTCTCCTCCCCAGCCTGCAGCCCCAGGGATCTCACTGGAGTGAAGCAAGTGGGGCTTGTGGAAGAGGGATGGGGGATTCGACTTCCCACCTTTAAACCCCCATCCTAAACCCTCAAACTCCTGCCCTTCTTCCACATCCCAAGGGCACTGTGAGACCACCAAAGCCCAGAGCAAGACAAACCCCACTTCCTGTGTGATGCTGGGTGTGATGGTACCAGCTCACAAAGCACAGGGCTCATGAACATGTGAAACACAGGGAGGCATTGCCCAAAGCTGGCACGAAGCCCTGGGGATCCACCAAAACCGGCTGGGCTGTGGTGATTCCACAGCTGACAGCAGCAGCTCCTCTCCTGCGACAACACAACCGTGGCTGATCCACAACATCACCAAAACAGAACTAAGGGGGATGGAAGACACAAACAGCACCCAAGGGGCAACACAGGAGGCTCCAGCAAACCCCAGTTTGAGCTGGTCACTCGTGCTTGCCCATCAGACACTCTCACATCCATCTGTGTCTTCCAAACCTCCCCAAAAGGCGACTCCAACTCCTCCACAACCGGAGGAATGATCACAAACCAACAAGTGTCCTCATTCAGGAGCAAACACAGCTCACCTTCCAGTGGGGAACTCTCATTTGCTCTATTTAAGGTACAACTGGCTGTGCTGAGGTCAACACCCCGGCCTGAACTCGCTGCCTTTTATAGCCCGGGTCACGCTCCGATGCCTCTCTTCCCATGGCACTCTGCTTTTAAAGAGGGACAGAAGAGGCTCAGGGGAAGCTGAAGTTAAAATAAAGATCCTCCAGCAGGACGTGAAGATGGCCCCAAAAGAAAACACCTAGAAAACCCATGGTAATAAACACTCCGTGATGTGCATCCACCACCTCACTGGCACAGTTTAAACAACGAGCCTGTTTCTCTGAGGATTATCATCACAGAAATGCACAGTTCCTTTTTTGCTTTTCCCCTCCCTTTTTAAACTTGAGAAATCCATCAATTTCCTTCAGCACAAGCAGGGCAGACACTGAGCCTGCCCAGCTTCCACCAGGGACTCTCCCTGCCTTCCCCCAGGGCAGCCCCATCACTTTGGGAGCCCCAGTCCGTTCAGGAAGCAGGAGGGATGCTCTGACTCACACCCATAAGCCCAGAGCGCCAAAACCTGACTTCTGGGACACAGTACAGGGTTATAAATGCTCATCCCTTGGAAACGTGCAGGACAAATCCATTTTTACATAAGCTACAGAAAAATAAAACTCCTCCCTCACCCCCACAAATCCCAGAATCTAACTTGGATTTGGACACATAACCAGGAGGTGATGGATCATCATCTCATTGTCAATGGCCAATGCAGATTAAAGTTTGGCTGTCAAAACAAATGACCTCTGCTCCACAGTTTCAGTTCTGCATCCAGAAAGAGCCTGGTTTTTCTCCTGACTTTTCCCAGTAGGTCAGAGTTTGACCCAAAACACTTTCTATTCCTCTAAACCTCTGCTAGCATCCCAACCTCAGAACAAGCTCACGACATCCACACAGAAGGGGAACAGGACTCTTTCTGCATTGCATCAGCCACCTGCTTCTATCTGGAGCTTCTGCAAACCTAAAATCTGCCCTGCTCAATGTTTATCTCCTCCTTGACCATTTATTATTACACCACTTGCTTTGGGGAGATCTGCTGTATATCCAGACCTTGGGCTGTAACAGTGGAAGGAAGATGAGTGAGTTTCTCCCAGCAGCCATCCTGTGACCTGTATCTCCCTGCTAAACACAATCCAGTAATTACCCATTAACATTTCTCAGCAAGAGCCCGGTCCACACATCTCAGAGGACTTTCCAAAGCACAGCTCTTACTAATATTCTTCTAATTGATTAAAACTGACCAGAGTTTTGATTACAGGATGTATCATTATGGAACATCTCATTCCTGAAAGAAGTCAACCAGCAGAAAGTGATGGGGCGGGGAAGTGAAATGAGAGTCACCACTCAAAGCCTCACTGGAAATAACCCGGCAGCAGCACAAGTGTTCACGCCCAAGTAGCAGCAGAGCTGTGTTATTTTTTATTTTATTAAAAACTGGAGGGTGGGAAGGTGCCAAGCCTGCAACAAGCACCAGGATGGTTCCTCAGACACCTCTCCTACAGGCTCAGAGCACATCCCTCTGGGAACAGCACAAGGGATTCCCCAATGCCTGAGAATTAGCAACAACCAGAGGATTCGTTCCCTTTCCCTCCATCTCAACTACTTACACCATGGCAGGACACTGACAAACACCATTTACTGATTTAAATGTAGCCAAAATTAACAAAGGATTATGATTACTGTACAAGAGTTGATGACCAGTGAAAATTTCAGGCACTTCCCAGGCAGTCGGGGTCAGGTGATGCAGTTTGTTATTCACACTGTGCGACCCCTATACAATTTCTATATAATTTCCCCAATAATTTCAACTTACATTTAAAATACAATTTCCTTCTATCCAAAGAACTAGCTAACAAGCTATCTATCCCTCACTGTCAGGCTTCAATTCACTTTACAAGCACATTATTCAACCAACTCGCACCAGGATTCCCCAAGTGCCGCTGCTGACTCCACCCAAAAATCCAAGCAACACCAAGATGTAAAGAAAACGGCGCCTGAGCTCCATGGGAGATGATCCCAAGGAACATGTGATCCTTGTAATGAGGTGCTGCTCCTTTTAAGATGGAAAGAAACTTCCTTCCTGAATATTAAATCAGGCTTTAAGTTCAGCCAATCTCCTACTTCTGCTCTAATGAACTGGAGGCAAGTCAACAACAAAAAGACGCTGAAAAGTCTCATTACAGCGCTCCCGCTCCAGCCCGGGGCTTCCACGCTGCAAGGAGCAACTCAGCTCGTGTCATACCACAGCGATGGGCCCGGGCCAACAGCAAGCCATAAAAAAAGCAGGAGGAGGAAGGGCTAGGGTGGGAGAGCAGAACTACGCTCAGTGTCACCCCTGCTCAAGTGATCTCACTCCAAGGAGCACGAGAACAGCTGTTCCCCATCACCAGCAAGTCCCAAAATGTTTGCTCCAAACAGCGCTGAAAACCTGAAAGGGCTCCAGATGCCCGTAAATACATTCAGACACTGCAACCTGTGGCAGACTTCAGTCATCCAGCTAATTCCCTGTAACCCCTGTTTCCTTTAAAACAAGCCCTGCTGATCTCACGGACAGATGTCTTTTGCTACCGAACACGAGCGATGCTTTCCAAAACTGGAGGTCTGAAGGAAGAGCCAATGCAAGGGCTCAATGGAGTTTACTTTCTAGAATAAAGGTAGTTTTACCAATTCACTAAAAGCCTTTTCTGCACAGAAATCTCAGGGTGCTGGTGCACACTCTGGAGTTGATAAGACACCTCCAGCACAGCCTCCTGGGTCCCCTTCTAAGAACACTTTCCCGATAAATCTTCATCTGTAAAATGCAGCAGCACAGGTTTCTACCCACTTGTGTGTCTGAAAGCTCCATCTGTATTTGAATATCTCATCACTTTGCAAATTCATCTCATTTTACACAGAACAAACAGTGGCTGAACAGACTCAACTGGACAGGCAGACTCCCGTGACCCCTTCCCACGCCGGGCTGGCATTCCCGGGGAGCCTCCGGGATCAGCTCAGGGCTCTGAACAACCCCAGGTCTCCACAGCCCCACCTCTCCTGCCACACACAGCACCTCGAGGGAGGAGGACACAGCCACGCTGATCCTTGGAGAGCTGCAGCTCTCGGAGGTGCCTCATCCCAGAGCTCCATTTTATCCACAGCTTCCTCGGGAGCTGCGTGTCGGGGCCTGCAGCTGCTCCAAGCCATGGCTCAGCATTACCCAGCCTCTCCCCTGCTCCTGCAGAATGACTGAATTCATCCAAAAGCGTGTGTTTTGGAAGATAAGAATCATCCAAGAAGCCTGGGGATGACTCTGTGGAAGACTGGCAATCCCAGTTTATGCCAACACAACCGCCTGTGCTCCATCACACTCGCGCCTCCCAGCACCTGGATGGATGCTCACGGCCCTGGGACGGGGTGAGATGGGCCAGGCAGCTCAAACAGCCCCAGCCCAGCCAGGAGGGTGGGATCAGCACCACTGATAATCCCAGGAGTCCCTCAAACACACCTCGGGTACAGGAGCTGTCACCGCACACCAGCATCAGCCCCGCTCTCACCTCCTTAGGAAGCAACTCTGGAAATCCCAAACCCCCTCCCATCACTCCTGACCCGCTGAGTTTTGTATCCAACACAAAACAAGGTAGCAAAGCTTTGTTTTACTTATAGGAAACAGAAAAGTTACTTTGTTTCCCTCGTCATTACAGCGGCCGACAAATTCGGGCGCTATTTTTGCGGATTTTAGTGAGCCTTCTCTTATTTTAGCCTTAAAATTCAACCTTCAAGCCTCCACTTCAGCTCCACGGAACCAAAAATATTTCAAATTGCAGTAATGACAAGTTACCATCTGCATTTACTGAGGATGGGCTCGGTAACTTTACAGCAAAGCCACAACCAATCTCCAGTATTTACACCCGAAGGAGCTATTTGCATCCAGCAAAGCAGGGCTGTCGTGCCTGCCTGGGGAAGAGGAGGCTGGGGGAGATGGAAAGTCTACGTGGGCAAGAAACTTGGAGCTGCAGCCAAGGCAGCTCCAGACAGCAGGGAAGACGCTCCTGGAGCCTTCACCAAACCAAGGCTGCCGTCATGAGTGACACAAGGTCCTTGTTACTTAAAAATACTAACTTTTTTTTAAAAAAAAAAGCCCACCAGGCCTTGCTTAGAGTAATATTTGAAGCCTGGTTCTGTTGCCCCACGCTCGCTTCTGTCCTTGGGCTTTTATTTCATCTCCAATCCAGAAAAATCCAGATTTCTTTCCAGGCAGAAGGAACAACGTGGGGAGTTGCTTAGCGAGTTGAGAGGAGCGTGTGCTGGCAGCTGGGGAGAGGATACAAGAATTCCCAAGTGTGCCAATGCCATGGGGGCAGGAGGAACAGCCAACGCTGCAAAGTCTCCACCGGTTCCAGGAACAGGTATAACAAGAAACTGTAAGACAACTCATATGAGGAAAGGAGGATAAGACACGACGGTACCTTGACAGCAGTGACACCTCTGAACAGTTTATTGCCATTTACAGAGCGCTCAGGTACAAAGCTCTCCTTAATTCCTGTCCCTCATTCCGTGGGAGCAGCGCCGTGGCTTTGGCACAGTGCACTTCCAGCACACGCACAGTCATCACTACAGCCAGGAAATCCAGGCTCTCAGGCACATTACACCTGGCTTTCCCGGCTTCCCAGCACGACTCCGGGGTTCCCAACACCCCGGCTCAGTTACTCACCCAGGGACAGCAGATTTAGCACCTTGCTCTAAGGAGAAGGCAGGGAAGGGTTAAGGGCCACAGCACAGCTGAAAACCAAGGAGCACTCGATTGCTCTGGGATGTTTCATACAACACTAATCACTTCATCTGATTTTAATTCCTGACACCAAATCAGCATATAGCTTTTCAAAGGAAATCTTGTCCCAGATTGCAAGGTAATCAATCACAATTAATGTGGAAAGCAGCTTTTGCAATGCCATCACGGCCTGTGAACTGAGCAGGAAGGACAGGGAAGGGGCTCAGAAACGTCTTTCAAGTGCAGGCAGATAGGATAATTTGGGATAGGATTGGTCTGTCAGTGTCTCCTGCACAGCAGCCAGTCAGGCTTTTTGCTTCTCCTCCAGTGCATGACCTGAGAAAGAGGGGGTTTATGCCAACACTCTCCCTCCCCCTGCAAGTCCCTTCCCCACCAGTGTGCCCTGTTCCAGGGGAGCCACATTCTCCCCAAAGGCTGCTGGCAACCCCATTTCCATCAAGATGATTTTTCCTTAAACCAGAGAAAATTGTCAAGGGGATGGTCCCAGACCCTGTTTAGGGGCGACAGCGACAGGACAAAGAGCCGTGGTCAGAAAATAAAACACAAGTTCCACCTCAATATGAGAAGAACTTCTTTCATGAGGGTGGCAGAGCCCTGGAACAGCTGCCCAGGGAGGGCTGGAGTCTCCCTGTGTGGGGACATCCCAAACCCACCTGGACGTGTTCCTGTGCCACCTGCTCCCGGTGACCCAGCCTGGGCAGGGCTTGGACTGGGACATCTCCAGAGGTCCCTTCCAAGCTGTGATCCCCTGAAAACTGTTCTAGGTGTAACCCCATGCCCAGAGAGAAATTCTGATGCAGCAGCGAGAGCATTAACCTGGATTCTGAGCCACAGTTCAGAGCACCTCTCTGCCACCTGCAGGGTGCAGAGCCAGGGAAAGGCTCTAAAACATGGAAAACTCCTCATTCAAGCCTCGCTGGTCTGCCACAATAACCTGAAACACTCTGAGATACTTCTATACTTAAATGCCTCCTATCAAAACACTGTCCAATTATCCACATATAATTAAAAAAAAAAAAAAAAGTTCAACTTAGCCATATGCAGCAGCTGTCCCAAGTACTTCCCAGGGGATCCAAAGCACTGTAATCACCACAAGTGCCCCACAGAACAGTAAGTAAATGAGTTTGGGGGTTTTTATATTAAAATAATAATGCCCCCACCCACACAGTCCGAGGGCAGGACTGCAGAGACAACACGTGCAGCCAGGGCACATAAGAAAAAGCAGTTTCTGGAACACGTGATCACACTCAGTAAACTGGCCTTGAATGGGAAGTCTTTTCCTTTATTAGCCATGAAAACCCCAAAGTCAAGGATAATTTAAAGAGAAAAGAAAATCAAGTTTTAACTAATCCCAGCGTTTCCACTGTTTCACTGGATCTCCTGCACAGAGGTAAGGACTTTTGCTAAAAGCCTTTCACAAGGAGCAGGGCTGAGGGGAGACCACCTCTAGCCTGGCACTGGTTTAATTATTTACACAGAGTTAATGAGTACCAGACTCTCCTCCTAAACTCGCACAGGGTGCATAGTCCTACAGTCATTTGGACTTTAAATCCACCCTCGGACTGTTATGAAGTACAAAACTCCAAACAAGCCTCCAGGAAGGATCCCACAGAGAGCAGCGAGCCCAGGACCCTGGCAGAGTTCAGGTGGCAAAGCAGGACGGTCCAACCCCTCCAACACAATTCCCACAGTAACCTGGATGCAAAGGGAGACATTCTGCAACATAATCAGAGCTTTTCTCTCAAAGAAACGGGACAGACACATGTTTAAGGGCAGGTTACCGCGCACTTTTGTCTCTGCTCTCCACACCTGGAGAGACCAGGACAAGAGACACTCAATTGTCATGATTTGAGCTGGAATATTCTCCCTGATGTCCAACGGTGCGGGCAGCAAAGCACTGAGACACGGAGGCAGCTCTACCTGTGCTCAGGTGTGGCTGATCCTGCCCTGGAGCAGGACTGGGGGGCTTGGTGACCTTACTAACTCACCTCCAGACCTCTGCTCAACAGGGAAAACATCATCACCACACACACAACGCGGGAGAGGAACCAACAGCGAGATCCATCAGGCAGCACAGCCCGCGCTGCGCGTTCTCCTCACCAGAATGATCACACTCAGCGCTGAAACCCAAACCAGAATGACCATTTCCAGAGCAGCTCCCTCCCTCTCCTGTGCCTCGTGTCCATCCTGCTGGAGCCCCTGGCCTGGGCAGGGTGAGCAGGTACAGCCCCCTGCCCCGAGCAGAGCCATCCCCAGACCCCCAGCTGGAGCTGGAGCTGGGGCTGGGCCCAGGTTTTTAAACATTCCTGCTGGTGCTCACAGGCAGGGCGCCAGGACGTGCTGACACCAGAAGGGAAATGGTAATTTTCAGGGTTTCTCTTAGTCAAACCTGAATGAAATTTCACAAGTGAGTGGAGGGGAGGAAAGTACTTCTTGAACCCATTCATCCTCCCCAGGGGGAGAAGAGCCCTCCCAGCTTCAAGAATTTTTCCTTGAGAGGAGTCACAGAAGGTCTAAGGGTGGAAAGTCTTAAGTGGCAGAAAGTCAGGGCCACTTTTTTCCTCAGCCTCCTCCCAGCCATGTCCCAGTAATCTCCATCACATCCCACCAAAACAAAGTCACCTCTGATCCCCCTCTGGCTCCCCACATGGCCAAGCACCCACAAAACCAGGACAAGGAGCAGGCTCTGCTCCACCAGCTGCATCAGGGGTCCCAAAAACTACTGCCCACATCTAACCCCAAGCTTATTAGACCAGTTTAGGCTTAATGTTAATTATCCAGGAGAGAGAGGAAGTTACTCAAGTTAAAAAAATTTAAAAAATAAAGAGTTAATAGCAATTGAATTTGTCCTTGAAAGAGTTTCAACTACCAGAGCTGGCTTAAGGAAATAATGACATGCTGGTTATCACATGAAATGCCAATAACTGTAATGGAGCAGCAGTTTTTTTGGAGTTACTTAAACAAACCGATTTTTCACAGGATTTTCATAGGAATTAAGACACACAATCTATCTCCACTCTCTCATAAAGATATTTCTTTACCCTATTAACAGAATTAACTGATCCCCTTATTTGATCCTACATACTTTTGTCCCTTTTTTCTCCCAGTAAAAAATGAAAAGAACATGATTAGAAATTAAGACTCCAGCTCCATTTTACTCTTAACACCTAAAGCAAAAAGAAATATTTGCTAAGAAACTCTGAAGCAGCTTTTATTAAGTTTACCTGTCATTATGCATCATCCTTTACCTTTCACTACAGAGAACTCATGCCCACGGTGTGTAAATACTCACTGAGCTGTCACTTAGAACTCAGAAACACTCCAGAAGGACACGGTGGCAAACCTGGAGATGCTCTTCTTGATGTGCAAGAGCCCTGAGCAGTGCTCAAGCTGCAGGACTGAACTGCTGGGTTACAACACTGGGAGCTCAGGCAGGGAAGTGCCACGAGTGGGAACCACCCCCCTCACCCATGTGTTCATACATGATGAATCCATGTCTGATTAGGACATGGAAGTGGTAAAATACATACAGGAGCTGAGTCCTGGGAGAAGCAGCTCCTCCTGTTCCAGCCCAGGGTGCTGCTTTAAGCACAGGGCTCCATTAAAAGGGTCTCAGTGTATTCAGCTAATGTCAGGGAGGGAAGCTGGGGTCACACTCACAGAACAGCATGAGATGAAGAGGATTCATATTCCCCTCCCCACCCACCCCTGGTGCCTCAGCTCTTCCCAAAGTTCCCACAGCAGCAGCTCAGCTGCTGAGGAACAGCCACAGTGGGAATTCAGACCCCACGTTCCACCCCTGCTTAACAGGGAGAAACAAAAGGCTGCCTGAAACCCAGCTCCTGCAGAACTTCAACCCTAAAGAACCAAAAGCAGCATCTCCAGACAGCAGAGACGATGTTAAATTTGGGATTGGTGTTTTCCTGGACTCATCTCATGGGCACAGCGTGGTCCTCGTGAGCCCCTCAAAAGGACACGAGGTTTATCTCCAGGTGAGGACTGCCCTGCTTTCTCAGGGAAACCAAGAAGGCAGCAGCTCCTCTGGTGCCACCTGGGAGCTGGAGGGACCCAGACACAGCCCAAGCAGTTCTGTTCCAATGTGCCAAAACCCAGCTTTTTCCTTCCCATCCCACTTGTCACTCACTTCCAGCTGGAGATTTATGGCTCTGGCTAATAGACATCCAGTCCAGTTTTCCCTCTGCCCATGCATAAATTAAAGACTGAACTTTTTACAGTCAGCACACAACAGAAAAAAACTTTTGTAGGACTTCCTAAGAACATTTTTTTCCCTGCAGGAAGGTATCCCATCCTTTCTGTCCCACCAGAACGGAAGGGGAAACGTTTTCCACTCTTGCTGATGGTTTAAGGACCATCCCAGAGGGGAAAAAAGCAAGTGGCTAAATATTGACAACCTTATCTTTTCCATTCCCCCAACCACATTTGCTGCCTTCGGTTTCTGTTTTGCTGCTGCTGTTCCTTGAGAGTTTCCAGCATTCCTGGCAGGAATTGGGCAATGGCATTGCTGATGAGCTTCTCCCCAGAGCAATCCATCACACAGGAGTTGCAATTCAAAGAAATCACTCACTAGCCAGAGAATCTTAAATACACAGAGTAAGAACTGGAAAGGGCATTTTCTCCTCTAATGTTTTAATTACCAGAGCACAGATGCAGAGGGTAAAAGCTGGATTTCCAATTGGTGGCGTTCCTTTGAAAAGAGCAAGGGAGAAAAGCGGTGGAAAAGTTGTGTATGAGGTAACAGATAAAACCAACAGCTGCACTATCAAGCCTAATTTTAGACATTATTTTCTCTCTGAAGGAAAGCTGCTGGGATTTTTAGCACAGCCCTCATGGAACGTGTGATACGTCTGTAACACAGGAACCACTGACCAGAGTTCTCAAATGAGACAACAGAAAAAACCCAAAGCATTATGAATACACCAAGCTCATGAGAACAATCAGGCACAGCTTTGTAACAGAACATTTGACTGTCCCGCCTCCCCCCAGCCCAGTTTCTAATATTATTTAAGAACAGGGAAGCAGTTCTGCCTGCTTGATGAGGGAAAACAGGAAGTTTTCCTGTTTTCAGAAACAGGAAACAGAAGTTGTAACAGGTAAAAGGAATAAAACCGGGCAGTTTCAGGAAACCACTAAGCATTCTAGCCTCCCCCCAAAAGGCCTGAAAGTCAAACATAAAACATTTCAGAAACCAAATTTCTGTCTTGCAACCAACAACACCATTACAAGAGAGACACCACAGGGAGAAACCCTACCCCAGCCCAGATAATAAATAACCATTCACAGGGCAACTCAATTAAACTTCATAAAAAGCAGTAGGCAAGCCTAGCTAACCCCATTTCACCACAACACTCAAGTGGTTTGTCCTGGGTTTCCCAGTAAACTGGTGGTGATAAGGGCAGGGAGAAATAAAAGCTCCAGCTGAGAGTGAGGATTGAGTTTTACTGTCTTGTCTCCCACACACATCCTGCCTGGAAACACTGGACACCTCCAAGCTGGGCATCAGGGAGATGGTACTGCAGAAAATGAGAAATTTTAAGAGAATCAGACAACTCCTGGTTGACTTCAGGCTGTTTAAAAAAGATAAAACAGCAAAACCTCCAGTGTCCGCACCAGAATTAACAAGATTTTACCAACAAAATCAAGCTAGCACAATTTTCCTGCTTTTTCTAAAACAGCCAAGCCCTAAAATCGCTCATTCAGAGAAAAGGAGATGCACCACTCTCCTTTCTGTTGGAGAGCTCCAGTGCACAGCACACAACTCGAGGGCTCCTGACATTACAATGCAAAGCAAGGAAAAACCACGAGCCAAGAGGAGCCAGGTCCCAATTTCCCATTCCAAGACATCGCAGCTCACTGGCAGCACAGTGCCTTTTGGTGCCAATTTAGTTTTAAACCATATTTCCAACAACGTCTTTCATGCCTCACTCGCTACTAAAGTGGGAATCAAAGTCAACAAAAAATAGCTATTGTATGGCAACAGGCCCAAAAGCTTTTTTTTTTTTTTTTTTAATTAACATAAGATTTCTAAACTGCTTTCACTGAACTTATAACAGAGGCCTTGAGATGTGGGGAGGTTATCCAAGGTGTCAATGTTTAATGTGATCCAAGGAGTTCTCCCATTACAGGAGACACTTTGTAGCCAAAGCCTGAGAAATGCCCATCTATTAACGGTAGGGAAGTCCTTTCTCTCAAGTAATTCCCTTCAAATCCCAAGACCCTGGGAAAACTGGCATATTACTAAGAGCTGCTACATGCTCTGAGGGGGAGCAGGTGGAAACAAATCCACGGGAGAGCCGGAAAAACTGAAAACCAGTACCCATGGCCTGGCTTCTTACAAGTCATTCCCACAGCAAACCAAAGATTTCTCATCCCACACACCACAAATCAGCCATCCTGATCTCCTGATCCTCTTCTCTGTTCCCCAGCTAGAAAGATCATCTGGAAAAAAAAACACCAAGTCCCCAAAACCGCGGAGCACCCTCGCGTTCCCTGGGCTCCCACTCAGCACCTCCTCCCTGGCTGCGGGTGAAGTGTCCCTCAAGGTTACACACAGGATCCACCCCTGCGTAACTCTGGCGTGACCACACACCCCTCTCACTGAAGGGAACATTCCACCCAAACAACTTTCACACCAGAAATTACTGGGCCTTTCTCGATGAGCAAAGTGACGAAACCCTCGCGACGGCATCACGCAGAATTCCTCAAGAGTACCTAAAGAGGGATGAGAGGCACCACCCTGCTTCTCCTCCCCAAACTCAGCTCCGTGACCCCCAGGAGTCCCAAATGTGCTCTTCCCACATCCTCTTCCCCAGCCTGCCCCAGGAGATGCTCCCTGGAGGTTTCTGGCAGCTCACTCGCCCTCTGCTCTGCCCTCCCCGAGTTTCTCAGGAGTTGGATAGGAAGCACCCGCTCTGCTCATCGCTGTGCGAGACAAAGGAAGACACAAAGCTTTAAATTCTCCTAATCCAGGGAATTTAGGAGTACACAGCACAGGATGCTGTAATTCAGGGCTGGAGTATTATTAATCAACCTTTTCTTGTAGGCAGCACAGATGACACGTGGAAGCTTTTCTCATTAGATATGCCTGCTCTTTTCTTTTTCCGGCAGAAAAAACGGAATTGCCAGTTGAAGTCCAATAATCCTTAGCACAAAAAAGGCTGGGAGGGCAAAGTAATTTGGTTTTTGAGATGAGGGGGTTGCTGGTTTACCTTTTACATTCACTGTTTGTCCTTCCTCAAGTCCAAGTAATTCTCAGGACAACTGTTCATTAATAATTCCAGTTTATGGGACTACTTACTCAGGTACTCCTAACTCACTGTGTCAGCAGCTCATGGAATTAAATGAAATTCATTTGCTAAGACAAAACAAGCTCCTCTTACAAACTTGTACCAGAACACTGACAGAAGTGAACTGCAGAGAAATACCGGAAAAGTTCAACCTGACTTCATACTTTAGTACGTATTTTATCTAAATTGAGATTTCTCAGGATTTACAAAGTAAGCACTTTGTTCTTGCATCCATGGAACACATGACCATATTCCCGAGCAGCTGAAACCTTCCCTGAGGATGCTCCAACACTCACTACCAGTCACCAGTGGACGTTTGATAGCCCCAGCAGGGCAGATGCGCTCTCTGGGAGAGCAGAATTCCAACCTGAAAGAAAAGCCAATCCCATCACTCAAGGAGCTGCAGCAGAGGGTGCCTTTGGTAACCCAGGAACAAATAAGCAGTTTTCAGATCAGAGCAGAAGTCCTGAGCAAGAAGGGAAGCTCTGGAGGCTGCAGGTCACCCTACAATGGTATCAAGTGTCTCCGATCCTGGCCTGAAGTCGGAGCAAAGCACACAGAATGAAAAGGGAAGTTTAGTCCTGCACGAGGCCACCACAGGCCTTGGAGGTGCAAGTCTGAGCACAAAAAGGAACCTGGCTTTAATCAAGGCTTTCAAATAAAGATACCAGCACCTCTTTTCCCCATATCTAAAATGTCTGATGCTGTACTGCCTTCTCCTTTGCACGTTTCCCGGCCATTCCTATTCCAGCTAAGAGGGAATTCTACACATACAACAATAAAGATAATCCTCAGGCTTGCTTTTCCTAGTTCCACTGCTCAGAAGAGTTGTGACACTGCTGAACCTGACCACAACCAGCACCTGAAGTCTCTAGGAAGTGCCTGTATTTGTGGGGAGGAAGGAGACACATCAGTTCTCACTCAAAATAGGTCAAAATGTGCCCTGAGACACAGAGGTAGAGACTCCTATCCTGAACCACAGTTCTGTCGAATGTAAATTGATAGTTCTCGGTAAGTGAATTTCAGCATTTCGGCCACATGTTTGGTTCTGACTGTTTGGCTGTTTAGGGATATTTTTTCCGTCTTTAGGCTGTAACACACCCCAGAACCCCCAACATGCTCCCATCTAATAAAGGACCCAAACAGCCCCAGTTTTGAAAAGGGCCAAAACCAGGCAGGAACAAACGCATCCTCACACCCATCAAAGAAATCATTTATACCAAGGGGAAAGTCACATAACCAAAATAAACAGCAAGCCCATTGTGCGGAACAGCCCTGCCACCGTTCCGACAACACAGACTCTATTCCAGGCTGAATCCAACATCACAAGGAAAATAAACCCAAGGTACAAACAACGTGCCCCGGCCTCCCGTTCCGTCCGGGGCACGGGGCAGAGGGATGCGGGGCTCAAGGTCACGCCGGGGGATGCGGAGAGGGGCTCGGGGCTGCCCCGTCCCGGGGCTGGCGGAGGAGGCGAGTGTGGAAGTTTATGAGCTCATCAGGATGGTTGTACCATTACATCAGAGGCAATTATAAATGGCCAAGAGCAGGGGATGGGGAGCCAATCAGATCACAGATGGGATGTCAACCTAAGACCAACTGTCTCCTGGCTTTGACAGAAGGATTTTACCTCCATAATTCAAATCCCAAACCCAAGCGATCCGCACTCGCTGCTCCCATCGCCCAGCTCCCCGCCAGCTCTCCCGCCCCGGCCCGCGGCCCCTCCGCCCGCCCCGCGGGCCCCGCGGCCCCGCCGGCCCCTGGCGGCCCTGCCCGGCCCGCCGGACCCCACCGCGGCCCGCGGAACCCCCCCGGGGCTCTGCCGGGGGTCGCGGGGCCGCGGGAAGGCGGCGGCGCTGCCGGGGCCACGCGTTTGTCCCGGGCGCGCCCTTCGCCGCCCCGGCCCCCCGCGCCCGGCCCCGCCGGGCCCTCGCCGCCCGCCCCGACCCGCGGGCCCCCGGCAGAGCCCCCCGGGGCGGCGGGGAGCCCGGCGGCGATAGCCCGGGAGCCCCGCACAAAGGCCGGGGAGGAGGAGGAAGGGAAGGCGGCGAGGCAGCCATTTTAGAGCGAGCGAGCAGCACAGACAATGGCAGCGGCCCGGCAGCGCCGGCCCGGCGGGGGGAACCCGCGGGAGAGCCGCCGCCGCCACCCCGAGCCCCCCGAGCCCCGCGCCCCCCGCCCGGCCCCGTGCCCGGACCCCCCCCCCCCCCCCACCCCGGCCCGCCCCGCGCGGCCCGGCCGGTACCTGCTGGCTCCTGCCGAGGCTCTGTCCCCCGCCGCCGCTGCTCCCGGGGCTCATGGGCGCGTGGTGGCTCCTCGGCGGGGCCCCGCCGGCCGCTGCCCAGCCCTGGCCGCTGCCCCCGCCGTACTGCGAGACCATATCGGCGGCGCCCTTGGCGGCGGCCGCCCCGTCCTGCGGCCCGGCGCTATAGTCGCCCCCGGGGTACCCCTGGTAGGCGCGGGCGGAGCTGGGGGAGGTGAGGAGCTGGTTGAGGGTGGGGGTGGCCGTGGGCTGCGGGGTGGTGCCCCCTCCTCCCGCGCCGCCGGCGGCCGAGGGACCCATGACCCCGAAGCGCTGCTGCTGCTGCTGGAAGGCGGCGGCGGCGGCGGCCGCGGGGGACTTGGCGGCCGGCGGCGCGGAGCCCCGGGGGGAGCTCAGGGCGTAGGCCTGGTGGGGAGGCGGGTAGGAGCCGGCGCTGCGCCCGGCCGCGTAGTAGGAGTTGTACTGGTGGTTGGGGAAGCCGTGCTCGGCCCCGGCGCCGTGCGAGTTCTGCGGAGGGGGCGGCCCCGCGGGGGCTCCCGCCGGCCCCGGGTAGTTCTGCTCCAGGCCCCCGCTCTGCAGCGCTGCCATGCCAGGGCTTTGTTGTCCGCCATGTTGGTGGAAGGCAGCGGCGGCGCCCCGGCCGTAGGGCTGCCCGAAGCCGTAGGCTGGCGGGGGCAAGGCGGCCGGGTGGGAAGGGGGCGGCTGCTGCTGCTGCTGCGGCGGCGGCTGCGGCGCCCCCACCCCGTCGCTGCCGCCGCCGCCACCGGGCGGCTCCGGGAGGTTATTGTTCAGGGTGGCGGCGGCGGCGGGCCTGGGGCCCGGGTTCCCGTTCGAGCTCTTCAGGTCGGACTCGGCCCCTGCGCCCCCTCCGTTGCTCTCGGCCCCGTCCTGCAGCTCCTTCCCCGACGGGCCCTCGCTCTCCGCCTGCTTCTCGCCGCGCTCCGCCGCCGCCGCCTCACCCCCCGCCTCCTCCGGGGGACAATCCCGCTGCTGCGCCTCCGCTTTCTTCAGCTCGGATGGAGCCGGGGCGCCCAGGCTGCTGGCGGCGGCGGGGGCGACCTGAGCAGCCATGATCCCCCCCCTCCCCACCCGGCCACCCCCCCGGACCGGTCCCCCCGAGCTGCTCCCTGCCTGGCCGGCCGGCGTGAGGCCTCGCTGCTCTGCTCTCCCCGCTCAGGCGGCGGCGGGCGGCTCTTCAGGGCAGCGGGGGCTCATTCCCCCCCGGCCTGCTCGGCGAGGCGGGGAGGGCTCCGCTGGGCTGGGCTTCCCGGGGCCTGGCCCCGCTGTACCTCCTCGGTTGCAGCCGGCGGAGAAAGGGGAGGAGGAGGGAGTGGGGGGGAAGGAGGAGGAAAGGGGGGGTGGGGGGGGACCCGGGACGGGGCTCCCGGTGCGGGAGAGGCGGGAGGGAGGGAGGGGGGACACGGCGGGCGGGCGGGCGCCGTCCCCGGTGCGGGGCCGAGCGGCGGCGGGGCCGGGCTGGGCGAGCTCCGACTCTGCTCGGCCGAGCGGGCTCAGTCCGACACGAGGCTCAGCGCTGCCATTTTACCCAGCGCCGCGGCCGCCTGCCAAACCCGGAGCGGAGCGCAGCCCGGCCCGGAGCGGAGCCTCCCCCCCGTCACAAAGGAGGAGCGGGCCGGCCCCGGCCGCCGCCGGCGCGGAGCTGCCGCCCGCAAAACCCGCGGCGGATCGGCGGAGCCGGGGGCCGGGGGGCAGCGCTTCCCCCGCCGCGGCCGGAGCCGCCCGGAGCGATCCCCGGGGGCGGCGGGCGATGTCCCGCGGCCGGAGCCCTCCGGGGCCGTGCTGGCCGCTCGGCGGCCGCCGGCCCTGGGGTTTCTGCCCGTGGGTTACCGAAGCGCCTCTTCTTTGTCCCTAGAAATTCCATTTAGAATTAAGCCCTCTGCGAGCTGTTAGCGGTTGTCATTTCCTCTCCGCTTGGCCGTGTCCCTCTGGAAAAGGCGTTGGCGGCGCGCCAGGGCTGTGACTGCACGCGCGGACAATCCAAGAAAGTCCGGCTCCCCTGCCTCTCCTGCCAAGGCGAGGGCAGTGGGCACGGAACCAGGAATTCCCAGATCCAAAACCACCTGAGCGCATCTAGACACAACACGTTGGGCAATGGGACAGGATGTGCTGGCAATCAGAGCCCAATGCCGTGCCGGAGCTCCCCAGCTGTCGAGAGGTGAACTGGGAACTGGGCCATGCTCTTCTGCAACCCTTTCAGACCCAGATTCCCACCTCCTCCATCCCCGAGGCCTTGGCAGAGCGGTACGAGGGAGGAGAGCAATGTACCTGCAGCTCCGTCGTGGACGTAGCCTGGCCTGTGCCAGTGGGGTCTGAACCTGCTTTTTAACTTCAGGTGGTGCAGGGCTGCAGCGGGGCATGGAGGGGACAAAAAGATGAGTTATTTGGGTAATAAACACCAAGTTCATAGAAATCAGGACATGGATGTCTGGTAAAAATGGCAGGTATGGCATGGGTTAGGCCTAGGCCCTGTGTATTGGTGTTCCTCTGGAATATGGCAATACTTGCAAAAGTCAAGTTGAAGTAAATACAACTTCAAGATGAGAGAGAGAAAGCATCAGAAAACAGTGGGTGGGGAGCCGAAAGAGGCTCTGAGGTCTGAGGCTGCCATTTTAGAAGATCACCACAGCACAGATAATGTGGCAGAAGTGACCCCTGTGCAGTGACAACAAACAGGACTCGGTCCCAGCCCAGCACCCAGCGGGACACACCAGAAGGAATCCCACTGGAGCTGAGCAAACGCGAGTCCAGCGCAGGAGGCAAAGCCTCAGGCAGCAGGACTGGGTCCCTGCCAGCACCCTGTGCGTGCTGGGGATCAAGTGAAGGTGTCAGTGTCTACTGACAGCAACTCAGCCCTCATACCCATTATAGAACTTATAATATGAAATATTTATCATCTAGAGTGCAGGTGGTGGAACAAAGGGGTTATTCCAAAGCTGGAAAGTGGGAGGGGAGGTGGGATATGGTGATAAATAGGAAAATTCTAAATGTTTTCTAGAACAACGAACTGCCCCTCAGGCTCCAAACAAAGCACCTTTGCCATTCCTCCGCCTGCACAGTTGACTGTGCAACACGGAGCAGATCCCATCCAGCAAATTGGCCGGTCAGCCTTTCTCCTCGGCTGTAAACAAACTACTAGGAAAAAAAAAAGGGTAATAAATGATGATATTGGTATTGTGATAGTACTCAAGGCCTTCACAAGGGTTGGAGGCCCAGTACAATGCTGAAATCTCACATGGGAATCCCTGTGGCTTTAATGAGATGTGTGTGGACCACGGAGAAGAAAAAACACCAAGATATTCTTCTTCAGAAGAGTTTGGAAACTGCGGAATGTGCTAGAATGAAAATTGATTTATGTTCTCTCATCAGAGGAGTTATTTGATTAAATCCTGGGTTTTGGAAAGACAGAAGAGGGGGAAATCTCCTCCAATATCAGGCTGGACTCTCAAAAGTGAATCCCAGTGTTCTATTGGTGTCCGTGGTGCCCCACAGCACCAAAACACTGTTCCTTGGGTGTTTCATTTGCACTAAACTTTAAAAAGCACGAACTGGAGAGAATAACGCCATTTAATCCCAGAACCATCTCGAGCATCCACCTCCCCAGCCCAAAAGATAAGTCTACTCCGGGGAGCAAAGCCCCACCATCTCACCGAGCATCACCAAAAGTTTAACCACTTCACTTCAGGAGCCTGGGAAGCAGCTCGGGTAGATCCAGGCAAAGATCCCAAGCTCACACCTCCCTACCTGTGTCCGTCTCTTGGAACCCCCTCCAAGGAGCACTGTGTCAGACTATGAAACCCGGTGTTGATAGTAATGTGAAAAGCAGCCTGGATTCCCCAGCCACCCACGCAATGAGGAGACACTCACTTTACCAAATGTTTGTGAAAGCTGCAGCAGATTTTGGAATACGCCTCATCAATGAGGCCCTGGCACTTTACTCGATACTGAGGCATTCAGTGAGTTCCCAGCCATGAGGACTGGGAAGCAGATGACAGCACAGTTCTTAACAACATTGCCACCTAAGAGCTGAAAATCCTCCCGCCAGTCCCGCTGTCCCGGGATGTCGCGACCATCCATCTGGACCAGCAGCGACTTTTCCCTGCGGCGCATCCTCACTTTTCCCAGCCGGAGCAATCCCCGCTCGGCAGCAGCTGCCGTGCTCCTTTCCCCATGTCCCCAAGTGCCGAGCACGCTTCCCTCAGCCCGGCCCGGCTCCTTGCTCTCAGATAGGCTGGGAAACCAGCGCTCACATGGCACTGCAGGCCACCGCCACCGCGCTGGCTCCTCCTGACTGGAAGTCTCCTTCATGAAGGTGGCCGTGCCATTTAACCCAGCACTAAGGCAGTTTAGGAAACCTGGTCTAGATTAGAGTACTAGAAACAGGAGTAGTGTCTCCCCCCTCGACGAAAGAAAAAAAAAATCGGGCTCTGCCAACTGTGTGATGGCAAATATGGACTGAATCGTTGACATGGAAACCGGACTAAAGTCAGCGCTGCCTCGGCTCAGCTCGCACACACAAGTTATCATTATCCAGCCTTTCCCTGGCTACAAACACGGACTGGATCCGGCTGCCGGAGCCGGCTGCAGCTCCCGTGATAAAGTGAACGAGCGCAGCACGAAGGGAGCTGGGCAGCAATGGATGGAGCTGTGTGGGGAAGGATGCTCTTCCACTGCACCGAGAGGCACGGCGTGCGGGGATGTGCACGCTGGACCCGAGAACAAGAGACCCATCTATTATAATCCATGGGGCGCCCTGCAAAAGATGGAATAGAGCCGGGAGGGTTATTGGCTGTATATAGCTTCTCTTATAAGGTTTTTGCTAAAGAAAATCACATTTCCTGTCGATGTTTATATTTGCCCAGCCTATTCCTTGCAGTGTTTTAGCTGCTGTTGTATCTGGGTTAAGCACTCTCCTTGTGGCTCCATCACCACTACGACTGATATTATTTGAATCATTTGTTTGCTGGGCATCATGTGAGACAACACTCACTTACCCACTTCAACATAATGCTGAAATATTGTATAATCTCGCTTTCTGGGGAGACACAATGGCTCTGCGCTGTGAGTGCCATTGTGACTGTCCCTTCGCTGAATGCAGCAGCTCACAGGCAGGCGTGGATTTTCCAGGGGTTTTGCTGCTTCCCACGCCAGGTTCCCCCGGGCAGGGAGCGAGCCCCGGCTCGGCCGCCCCGCGAGAGCCCGCTGGTGACATCTGACAGCGAGCTGCGAAACTTTGGATGCATTTTAAGGCAGGAAAGTGGACTCGGCCTGACTCGAGGAAATGCATTATTTTAGCAGCACTGGCGAGGAGGAGGAAAAAGCGAAGCGGAGTTTGCGGAGGGGAAGGGACGAGGGAGCGCAGCCCCCGCGCATCCTGCGCGACCCCCGCGGGCCGGGGGCAGCCGGGGCTGGTGCCACGCGTGTCCCACGCCCCGGGCCCGCACCCCGATCACCCCGGGGCGGGGGGAAAGAGGGGCAGCGCGAGTTTTGGGGGCACATGTGTGCGGATTCGGGTCTGAGCGAGGAGAGCAGCGCTCACCCTGCAGTGAAAGTAAGGGTGGGGGTGGAATTTAGTAATTCCAGGGAAAATTGGAGGATACTGGGAAGGGGAGGAAGACAATAATGAAGTGCGGGGAAAGACGAACCCCGTTTATTCGATACCCGGGGGTGCACCCCGGTTGCCCTCAGACAGCAGCGCTCCGGTGCGCTCGGGGAAGGAAGAGTAAATCTACTAAAAAAAAAAAAAAAAAAAAAAAAAAAGGGCAAAAAAGAAAATCAAAACGCGGACCGGAGTTTGCAAAAACCCCTGCACTGGATCCGGAGCCAACCGTCTGTTTTCCCTGAATCCCACCAGATTTGGGAGCTCTCGGGTGGTTTGGCAGAGCGACCGCGTTCTGCTGCGAACCTCACTGTGAAGAGTTAAAAACAGGGGGAAAAAGGCTTTTAAACCTGCGGCAAGAGAAAGATCTGAACTCTGGGCCTGGATTTTCCTACTGAAGGAAAACTTATTGTGTTCCAAATCCTCGGGACCTGGCAAAGCCGTGCAGGAGGGGTCAGCAGCAGGTTCTCCTGTCTAGAAAAAGGTGTCCCTCGGCCTTTCCCCCACCTCGGTGCCCCTTTTCAGTGGGGTGTAAAAAATACATCCCCTCCCGTGAAAATCTACCTTCGTAAAGTGTATTTTTAGAGAAGTTTGAGTTCAGGCGTCACGACTGGGCAGGGGGGGTGCTGTGGGAGAGGCAGGCGCTGCGAAAGAAGGTTTTTTTCCCCCTTTTCATCAAGCTCTTGCACTGCCATTTTCCCGAGACAGGGAGGGAGCGAGGGAGGGAGAGCGGAGCGACAGACAGCGCTGGCGAGGAAGTTTCTCACGGCAACTGCGGGCTGGATCGGGAACGGAGCCTTTTGTTCCCGGCAAGTTCAGCAGGAGAGAGAGTTGGAGCCTGCTGGAGAGAAAAACCAGCGGAGAAATAAAATGGAGGGAAGTAGGAAGAGAGGAGAGAGAGCTGGCGCTGGGCTGAGATTAACTGCGGAGCACCGAGCTCGGCTGTGCGCGGCATTTATTTAGAAAGTTGGTGTGGTAGCCTGAGGCAGAAATCCCTCGTTAAGTGCATGGGAATGAGTGAGAGACCCAAGGACACGCAGTGCTGGGCAGGAAGTGGAATTTTCCAAGGGGTTCACATCCTTCGGTGCTCCTTTTGCCAAGATTTGCTCTATTCACTCGATGAAGGCTGCCTCCTAGAGACACCAGGGAAAAGGCCTTAAAATGCGGCGTGCTCTAGGCCCATTTAAACTGAGAGATTAAAGGCTGGGGACACCCTCCCTTAGAGGCTGCAAGCACAGTCTGAAGCCCAGTGCAAAGTGGGGTACTGCCCTGCCTCCCCTCTGTGTCCCTTTCTCCCTTCGAGTGTTGAAACATGGTGCATTGCGACCATGATCTCGGAATGGGGTGAAAAGTCACCTAAAACCCAGCTCCCCCTCGATTTAACGCTTAGACACACATCCAGTACATCCCATATTCATATCCACTATTGGTATTGTCCCCCTGCGCACGCAGCTAATCCTTCACCCCAAACCACGCGTGCTTTTTGCGTGTATGCAGACCCAGAATGTGAAATAAACTTGTCTGAATTAACCCCCAAAGCGCTGACAAACATCCATGCCTTTAGCAGGCACCCAGGAAGGGGGAGCAGAACTTTAACCCCTCATTATTTGTACACTCGGTCTAGGTGGAATTAAAAAGCAAGAGCCTGATCGCGAGAAGAGCGAATTTTTCAGCACAAGTTTGGGGTTTAGCGAGGTGTCCCGAAAATACGGTTTGATTAAAAATGTTCATCACCTTGTGCCTTCCCGGCAGGGCAGAGGAGAAGCTCCGGTGCCCCGTGAGAGCGCGGCGTGGCTGTGACAGCAGCTCAGCGAGACACCACGTGGGGAAGCCGAGTTCGGGATTTAAACGTGCTTTTCCACTCCGGCCATGAGGGAGGGAGAGCCTGAGTCGGGGGAAATAAATAAATAAATAATGAAAAAAAGGCTTCGCGTGGAGCTCAGAAGCGACCTCTGTGGCTGCCGGGGACTGAAGTTCAAGAGCCCCGGGCTGGGAGCGCGGAGCAGATGCGGCTCGGGAAAATCCAGCAGCAACAGGAATGGAAAAGGGGGCTCGGGGGTCGCGGCTGGCCCCCCCGGGAAGCGCAGCGGAGCCGGGAAGCGCCATCCTGGCCGGGTGGGAGCGGTCCCACCCCCCATCGGAGCTGGCTCCGTGTGGGAGCGCCCGCCCTGAGCTCCGCGGGGGACGTGGTGCCCGAGCCGTGCCCTGGCCCGGTGCCCCCGGCCACGCCGCAGTCCGCGGGCACCGCTGCCCGAGCCCCGGAGCAGCCCCCGGGAGCGGCCCCGGCCCCACCGAGCTGACGGGCGGCTCTGCCCTGCCCTGCCCGGGCCGGGGCTCGGGGGGCACCGCGGGACACCGGCGGTCCCCGTCCTGCCCGTCCCCGGCGTGTCCCAGGGAGCCGCCCCGCGCCGGGACCTCTGCGGGCCTGGGAAAGTTTAACAGGGAAACGTCAGGAAGCATCAGGCAGAAATTTCAGTGCATCCCGTGTTTTATGGTGGCGTTAACTTTTACATATTGGGAGTAATTAGCAGCGAGGCTGTTAAAAGCAGATTTAAATAACCACCCCCCTCCCCCCTTTCTCTCCTTTCCCAAAATGGTCCAAATCCGGTTTACCTCTGACTCGACCCCCACCGGGGCAGAGGTGAGAGCACAAACCCCACGGTTTTGTCCATGTAGGCAGGAAAACACATTAAAACCCGCATATTAATTAACAGGTCATTTAAAATAAATATAATTTTGCGATGGTTATTTTGGGTTCTGCCCCCCCCTCCACCCCCCAACTTTGTTTTAGTAAAGTGGAGAAACATATACATAAACCTTCCTTGCAGTAGATGCCTTTTTTTTTTTTTTTTTCGAACGGAGCCCAGATGCTGGTCAGGATTAAGGTTACACCAAACACATTCTACATTGCCATTTTCCAAACAGAATAAAGCAGATGGAAAAGATGGAAGAGGATAAAGCAGGAACGGAGCAGCAGTGAAAACTGCAAGCCCTGCACTAACGCTGAGAGGAGTGAGCTGGGATGCCAGGAGAGGCAGAAAGAAAGAAAGCAGGCGTAGCGCCGCTGCATATCACATTCCTCACAGTTAAAATGAGTATCTTTAATTAAACAGCTGTCAGAATTTGGGCTTTAAACCTTATATTTAAAACGGGAGAAGGAAATTGAGCTGCAGCTGATCACTGCATCTCCTCAGGGCTCAGTCCTACGAGATGTGAAAGCCACTGGCCGGGGGCCATCAGAGTACTTAAGTCTCTGCGTAATTTTAAACATCAGCAGCCCCGGTGATTTTAAGGATCTACTCCCTTAAAGTTAGCCATGCACTCAGCACTTTGCAGGATCCGCCCAGCACACTCAGAGCAGCTCTGAGCTCCAGAACATGAGTATCTGCACATCTGAGAAACAAAGAAAATCCTCTTTTCAATAGGCTAAACATTTCTCCTTTATTTCTAAAAGACACCAGTTCGTCCATACTGGGAAATTGACCCAGACTGGAAGAAAATCTCAAGGGGAAGTTAGCAGAAGCTGTGCTTACTTGCAAAATACCACCATTTGGCAAATTCAGATTTTAGGTGAAATTCTACAATAGTGGTTTACTCAGCACTGTGACTCAGTTACATGATGTGCTTTGAAAACCTCTTGCAAAAAAAACCTGACTTTAAGAGATTTTGTTGGTATTATATAGGCACATACACAACACAGAGAAGGAATACACAAACTATTAAATATTCATGCAATGGGGAGAACACTTAGTAACGTCCCTTCATTCCAGCTGCACAAAGGCAGGCACAAATAACTGCTGAAAAAACGAATGACCCAAAACAACCACAATATTCCACATAAACACGGTGTTGAGCAGCTTGCAAACATTGGCCAAGAAAGGGTCAAACAGAAATTGTCCTTATCTACCTTTCAGCAGTGTCACATAAAGGCGTAATTCCAATCTGAATTCTGTAATCAGCCCCCCCGGGAGTGTTGGCACTTCCCACACATTCAGGGTCCCTGTGTGGGGATGGGGCTGATTTTCTGCTCCAGGCCTCCACCCCATGGAGCTCAAACAGCCTAAAAGTCACCTTGTGAACGCCACAAGTAGGGACCTCAGTGACATTTACTCAGAAACAAAAATTCAAACACATTCTGACCAGCTTTGCCGGAACTTTCAGAGTTCAGCTGTGGGACTGTGAAATGAGGTCATTTTTATCTATCAGTTATCTCTGCCTTGAGAAAGGCCCGTGATCACACCTCAGCAACAGCGCTGCTGGTAGAGGCTGGGATATCACACACATGTTCACTAAAACAAAGGCATTGGCCAGAGCTTGCTCTGTAAAACTGAGCTCCAGACATACGGAATAATCGTAAAAAAGACATAATTTTCAAATATTTATAAAAGTATTGAGTGTATCTGGCAAAACAACAAAAAAACCCCACTCCAAATCCAAACATGTAACGGTTGTTGCTTGCATCTCAATCTTTAGAATTAGATCCTGAGCGAAACGTGATCAAAAAGAGTCAGAGTCATCACAGCTGTCAGAAAAAGGTACAATTAGCAGTATTATGAAACAAAGTATTTTAAAATCTTATTTTTCGCAGCTTCAGGAAACATAGTTACTGACCTCGGCTTTTCCTGCGCCTGGGTTCAGGCAGTCACGGAGGGCACTGCGGCCCTCCCTGCGCAGCCCCGACCCTCAGGAATCACTGCCTTCCTGTTGTTGCACCTACCTCCTCTATTTTTAGAGAGTATTTTGTGCAGGACTGCCTCATACGTGTGTGCAGAGTACCCAGCACGCTTCAAGTTCTGTTTAAACACAGGCCTGAGAGCAGTAAATAATGCTGAGGCAGCACAAGGAGCAGAACTTCTGCAGGGCAGTGATGAGCCACAGGCTGCAACCAGCCCTTGGCACTTATCAGCATCCCACAGGACAACGGAGCCCTGGATTCAGCTATCATTGCTCAAGAAACTGCTCATTATCATTATGCTTTAAAGAACTTTGCAAATACTTCAAAATTCATTTTCAAAAACCTGTTTAATAGTCACAATGCAGCAACTTTCTTTAAAAATAATTAAAAAAAAAAAAATCAAAACACCCACCAATAAGCAAAACCCAACCGAAACATGAAAGCACTACAGCTGAGTTGTGATGCAAATGAGCAAATTGATTTCCACCACTTCTGGAGGTACAAAAATAATCTAAATTTGACATGCTATTATGGGGAGGAAGGGAAAAAACCCACCCCAAAATCAAGCCAAAGTCAGTGAAAGTAATGTCCAGATAATGAGAGGCTAATTAACCTGACCTCAGTGAGATGCAAAACTTAAATTATTTTTCCTCAGGAGGGGGAAAAGATGTAGAGGAAAGTAAAGAGATAAAATACAACAAAGGTTGCAATCATGCCAGACAAAGCTGATGTCTTTGATAGTGCAGCAAATTTCTCTGGGTAAAGGAAGACACCCTCACCCATCCCCAAATCAATGAAATGTTTGGTCTGGTGCATCATGTAAAAACACAGGTTAAATTGGAAAATACGAAGGTCAGTGCAAGAGAAGTTTTGTGGGTAAAAAAGTGACTAAAAATCCAGTGCTGGATTGTGCTGAAATGGGAAGTTTTGGGCTAGAGAGTGAGTGCTTTGAAAGCTCCTGCAGCTTTGGCTGCAGAACTGATGGTGCCGTTGATGGGCTTTAAGTGACACAAGCACAAGGAACTGAAAAAGAGTGTTAACACAGGTGGTTACTGACAACATCCAAAGGCATCAGTGCAGGAGACTGGAATATCCTAAACGAAGAACTGGATGAGGTTCTGGAACAGCACGGGAGTCCTGAGGAATGGGCTGGTGGAATGCAGTAATAAGATTAATGCAAATCACAAGGCTGTTCACACGGGGACTGACAGCCAAAACTCTTGCAAACTGGGAATTCACCACAGTTAGCAGGGAAGGATGAAGACTCAGAAGTGTTATTTAGCCACAGAAAGGAAGATGACAAATGGGATCTAAAGACCAGGTAAGGCACATCCAGATGTTATGGCAACAGCTCTCTTACAGAATTTTGGGTACAGTTTCTATTCAAGAATGACACATGGAAACTGGAATAATCACAGAAAAGCTCCCTGAGCTGGTTACAAGAGCAAGGAATCTGTCAGGAGAGAGGAGTGAATCTTCCTTTCAGCAAACTCCAACAAAGAGAGGGGTGATAGGGTGAGTTTGTATGCACAGACTATGGCTTGAAAACAGTATTTGAACTTGAGGGCTATGTTGGCAACAAAAACATATCTAAAGGCCTGAGTACAATTAAAATGATTGCTAGAATAGGATGTCTTATTATTAGAAAAACTAGATTTTAAAGAATCCTTCTTTCCTCAGGGGATCACAGACCCAGGAGAGAACTTTGACTGTTTTGTCATAATTTTCCCCACTTTTAATCAGTGAAATGAGAAGAAAATCTCTGCAATATTGCAAAGATGCATTTATGGCGGTTAAAAAGTATTCAGACTCTGTAGTGATAAGTGTAACAAAAATCCATTACAATTAGTAATTCCGTATTTACTGCAGCACTTGAATTATATGCAATAAATAAAATATGGAAGCAAACATCAAATAACAAGGATAAAAGAAAACTCTGAATGAGACAAGAGTTTGAGAAGGCAGGTTGTATGATTTGATTTATAATTAGAGTTTGCATCACGGTGCAAAGAACTGGATTAGGGTGGGCAAAAGTGTAAGAACCGCAGACAGGAAAACTGAACACCCTGCTCAGCTCCCCGGTAAATTCATCCGGGTCACAGGAGCGTGAAGAACCACGGAACAGAGGGTGAATTAATGTGGGCCTGGAGCACACACCAGCTCAGCACATTCCCTGTGTCAGACAGTGCTTGGAGGACTCAGCACTGATCCTTGTGTGGCCGAGCCTGCACACGCTGTCACTGTCACCTCGGCAGGGAGGGCTCCTCTGCTCTTCAAAGAGAGATTTCCAAGGGAATGGCTTCCAAAATCCCAGAGGACTGCACCTCCCAGAAGATCATAAAGGTTTGCGCCATAGTTTTCCTGAAGTCTTTCTGTTTCCATCATAAGGAACCACCAGGAACACGTATCACCCATTTCTTTCATCTCACATCTCTTCCCCTCTCCACACAAAATGCACCTGCTTCAGCAAAATAGCACCAAACCAGGGCTGCCCTTCTGGGATCTTCTGTCCTTGGTGCCTGCCCACTGGAGATGTTTTCCATCTCATTGTTCCGAGCTTCCTTGGATCTGCCACCTCTTCCCCTCCTACAAACAACAACACACACAAGCACAGAGCCAGAAAGCATCTTCAGTTGGGTTTTTTTCCTACTTTTGTTCTTTACCATTTTGTTTTTCTCAGTGTTCTCACCAGAGGACACCTCACAGCCCTGAATCTTCACATAATCAATGTTTTGGGCCAAATGAGAATCCTGGAATTTATCTGTCGGTGTTTTCTTCAAATGCCTTCCAGATTTAATTTTGGCTGGAATATTCTCAGCTGGAATATTCTGTCCTTTTTCAGGTTCCACATCAGAAAATAAAAGCAGATGCAAAGCAACTGGAAAGAGCACAAAGAATTCTGGGAGGCTGAGGAAATCTAACCCCCCAGAACAAACTGCAATGCTGGATTTGCTTAATCAATTGGAAAAAAAGAAAAAGAGAAAATAAAAAGAAGAGCGCTTATGGTAGAATTGAGAAGGGACATAATACCAATAGTCCACTTTGTTAGAGGACAGATCAGCAATCCAAAGTTCATGGGCACTGGAAATAGAAGAGGAGATAGACCATGTTTATTCCTTGAAGCTCCACAACCCTTGTTTGATCCACAGAATGTACATGGGGAAAACTCCAGGTAATTTCCTAAGCCAAGCACAAAAGATCATATATATGCACTTAAAGAATACCCCATGACAATATTCTTGACATGAACCCCAGAGTTTTCAGTTAGAAATAATCAGAAATCTGCTCTTCCACAGGTGGCAATGGGCTTCTGCATGTTAAGGGACGTTTTAACGGATTTACCGCTTTCTTCTTCATGAACATTGCAACCTTTCAGAAAAGAAGTTACACAAGGAAAAAAAAAAACAATGGATGTCAGGAGAAAAGGAATAGTCTTTTGTAAGACTGACCCACAGAAAACCCAAATTCCTGAGAATTCCCTGTCAACACACTGAAAAATAACATACAGCTGAGCAGCAGAACATCTCTCTGTGGGATAACTGCCCAGAATATCTTGAGAGGTAAATTAATAGAAGAAAGAACCAAGCACTGTGCACCCGATTAACACTGAAAATACCTGAAATCAGCATAACAAAGTGGGGTGAGTGCACTTGTGCTCAGGATGGTTAAACAGCTGTAATTAGATCAAACAAACTAGATTGATGTATCATCCCTTTGTAGCTGTGGCCTCAGAAGGCAGGTCAGGAGCTAAGTTCAGTAAAACAGTTTTAGTGCTGCAGCTTTTCTCTAACAAGGCACAGCCACACACTCACTCCAAAGTAAATACTGCTCAGGAGAACTGCTGAATTCCAAAGAAAGAAAGTTTCTAGAGAAGATGCCATTCCTTAATAACAACCTTAACTTTAGTCAGTGATAAAAACTCACCTAATTCATTCAATAATAGACCCTTTGGATAAACACTGCATAGAATTTTGGTTATGAATTCATTCAAGGCATTTGAAGGTCTTTATTGAGTTGCTCTCCATTCACTTAAAGTGTCTGCACAAAATGGGTGAATTCTAATTTGCTTTGTTCTTTCAGAACTTTTTAATTAAATTTTAAGAAAATCATGTAGAACATTGCATGAAATATGGTCACTACATTTCAGAGATGAGCAAAACATAAGGTAGCAGATGGTATGAAGAGGATATATGTGAAGAAATGTAAATAGCAGGGAACCTCACCAAATCAAAGACGTGAGGCAGAACTGAAAGCGCCTGCAAGACCCCTGGGAGAGCTGAGGAGATGAAGCAAGCACTGAGCTCAAAGGTATCAGCCTGTCCTTGCTCAGAAATGACACAACACCAACAGGAAGCTCTAATCTGGTAGAGGGACCCCTTGTTACTGAGGGAAGTGAGATTGTTGTGAAGGGTCCTTAGAGTGAATATGGGAGGAGTGGAGGGAAACAAGGACAGGTGCCAACAAATGTGTTTATCAAACACTCTTGGAATCAGAAAGATACCAACTCTTCAGAATTGTAAGCAATGAAGACATTATAAAGGAGTTAATAGAAAATATTGAACACAAATGAGATGAATTCTTTAAGTTAGGCAGGATACCAACCAAAGAGAAGCTTGGTGTCATCAGAAGAGTTGTGAGCAGCAGAAACGAGGTGACTCTGGGGTTGGGAGGGGCTGTAACTGTGTGTTACCATTGTTTGGTCCATAACCTGCACTCCAGGTCTCTGAGCTGCTGTGGCTGCACTGATTGCTGGCTGGGAGCCACTTCTGTCACCACAGAGCCAAAGAAGTTAGTGAGTGCATTGTGCCATATCTGGGGATCAGAGCAGAGCCTGGGTGAAGACCAAGCTACTCTTTCTAACCTTCTGATTAAAAAAAAAATATCAATACCAGACCAATACTGTTTAAGAGAAGCCACCAAATACCAGAGGATGTTTAGGGGTGAAGGGAGGCACCCTCGAGGAGCAGGGCCCAGCTGATAACTGCAAATTCAGCTGAAGGAATCGCTGGAAAATAGTGACTATTCTAAACATTTGTATTTCAATAGTAAGCACATTCCCACAGCAGAACTCCACAAACCTAAATCACAACTATTCCCATTTTGTATCTTCTTCTGCCCCAAGCTCCATTTGTCTGGGTGATTTATGAGGTGAGCTCTGGCTGCACAAGGCTTCTTTCCTTCTGAATGGAGGAACAATTCAGATAAGGAACAAATCTCTTCTGAGTGAATAGAGGAAACTGGACTTAACTGCATTGACTGAGGTATTTATTGTACATCTAGGCCAGAGGAAGCTTAGCAGTTTTAATACATATAGAACTGCAGAGAGCTGCTAGGAAGAGCAGAAACCAAACAAAATAGATTCACAAGTTCCTTAATAATTTAAATTAAGCCACTAAAGTAACAGGAAAGAAGGAGCAACAGATATCTATCAATTCCAGTGGCTGATTCCAGCCACCCACAGGAACTGAGGAGCAGTTGGTTCTTTGTCCCCTCAGGCACCCTCAGGCTGAGGGACAGCTAAATTGTAACCACATAACCTCCAACGTGCAGTGCTTTCGTGGCTGTTGATTTCATAAATTGTCCTTGTCATGGAAGACATTGGATATAATTACAGACAAAAAATATAACTCACAGACCTGGTCCTGGGCGAGGTGCTTTGGCGACTCAACAGCTCAGGGGATCATCAGCTCTTCATAGACAGGAACCCAATGCTAAGAGATAAACTGCAAGAGATAAATCTCTGTGGTACAACTCCAGCTTACCAGTTTGGAGAAGACCACGTGCAGAATTCCTGAAAGGCAATGAAACCACAGAATTAAAAATTCTAAGTGCAACCCCCAATATTAAGTCATCCATTTACAATTGTTGGTGGTGAATCCATCTATTCCAGATGGGAAGAGGTCACTCTCTTCTTTTTCCAGGGCAAGTCTATGAATAATTTGAGTGATTAAAGCTCAAATCAGGTGTGAAAATGAAAGATCAGAAAAGCACATGGAAAAGAAGCCACACTCACAAAGAGAGACTCACTCAGCTTTAATTCAGGAATCAGGAAAGGCCCCTTCCATTTCTGTCCTGCCACAAAATACAGGTGAACTCATATATTTTTTCCCGAAGAGTCGTCACTTTTAAAGGCACATTGAAATCTTATTTTTACTTTTTAGGTCTCCCTTTCTCTATTGGAGATGACCTAAATTTTGAGCTGAAGCACTCACAGCATCCTCGCTTGGAATAGAAAACAACAGCAAAAAAACATCAGGCTGTGAAAAGAGGGAAAATAATAGGAGGGAAAATTACAGTGAAGTCCTCCCTGAATAAGAGGAGGTCACAAATGCTGCAGAAATAGAAGCTGAAGTGGTGCTATCCTGAGCCAGGGAACACAAAGTGGTTGCATTTACAGCCCAGGCAGAGGACAGGTGGGCAGGATGTGAATCGAAGCAAACGGCCGCAGTTCTGGGAATACCCAACAGCTCTCAGCATCCCCCTTCAAACACAGCACTGCGCTCCCGGGGCAAGAAATGTCACAGATGCCAAAATCCAAGAGCCTCCTGTCACAAAAAAACCACAACCCTACAAAAACTTGAATGCTTTCTAGGAGTGCTGAAATGGAATTTGAGAGCTACAGGAAGGGGTAGAGGCAATATTTTATATATAAATAGAAAGATGTATGGGAACACATAGAAAACCCAATAATCAGCAGTAGAGACTATTGAACATTCATGCAGCTCATCATTAACAAAACAAACCCCAAAATGTACTTGTAGATAGATTGATTTTGCTTTATTTTATCATCTTAAACAGCCATAAGAAACTAAGATTATAATCTGTGCCTTTTTAAAATTCCATTCAACAGATGTTCATAAACAGACTTGAGCCAAATTTCAGCTCCCCAAAAGGATATTCAGCCCAAGAACTTTTACAAATGGATGATAAAGTCCCACTTTTCCCCTTGTAATCATTGCTTTTCTGAGACACCAAATCCTCTCTTAGCCTCATTACAAGTTCCCACCAGCATAAAATGTATTTTTCATTTCCATTTCCTATAGTATTGTTTTCCAAAAATGGCATTTCCCAGCACAAGACAACTCTCCTTCACTCCTTTTTTATGTCACCTCCTCAATACGAAAAGGATCGTCTCAGTGACAAGGCTCTGTTCTTCTAAAAAGATGAAAAAAATCCAAGTGGTACTAATAAATATTTACTTAATGTAAAGAAAAGGGAATTCAACAGTTAAGGATGAAAATTACAGGGGGGGGAAAAAAAGGTGTTTGGAAAGGCAAGGCTGTAAGAAGTTCAGTGCTGTTTATGAGAACGACTGCTCAATGGCTCCTTCTGGGACACAGCGAGATGACTTCTTTAAAAAGTATGGTCTAGAAATACCCCCAAATCACTGAAATTATAAGTCACCCGAGTATTTCGGCTGCAATACAAAATTAACAAATATCAGGACACATAATGAAAATGGTGGAATGAAACCAGCATTGCACTGACTTCTCTATGTTAAAAGGGGAAGGGGGGGGGTTGAAGTGAAAGGTTTTATTTTTACTTAATTACTCTCAGTGCTCCCTGGGGACTCCTTCCAAAGCGTATTTTGTATTTGGACCTAAATGCAAGCAGGATTCAGCTTTGATCTTATTCCTTATGACAATACATTTCTTAAATTAGAAGTCCCACAACTGGAATGTTGACACCACTGCTGGTTCCTCCACCACCTCAGAGTCCCTCCTGTGTTATCAATCCATTAACCCGGGAAGCAGTGAGAACAGGGGAACACAGACTGTTCAAAATTAAAAAAATCCACCCACAAAATAATACTTTGTAAGCTTGTAGTATCTTTCATCAATTTCTATGTATGTGGAAATGGGAAGCCTCAAAATGCTTTAAAAAACCAAACCAAAACAAAAAACCACAACCCCCCCCCCCCTCCCCGCAAAAAACCAAAAACAACAAAAAAACCCCCACCTAACTTCAAGGTATTCTGAAATGATAACATATTAATTGAGTGAGCATCCACCTGTGATGCGATTTAAGAGTCTCCTACTGCAGCATTTCACACATATTCAATCCACCTTCTGGTTACAGCGTGCAAGTTTATGGTATGTAGAAGGAACAGCAGAGCTGGTTAAAGATTTTCTCTTGCTTCACATACTCTGCAAGCTTCTCATTAACTCATACATGACTTTAATCAGCGCTGAAGCACACACTTCCTTCAGCATGCAGCAGGACTGGGCTGGGGAAAAAAAAATCCTCCATAAAATATTATTGTAACCATGAATTAATAAAGAGAAGGGCAACGTTTTCCTAAAGTGGCTGCTGATTTTCATCTCTAAAGGGTTAAACCGACCTTCGCTGATCCAGAAGAGGCAATAAAATAGAACTTTAAGGACAAAAATGGAGCACTTCAAGAGATTATTATGAAGAACCACATTCAAGAAGACAAAACCGTATTCTTAAAGCACAGATGCTTCTGAAACAAGAGATCGCACGTTTTTAACAGCACACTGCCAACCGCTTGTAATGAATAAGCAAAACGAGGGGAATCAGGCTGTTTTTTTGCCTTTTTCCTTGGAGCTCAGAGAGAAGGGGCATTCAGCTAGCTCTGCACTTCTGCAGGGCTGTGGAGCTGGTGCTGGTCGGTGTGTGGGGGGAGAAAACAGAGCAAAGCCTGAGAAAAACCCGTCAGAGCTCCTGTCCTCCCCTTCCAGCGTTAATGGGAGGGATACGAGTCCATGGGAGCTGCAGTGGGGGATGGTGCTGGCGGAGGGGGTGGGGAGAACCGAGCGAGGCCTTACAACCATCAGCAGCTCTTGTTCTTGTTCCTTTCAGCCTTAGCAGGAGGATGTGAAGCTCATGGAGCCGGCAGCGGGATGGGGAGGAGGGGGGGAAGCAGCGCAGGATCATAGTTTAGCTTTTGTCCCTTCTCCACAGGGTTAATAGGAGGACACGAGTGTCACCGGGATAAGGGCAGGGCCGGGGGAGGCACGGCCGGGATCGCAGCTCCCCGCAGGGCTCCCGGCAGCGGGTGCTGGGATTTGTGGGGGCCTGTGCGAAGTCACAACACCCGCAGGCGAGGTGTTGGGGGGGGTAACACGGGGCAAACTTCCCTCAACGTGGCGGCTCCGCTTATCCAGCCAGGCGAGCCCGGGGTGCCCCGCGGGGTGGGGCGAGCCCCGGCCTTATCTGTGGGGCGCAGGGAGCGCGGCTCCGCGGCCGCGGGCAGGGAGGGAGCGAGGGAGGGAGAGCCCAGGTGCGCCGACACAGGCAAGGGGGGCACAGGCGGTCCCGCAGCCGCTCTGAGGGAGCTTCCTGCCCGCAGCGGCAGTGCGGGGCTGAGGCGCGACCTCGGCCCCAAACCAGGGGAAAGTTTCCCCAAACTTTGGCGCGGGGGTCCCGTCCTCCCTCAGCGACCCCTTCATGGCGCCCCCCCCCCAGCGGCTGTTCCCGCCCCCGCCGCAGGGGGAGGGGGGCGCTGTTCCCGGCTCCGCGCCGCGTTTTCCCGCTCACCCCCCGCTCCCCGCGCCTCCTCACTCCTCCGCGCCTCCGGATCCCTCCGCCGCAGCCGGCGCTGGGGCTTTTTCACCTCCCCCACCCCCATCGCTTCATCCCGATTATCCCTCCCGAAACTGCTGGGAGGATGCGGGAAGGGAAACGCTTCTCCCACCCCGTTCCTGTAACGGGGTCCCGGTTAAGGGACAGCGGGGCGGAGCCTTTTGCCGAGTGAGGGAGAGGAGGCGGTTGGGACTACTTGGCGTTCCTGCCACGGCTTTGGCGGAAGGAGCGCGCTTGAGCGAGAGGCTGTGCGGTACTGCGGCTCTCCTCAGCGCTTCCTGGAAACTCCCGCTTAGGAGCGAGGGGGGGCGGGAGCGAAAGAGTCCCAGGCCGGGAAGGGGAAGGGGGGCAGGGCACAGCCCCCTCCCCGTGCCCGGATGCTCTTCGAGCCCGCTGACACCCCTCAGACCGATCCTCACCCCCTTTTCCTGGGCAGATGGAGCAGGGAGAAGTAAGGGATAAACTCCCTCGTAACCGCCGTGCGCGGTGGTGGGGGCTGAACCCCTTTCCCCCTCACAATCCGGAAGGTGAAAGGGCAAACTCCTCTTTTCCCCTCACAACACGAGGTCTGGAAGAGAGCAGACCCCCCTTTCCCCCCTCAACACGGGTTGTGGAAGACCAAACCACCATTTTTTCCCTCACAAGCCGGGAGCGCCCCTCTACCCCCAAAACTGAGGAATGGGGAACGCAGCGGGCTGGGGTGGGGGGAAAGGGCCCGGCATGGCCGGGGGAAGAAACACCCCCCTCTCCCCCCAAAAAAGTGCCCCTTTCCCCCCGAGTTCGTTGGGATGGGGGCGATCCCTGGACCCGGGGGGCTGGGAGCGGGCTGAGGCGGCGCGGGGGAGGGGAGGCCGGGCTGGTAAATGCAAAACGCTGGTACAGAAGCGTTTTAGCACAATCGGGCTGGAAAGCTCCGACTGCAACGGGCTGAGAACAAAAAAAAAAAAAAAAAAAAAAGAAAAAAAAAAAAAAAAAAGAAAACGTGAAAAGGCTCCTTTGCTGCCCTCTGCCTGCCGAGGCTGCGGGGGAGCCCGGCTGCCTCCAAGGCCGGGGAAAGGCTGTCATTGCCTGAGTGAAAAAACAGAGGAATCCGGGCCGGTTTGCACACATGTAATGCCTCCACAGAATCAATCAGGTCGGAAAAAACCTCCGAGATCATTGAGTCCAACCTTTCCTGGCTCTGGATGCACTGAATTATCATTTTTCCTACGTGTGAATGTGCTCTTGTTCATCTCACTTCCGAACAACTTCAGTAGATGGTAAAACTTCCCCTTAGTCTAGGCTGAAGGATGTCTCCATGCTGAGAGGGTTTTGGGGTTTGCGCTTTAATACTTGAATTATTTAATGACACAACAGTACAAATGCCTAACACATGCAAGCCACAGGAAAAAAAAAAAAAGAAAAAAAGTGGAAAACGGGAGGGTAGGGTGAGTGTGCTGATAAATGTCTGTGATACACAAACATGGGTAGTAAATACCGTGTGGTTCATTAGATATGGGCTGGGGCGATCCTGCCCTGCAGTTAAAGGCCTCTCACTTCCTCTGCCTCCTCCAGATTTGGTGCCTTGTACCAGCTCCTCTCTCCAGCTCTACCAGTTCCCAGTTTGCCACCCTTTAAATCTGGAGCTGTTGATCCTCTCTGGTGTTACAATGTAACTCTTTGATGCCAAAAGCCCCTTCCTCCACTGAATCCCCAAGTTTCAGGGATGATGGGACTACGCAGGAAAGGCAAATAACATGTAATGAAATTACGTGGAAGAGAAAGATCCATTAGAGCAAGGAGATACCCGTAAATCCTGTTAGCAGCCAAGCATTTCCATAGAAATATCCTGATTCTAGATGCCCAGCACCTTTCCTACACTTCCATTTCCTTAACACCATTCCTAAATCCCTTCGTGGCTTCATTTACAAACCTAAACCCCAAATGTAAATTGAGAGGGGAGGATCTCTTTGAAGTCAGTTCTCCTTGGATTTTAGCTCTAAATTCCGTAGTTCAGGGTCTACTGGAAAGGGCAGCCTGCAGCTCTTGGACCAGGAATCATCTCTTGGCTTTAGACTCCTCCAGCACCACTCAGTTAAAGATGAGCTGTGTTAATATCTTTTAGTTACGTGCTCTTTGTTGTACTTTTATTCCTTTGCTCTTTGTACCCCAGTCAGTGCAGAGCAGCTTGTAAATACATGGATTTATTCTGTCAGCCTCACACTGCTTTCCTTGGACATCAAAATATTAAAACACAAAAGCTCCCCAATTACTCATCAGTAGATCGGTGACTTTACACACAGGCAGCTTTCTCTGGAGTAAATTAAACAACTCCTTAAAAAATTTTGGTCTGAGATAGATTGTTTCCAGATTTCCAGGAACTGTGAGGGACAACATGCCCAACACTGGCATCCTCAAAGTGGCTGCGAAAGGTAAAGATACACCTTGAGAAATCTTGGGTCCTGCAATTAAGTCCAAATTAATTATTCTGGATGAATTTTGTTCAATTAATGATGTTAATTGCCTGCCTGGCAGACTATTAAGAATTTGAAACCATTTAATGACTGTTACATAAAGATTTTGCAGTTGGGAGTGATTTTTTGATAACAGAGCCAATACAAATCCCTGTCTGGCTTTGCAGTTGTGTTGGCTCCCCAGTGCCAGGTGGAAGGGCAGTCCTGCTTGGTTTGCAATTGTGCTTTAAGTGATTACCAGATCCAGGGCAGTATTGACACCTGTGTTTTTAATGTTCTGGCTGACAACATTTCCTCTTTTTAAAGTTACTCAAGTAACTCAGTCCTAAAATGACATTCTGCTGAATCCAAACTAGCAGAATCCAGTAAAAGAGGTGTTAGTTTTATAAAGCTGAGCACATTTTAACCAGGGAAAGCTGAGTTTACGGGCCCCGAGTACTTGAGACTTGCTGCATGTGAAGTGATATCACTGAAATATCACTGAAAGGCACTGCAGGAAACTTTGCTTTTCGGCTTCCCAGCCTTCTGCCAGGTCACTGGAGGAGGATGAGGGAACTTTACAGGAGCTTCCCAAATGGGAAAGGAAAAAAAAAAAAGTAGTTTAAACGGTGTATTTGTGAATCAGAGGCTGAGGAAATGTCATATGAAGGGAATCCCACTGTTAAGGACAGAAATGTCCCTGTGCCTCTGTGCTCAGGTGGAAGCCCCAGCAACACTGCTGCCCAGTCACAGCTCCCACACAGTGAGGTGGAGACTCCTCGGAGATTTTCCAGCCAAAGCAGACACACTGGAGGAGTCAGGCAGGTGCTTTTGGAGGAGGAGGGTGTTTCAAACACACTCCTCAGCCCTCCACATGACCTGCCTGGCATCCAGCAAGGCTGAATTAGTCCTAGCGTCAAAGGAGTAAAATGCAGGTACAAGACAGAGGTGTCTCCTCTCCATGAGGAGAGAGCACAAGACAGCACAGACATTTCCAAGGCATCGTGTTCATTTTTCATCAAACACCCATTAGTAAAATTGTTTTCTTTGCTTTTGGCAATTCAGTTCAAGCCCACACAGATCCTGCAGGATACATTACACTGGGGACTTTAGCCTCTTTCATTTCCCAAACAGCTCTATCACCCTGTTGGTGATCATCTGCCAAAGCACTCCATTGCACATCCCTCATGACACAATAATTCCCAATATTTATACCCTTTGTAATGAATGGAAGATGCACTGATGGATAAACCAGATACAGGATAAATATCAACAGAAGTGGCTGAACTTGATTCACATTTTCTGGTGCTGTCGAGTTGCCCTTTTACAAATCTTTTTGGAGTTCTCCTGGCCTCAACAGATTTAGAATGGTATTTCAAAGACCACTGATGACACCATTCAGTAGCTGGCAAGACAAAGAATTCATGGATGGAGTTAATAAGGGGGTTAAAAACAGTCTGTGCCCCAAACCCAACATTTTCACAGTGCACGTGGGCTGGTTGTGTGAGCCAGATGCAGAGAGCTCCAGGGATGCTACGCCGCAATCCTACAACCCTAAGTCTTGCTCATTTAAGGCTGTATCTGATTAGGCTTTTCTGTGTTTTCTGAGTATGTAATTATCTAGCACAGTGCGTGCGAGTCATGGAGTAAACCCAGTTGGGAGCGGAGCACTGGGAAGGGGAGAAAAGGTCTGTACGTGGGTGGGTGGGTTTGTCCATGTCGGTGATTGCAGCAACCGGGGAGTACAGTGTGGAAAAAAAGCTTTTCCTGGAAAGAAACTGAGATGAAATCCCAGCATTGTGCTGTGAGCAGTTATCACCTCCCTGTAGACCATGAATGAGGTGACAACTTGATCCCAGATCCTCATTGGGAAGAAATTCTTTACTCAGAAGGTGGGGAGGCCCTGGCACAGGGTGCCCAGAGAAGCTGTGGCTGCCCCTGGATCCCTGGAAGTGTCCGAGGCCAGGCTGGATGGGGCTTGGAGCAATGTGGGACAGTGGAAGGTGTCCCTGCCCATGGCAGGGGTGGGATGGGCTTTAAGGTCCCTTCCAGCACAATCCACTCCGTGGTTCTGGTGGTCTGTGATCCAGAGGACCCCCTTAGGTACAGTCCCAAGCAGGTGGCAGCTGAAGAAATAGAAGTTTCAGGCTTCTCAGGGTTGAAGATTTAAGGAAATCCAAGTGTCCTTGCTGTAAATGCAAGGTAAATTATTCATTCTCTCTCTCTCCCCCCTCTTTCCCCCCTCTAGTTCAGTTTTTCTTTTCATGCTTTAATCGTTTTGACACCAAGCTGTACAAAAGTAATTTAAAATTAACATGACTGACACTTGGTAGATAGCAGGACCCAGTGCAGAGCTCCACCTTCTACTGGGAACTGCGGAGAGGGGCTCTGGATTGGCTGCAGGACCTGAGGCAGCTGATGGGGACTAAGGAAAAACACGGCAAACAATTAATTTGCTAATTTAGTTTTCTGTTTAATTTGAGACCAGAAAATTGCCAGGCACTCATCAGCCCACGAGCAAGGCTGAGTGGACTCAGGGCAGTGCTGCACTATTGGCAGCAAGGAGGGGATGTGTTTGATTAGCCAGCAAAGCAATTTCTCCTGCGGTACCGGTGGCATTTCACAGCGTGTTTGAGCTCTGAGGTTCTGTGGTGCGGCTTTTGTGTCACCTCTCCCCAGTTCGGTGCATTTAGCACATCTGACAATGGTATTTTTTCACTGGGAAGGAGGTGACGTGGACGTGTGTGCTGCACAACAGCTGGGAAAAGTTGTCACGTCAAACACAGAATGCACCATAGCCCGTCACTAACCCGGTCCTGCCACACGATGCCTTGGTCAGCCGGAACGCTGACAGGGATAACTCTGCACACCGTGAGCGCAATGGACCTGGATCAGGACTAATGTCCTTTGATGGGGAAAGAAATGCTCTAATTTGATTTCTTCCCTTCAGCTGCCGAGTGTGTAATTTCAGATCTGCTCAGAGCGGGCCCTTTACGCTCGGCTTTGGGCCTATTTTTGATTGATTAAATTGAATTGTATCTATTTATTTCACACATCCAATTCAGGATTTCACTAGTGGCTCGTCAGAGTGAGAACGTGCACATTTATGGGGAGTGAGAACTCACCATAGCCCTCAATTTCCTCTGATACCTTTGCCGGGATGCGGTGCTGCGCCGGCGAGTGGGTGTGCGAGGAGCTGGGAACGTGTGAAATCAAAGAGTCGGTTGCCAGCAGAGGGAGCGTGGGGCAGGGCCGGGTTCAGCGGGGAGTCAGGAGGCTGGAAACGGGACCGGCTCCCGAGGAAGCGTCACACAGCTCTCTGATAGAAAATCCCGAGACTCTTGGAGCATCAGCACGGTTTGTTTCCTTCATACAAATGAACCTAGAGATGGGATCTCGTTTGCAAATCTGGGACCTTCTTGGCCTCCCTAATTCACAGATTCCCTCTTCCCGGCTAAGTGATGCTCCCGGGAAGCCCAAGTCACTAGATGGTACTGTTGCTGTTCAATATTGACGCCTCCGCGGGCCAGCTCCTTGGGAAACTCGCATTTCTTCTGTCGGGAGGGAAGGACGGCTGTGTAATTTGCGAGGGAGACGTGAGCGAGGAGCCGGGGAGAAGAAGTAGGTCAGAACTGCTTCCTGGGATTGGGCTGTGGGAGGGGAGTGGAGGGGTGGCAAAGATTTTGTCAGGGCGGGTTTGCTTCCAGGTTTGCCGCCCAGAGGGGCACGGGATCCTCACATAAACTCTGCAAAAGCTGGGTTTTGGTCAGCCTCACTCGTGGTTAAGCCCAAGCAGAAGGATGAGCCTTCTGTGACCACAGCCTGGGGAAGTTTTGTCACTCTCTGACCTCAGGGCACACAGAGTCACCTCCCGGCAGGAGGCAACACAACAAATCATAGGATCATAGAAAGGCTAGTTTGGCTTGGAAGGAACTAAAGCTCATCCCATCCCACCTCCTGCCACGGGCAGAGACACCTTCCACTGTCCCAGGTGGCTCCAAGCCAAATCCAACCTGGCTTGGACAATTCCATGGCTCTCCAGCTCTCCCCTAAAAGCCAGCCCACAGTGAGGGACTGGTCACACAAATTCCTGGAGCGTTCTGAAATCTCCCAGGCTTTCCAATGACATCATTGCCTGGGTCCCATCCCTGTTAGGAGGTCACCAAGCTCTCCCTGGCGAGGGTAACAAACAGGTTATTGTGCTCTGTGCTGCAAACAAGCCCCGGCCCTCCCGGCTCCAGCTCCAGCCCCAGCAGAGAGCAGAGGAGCTGCTGCCTGCCTGGCCTGTGCTCGGGTTTCTGTTAGAGGAGAAAGTCAGGCCAATTAAATCAGGCAGCATTGAATCTCTAATTGACATAAATGAGACAGACAGACAGCTGGGAAGACTGGGAGGAGGGGAGGGAAAGGGGAGCAGGTGCCCTGGATGAGAAAGGGATGGAAATACACCCTAATAGGACCACAGCTTTCCTTATTCTGTGTGTTTACATTAGCCAGCAACATCATGGGAAGTGTCTGAGCCCCTGCTGGAGAGAAATTAGTGAAATAAATACAAGTTAGCACCCTTGTGGAGTTGATTAAAATGTTCCTAAAATTCTCCAAACAAACCCAAAGGAAAAAAAAAAAAAAACCACCCTCAAAAAGACGTTTGAATTTGTGTAGTTAAATTAAGAAATCTGGTTTTTCCCATGCAGTTTGAACATGAGGCCTTGCAGCTGAACAATTACAAAATCATTTAAAATCATATTTGTTTAATTTTCCACATCTGAGCAGTGCTTGCCCAGGTATTTCCCCCTCTCCTTTTACCAGGGAGTGCTCTTTTGTCTTTTACAGACCTTTCAAACACTAATTTATACAGAAATAAGTTATTTAAATTCATACATTTCAGAAGGATGAGGCATAAAGAGGAGGAACTCACCCAGGTCCTACCCGGCGCTGCAGAAGGAACCAGAATTACCAGCCCTTGCTCTGCCTCGCCCTGGGTGTGCCCTGATGGAAACAAACTGTTGGACATTTTCTCCAAACACACCTCTGCTGCTGCACAGGTGAGAAGCAAAGGTGGAAAAGCATTCCTGAGTGGATGCAGGTAGCAAGGAGGGGGGGAAATACACTTTTGTGGTGCTGGTGAATCCTCCAGTAGCAACAGAAGAGCAATTTGGGATAATCTCTTACAAACCGACCCTTAGTTTTAAAATAATCAAGATTTGCACATTGAGACGTAAGAACCAGAAATGTTTTTCATTTACATTTCCAGAAACTTTTGAGATCTCTTCCCGAATATTTCAACACATTCTCCTTCCCCATTTTCCCAGCTGGGATAATTTTTTGCCAGCACAGGCAATTCTTCTCCGTATCCATGGGAATTGCCTCCATAATTAGACGTGCACCCAGTGCACAGATCAGAGCGCTCCAACCCAGCAGCTGGAACTAGGAGGCAGGTCTGATTAAATCTGCTCTGCCACGAGGAGAAAAGCCAGCTTTAATGAAACATCACAGGACTCCCTACCCCGTCTTTAAACAGGGCAGGAAAAGGGACTCTGGGATTACTTTGAGAGTGGCTGCTCGTGGTGTGCTCGCAATTCACAGAGCAGAAAGCAAGCACTGAGTGATCCAGGGCCTTGAAACTGGGGATCTGCCTCATTAAAAAGGGGCTGATTGCCAGCAGCTTATTAAAGGGGCTCACAGTCTGCCTTCAGAACGGCAGTGAAGGTTGGAGGGGTCAGCAGGTGCAGATGGAGGTTTTCTCCTTGAGAGTTCTCCTCAAGCCAGTGAGATCAGAGTCAGCTTGGAGAGGAACAGCTTGCCTGGGTTTCCTGCCCTGCCCAGCAGTGATTGTTTGTGTGGATCCACCAAAAGACACAGAGCCAGCCAACAGCTCTTTTTTTATTGAATCCCAGAAGGGTTTGGGTTGGAAGGACCTTAGAGTCCACTCAGTCCCACCCCCTGCCGTGAGCAGGGACACCTCCCACTATCCCAGGCTGCTCCAAGCCCTATCCAGCCTGGCCTTGGACACCTCCAGGGATGGGGCAGCCACAGCTGCTCTGGACAATTTTCATGGAAAAGAAATGATTTCTATTCCTGCACACCCGGTTCTGCAGGTACAATGTGCTCTTCAGGAAGGGGAGCTGGTGAAAGAGGCAGATGGTCGGATAGAAATTATTAATCCCATACAAGTTTTTTATCTTTAGTTGCTGCCTCCACTTGGTGTCACAAACCCCACGACTCCTGGGGGCTTCCCCTTTTTAAAAACAGAGCTGGGAGTCGGGGTGGAGCAGACCTGGTAAAATTCCAAGTGGTTTGGTGGGTGGGAAAAAAGCGACTTCTAACAAATATGCCGGGGCAGGGGGATCAAACAGGGCTCTGGTCTAGACAGAACCGCACTCCCCGCCTGCCTCAGAAGTTCATACCACACCAGCTGACAGAATTTAGCATCTCGTTTCCCTAACATGATTAAAATGCAGCTCCGTGTCCTGGGGTACTGACAGCCCCTCAGATCTCTCCGCATTCCAAGCCACGTTTCCATTTCCACTGCTGGAGTCGCTCCCTTTGGAAACTCCGCCTGCGGATGAGCGGCGCTCACGGATCCCAGCAATGCAGGTTGATTTAGCAGGGGTTTGAACTCAGCCCTTCCTGTAATTCTATGATTTGAATATAATTTTCACAACCCTCGCAAGCGGCAGATGAATGAGAGATTCCTGGCTTTGAGTCAAAAGCTGCCGTAATTAAATGTTTATAAAACACTTTAAGCATGCGAAGTGCTGTTATAGACAAGGAACCAACAGATCTGGCAGATTGGAGCTGGATTTTAAGGCACACCAGCAAACAGAGCCCATTCCCCCCACTACATCTCTCTTTTAGAGCTGCTAGCAGAGGGTTATGGAGGCCATCACCAGGTTCCTTTTAGTAAAACCAGAATAAGTGAAATCAAAATCACTTTCTTCCATACCAATATGTGTAATTCAGAAGTTTTCCCCTCTGTAAGAACTCTCAGAGCAAAAGGCCAGCTTGCTGTTCAGCTCGGGAAGGAAGTACCCCGTGGGAAACAGAAATTGCTGCTACTTCTGATCTCTCACATAAAACTGGAGAGCTTCCACCTGTTACAGGTTTCTAACACCATCTGCTGTTTAAAGGGAAGATGGCATTGGAGCTCAGCAGCGCTGAGAGCTTGTTTGATAAACCAGGCGCGACACCAGCAAATCTGGAACGTTTCTGTAATTGCCACAATTCCATTTTTTTCCTTATTTCAAGCCCTGAACATATTTTGACTTGATCTTCGTTATGAAGTGAATTATTTCTTTGCCAGAGGAAGCAGAATCCCAGTGAGCTGCAGCCGAATGTCAGGTCCACAACACTTCAGTTTTCATTCCCAGCCATGGGGCTGTGTCATTTCAGCACCAACACAAATTTTAAGCAGTGTCACTCTCTCCAAAGCTTGGCCCAAAGAACCGACTTAAAAATATTTTCATAGGAGAGAGCCATGGTCTCCTTGGGGTATGAGGAGCTCAAAGCAAATCATTCTTTCTATTAAAAATAAAAATACTGACCTTTTGCTGGCTCACGCTGATGCCTGTAGGATAGAGTAAACATTCTAACCAAGGATTTTTCTGCTGCTTCCTAATTGAAAGAGATACAAACTTTTGTCCCAGGAAAAACAACGGAACCCAGGAGCTCATTACACATTTAAATTGAAGGGCTCACAACTACTGCTTTTAGTTTTGGTTGCAGATATTTGTAATAACATATTTTTTTCTAAAACAAAAAGGCTTTTCTCCAAAGGGCTCCCTGGCCATTCACCCCTGAGACAAGCAAGGGGTTTAGACAAAAACCACCCAATATCTCAAAATCTAACACCAAACAGAGGCCGCAGCTCTGGGATTCTTCTCCGGTCTGATCCCATCAGCCCAGTCACAGCATCACCCCCACCTCTCGCATTTCTCACCCCCTCCGCACATCCTTTAAAGCCAGTGGCTCCTTTTGTGAGCGATCGGCTCCTCACCCCGGCACTTTCCCTGCACTTCGACAAAAGAGACCTTTTACATGTCAATTTATTTTCAGACAAGCATATCTGAAAGGGAGTTTCCCTCCGGAGTCGAATTAGTGTTAATGGCAGGTGTTCGGCGGCACACAAAGGGAGGGAGGCAGCGCCTCGGCTGAGCCGAGGCACTAAGACAGCTTGATGTTTTAATAACCAGAGGCAAGGAACGGAGTGGCAGCGGACCTGCGGCTTCCCCGGCGTGAGTGAAGGTTTTATTCAGAGCCCCCATGTACTGCCGAAAGAAGATCCTGAAATATTTCCAATGTTTTCTTTGCCTTGAAAGAGGGATTAAATTGTTGAATATTCCATGAAAGCGCAGCATCCACCCCACATCCCGTGGAACTCACTCGCAGTCGCCGAGTACTTCCGAAGCCACGAGGGAGGTGGTGGCACCAGGAGACCTCCGGCTGCACAGTTCACCAGCCACCGATGCCTAGAGACGCTGAAAGAAGAATTACATGGACTAACTCAAAGGTGGGAACTTGGAGAGCGATTTGCATTCAAGTTTAAAACCACAGATCAGTTGCTCAGTGAAGTTTCACTATGGAAAAGAAGGAGATGATCGCTGGGAAAGCTGCTGGCCTTCGGTTTTAAACTGAATCTTGATGGTAATATTTCCCAGGCCAAAAGACATTTATTGATGCCCCGGTGAGTTTCACAGAGGTCAGCAAGGGAAAGGCACAGCTACACCGTGGGGAAAAGGGAAACATCCCCTCAGCTGGGTCAGCCCCTTACAACAGAAATGGCTGATTTATGCCCCAAAATGGGAAAAGTTAACCTATATTATACAGAAAGAGTGTTATATAGAGCTGTTCAATATTATTTTCGGGCTCCTTGACTTTGGATCAATATGCTCTTTCTGCACAGGTTATTTCCAGGTAGACTCTGCAATTTGAGGCTGGATTCCGGGATTTCTGCTCCCTTGAGCTTTCATCCAGACCTGCAGGACAAAAGCTTAAAGATCAAATCCGCTATTAATTACCTGAACTAAAAGAAGTAGCTTTCCTTGTAAAGATGTCCTTATGTATGGAAGTTAAATCCATTTTCACCCCTTTAAAAACCAAGACAATTTGTGATATCCTCTGTATCCTCTTTGTCCCACGTTAAATGACCCCAAACTCCTGTAAGAACAAAACACTTGGTCTGTCACCCCCCAATAGGCATTAGATACCCAACTTTCACCTCAAATAACGCAATTTCAGTTAATATAACAACAGTATTTTGGCAAAGGTCAGGACCAAACTAGGAAAGGAAGGAAAGAGCCCAACCTGTCACAAACAGCTACAGCTCTCATATACAGAAAATTCACAAGTCCATTTTTATTAAGCACTGGAATTAAAAAAAGTAACAGCACTTGGTTGATCTGGAACTAAAAATCAAGACTTATTTTTACTTATGGATCACTCAGAACAACGTGGTTATAAACCCCTGGAGAGGAAAGTGTAGCCCTTGCTCTCTCTGTTCTCCAAGGGGATGGGGGTTTCAGAAGCTCCAGCTGCACCAAGCACAAAGTTCTTCTGATTGGAGACCCTATGGTGGCAGAGGGGTTTGATGGTCCTGATTTTGGGGTCTGACACCCCAGGTGTGATCTCATGGCCAGGCAGAACCTGCAGCAGCTGAGGGCTGCTCTCCTTCTGCCCACACTGATCTGCACCTGGTTGTTCCCCACACCTCTGAGTTGTCCCCAGTTGGCCTCACACTGGCACATCACAGGGAAGATTTAGCAAAGGCTGTAATGTTTTTCCTGACTGATATTTGAAAATATTTGCAATTTCATACAAATAACCCAGTTATCCCCCAAACCAGGACAAGTATTTGGCTTAAGACCCCCCTAAACCGCAGGGTTTAAGAGCACCGATCCCCACTCACCCATGGTGGGTTGACATCCAACCCCATCCACCACCCCAGACCTTCTCTCAAAACACAATGTAGGAAATATTCTGAAAAATCTCTGAAGGATCCTGCAACACCCAAAAGTACCCTAAGGGACTGAGCCCAGCTCCAGAAAAATGTTTGTGATTATTGTACTGGTTGCAGGTACCTAAAATTTGCACACCATTGGCACAAGAGTCACTGTGGAGTTGTAGAGAACACCATGCCACAAGTATTTTTAGGGAAGGTATTTTGGGTGGTGGAGTGTCCCCCCTCCCCAAATGTCAGCAAAACTTTAAATCCCTCTCTGCTGGGGTCGGTGGCAATACCAGTAAGAAGATCCACTGTGGACTGGTGCTGGCCTCCTCCCCTCAGAAGGACTGGACATTCAGGCTGCACTTGCAATAAAGAAAGAAAGAAAGAAAGAAAGAAAAAAAAAGGTGACTATTTCAGCTTCTCACTGGCTGCTCACAGGACCTGCTTGGATGAGGGTAGAGAAGAGCACTGTGCATCTCACATAATTATTTTTATGGAATTCTCCATTTTAGAGCCAACTGGCACTGAACAAAAAAGCAAGTTTCCTCTCTAGTGACATGATCTGCTAAAAGTAGCAGAAATTCACATGAGAACCTTTGCTGGCTCCAGTTACATTCCTGAACTCTGTTTGCAGCCCTTCTCTTAATCCTGCTGCCCCCAGAAACTGCCACCTTGGAACCATGGAGCTCCAGCAATTCCCTGCAGGTCAGAACGGGCTGGGTATTTATTTCTAGCACAGGTTGTCTCCAAGTGTTGGGTTCTCTACGCACAGAAATGTCCCAAGAGTAAGAAATTGCCCATTCCTTTTGGTCCTTGCCTCATTCCAAGACTGAGAAAAGGTAGCTGAGAGGCTGCTCTAAGCAGCACTGCTGGTTTTCAGGGCCTGATCAAAAGCTTTGCAGCTTTTTCAGAAGGCAGACCCGGAGGAACAACCTGGGAACGACTGGGAAACGTCCGGGAAGCGCCCGGGGTCGCTGGTTCTGCAGCTCACAGTCAGTCAGTCACAGGACGGCCCCTGAATGACGTTTATTGTACGAGTCAGAAAGAAACCCTGAGTTACCGGCTGGAGAACAAAGTTAAATTAAAAAATATGAAGGGTGGTTTGGTTCAGAGGGTGCTGAGTGGAAGGGGAAGGAAAACCCCCAAGGGGTAAAAGCAGCAGCCAGAGCCAGCCCAAAGCCTTGGCTTTGCCAGGGAGGAAGAAGTTCTGTCACCCTCCTCCCCAGGTGACAAACTCCCCAGTGAGGGGAGAACACCGAGACTGGAGGGCAGAGGAGGAATGAGCCAAACCTCGGAGGTGTCCTGGCCTGCTGAGCATCTGTGGGAGGGCTTGGAAAAAACGTGGTTTATTTTGTTCAGAGATCTGAGCTGGGCTGGGGGGGGGCACGGGAGAGAGGGAGAAACGGAGGCTGCAAAATCCACCTTGTGTGGAACAAACACACAGGACTTGGAGGGCAGGGAGGTCCTTGTGGACAGGAGTGCTGCAGGGCTGGCTTTGGGAAATATATCCAAAGGCTTGAGGGAGGAAAAGCCTCAAAGCCTAAACCCCAAGTGTGACACAGTCTTCCAGCTGCTGTGGAGTTGAAGAGGATCAGTTCCAAGAAATGCTGTAGCAACAACAAATACCTGGCCCTACACAGGGAAGGGTGAATCAGAGCTGCTTTTTAGTGCCACTTGACATCAGTTATACATTATAGTTCTCATATACACAGATGGATTTCTTTAAAAATTGACAATTTACACGTCAAAAAAGTTTTACAGTGAAGTTCTCTCAGCAAAGATCAGTCCACAAGAGGAGGAGCCAGTCTTTCAGGAGCAGGAAGGCACTTGGCCTTTTGAGAGCAAGTCCCAGGGGAGCACCTGTGCAGACCCTGACAGTCCCCTGTCCCCCTCCTCTGTGGGTGTGCAAAATCCGGGCTGTTCCTGCACCGTGGGGCTCACAGGGTGGTGGAGGGGAGCTTCTTCACTCGCCTCTGTGCCAGGATGGAGGATTCAATGGGCTTCAGCTGAGGGCTTGGCTTGGAGCTGTTGAGTGCCGAGTATGTGGCAGCCATGGCGCCCTGGAGAGAGGCACAGAGGAATCACTCAGGTGCAGGAGAGCTGCTTCAGACTCGTGGCTTTACAAACCAGTGGACCAGAGCTGTCACACCCACAAAGCCAGAAGCATCTTTCTTATTTCTTTAACTCTCCCTCCTGCACCAACATGCTGTTAAAGAATCTCTCCTTTCTTTTCTCCCCAAACCCCCAGCTTGTCTGTACTGCCTGCCCTGGCTCACAGCTCTCCAAACTTCCATCCTGCTTTCCCTCTGCAGATTTTGTACCTTTACAAGCTGAATGTCCTGGTGATTGAGCTGGCTCTGGGGTAAACTGTCCTTCTGGGTTATCCAAGGATGCTGCAGGACCTGCTTGGCTGTGAGACGCTGGTGAGGATCTACGTGGAGCATCTTTGATACCAGATCCTACAGGCATCGTTTGGAAAGTCAGACTTTAGAAGATTTTATAATTTAAATGCAAAAAAACCCCACCTGTGTAACCCCCCAGATTAGGATTTAAATGCAGAGGCCAAGTCCCCAGACATCAATGTCTTTTTGTATGAAATATGGTTTTGGCAGGCCTGGGGGATATAACACAGAGCAACCCCCACGAGGGTCAAGCACGAGGTTGGTTTTCCTTGCAAATATCCACAGCCAAAGCTAAAACAAAGCTGCTGTGGAGGGACACGTGTGGGGTAGAAGCTGCAGTGCTGGTTTGCTTATCTCTCCTGTGTGGTCCCTCCCCAGCCTGCTCTAAATTTGCCTCACGGCGACCCCAGCCCCTGAGTGTAACACAAATATCAAACCCTACCTTGGCCATGTCAGAAATAGTGTCCCAATTGCCCCCACTGATGGAGAACTTCCCCCCTCCTATCCGTGTCAGGATCTCTTCTGGAGTGTCACTGGGACCATTTGCAAAGGGAGTGCAGCTGGGGAGAGAGGAGAGAGCCCTGGATTCACTGACCCAGGCAGGAGGGAGAGGTGCAGCTGTCCCCACAGGGCACACTGGGGACAGGGGGTCACAGCCCCAGCCACTGCCTTACCCTGCCAGCATCGTGTACAGCAGGACCCCCAGGCTCCAGATGTCACAGCCCTCGTCGTAACCCTGGCGTTTCAGGACCTGAACACAACAAGCAAAGGGAAAAAAATATGTTTGGTTCCTGTCATTGAGCTCATTTCAAAAGAGGGGCTTGACCTGGGTGCAGTCCACATGCAGAACTTCAAGTGCTGGACAGAACAGCAAAGTCTTGGACTAAAAGATCAGGATTTGAAATAGATTCATTACTACAAGTGGTATTTCTGTAATTGCCTCTTCCAGGGCGGGCTGGAGATGGGAACAAGGTTAGGGGAAGGACAAGGGGACTGCTGGAGGGTCTCAGTGAGGTGCTCACCTCGGGTGCCACGAAGTTTGCTGTGTAGCAGGGGGTCATGAGGAGCCCGTTCTCAGCCCTGAGCTGCTTGGCAAAGCCAAAGTCACAGATTCGGATGCTCTCGGGGTTCCCTGATTTATCCACGTAGAGGATATTGCTGGGCTTCAGGTCCCTGTGAACCACCTGTGGAGCCAAGAAAGGGCTGTGCTCATACCCCAGGCAGATAAAGGTCTGAAAGCTGCCTGAGGTCACTCATCCCCTGCTCTGGCCTCACATCTGCTTTGCCAAGAGGGCAACACCAGCAAGAAATAACTGTCATGATGGGCAGAGTTACTCCCTGGAGGAGAGGGAGTGCAGTGTAATGCCAGGGAGCTTCCCAGAAAAACAGTTGTCACCACACTCACCCCTTGGGAATGCAGATACTCCACTGTTTTACAGATCATGTGCAGGACTGAACTGGCTTCTCTCTCCGAGAAAAATTTCTGTCTGAGGATTTTATCCAACAGCTCCCCTCCCCTCATGAGCTCGGTCACCAGGTACACGTACTTCCCGTCATCGTACACCTGCCAAAGAAAACATGGGTGGGGTAATCAAAATGTGCTTCCAGAGCTTCCCTTTTGTACTTCCATCACCAAGGAGCAGACAGAGATCAGCAGAGGTGGCTTTGGGGATGCTTCCCCACCCCAGAATCATGGAATATCCCAACCTGGAAGGGACCCACGGGGATCATTGATCCAGCTCCTGGCCCTGCACAGACACCCCAGCAGTCCCAGCCTGTGCACCCCTGGGAGCTTTATCCAAAGGCTCCTGGAGCTCTGGCAGCCTCGGGGCCGTGCCCATTCTCTGGGGGGCCTGGGCAGTGCCAGCACCCTCTGGGGAAAGAACCTTCTGACAGGAACAGCGGCACGTGGAGCTGGGTCGTTGGGCTGCCCCTGCTGGGGTGAACTCTGCCCCTGCCAGCCTGCACTCCCTAAACCAAAGCACAGGGAATTCTCTCAAGCCGCACTCACATCTTTCAGGGTGATGATGTTTGGGTGCTGCCCGTACCGCAGCAGGATCTCGATCTCCTCTGAAGGGTCTCGCTTGCTCTTGTCAATCACCTGCAAGAGTAGGGACACACTTCAGCCACCACAGATGGGGAAGGGGCCAGGATGAAGCACATGAGCTGAGTTTGGAGCCCTGCAGAGCTCCTGTGCCGTATCCACTCCCTGTCCCCTCATCTCTTTAGGGCTAGAAATCCTTAAGCTGCTTCATCAGTTCTGTGTTCCCATCCCACAACATTTTATGTCTTTTGTTAAGACCTGATGTCACCACAGCTTTGCACAGGAAGATGAGACACTCTCCCCTCTCTGAGGGAGGAGAACATTGCTTCCCTGCTGTTCCTAGAGAAGCACAGGTACCTGCAGAGCAGCACAGAAATTGTCCTTTTACATCCTAGATGAGCCTAAAGCTCATCCTGCTCCATCCCTGCCATGGGCAGAACACCTTCCACTATCCCGGGGTGCTCCAAGCCCCGTCCAGCCTGGCCTTGGACACCCCCAGGGATCCAGGGGCAGCCACAGCTGCTCTGGGCAAAGATGTAACAGGGGAGCTCAGCTGGGAGGGCAGATCCCAGACCTTGACTGCATACTCCATGTTGGTGGCCTTGTGGATGCAGCGTTTGCAGACGGAGTAGGAGCCGGAGCCGATGGCCTCCTTCACCACGTACCCATCGCTGAACTGGACGTTCTTGCCGTGCAGCTGCTGCCAGGGCACAAAGGAGAGCTCAGCTGGGAGGGTTCAGGGAAGGGTTTGTGCAACACGATGAGTTAACTGCAGCACAGAGAGAGCTGTCAGACTGTCTGCTACATCCCACAGCTTCTCCTCTCGGCGGGGAGCGGGAGGAGAGGAGAACAAGGCAGATATAGGTCAGTGGGCCAACGCTGAGCACTGAGCACGGTGCCTCTGCCTTTGGTTGCCCAACCCATGGGCACTGCAGACCCCCTGCCAGAACAGATCCACCTGGGGACAGGAAAGCCACAGCCTCACACCGCCCTGACAGCCTGTGCACAACGTGACAGTCAGTGGAGATGAAGGAACAGGAGGCAAGAATTCCAAAGAGAACTGCCTCAGGCTCCAGGTAGTACAGAGATCCTGAGGACCTGAAGCATCCCTGCACCTCCAAAGAGCTGCTCCTCTGGCCCCATTCCTTACCTGCACAACTGAATGCAGGGGTGGCTGGGCAGGTTTCACTTTGCCATCCTCCATTAACCCCGTTGCCACGAAACTGAAGCCTCGGAAGAGCTGATGGGCCCCTGCACTCGGGGGGACACCCGGGGAGTCTGCAGCAGGAGTTGAGAGACAGCTCGAGAAGGGCCTGAGGAGCAGAAGCCTCCCCCTCTCTCCCAGGAGCTACAGCTCCTGCAGTTTATTCAAAACAGGAGCCACACCAGCAGCACTGAGCTTACCCCAACATCCCACAGAGAATCAAGGAATTGTCCAGCTTGGAAAATCCCTCTAAGATCAGCGAGTCCAACAATTCCCCCAGCAGTGCCAACGTCCCCAGGTGCCACATTCATATGGCTTTTTTAAATCCCTACAGGGATGGTGACTCCACCACTGCCCTGGGCAGCCTGTGCCACAGACTGACAATCCTTTTGGGAGCAGAAATTTCCCTGATATCCAGCCTAAACCTTCCCTGTGCAGAAAACTTATCCTGCTGGTGCTGGATAATCCCTGGTGTGCAGCCACAGAGTGACATCTCACAGGAAACTTGGGCTTTGCCTCAAGACGTACAAACCTTTTGGTGTCCGCGATGTGAATTCTGTGTCAAAATAAAAGGTGTCATCTGGCTGGCCCACTGCGGGCTTGAAAGGGGGTTTGATTTCCCTGCGGTACAGCTTCTGCAAAACACACAAAACCCAAAAAACAGCTTGGAAATGCTCCCAGGGGCACCTTCTCCCAAAGGGTGCAGAGGCTGGTGAGGAATGAGGGCGAGGAAGAGACTTTGTGAAACTCTGTGTCCTAGCATTTACAGCTCAGTGAGGTGACAGGCAGCCCAGGTATGAGACAATGATGTGACAGAGGATTTTGGTTTTGGAAAGGATTATTGGAATGGATGGGGACAGGGGCTGGTGGCTCTGCCATAGCTGGCCAAGCATCAGGACTGTGCTATTCCTGCTGCCAGAACTGTGTCACCGGTGTCACTGGTGCTGAGCGGTGCAGAAATCTGCTCCATCTGATACTCACATTCCAGTCGATGGTGGAGTAGAAAGGGTGGCGCTTGATCTCCTCTGCCCCATCTGGCCCAGACCCTGCAAGAGGCACCAAATGAATGTTTGTACTGAACCCCCAACAAAGCAAAAGGGGGCAGCCAGGGAGGCAGCACAGCCAGGTGTCACAGAGAACCCGGCTGGGATCACCCAAGTGCCCTGACCCAGCACAGGTGTGAGCACACTGCTGACCCAGGGGGATGTGAGAGGCCTCCACACGGCATCAGGGGCATTCAGAAACCAAAAAAATCATCTTACCTAATCTGTTGGCTGGATTCCTTTTGAAAAGGGCTCGCAGGAGGCTCTGAGCCTCAGCGCTCAGGAACTGTGGCATGCCCAGTTTCGCTCTGGAGAGGAAGTTATGCAATCAGCTGCAGGTTTGAAGAAGTCAGGCCACAAGACACCAGAATCTCCACCCCCAAAACACACAATCATCCCTCTGGCATTTACACTGCACCCTTTCAACGGATGTCTGATACTGCACCACTTGCCAAATAATGCCACAACATTGCAAGAGCCCCCGATTGCAACACCCCTCCTGGGCAGACAGGAGAGACAAACTCTTACTTGAGGATGAGGGTCATCGTATCCTTACGGTCCTTCCCCTGGAAAGGCAGTGACCCCGTGAGCATTTCGAACTGGGAGGGAAAGGGAAGAAGGGGTCGGTCATGTCTGAGCAAGGTTCAGAGGTGCACAGGTGCCACTGCCCCTTCCTGCTTGTGAGGGGTGCCAAGCCTGGCTCTGGCAGAGCTCGGCGTGTTCCCAGCAGCAGCTTGGCTCTCGGGGTTTGCGTGGGAACGTGCCCAGGCAGCGCCTGCTCCTGCCGGAGCCCTGGGATCCAGCAGCTGCCAGACGGTGGCACCAGATCTGCACTGACAGCCATGGCCCGGCGCCGGGGCGGACACGGACACCCCCACGCACCCCACACACACCCCACATACACCCCACAGAGCCCCTGTGCATCCCACGGACACCCCCACGCACTCCACACTCACCCCACAGAGCCCCTGTGCATCCCATGGACACCCCCACACATCCCCCCCACACCCCACAGAGCCCCTGTGCATCCCACGGACACCCCCACACATCCCACACACACCCCACAGAGCCCCTGTGCATCCCACGGACACCCCCACACACCCCACAGAGATTCTCGTGCACCCCACGGACACCCCCACACACCCCACAGCCCCCTCACACCCCAGCACCCACTGGCACAGCAGCCTCGAGGGACCAAGGCTCCTGGCTGGAGGCCTGGACAGCCCCTTAGGGAGCTCTTTGGGGGGTGTGGGGAGCCCCCTCCCCGGTCAGCAGGTCTGGAGGACACACAGAGCCGTGTCTGGTGTTCCAGAGCGCGGGCAGCTGCCATCCCCAGCCCCGCACAGGGTACCCACCATGAGGACCCCGTAGGACCACCAGTCAGCACTGTGCGAGTGGCCCTGGCGATTCACCACCTCTGGAGCCATGTACTCCACCGTCCCACAGAAGGAGTAGGCTTTCTTCTCGTGGTCTATGGCCTCCTTACTCAAGCCAAAATCTGCACAAGAGAAACCTGTCAGCACACAGCCACTGCTCCAAACACTTCAAGCAGCTCTGAGTTTCAGGAGCCAACCTTGCTGGAGCACCAGGCTCTGTGGAGCCCCTTACCTGTGAGTTTGATGTGCCCCTCTTCATCCAAGAGGATGCTACAGCAAGAATGGAAAAACAAGTTGTTACTGTCTGTGGTAAGGGCTGGTGAGAACAAGCACAGCAAGGGATGGTCTGAGATCATCCTTTGGCTCCCAAAGGAATCCAAAGGAAAAGTTACCTGTCCCTTCTCCCAGTGCTTTAAGTGCTTTAAGCTCCACCAGCCAAGACAGGAGTGGGGCCAGGAGCAGCTCCCTCCCCTTCACAGTAAATCAATGCCCCCAGAGGTTACCCCCCTCTGATCCCCACATACCCCAGGCAAGGATAACCAAGCTGGAGTGGGCTCTGCAGAGCCCAGCCTGATCCCTTCTCCCTCTGAGGGCTCCCAGCTGCCTAAAGCTGGAGTCTGGAGGCTGCCAGGGGTCTCTGCTCAGCCCCGTGGCACACAGCTCCTGGCCGGATGCGAGGAGCAGCAGCCTTGGATTGGCACCGCCCCCCATGCGTGCAGCCCCTCTGGAAGGCAGGAGCTGTTCCCTGACTCCTGATCCTGCCTCAGCTGGCCACACGTACTTCTCTGGCTTGAGGTCCCTGTAGATGATCCCCAGGCTGTGCAAGTGGTCGAGTCCCAGTGCCAGCTCTGCCAGGTAGAACTTCACGTCCTCCTCGGTGAACATGACCTGCAGGCAGGGGAGAAAGCAGAGAGGCGCTGGGTTACAATGCCAGCAGCTCCCCTGCACCCAGGCCACACCTGCCACATCCACGTTGCTCTCTCCTGCTCTTTCTAAGTTTTCCAGACTTCACCCACCATTCATGGTTTGGATCAGAATGGACCTTAATGGATCCAGTGCCACCCCTGCCGTGGCAGGGACACCTCCCACTGCCCCAGGCTGCTCCAAGCCCCAGTGTCCAGCCTGGCCTTGGGCACTGCCAGGGACCCAGGGGCACCCACAGCTGCTCTGGGCTCCCTGCGCCAGGGCCTCACCACCCTCACAGGGAACAAATTCTTCCTGAATTCTAACACAAATTGACCTTCTTTTAGTTCCTGTTCCTTAGGAGATGCTCATCTGAAGCTGTTGCAGAGGTGGGAGCTGCCACCTGTGCTGCTGCTTTAGGGCTCCTACGACACCCTCTCCTGGTGCCAGCTCTGGACTAGCAGCAGGTTGGGGGCTTTTTTCACCCTTTCAAGGACTGCAAGGGTCAGTTACTTCTCCAGGCCATAAGCAGGGATGAGCTGAGCCCGAGCAGCCCACCGGGATGCCAGAGCATACCCACCTCTTTGGAAAGCCGAGTGAAAAGGTCACCTCCTCTGAGGAAATCCAAGATGAGGTACAGCTTCCCCTCCGTCTGGAATGCTGAAACACAAGCCAGAGCAGGAATCAGACCCCTGCACCGAGGGAAGGCTCCGTGGTGTTACATTAATCACTTAAATCCCCGTGGCTCCAGCTGGGCACATGCCCTGCGTGGTTCCAGGGTTAAATGCAGGTAGGGCTGATGGGGTAAAGGAGATGGCCTGTCTCTGCTGCTGAAATGAGAGCTCCCCACAGCACTCTGGCACGGCAGAAAATCCTCATTTTATGGGGGTCTGGTTCCCTTTCTGAAAGGGCTGTTCTCCCAGGAGAGGCACTGGTCACCTTACAGGGAACAAAGCTGTCCTTGCCTTCCCCAGAGTCAGAGCATTAACTCTGCCAAACTCTAGCTCAGCTAGTTAGCTCTTCTTTCTCAGTTTCTCGTGGTTTAACGTTTTAATCCCAGGGATTTGATGTTTAAACCTCCTCTCCCATGCTCAGTTCCCCACTCCTTAGCTGGAGCAGGCAGTGGGACCACAGATCCTTCCAGGAAAGGATTTGTGTTCAGGGGATTGTGTTTAAAGGCAGGCAGTCTGCTGGAGCTGCAGCCCCTCTCCCAGCACCCCAAAGAGCTCCGCTCACCGTAGTGGAGTTTCACCACGAAGGGATGGTTGACATCAGCCAGGATGTCCCTTTCTATCTTTGTCCTCAGTCGATCCCGCACTGTGGGAGGAGAGGAGCAGCTCAGACACAGAAAATGGCCCTTGGGCAACGTCCAGCCCCATCCCAGCCTTAAGCACCAAGCTCCTTGAGCCAGGTGTTTTCCCACCTCCATCATAATGCTCTTAAACAGATGAAAGAAAGGAGGATGTTTTGCTGGGATAAAGATGCTTTTGTTTCACCTAGCCCACCCCAGGGGCAGCAGTGACTGCTGTGACATTTCCCCAGTGCTGCTGAAGTCCCAGAGGATCAGAGCACTGCAGGAGGAGTCTCCTTCCTACCTTTCAGTGTCGCCTTCTTGAGCACTTTCATGGCATAGAGGTGGTTGCTGTCTGGGGGTGTTATTTTTCTCACCAAGAAAACCTGAGGCAGAACAACACCACATTCACCAAATACCAAACACTGGCAGTAGGAGCTGGATGATTCACCAAGTGGCAAACCCCAGAGCGTTCCCAAGAAGCTCAAGCTTTCCCGTGGGGTTTCCAGGGAAGTGCTGTGTGTGGACTCCTCTCACCCCCATTTTCACGCTGCACTTTCCTCCTTTCCAGCCTTCCACACCTCCTGACTCCTGCAGCTCCTGTGGGGCTGATGCCTGGGAGCTGTGACTGGAGGCACTGGCGCTTCACTGTACCACTGAAGCCTCCTGGTTTGTCAGACACATCACCTCCGTGTCATTCAGGTCCTGCATCCTCTGGATTCTTAGTTCCCTCCCTTCCCTGATGTCTCATTCCAGCTGGTTTTAGGCAGCATCAAAAGGACACCACCTGCAAGTGTGGTGGGCTTGGCAGTGCTACTGGTTGGACTGGATGATCCCAGAGGCCTTTTCCAACATTTCTCTGATTCTACAAAGCCACTGCTGCATTTGCCCAGGCAGCAGCACACAGTCCTGTCCAAGCCCCAGTGTCAGCTGCTAACTGACTGACCCCAAGCTGTCAGCAGATGGTCTGTAAGAGACCTGGATTATTGAAACAGATAAGAGCCACAGGCTACTTCCTTCCTTCTTCACAGAAGGGAAACTGGACCGTAAATAGGGGCCAAACCCAGCCTGGGGCACAGAGCAGCAGTTCTGAGAAGGGAGGATCAGGCCCAGGAACATTCCTGGGAGTCAGGAAAGTGGTTTTGTTGGGGATGGTTCCTTTCGTCACCAGAATCATTTCCCTGGCACGGCACATAGGAAGAAGTGACCTCACCTTGCCAAAAGAGCCCTGTCCCAGCACCTTCAGGAGCTCAAACTGCGAGGGATCAGCCTTCTCGGAGCCCTCCTTCACATGGTGTGTGATGTTGATTTCCTGCACGACACCTTCCCCCTGAAACAGAGGGCACACGGTTGGCAGGGACTCCTGAGCGAGGGGGAGCAGCTTGCTGGGATTATGGAGCAAGGACTGCAGCTCCAGACTCACAGGAGCCACAGCTGAGAGAACCATAAAGGTTGGTGCTTGTCACAGGTATCAGCATCTGCAATCAATAAGTGAGGGTAGGGAGGACCAGGTAAATACAGAGCCCTCCCTCCCAACCAACCACAGGAGCTGCTTTGAACTGAATTTCAGAAGAGTGCCTGAGAAGCACCTTCCTTTTTGAGGCACTGGTAGCAAAAACAGGAGTGTTTATGCCACTAAAAATCCCACAACACAAAAAACACGGCACTGTTGTCAAAACAGGGCCAGGGCTGGCAAAAACCAGACATGTTGGAGCCCATCTGCTCGGCAATCTGAGCAACTCTGCAACATAAGTCTTAGTGCATCTTCAGCACATACAGATGATGCTTTAACAGACTCCAGCCTTCAAGAAGATTGAGGGGAAGCCAAGGTCTCTGGCACATGTTTTGTTTAAAACACATTATTTTACTTAAAAAAAAAAAAAGAAAGAAAAAATAGATTTAATCAGCATAAATAGAATAAACTCAGCAAGGGAACCGGGCTAGCACAGCCACAGACCCTGAAGTGATACTGAAACATCACCCAGCAAAGCTTTTGGACCCAAAGGACAGCAATTATATTAAAAAATTCATTGAACTCTGCTGTCCCTGGCCCTGGGGAGGCTGTGGCTAGCGGAGGCTGCAGAAAGCTGGAACTATGATTTATTTTTTCCCTTGCAGGGTTGGGGGAAAAAACACTTTGTTTTCTAGACCTATTCAGACACTTGGGCTGGAACCAGCTCATCAAAGCAGCTTTTAAAGCCATCCAGAGCCAGGTGCCAGCCCTGCTGTCCTCCTGCCCAGCCCACTCCCACCCTCCATGCCCATGGATGTGGTTTCCCACCTGCACCGAGCTCCCTCCCCTCTCTCAGGCTGGGTTTTTCTCAGTTTAGGAAGTTGGTTTGTCTCCACGGTGGGAGCTCTGCTCTCTCCTGTGCTACTCAGGCACTCAGGGCAGGGGCACAGGAGCTCCCTGCGTTATCCTGCCTTTCCCTGGGCCCGGTGATGACAGGCAAGAAAGATCCCATAATCCCTTAAACCACACCTTAAACCTTTTCGTGTTCCAGATGATCTCCCAGCTTTAACCAGCCACTTTGCACTTCTGGGTCCATCTGGAGGCTCAGTCCCTGCAGACAGGTGCTGTGAGGAACAGCTTCCCACCTCCAGAGCTGGAGCAGGAGCCAGCCAAGTTCAGCTCCTCCTGCCAGCTCAGCTCTCCAGGGAAAGAGCCCACAGCAGGGAGAGACCCAAAACTGGACCCATTAGGAAGAAATTCTTCCCTGGGAGGGTGGTGAGGCCCCGGCACAGCGTGCCCAGAGAAGCTGTGGCTGCCACTGAATCCCTGGAAGTGTCCAAGGCCAGGCTGGACGGGGCTTGGAGCAGCCTGGGACAGTGGGAGGTGTCCTGCTGTGGCAGGGGTGGCACTGAATGGGCTTTAAGTTCCCCTCCAGCCCAGACCATCCTGTGATCCTCCTACCACAGAAACACTTCGAGAAGCCATTGGCTATCTTACTGCCACGAGTGAAGATTTTCCCTCCTGGATTCATCCACTAACTTGGAATTCAGCACTCAGATTCTCGTGACCAGCTCCTACAGCCTGCCTGGCAGCACACACAAGTCTCCAGCACGGAAGCACCCGTGTGCCACCGAGGTCAACTTCTTCCAGCGTCACCACAACAAACCATCCCAGAAGGCAGAGAAAGAGAAGCAAACCCGAGTGCCCCGAACATCCATGGGAAGCATCAGGCAGTGGCAGGAAGGGAAGCAGAGGGAGGTGGCAGCGGGAGGTGGCAGCGGGAGGTGGCAGCGGGAGGTGGCAGCGGTACTGACCGGGCTGGTGAGCTGGCTGGGGGCAGGCAGCTGCAGGCTGCAGGGCTTGGCTCGCTGCCTCCTGTGCAGCCAGAGCGTCAGGAACGCCCACACACGGGGAAGTTTCGTGTCCCTCTCCATTGTCCCATCCCGATCACCATGGTCCGGCCCCAGGAGCTGCCGGGGCTCCGGGCTGGAGCAGGAGCCGCAGGTGGCTGCGCCAGCGGCGGATGTGCAGTGGGGACCAGACTCGGTTCACGCTCCCCCTCCTCAGCCACAGCTCTTGTGGTTGGGGCTTTTCTTAGCTTTTTTTTTTTTTTTTTTTTTTTTTTTTCAGGTTTGCTTTTAAGAAAACAACGCTGTCACAGCTCCTCGCTGGCTCAGACAAGGCACTGATAGAAAACACACACAATCTCCTTGGAGTGATTGCCATCTAATGCTGCCTGAAGTTCACATCAGGCTGGGAGCTTGGGAGTATTTCCACAACAGGGGAGATCGTGAGAAGTCACTTTCCTCACTAAAACAGAAGAGGAAAACTCACAAGAACCCAGCCAGAAGAGTGACGACACCTTGGAGAGCTGCACACCTCTGCTCTCCCACTGGCACAGGGAGGAGGGGTCACCCACGATGGAATTCCTCCGGGAATGTTTGGATTTGCATTCAGCCCTTCGCTTGCCTTATGCTGCACAACAGTCCTTGCTGTGGAACCTGGAGTTATTTATCTGAGAGCCACCCTGAAGGTCCATGTGAGGTGTTTTTAAGGGTCTTTCTTGCTTCTGAACCCACCATGGCTCAGATTATTGGCAGGACAGAGCAGAGGAACTGAGAGAGCTTGTTTTGCCTCTTTCCCCATCCAAACCTGTTCCCCTTTGACCTTTCCATCAGGACAGACAGATGTTTCCTGCAGCAAGACCCCAGAGGGTGCAGGTAAGAGAGAAACCCCTTGAAATGAGTCAAAAGACACCCACACAAAAGGAAATAGCCCCGTGTCAGCACAGAGTTCTGAATCTCTCCCGAGAGCGCAGAGGATGGAATCAGAGAGAGAAATTATGACTGTCTTGCCCCCTCTGCCCCCACCACGTGCTCTTTTGAGAACTGATAACGAAAGAAACAAATGACTGAACACCAGCGAGGCGGCCGGGCCCAGCCCCGCCCCGGTGCCCGCTGAGCTCCAGGGGCTGGGGCAGCGCCAGCGCACAGAAACACACCTGCAGCCGCTGAACCTGCCCCACACCGACACCTCCCGCCTTCTGGCACGGCCCAGGGAAGGAGCAACCCTGTCCTCCCTGTGCTGCCCGAGACAAGCACCCATTCCACAGCAGCTCCACCTTCTCAGCGTGGGGGAGCAGCGAATTCCCCGTGCGTGGGCCCGGCAGGAGCTGATAAATCTCGTCCTGACCCAGACGATTTTTCACGTCACGTTACCAGCGTGGGAGAGGAGCCTCAGGAAGGCAGTAAAATCTCCCCTGTACATCCACGCAACCAAAAGTGCCCGTCCTGGCTCACTGACAAGATCAGAAAGCCACAGGACACACGAATGACGGCACGGAAAGGGGTTGGTGTGGGGAGGAAGGAGGAGGAGGAGGATGAAATCAAGCCCAGGATGTCACGTGAGGGAGCAATAGCTGCTGCTCTCTGCAGCAGCAGTCCCACAGAGCTGAGAGGGGCTGGCAGGGGTGGGAGGCAGGAAAGGGTTTGGTTTTCAGAGAGGTCCCCGTGAGCTCTGCTCCGCCCTCGCGTGTGGGACAGAATGCAAATGAAATGGATGAGTCTCCTTGAGGTGCCCACTGCAGCTCTCCTACCTTCTCCGCCGAGTCCACCAGGTCTTTCTCTATCCAAGTGATGTCAGATTTTGCCTGCGGGACAATAAACAAATGTCAGCAAAGAGGAGCTGTGATTCTCTGCTAAAGTTTTCCCAAAGAATGTGTTCAGCAAGGCCAGGTGAGCTGTTCACAGCCACTGCAGGTGTCTCACCAGCCAGCACTCCTCAGGATGTGATTCTGAGCCATGGTGACTCCAGGAGAACAGCTGGAGTAAATTAATTTATATTGACTTGATTTGATAAACTCAGGTTGACGTGGATGTGGGACAGTAGCTACTAAGAGGAAGAAGAGGAGGAAAAGCAAGCCCCGAGGGAAGGAAGAGCTGCATGAGAACAGTGAGATTAGAGCTAAGAATTAACTGACTTTCATCTCCAGAAGGACCGAATCAGAGCAGAGGGGCCCCTGCAGTCACCTCTTCCCCTTCCTCCTCTGCACTGCTGTGCCCTCGCAGGGGGAGCAGCCAGAGAGGGTGACTGTCCTGCTGCTGCAGGGGCAGCAGCCTGACAAACCTGCCAGAGCCCCAGCTGAACCCCTTCCTGAGCGAAAAGTGATCACAAGACCCTCAGCAGGCCCTGCCCCAGGGATCCCTCCCACCCACTGGGAAAGCAGCTCCCTCCTGGCTCCTGCAGAGCAGGCTCCAGCCCCAGCCTGGGATGGGGTGGGAGCTTGGGAATCCCACAAGCACGGATCTCTGCAGCTCCTGGGGGCTCCCAGCGCCTGCTGTCAGCCACAGCCTCCAGAGGGGCTGGGATTTCCTGCACTGCTGGGAATTGAGATGGCCTTCTCCCGGAAAATAAAAGCCCAGGACACTGCAGTCAGAGGAGGAGACAAGTTCTGAACCTCCCTGTGCCGCCTTTGCAGGGCATAGACGGCTGAGTCACCCCAGAGCAGGGCTGGGGACGCACCAGCAGGGGCTTTTCCCAAGTTCAAAACACAAACCCTGTTTTCTACTTTCCCCTTTTTTTGAGGGAGGATTTTACAAGCCAGAAGCCAAGAGACAGGTTTGTTTTCGCTCGCGTTTTGTCACTTTGCCGGTTGAGACCGTCACATCTAAATGCAAGAAGGAAAAAAAAAAACCCACCCTGCAAAAGCTCGAAACAGATTCTGCTCTTGGCATTTTGCTTCCTATTCATCAACAACTAACCAGAAGCTGTTTTAATTTCTGTTGCTTCAACACATGCTCTGGTCCCAAAACACTCCCAAAATCTGGCAGCACCTAGGAAAGACACTTCTTAGAAAGCAGTCATCCCCTCCAAAATGCCTTTTCCAAAAGAGTGCTTAATTAAACCTGGCTAAGGTCTGGCTCTCTAGGATCAGGAATTCCCTGATTCCTTGCGTCCTGCAGAAGAGACAGAGCCCAGCACCGCAGGCAGAGCGGGTGTTTTATCAGACACTTGCCTCCTGGATCCTTGGCTTGCTGCGGAAGAGGAGCCTCAGCATCTCCAGAGCTTTGTGCTGTTACCCTCTCATCCTTCCCCAGCCGGTTCCTGAGCTCGGTGCCCGGAGCGGCGCGAGAGCCCCGGTGCCGCGGTCGTGTCGCTGGGATGTGTTTTGGGAGTTTTACTGAAAGGAAGCGGCGGTTTCGTATGGGGAAATGGCTTTGTGTGGCCATGGCTGCACAATGCGGCAGCCAAACGAGAACACTGGGCGGCTTTACGGGCGCTCAGGCGCGGAAAGAGCCATCAGCAAATCTCAGAGGGCTTTTCAGGAGGATCAGTTCTGTCCCCCGTGCCACACGCACGAAAACAGGCACAGAAAGAGCAATTTTAGGCACTGCACAAGGCAGAAGTGAGCAACTTGAGAGTTTCACTAGGTTTTTTTTTCCCTCAAAATATCTCTGCTCCTGCTCTGAGCAGCACAAATGCTGATGCAGCAGGGATGCTCTCCAGGGAAAGGGCCAGGAGGGAGCAGCAGCTTCTGGATCAGCACAGGTGCAACATGGACCAGCTGGAGAAGGCCATGAAGATGTTCCAGGGACTGGAGCCCCTCTGTTCTGGAGCCAGGCTGGGAGAGCTGGGGGTGCCCACCTGGAGAAGGCTCCAGGGAGAGCTCAGAGCTCCTTGCAGTGCCTAAAGGAAAGCTGGGGACAGTTTTTAGGAGGGCCTGTTGTGATACGACAAGGAGTGATGGTTTTATGCTAAAAGAGGGGAGATTTAGGTCAGATAAAGGGAAGAAGTCTTTTACAACAAGGCTGGTAAAACCCATGGCTGAAAGCAGCTGGGGGAAGAGGGAGTGCACTTGTGGCTCCTCATTTTCCTTGCATGGAGAAATTGGGAGAGAACTGGTTCAGAATGATCCAGCTGAAAACTTCCCTCTCACTCCCCGTATCTGCACTGCCTGACTTGGCCATGCCCATCTCTGTCCCTGTTGGGAGGGATCTCAGAGCCCACCTCATGCCACCCCTGCCATGGTCAGGGGCACCTCCCACTGCCCCAGGCTGCTCCAAGCCCTGTCCAACCTGGCCTTGGGCACCGCCAGGGCCACAGCTGCTCTGGGCACCCTGTGCCAGGGTCTCATCACCCCCATGGGGAAGAACTTCTTCTTATATTTGATCTAATTCTCTCCTCATTCAGCTTAAAAACATTCCCCTGAACCGCTCACTGTGTGCTGTGTGAAAGAGGTGACCCTGTCTGTGGGGTGGCAGCTCAGATGCTGGCACTGAAGTGTGACTCTGTGTGAACCTGCTGCCAGTGGCACCTCGGCCCCAGGAAAGACGATCCCCAAATCCAGCACTGCCGGACACAAACGGCTCCCAGCGCACAGATTAAATCCAATTCTGTGGAGGACCAACCTCCAGCCATTCCCAGCATCAGCTCCATAAAACAGGCCACTGCCTGGCCCCACAGATTTCAGTCAGAATATCCAGGGACTGCCTTTGCCTCCTGCCAGGATCCAGTTACACCCCTGAGCTCCGGGAGGGAAGGATCAGGCTTTCACAAACAGGAAGGTGATGGTGTGAGGAACTGCTCCTGGAGGAGGAACAGCTGCTGGCACAGCCACAGGGGACGTCTTGGCAGAGGTTTCAGCTGCTGCCCAGGAAGGACTGGATGAAGACAACTCAGACCCCTCCTTCCCTGAGCGTCAGCATCGGGAAGGAATGTGGGAGCTTCACACTCCTGAACTTTTGCATGGTTATTTTACGTGACCTGCTCTGGAGCAACAGCTTCCCTTTAGCAGCAGCTCCTGCTCTGGAGGGAGCCTGGAGCCAGTGGGAAGCACAAGGTGCAGTGGCACTGCGGAGGAAGCGAGGCTGAAGTTTGTGGAGAGCACAGGCTGCTCTGTTTGGAACGTTTTTCAAGTGGTGGTTCACAAAAAGGGGAACAAACAAAGCAAAGAAACCTCCCCAGTCACTGCCTGCCCTCCTGCAAAGGCCTTTTTTGGGCAGGGCTGGCCCTTGGCCTCATTTGCAACAAAAGAATTGGCCAGAACCTCGCACTTTTGACTGTAGTTCAGTGGTGGATCCTCTCCAGTGCTGCTGGGAGCTCCCAGCCTGAGAAATCCTGTGGGGCACTGAGCAGAGCCACGGCCCAGGCGGGGAAGGGAAAGGTTCAGCTTCGGGGACCTTGGGGCCACGGACTCTCTTAAAAGAAGAGGGAGATTCTTGGAGCAATCCAAGAGGATCTGCAGGGAGAGAGAGGCTTCCTTAGCCCTTTAACTCCCGCTGAACAAGGGCTTCTGCTGGCAGACAACAGCCTCGGGGACACCGGGGCCCGAGGAGGAAGGGACACGGCGGGGTGGCTTTGAAGGTGGAAGTCCTGCACAAAGTCACTGCTACAACACAGCCCGGGAGCAGCGAGGACCTCGGGAACTGGAACTTCCCAAGGAGGGGATAAGGACGGGGGCGGGTTCCTGGCAGGAGGTTTGCGGGAAGGGATTACTGAGAGGGAGCAGGGCCGAGCGTTTCACCCCACGCCATCTCCAAGGACTGGTATTGGTCTCCTGGAAAACAAAACTAACCAAAAATGGGACTGGTATTGGTCTCCTGAAAAACAAAACTAACCAAAAATGGGACTGGTGTTGGTCTCCTGGAAAACAAAACTAACCAAAAATGGGACTGGTATTGGTCTCCTGGAAAACAAAACTAACCAAAAATGGGAAAGGGAGGAGAAAGCCAGAGGACACAGCCAGGCCTCTGCCCTGTGGGGGTGACGTGGTGCCCTGAAATCCTCAAATTCTCAAATCATCAAAGCCCTCGTGCCCAAACCTTTACACAGCCAAGGCAGCTGAAGAAGGGAATGACCAGCTCCATCCTGGCGTGGGAAACATCAGGAGCCTCCCCACACATGGCTTGAACAAAAGCCTGACTCCTGGACACGCTCTGCCACCCTCTTGGGGGCAATTCCTCCCCACTCACTGGGGCAGGGAAACTGTGTAAAATTAACCTGGTGACTCCTGGGAAGGACTCTGCTGCTCCTGCAGGGATCCTGGCTCTCCAAAATGGGGCTACAGGCAAACCCCTAAAGAGGGAAGAGTGCCACGGGGCAGGCAGGGTGACACTGGCACCCCTCGAGCACATTCCAGCAGGTGGCACTCAGAGCTTCTTCGACGTCCAAAATGTATTTCTCATCTGAAACGGGATGGGGGGAGCCCAAAGCCCATTTCATAAACACCCACGTCATAAACACCCCTCTGGGAAGATTCAGCACCCCTGAAGCAGGGGGACCTTGGGAATTATGAAGGGGTTAGGGGTTTTCTCAAGCAGAGCCTGGGGCTGAGGAAGGGAGAAGGCAGATGGTGGCTCACAGAGTTGAGCCCCAGTTCTTGTGCTTCATGACATCCTTTTTGATCTGCTCAGTTTTTAACCAACTCGTTTCACAGGGAAACCAAAATATCTGCTTTATGTCCGAGGGCTCAGGTCGGTTTTGGGAAGGAGAGAGCAGAGAGGCTCCAGCACAAGCACGCCCTCGCTCTCCCCGGGCTCCTCCTGATCCTGGCTCCATCCAGGGCTATGTTGGCAGCAGATCATCAAAGTGTCTTAAAAAATGAATAAATTAATACAATTTCTCCACCCTTTCCAGGCATCACAAGCTGCAACTGGCCAGGGTCAGCTGACAATGAGCTCTTTGGGCTGAAGACACAAGCTCAGGCAAAAGATGTTCCCAAACTCCACAGAGACTTCCTGATGGCTTGGGTGCTGCTGCAGTTCCAGAGCTGTGAGAGGAGCACGGGGAGCCAGCAGGACTTTGCACACTGGAGAAAAAAGCACCTTTAACATCCAGGAGATAAGGAATTACTCAGTTCTGCAGCTTCTACAGAGCAAATCAGCCTCCAGTGCGAAAGAGCAGAGGATGCAGCCTCCCCTTCCTGCACACACCTCCCAGCAGGGAGGAGAGCTCAGCTTGTGCTTTGATGGTGCTGAAACCAGGGGACCCCACCCCAGGCTGTTCCAAACACAGATCTCACTCTGAGGAACCAGCATTTAAAGCACCACAGTCCATCAGGGCACGGGGCAGTTCTGCAACTTGCAGCAGAAAAGCTGAAAACTCTTTCTAGCTGAATTATAAAATACAACGCTAGTTTCACAACAAGAACCAAGACTTGTTTGCTGCCCTTGGAGTAATCGTGGGATGTGGAAACTATTCTGTATCGCAGGAACACCGGAATTCCACACTCCTCCCACAGCACACAGGCTGCCCTCCCCTCGCAAGGCACACAAAAAGTGGTCTCAGGACCTGGAAAAGCCTTTGCTTGGCACCTGCCAGGGTTGGTCTGTGCAGGTGGGGAGAACCCGGCTCTCTCCCACCCTCTGAGAGGGTCACACGTGCAGGACACGCTGAGAGAAAAGGGATTGTCACGTTTTGGGGGTAGCTGTGAACTGCAGCAGGGTTAAAAGCAAAGATACCCTGTCCAAAAACACACCCTGAGCTGTGCATTACCAACACCCCGGTGAGAGCACACAGGATGAGTGCTGGAGCAAAGCTCTGTTTTATCTTTTAATGTTCATAAAACCGTGGATGCAGACAGCAGCCACCCCCTCCATTGCTCAGCTGCTCCGTGTGCCAGGGACAGGACCACAGCATGGAGATCACATCCATCCCCTTCCCAAACACGGAGATCACATCCATCCCCTCCCCAAACGTGGAGATCACATCCATCCCCTCCCCAAACGTGGAGATCACATCCATCCCCTCCCCAAACACGGAGGTCACATCCATCCCCTCCCCAAACACGGAGGTCACATCCATCCCCTCCCCAAACGTGGAGATCACATCCATCCCCTCCCCAAACGTGGAGATCACATCCATCCCCTTCCCAAACGTGGAGATCACATCCATCCCCTCCCCAAACACGGAGGTCACATCCATCCCCTTCCCAAACGTGGAGATCACATCCATCCCCTCCCCAAACATGGAGATCACATCCATCCCCTTCCCAAACATGGAGGTCACATCCATCCCCTCCCCAAACACGGAGGTCACATCCATCCTCTCCCCAAACGTGGAGATCACATCCATCCCCTTCCCAAACATCACACCACAGGGATTGCAGCCACCCCTCACACTGGGAATACTGTGTTTTGTCCTGTTCCCCTCAGATGCTATTTTTAAGGAGCTCTTTTCTCCTCTCTCTGTCCCTGTGGAGACCCCAGGGGTCCCCTCCTGGATCCCAGAGATGACCACTGACCCCAGTGCTGGTGCAGAGCCATCACCTCCCCCTGTGACAGCAGTCATGGCACATTCCCAATCCACGTCCAGGCCAGCCCGGGCTGTCCAGTAAAATCCAGTCAGAGAGGGGATCAGTTCAGCCACATCTCAGGAGCACAGAGTGTCCTCAGCCCGCTCGGCTTTCCCAAAGCAGCTCTGCCCACACCGAGGCTCCGAGCACAAACAGGGATAAACACCCTCCTTTTCCCTACCCAAAGGGGTGACGTTTCCCAGCTGCGCTCTCCAGGACTGGCAAGGGAAGGACCTGGAGTTCAGCTGCAGTTGGGAAACCCTTCCTTGCCTCAGAGCTGCAATGAGATCAGCAGGAGCTGTTGCAATGCCTCTGCTCCCACTGCTCCCAGGCTGCCCCAGGCACGCACAGAGGGGATTTCCTAAGGGAGAAGGAAAAGGGCTGCAGGCAAAGCAGGAATTCTTGGATAGCCGGGACTCCCCTCCCTGGATGGTCCCCACCCCGTGGCAGCCCTGGCAGGCAGCACAGTGCAACCAAAGGGAAAACAGCTTTTGCAGCTTCACCTGGAGCTATGGAAGGAATTTACTGCTCACGTCAAAACCAGGCTTCACTTCCAAATAAAGCCACAGGAGCTTCAGGCAGATTTGTCTGTGTGTGCAGAGAGAATCCCAATCAGCATCTTGGCCAGCCAGGGATGCTCCCAGCTCCTGGGGTGGATGACCCAGTGACCCAAACCCACTCTGGCCCCTTAAAAAATCAAATGGGGTGCTCTGCAGTGCCAGCCCTCACCACTGTCCCCTACAAGGACAACACACAGTAACAGATTTTCAGGGTTTTTTTCCCTTCAATAAAAGAGGCTTTCTGGAGACAGAACATGAGGCAGCTTCTACGAACTCACCAGGGGATGGAAATGGCAGAGAAGAAACCGGAGCGATTTGGATGGGTCGGGGACCATGTGGGAGGGCTGCTGGAGCAGACTCCGCTACATTCCTCGTGTGCAAGTCCTGTAAACTGACCCCTCTTCAATTATTCATTAGAGTCTGCAGCTCATCAGAGACTCTGCTCCTCAAACAGGCATTTATTTGTGTTTTTTAAGAGCTCAGAAGCTGCTGTTTGCCATAGCCCAGCCCTGCCAAGGACACAGAGCAAAGGCTCTGCCAGGAACAGGCCAGGCAGCTGTCAGGCACTGCTGGAGCAACAAACCCACTCGATTCCTTCAGCTGACAAGGCAGAGCAGCCAGTTTGAACTCAGGGCTTTACCAGTGACAGGCTGGAAAAGCCAAACATTGAGAGTGGCCACAGCTGCTGCCCAGTCCCTGCAGCGTCAGTGAAATTTCCAGGCAGCACCACAGCACACTGGAGATGCTCTGCTCCTACATCCTGCCCAGCCACGGGGACCAGTCTGGCCAGAACACCGCTGGCTGCGAGCCACAGGAGAGGGGCAGTGGGCTGAGAAGGGATTTGCTGAGGTACCTGCCTCTTCCCACAGCTGCACAGCTCTCCAGATCCTGGAGGAACCAGCAGCAGCTGTGCAAACACGCACAGAGCAGAGCACTCACTTGTTTGTTTTGAAACCCTTCACGTTAAGAGGCTGTGATTAGTGGTGTCCAGCACTGACCAGGATCACAGCACTGGAGGTGGGCCCTTGTCCTGCTCTCGGCCTGGAGCTCAAGGGCAGTGCTGGCCCGAGAGCCCTCCCTCACCTGGGCCCTCACTGGACACACACAGGCCAGGCTGGATGGGGCTTGGAGCAGCCTGGGGTGGTGGAAGGTGTTGTCCCTGCCCAGGGTTCCTTCACGCCCTTGCAAGATACTGCAGGGAAGCGCCTGCCTGCAAGCTTTACCTGGTCAGGATAAGCCAACAGGAGCTCCACAGATCTGGGGAAAAGCCTCATCTCTCCCTCTCCTGCACTGCCACAGCCAGGCTCAGCCTGGAGCACCTCCTGCCTGGTGTCTGTGGAGGGCACAGCCCTCGCTCCAGTCTCAAAGGTCCCTTTTATGGTGCAGAGCTGGGAGAGCTCAGTCCTTGCCTTCCCCAGCTCTCGCTGTGCTCTGTGATTATCACCCCAGAACAAGCTGATCAGCACCCTCAGCCCGCTCCCCAGAGAGAGTGTGGGCACGCTCAGCACTGCAGTTCCACTCCTCTGCTTTTCATGATGAAGTGATTTCACTAATTGGGTGTTGTACTTCCATGTGTAATTCCTCACGCTTGGCACCTTCAGGGAGCACAGGCTCACCCCTCAGCCAGGCTGGCTGCAGAGCAGCCTGAAAAACCCCAATTATGAGAGGTTCCATTCTTCCACTGAGTTCAGTTGTTGTTTCCCAGCTGAACAAGGACCAGTTCCACCCAACCTGGCAATCAAAATTTGGAGAAAACGGGAGAGAATGAGGTTCTGTACCCTGAGAGGCTTCTAACCACCACCACCAAAGAGGATAAGGAAAAAAAATCCACCTTTGTACCTGTCCTGCATTGGATCAGCAGCTTGGTGCTAAGGATGTGGCCATGATTAACCCTGTCTTCAGTACAAATTCAAAACACAGCCTCATCCCATCCCCTGTGGACACGGACTCTTCCCCAGCACAAGGATCTTGCCGACATTCCCAAGGTAAACACCGTGAGGAATGGGGCCTGCAGGGACTTGTGCACCACAACTGTTCTTGAAAGGTAGGAAACACAAGAGGTTACGAAATGCACCAGCTGTCCTTGGTAGGAAGCTGAGCTGGACCTACAAAAGCAGCAAGAAATCACCAGACCAGGGCCAGCCTGGCCCAAAACATCCCCTTGCTAACTCTGCAGTGACCACATCCTCGTGTTCCAGGTGAGACGGCGACAATCGCGCTCCATCAACTTCCCGAGTCTTTTGGGGAACTCTCGGATTCCCTCCTTTTCAGAGAGCCTTTGGTTATGGCCCAGGCCCACGAGGACTGTGCTTTGGCAGCATCCTGCTGCCAGGGCCGCGGAGGGACAGGGCTGCCGCGGGGGCGTTGAGTAATCGCCGCTGCCGCCGCTTCAGGTTATTTTTAGCAGAGATCACAGAATGAGCTGCAAAAGGATAGCACGAACCTGGAGCTTCCCCTTGCAGCTCTCCACACACGGCACAGAAGGGAGTGGGAGGGAGCCTGAGCAGCCTTCAATGTGACAATAGTCACCTCGGACGGTGACGGCCACTTGCTTCTCCTGCCGGAGGGAGAGCCAGCGCCAGGAGCTGCTGCTGATGTCTAACCAGAGAAAGAACTGAAACACACAGATATTCTGGGTGCTCCCTGTTCCCCCATCTGCAGCAACTCAGGGCAGAGCTTGCCCTCAAGTTGAAGGTATGTGTTTACAGGAGAGATTTAATTTGTGCTGGTAGCAAACATACCTTGTACAAACTTGGAAAACGCCAGCGAGGTTATTTCAGGAGCGCGCAGCAGAGCTTTGGGTGCTCAAAAGTTACCCAAAATGGGATTGTCAGACACTGCTCACAGGCATTTTGGCCACAGGGCCTCAGAAAAGTGGAAAACAGGACACCTGCAGCAGCACAGGGCTCTTGTGGCTTCCCTGCTCTGGGATGTTGGAGAACTTGCCCACTGCCCTGCTCCAGCTTGGACTGCACATCCACGCCCCACAGAGCAGCAAAGGGAACCTCAAGTGCTTTTTGGCTTCTGCCTCATGACCCTTCTGTGGAATGGCACCTACAGATGGAATCAGCTGAGGTTTGTCTCAGGGATGTCCTTCAAAGAGAAAAAAATCCTGAATGATTTTTAAAGCAACATCCATCAGCCTCATTTAGGGAAGGGCAGTTTAGCCAAGTGTTTGAAGATGAAAGGGGCAAAGTCTCAAACCTTAGAAACCCAGCTGGAATCCAACCAGAGGACACAAATTCCGTTTTTTCCCATGCCAGAGATGCAGGCACAGTGAAGAGTCATAAACCCACTGTTCTCAGGGGAGGGAAGTGCAAATTTCATTGACCTGAATTCACTGACCCAAAGATTTCCTTGCAAGGCACTGAAGAAGTGCCAGGCCAGCTCCAGAGTGGGACAGAGAGGCAGGACAGGTAGGAGAGATGAACTGGCACTGCTAGAAATCCACAAACATCCCAGGGAAGAACACTGGCTAAAATGTAGACCACTGGGGTTTAGGTTTAAATATCTTTTGCTAAAAATACAACATAACCAGCTGGACAAACAACCCAACAAGCCCCCAGAGCCTTCGGCAGGGCCGATGATTCAGAGAGGGGAGCTGCCACAGGGCCCCTGCTGAGGGCACAGAGCTCTTGACAACTCGCTCGGGAAGGTTGCCCAGGACAAATCCAGTGTGTTGTGTCGTTCTCCACGGTCAGAGCACGGCTGGATGAGGAAAGGAAATCCTGAAGGGATTCTGATTTCGCGGTACTGACGTGGCTCTTCTGCTCTGCGCTGAGTGCAGGACAGGAATGGGCACATTCAGGAAATACCCACGGTGACAGCACCGTGCTGGTTTTGTCCCCGCGGAGGGCTCACAGCAGAAAAATCAAGTCCTTCCACACCACGCTGCTCATGTGTGGAGCAGGGTGAGTTTTAGGTGTCTCAAGAAGGATTAGCAGGTTCAGAGCCCCACCCAAAACACGGGAGACAGCAGCTCGGTTCCTTCTGTCATTCCCAGCTGATGCTAGTGGGGATGCAGAGGGCAACTTGGCAGAAGTGGAGCTTCTCCCAGCCCCACCAAGGCAAGAGAATAAACAGATACCAGACTCTCAGCAAGGGCAGCTGTGCCAAAACCATCAAATACTCTTGTACTTCTCATCCCAGCTGGCAAGATCACACCACAGAGAAAGGCATAAACACAGCACCGAAACACCCAGGGGTTCTCACTTCTCGCCCTTGGCTACAGCCTCCACTCCAGCTCCTGTGTGCTGGACCGAGGTGGCCCTCTGGAAAACCTTCCAGGCATGTTTGGATGACCAAAGGGACAGGAAGACAGGGGGTTATCTTTCCTCTTCCCCGTCTGCAGCCCCTCGCACTCCCACATGCACTCCTGCAGATTTACAGCGCAGCAGCTTTGCAGGGTTTAAAAATAACCATCCCCATCCCGCTCCCGAGTCAGCTCACACCCCCCACGCTCACAGGGACTTGCAGACGTAACCCCGGGGCATTTTTTACCTTGGATGGAGGATTCCCACCTTCTTCTGGAGCTGCCTGCCCGTTCTGCAAAGGAAGAGAACCTGCTGTTAGCACATGCTAGGCACGGGATTGTTCCTCACATCCCTCACAAAAGCTGGTGGCTTTGGGAGCCCCTCCCGTGGGCAGGGTGGCACTCTGGGCATGGTACAAGATGGTTGAACGCTTCCCCATACACCAGACTCTTGTTTAATAGGAAGTCTCTTGCCCAGAGAGCCTCTCCACGCTTCCCCCAAATGAAATTCGGGCTTCTCATCCACCCAATAGTGCTCGTGGGGCAAACAGCACCAGCCAGTACAGGAAGAGTTAACAACCACTGCACCGTGACATCGGCTTTAATCGGAGCTTTTATCAGTTATTTATTACCCTCTCGCGGTGATACCCGCAGGAAATCTGCCCCGCCCGCCCGGCTCCAGGTCCAGCTCGGCACAAAGTCACAGCAGGTGACCTGAACCAGCTGCGGTGGCACCAGCCAGGTGTCACCCCGGGCGCTGAACCGAGAAGGGATCAGGTTCAGCACGGCACCGGCACCGCCTGGGGAGGCCAGGGGAGCAAAAATGGGTGGGATTTCATTGAGACACAGATACTCAGAGCAGGATAAGCACGTACAGGAGGTTTTCTGCAGACTGTGGAGAAAAACAAGGGCAAGAAGACTTTGCTTTGACATCTGTTTGCACTGCAGTCTCAGGCTCCAAAAATCATGGCATTCCTCTCCTCTTCTGAAAGTACAAGGGCAGTTTATTCCCTCCTTTTCAGAAGTTATGGGCCAAGTGAAGAGTTGCAATGCCAATGGATTCGAGCCTCAGATCCTCAGTGGAATGACTGGGTTCTAGAGCCTTTCAGGAACTGACAGAAACAAAGCCAACTCCTTCTCTGGAGCAGCAAGGATCCACTGACATGATCAACCTGACTTCTTCCTCAGGACTCCACCATACTGCAATATTTACATCTCTGTGGACTCCATCTGAGCTCCACAACTCACCTTAGTCCCAGCTTAACTTTAAATTCTGAAGCAGTTTCAGCCAACGACTGAAAAAAGCCGCAGCAGCACACCGAGTTCTCCCAGAGGAACGCTGCCCAGGCGTTTACACGGAGTTCCCGGTGCCATTAGCACAGAGAACAACCGAGCAGTGAAGTAAGAATTTGTGTTTATGAACAGCCCCCACAACGCAGGGGGAGACACAGCACTCGAGATAACCACACTTGGAACAGGCTGATGTTTACTGGCTCAGCTGTCACCCATCCACAACTCATAACTGGCTGCTAATCCAAACCACAGCTCGGGGAGGGCTGATTTTCTCTCAAACAGCTTAAGAAGCAGAATTTCTGGGTTGGACAGAGGGAAGCAGAGCTTGGCTCTTGATCTGGAGAGCAGATCCACAAGGCACGTGTCAGGAGAGAGGTGACTGGATGCAGGGGGTGTCCAACCCCTCACCTTCAAGGGTGAGCTGGGAGACACCGGGTGATACCTCCAGAGCCACCAGGCTTTCAAGGGCTGAGTTTTATCAGCTCCCTGCTCCGAGGAAAACTTGTCCTCCTGCTGCTGACAGCAACCCCTCCTACCCAGGATGGAAGGAATGGGGAAGAAAGAGTGCAGTGTCCATGCCAGGGAGGTTTCCTGGGCATGCAGGTCTTAGAGGGATGAAACTCTTGATGAAACGGTTGCATTCTCAGGCTGACGTAAGTCAGATGTGTGAGCAGAGAATTGCAGTGTTTAGAGCCAAGTGCTCTCCTTCTACCCCAGAGCAAAACCAGTCCTTGTTCCCTCATATGGAATTGGAGGGCCATTTGTAAATGTTCCAGATGGAAACACAGCTCCAGACTCATCACCTCCCGAGATAAAATATGGCCATTCAGCACGTCACAAGCAGAGCTGAAACAGTTTGTGGGTTTCTTGGGCTGACATTTACCTCTTTAAAATGCTTTATTTCTGCCCTGCCCTCTTACAGCACTCTGGGGCTGCAAAGGAGCCTCCCAAATGTCCTGCTCTGAGAGAACTCCCAAGCTCTCCCTCCTGCAGCAACCAGCCAACGTCTGCTGCAGGAGGGAGGCACAGCTCCTCCTGGGGTGCCCAGGGCAGTGAGGAGCTCATCCAGGCTGTGTCAGAGCAGGGCTTGGGCTACTGATGAGGCAGGAACATGAGCCTCACCGGGAGCCCACAGCCTGTCCTTGCAGCTGCCCTGCTCCAGGGTGAGCAGAAACGGGGATTACAGAGCTAATCTGATGGGCACGTGGAGCAGCAGCCCAGCAGCCAGGGCACCTCTGCACTGACCGCTCCAACTGCCCCAGAGGTGACACAAAACCCTCCTGAGCACAGGCAGGGTGAGTTTCCTTAACAGCACGAAGAAAAGTATCCTGGAAAACAAGTGCACTCGGTTACGCAACTGCCAGCCTGGCTGAACTTGGGAGATATTTATCTTAGGACATCTTGCGCTTTAAATCCTTCTAATTCTGCATAATCCACAGCACAGGGAGCAATTTCCAGACCAGGCCAGTGTGCTCTGATGTGAAACCAGGACGAGGAGCATCCTGGCAGGACCGTGGGGACGATGCCCAGTCCTGCTCTGTGGTTACACCACCAGTTCAAGTCATCCTGGGTTATCGACAGCTCTGCCTGCAAAAGCTGCCTGCTGCTATTCCTGCATCCTTGGCTTTTGAGCAGTCACTTTTGAGGTGCCCCAGGTACCCAGAGATGCTCTTTCACCCAACTCTGATGAGCCATGAAACACTCAAGGAAGGAGCAAGGGAAGAAGCCCTTTATCCCAGAGCTCCTCCTAGTTTGACAAGCCATGTTTAAATTATTACCATTGAGTGGAATTTATGGATCTTGCCTATTGCAGTTCAGAGAAAAGAAATAATTCCACAAAAATAGAGATCTCCAAAGGAACTCTGGTAGCCCAAACAGAGGAGTCTCTGCACAAGGCACATCAGAGATGACAGCCACTCAGCTGTCTCCCTTGTCTCTTAATGGTAGTTTGCACAGCTCAAGCTACCATGCTTGAGAAAAGAGATATTCATGAGTAGCTCCTGCTCAATAAAGGGTGATACACATATACAGGCAAAAATAATTAGCTTGAAGTGGTGGAGTTTGGCGTAATCCCACGTCAGTTGCATTGTTGTAGGTTTGTGTCATGAATGTGGAGCCCTGATGACAGATCCATCACTATGGGGATGAAGTCATGGAATCAAAGAAACATGGGATGGTTTGTGATGGAAAGGACCTTAAAGCCCATCTCATTCCCTCTGCCATGGGCAGGGACACGTTCCACTGTCCCAGGCTGCTCCAAGCCCTGTCCAGCCTGGCCTTGGACACTGCCAGGGATCCAGGGGCAGCCACAGCTTCTCTGGGCACCCTGTGCCAGGGCCTCACCACCCTCACAGGGAAGGATTTCTGTGTCATTCAACTCCATTCTCTAGTGTTTGTACTCTGCCCCAGCCATGTTTTTCTGCTATATAAGCAATATTAGAATAGTATAAGCGGAAGAGAGAGTGGCAAGGGTGAAGGAAGCAGGAGAAATGATTATAAAGCTCAGCCTCCAGGACAGAGGGACTCAGCTCCTGGCAGGGAGCAGTTCAAATTCCCAGTGCCACCCACTCCCACGCATTTCCCTGGCATGGCTGAGCGCTGGTGGGCCGGGACAAGGGGCACCACACAGCCAATTCTCCCGGAACACAGTGGAAAAACCCTAAATCCCTCAACAATAGGACTGATGCCTGCACCAGCGCGGTGACAGCACCTCTGCTCCATGACTCAGAAAGCAAAGGTCGGAGGAAGCCGGTTTCTAACCTGGATGGCAGCGATCCCAGGGCAATTTACGTAACCGGTGTTCCAGAAATGTCTCCTTGCTTTCTCAGTGGTGCCACCTCTCCCAGGAGTGGTGAAAACTTCCCCCTTGGGCCCCTGCCCTTGGCGATTTTAGCCTCAAAAGTGCAAAACTCCTCCCAAGCCCCGTTCCCGCTCCGCTGCTGGACCTCAGGGAACTCTCTAACGTCTGACCCAGGTGTAGAGGTGAAGTACACCTGAATTATTTTCCCCGCTGTAATTAAGAGTGTGTACTTTTAAACCAAAGGGAGGTAAATTGCTAAGTCTCACTTGAGATCCTGAGACTCATAAATCCTGATCCGCTGAAATCCCACCTGCACGTGGCGCCTGACTCTGACCCCGAGCTGTGGCCAAGGTGAGACGGGGTGAGGGGAGAGCCAGAGGCTCCCTCCGGTTTCAGTTTACCATTAACACACCCGCTCCTAATGCAATGAGGAAACCAGTCCCCGCCGCTGCCCTGAGCCCGCAGCTGACCCGGGCTGACGAAGAGCCCGGACCCCCCGGGCCATTTCCGCTCGGAAGCGATCCCGTGGCGCTGACACAGCGCCCGCCCGGCACCTGGGACAGCCGGGATTAGGCGCTGAATGAAGCCTCGCCCGCGGCTTCCACCGCCCCGGGCACCGGCATTAATTTCCTCCCATTATGGGTCGAGTGGCGTTTTCTGGCTCTTCAGGCATCTCCCTTCTTAGGGAGGAAGGAACCTCAAATAAAAAGCCCTGTCTCCCAGCGGTAACCTACGGCCTGGCTCTGGGCACATGATACGATTTGGGAATCGCCGCAGGACTTCCCTACTCTCCGGGCTTGGAGCACAAACTCCTCCTCATGGCTCCAGCGATGTTTCAGAGCAGAGGCTCTTCACCCACCGCACCTTCGTGCCAGGCATTTGGCCCAGGCAGAGCCTCCCCACCTCAAGGGGGACTCCAGGAGAAGCTGTGCCATAGCTGGCTGAGGAAAATTAGGAAGCCTCACCTTGAGTGGCCAGTGCCTCCCCTGCTGTCCCTGCAGCGGGGGTGAAACGCTGCCCCGCACAAAGCACAGACCTCTGCAGAGGCAACTTTAATCAGGAATGAGCAAACCTGACCAATTAGCCACGGAGACATCCCCAGGTATGTTAATAGAGTGTGACACCATCGAATCCAGACAGAGCCACAGGAAAGCACCAAGGTCAGTGAAACACCTGGGACAAAGTCCCCACCTCCCCTCTGGTTTCTCCAGGAGAGCTGCTGGTTCCAGTTGGAGTGAGAAGATGTTTAACTGAAGAGTGCCGGAGCACAGTGCCTCAGCCGGCTGCTCTGCCGTGGGTGACAACTGCTGCAAGCTGTCCCCTCCATCGGAAATGGCTGTGGTGCCAGCCTGCAGATGTGGGCAGGGGATGAGCTCCATCCTGCACATCTGGCTTGGGGGTCTTAATGAGGAGGAAAAGAGCCGAGTGGGAGGGAAGAGCAGACGTCCAGCAAAGTGACACGGGAGCAGTGATTGGAGTTGGCGGCGCAGGCCTGTGCGAGAAGACGGCGCTGGGAGGGTGAGGGAGAAACCCCCAAAACTGAGACCTTTATTCCCTGGGCCTTCAGCCGGGTCCGCTTTCCTCTGCGCCCGGGAGGTCTGGGAGCGCTGCCTGCACTCCCCGAACGATCACAGCCCGCAGGAGCAGCAGCGAGCCCTGCAGCCGCCGGTGCCCCGACCACAGCCCCGGGCGCGCACACCGAGCCCCGGAGCGGCGCCGGAGCGGTGCCGGAGCGGCCCCGACAGCGCAGGGCTCCGGCGGCCGCGCTCCCCCGCCGCGGGGAGCGGCTCGGGGCGGGCGGCACCGCGGCCGCCGCTCCGCGGGGTCCCGCCGGGCGCTCCTTTGTTCGGCGGCGCCCCCCGCCCCGGAGCCCCCCCCGGCCGTGCCCGCTCACCTCCGTGTCCAGATGCACCAGCTCCATGTCGGGCCAGGGCTCGGGCAGCTGGGCGAGCGGCATCGCTGCCGGCGGGTGCCCGCGCCGGGCTGGCTCCGAGCGCCGCCGGGCTGGGCACCCACCGGCTCCGGGCCGGGCCGGGGCGGGGCGGGGGGCGGGCGGGAGGCACCGGGGAGGGGCTGCGGGGATCCTCCGCCCGGAGCATCCGGCAAACCCAGCCCGGAGAGCGGCGGCTGCGGGCGGGGATGGGAGCGTGGAATCGTTGGGGTTGGAAAAGCTCCCCCCCGAGAGCATCGAGTCCAGCTGCTCCCCCAGCACTGGCCCGAGGCCACCGCTAACCTGTGTCGCCAAGTGCCATATCCGCACGGCTTTTAAATCCCTCGAGGGACGGTGACTCAATCTGGGCAGCGTGTTTCACTGTCTGACCACCCTTTTGGTGAAGAAATATTTCCCAATATCCAGCCTAAACCTCCCCCAAGGCAGCCTGAAGCCGTTTCCTCTCATCCTGTTCCCTGGGAGCAGAGCCCGATCCCCGGCTGTCCCCTCCTGTCAAGGAGTTGTGCCGAGCCAGAAATTCCCCCTGAGCCTCCTTTTTCTCCAGGCTGATCCCCTTTCCCAGTTCCCTCAGCCTCTCCTGGGGCTCCAGCCCCTTCCTCAGCTCCGTCCTCTTCTCTGGACACCCTCGGTGCCTCAGTGTCTCTGACCCCCCAGTTTGAGGGGCCTCAGCAGTGCCAGCACAGGGAACAGGCACTGCCCTGGGCCTGTGGCCACACCATGCCTGCGACAGCCCAGATGATTTTTGCTGGCAGGCTGAAACCTTGGGAAGTGATGCCTGGATGCACCAGGAGATAAATCCCTGTTCTGGGGGACTTGGGAGCCTCTCCCAGGGGCAGCCATGGCTGAGCCAGTGAGAGATATCCCTGCCCATTGCAGGACAAGATGGTCTTTAAAAATCTCTTCCAACCCCAGCCATTCCACCCCTTGTGAGGATTGGCTCTGCACAATCCTCACAGCACCACGAACACCTGAAACTTACTCACAAATCCATGACACTGAGCCCTACTCTTCTGTGCCTTGGGAAGATTTTTCCTCTGGGAGTGTCCAGCTGTTTCCCTGTGTGCACAATCTGCATGGCTGCGCCAGGAGATGTGGTGAGGATAAACATGGTGACACGGCTCAGATGGCTGCTGAACTCAGGAAACTCCACCAGGAAATCCGGATTCCAGGTTTGAGATGTGCCATGAATCACTGCCCATCACCTCCTGCAGTGCTCCTGGAATTCCCTAAAAAATGGGGTTAAATAACACATTCACCTTAAAAATGGGTGTTCAGAATTCCTGGCTATTCTCACCTATCAGGTTCTCAAATAGGAAGAAGTTTTCTTCTACTCACATTTTTCCAAACCTCAATGCACCACATTTTCATGTTTCATTATAAAACTACTTGTTATAAAATAAAAAAAAAATAAACTAAATCTTTTTAAATGATGCATCACTAAGGGTTGACTTCATTGAGGTGTGGCTGGAAATATTTAACGAGCCTGAGTGGCAGCCTGCAGAGCTGGGACTGAACATTCTGAGGGCAGGTGTCCCAGGTTACAGCCATGGGCTCTTTACCTGCTCTGAGTGGGCAGCAAACTCTGAAAAATCCAAACTGGGGCAGAGCTCAGTGCTTTGAAAAATTCCAGTTAATCTCCACAGCACGTGAAGCTGCTCTGTGAGTCATCACCAGGACCTGCTTGTGATTTAGGATAGAGCTGTCATCTTTTCTGCTCATGGGGGAATGGAGTGTAAAAAATTCCCAGGGTGGCTGTTTGAGCTGGGAATCACTGTCACAGCCCTGTGCCCGGAGCCCCATCTGTGCCACGAGCATTGGAGCCCCAGGTGAAGGCATTAAATAACACAAATCCGTTCAGCTGTACTGACTGTGGTCCTGTTAGAGCCAATTAAACTCATGGCACTTGCTGCTGGAGCAAGTTGGAGCAGATCTTGTGGAGGGTTATTCATTCAGCTCCAAAGCCACCCCTAATGTCCCCTCATTGCCTGGAACACGGAGTGCCAGGCTCCATCCTCCAGCTGCTGCAACCTGCTTTACCTGTGATGTCAATGCCTTGATCCCATTTACCTCCTTCCTCAGTTTCCCACACCCTTCTCCCTTTCCCTCTGCTCTGCAGGAATGCAGAGGGAGGTGAGTGTGGGACAGTGCTCCCTGCTTCTTTTCAGAAGGAGAATGAGACACTTCTGGGTGGTACTTCCAGAGGGTTATCCATGGAAGTGAGGCAGGATCAGGCACTGAGCAGGAACCTGGGGCAGCTGAGAGAGGATCTCAGGCTGATCATGAGCTCCAGGGAAATTTCTCATTCTCAAATCGCAACTGTTATTGCAACCGATTATTTTTTAAGTTACAAATAAATAACTTTTGAAGTGTTGAAAGGTTATAGTAGAAAATCAAGCTTTCTTTAATGCCACAGTAAAAGGTTCATGGGCAATATCCAGAACAAGGCCTATGCAGAGTATGGAGACAGAAATGCTGCTGCTTCCATCCCTGGCAGGTCTGTTGCAGGAAACCCATCACATTTCATAACAGAGAACAGACAGGCCGCCCCAGGACAAAGACAGAAATAATGAAGCTTCACCTAAATAAAACTGCCAGATTATCCTGTCCACTCCTTTTAGCAAGCAGCAAATTAAAGACTTTGGGGAGACCACAAATGACTTGTGTGTGATTATTCTCTGTATGTCTGCAGCTGCTTTAGTTCAAGGAGAGGATTTTGCTCTACAGTATCTCAAAAGTACCGTAACAGCCCAGAGAGAGTTGTGGTGACACCACAGTGGTGCTGGGGGACAATGCTCCTGCCTCTCCATCGCCAGCTCCAAGAGAAGCTGTCTCTCTGCTGATGGAAGGTGTTCTCAGGCTGACCTTCCCTCCACTCCTGCACCAGGGAATGCTGAATCCTAGCTGGATGAACAGAAGGTGGAATGTGCCGCAGGAGATTGCTGCTGAGTTCAGGGTAGGATGTCAGTGTAAGAGAAACGAGGCAGTGGTGTCCCCCAGGATTTATTTCCAGTCAAAGAACAGCTATAAAAAGCATCCTTGATCCTGGAAGCAGGGTGCAAAAAGCAAAATCTGCTGTTTGGGTGACTGTCATGGCTAAATACAGTGATTAAAACATATAGCCTGGCATTTTTCTGAGACAGTTGCAGGCTGGGAAGAGCTGCTGCTGTGGTAAACAGAGACTCAGGATCAGCTGGATCCTTTGTCAGCGCTGCATTTGCTGAAAATTCAAAATGCTGCGGGTTTAGTTTGGTTTTAAAACCATCAAATCCTCCTCAAAAACAGTTGTAGATATTTTTGCCTCTGCAGCTGGCTGGCTGAGTAACATTTTTCCTTTGCAGAGAGGCTGACAACATTTGTTAAGCCAGTTAAGAGAAAATTAACTCTATCCCAGCCAAAACCAGGACATCCCCAAAGCACTTCCAGAGCAGATGGAGACTGATCTGGATCATCACTACCAGATTTTGACTCACAGTTCCAAAAGCTGGCCAGGTGATTCTCCCCATGACCACACAGTAACCCAGTGCTCCCGTGGCTCACTGCATCCATTCTTTTTTCCTGAATCCGTGGGCATCGCACCCCCTGCCTGCTTTGTGTGATGCTGCTTTTACACATACAAGGAAATGCAAAAAAGCTCACAGGCACAAGATCTTGCAAAGCTGAGTCCCAAATATCACCTACAATTTACAGACTTGTCTAATTTGCTAAAACAGTCAATTAGTTAGAGCTTGCAGCAACCCTCTTTGTACTTTAAATATTGACCAATCAGATCCAGAGCTCTTTGTTGTCCTCACAGGGAAACTGAGTCAGGTTTTCAGTTTCAGGGCAGAACTTGGACTCCACGTCCTGTCTTCTAATCCCTGGCTCTCCATTCACCATCTCATTTCTTTGCCTCTTCTGCTTTGTTTTGCCTCTATGGAGGAAGAGATGATGGATCACCTTGTTTTGATCCCAGGAACGTTTTTCCTTAGCGTGCTACAAACCATGTTGAAGACATAAAGCAGGAGCCCTGGAAATGAGAAAAACTGGCTGCCTTTAAGAGCTTTTTGCTTTTCTGACAGATTTCTTTCTGTTCCTCCACACTGGGTGCGATTGCAGCTGCTTCAAATGCCAGCGTTTTCCAAGGCAGGTCCAGGCAGTGGTCGGAATGCAGGAATTGCAGAGCAGCAGGCAGCGGGATGCAGAGCTCTCAGGGAAGCACAGCCCAGGCAGTTCCTGTTCCCTGCACAGGGATTGTGTAGACAGAGGCTCATCCACGGAGCAAACACCTCCAAGCTCTGCCGACATTCCCGTGCAGGTGAGCACCACGTTCCCTTGCTCAGCTCAGATGCATTTCTGAAGGTGTCCGGCACATCTAAACCCTTTGTTTTTTGGCAGAATAAACTGCATTTTGCCTGCTGACTCCACAGACTCTCAGTCTGCCAGGCCCACCCTGCTCCTGTGCGGTATTTCTGTAAAACCACACCGTCCCTGCACCCGGATCTCCCCTCGGTGAAGCACACGCAGCTCAAGCCGGGGATTTCTGCTGCAGAATTGATTGAGCTGTTGGCTCCAGGAAATGTGCTTAATTTGTGGCTTTTGCACCTTTCTTTCAGGAATACTGAACTGGAGCCGAGGGACCCGTCTGAGCCGGGATGTGCCCCGGGAAGGCGCTGGGGAAGGAAGGAGCTGGGAGGCAGCGAGGCCATATCTGCCGGTTGTCATGGATACAATCGCTGCCCGTCTCCTGTATCAGTTACCTTCCCTTTCCTGGATGCAAATAAACGAGTGCCGGCCCGGCTCCTGCGCAGGACACAGCCCTTGACACCCGAACAGAAGGAGAAAAACATTTGTTTCAAACCCACACATCTCACAGCATCTGAGGGGAGAGTGGGAGGTGACTCGGGTTTCTGGTATTCAAACTATGCGGGGCCGATAATGCTTTGCCGAATTCCACGTGGTTCTGTCCTAACCTTTGGCTATTTCCTGGGAGCTCAGAGGAGCTGTTTCACTGCCCGTCCATCCTTTTGGATTCCCGAGGAACTGCTGAAGATTTGGGATCTGCGCGTGCTCCCTGTGCTCAGCACATGCACCCCAGCAGGGCTCTGCAGGCTCCAGGGACCAGCTCTGCCCATAAAAACCGAGAGATCACAGCTCAAACTACACCCGGAATCACGGAATTTTTGGGGTTGGAAGGGACATTAAAGCACATCCAACTCCATGGGCAGGGACACCTCCCACTGTCCCAGGCTGCTCCCAGCCCCGTCCAGCCTGGCCTTGGACACTGCCAGGGATTCCAGAGGCAACCACAGCTGCTCTGGGCACCCTGTGCCAGGGCCTCACCACCCTCACAGGGAAGAATTTCTTTTGTAAAGAATTAATTTTTCTACCAGAAAAAAAGGCTTTTTCAAAGCCCCATGTAAAATAAAAGCATTTCCTCTCTTTTTCTTTTTTAATTTAATTTTTAGAACAGGTTTGCAGCCCTGGTGGGAAGTTATTTAGAGCAAGTTATCCATCAAATTTTGTCTTTAATGAGCTATGTTTGTAGCTTATTGCAGTGTAGGGCTATGTGAGGGAGTGAAAACATGAAAGAGAAAACTATCAGAAACTGTAAACAGAAGTGAAGCTGCCAGGGCTGTTTGCACTGTCCCCCAGGAGGGAGAAACCTGAGTAAACACAGCACTAAGTACAGTCAGGGTTTATGGTTCTTTTAGGTTTAAGAACTTGTAAACAAATGATGGAGCTTTTAAGAGGATACAAAAAGACACCCTCTGTTTTGTGCTGCTTCCAGAGCACACAGGTCCCACTTTCTCCAGACAGGGGAGGGGAAAACAAAAGCCCATTTCAACAGAATCCCAGCTCCAGGGAGAGAAAAATGTCATTCCAGTGTTTGCGGTCTCGAGCTGACATCCTGCAGCTGAACAAGTCTGGTCCTGTTTCGCAGGAGGCACACACAGATACCTGCTCCTAATTACCCCGTTCTGGAGTTTGGGATGCCATCATTCCACAGAAAAAAATGAAGAAACCATTTTAGAATTGGAAGCAAATTTGAGAAATCCTGATGAGAAGCCCAAACACCACGGAAATCTATTTTCCTTAGGGGGACCCCAAACTTACTTTCTGATTTCAGATCAATATATGACTGGCAGCGTTTCACTTCTCAGTCCCCTTACTAAATAGAGACCACTGCACACATCCAGCCTTGAAAAGTTACATCCCAAAATAACCATAAAAATAAACTTCTCAAATACAGGAAATTATCCTAGCCAGGAATATTTTGGCCTAATCACTGATTGTATCAGGTAGGAAGGCATAACACAAGCACAAATTTTTGGAGAGGTAGGGAAAAGAGGTGCCTTTATCATTTAGGGTGAGAGAAACACGTCTCTTCTAATAACAGTTGTTTCTGTATTTTCTAAGTGCTGCAGGCAGTGCAGAGCACAGGGATGACTCAGTTGGCTTCAAGGCCAGGTAGGAGATACATCCAAAGAGTGCTCAATGGGTCTCTTGTTGGGAACTGAACAAAAGGCACAACAGGTTCAGTGATGACAGAAACTTGATTCCCTGGAAAAAGAAAATCTATCTGTCCCTCATCAACATCCCAAAACCCCTCCAAATAAACAGACTCTGGACGTAGAGAGGCTCTGGGATTTTTGTAGCATTGCATATCTTATAGCACACACAAAATGGGCCAGAAATGCAAGGCTGGTACTTTGCTTCTTGACTATTAAATTGCTCTTTCCTTCATGAGCAAGTATCAGGACTGTCCAGCTGGGCCTTTTCTGGCTCTCTGAGGAGAGGCTGTGTGCATTTCTGGGAGCTTAACCAGGAGTCCTCACACCTCTGCTGATGAGGGAGGACACACTTGATCCTCCATTAGAAAAATCCTCTTGCAGAATCATTTTTCAGTGGCACTCCAAGCTCAGCCCAAAGGGTTTTCCATTAGCAGGCTACAAATCCACGTGCCTAATTCTTGTGCGCTGCTCTCATTTCACTGCCATACGGTGGAACTGCTCAGAAAAGATAATTCCTAGCAACAAAACCAAGAACTGACTTTTATCTTTCTTCCTCTAAACTTTGTGGGCACTTTTGTGATGGAAGCCACCTCTTTGTTTTGCTGTGGCTGTGCCTTTCCTCTGTCATGGTGCAGAGGGGAGGGTAGTGTTGCTCAGAAGGTGATGTTTTGCCACTTAGGACTAAAGATCTTTTATCAAGAAATGTAGCCCAAGTTCAGAATTCAAGAACATCCCCTCTCCCTTGCCTCTGCTTCGCTGTCCTGTACATCCCCAGACACTGAGTAACAGTAATTTGCAAAGTAACAACTTGATTAGTCAGGTATTTTGCCACCCAATGGGTAGATAGATAAAAGCTTCAGAGGATGTTCTTTTATGCCAAGAAAGACTTGGCCAGAGGCAGGGGGCAGTTTAAACAGCTCCAGCCCTGGAAAGTGGTGTGGATTTGCCACGGACTTCAGTGACAGCAAAACTGGGACTTGCATGGCAGGAAACAACTCCTTTCACCCTTTCCTCCCAACCCGGGGTCAGAAATTGCTGGCCAGACCTGCCTACTCCTTTTTCTATTTACAATCTGCACAGAATCATTTTCCCCCTCAACCTAAGTAGCCACTGACATAATTTTGGAGATAAATGTCCAGTGGTACTGGCCCAGCACAAGATAGGATAGAGAAAGGGTGAGTGTGTCAGAAAGAGATAATAAATAACATCAGATGAAACATTATTTAACTCAAAACTCTTCTATTAGATAAAAGGGCTCTGAGATACGCTACAGTCCTTAAAATAGGGTAAGAATCATAGTGCTATTAGCTGTTAACACTCTGCAACCCCAGATACTTGTTGAAAGGCACTATTGATTAACGGAGATGGAAAACAGTTTTTTGGCAGCTGTTGCCAGTTGGAAGTTAATATGGGAGTCAATTACCACCAGATAAATGTCCCTTCTACAAGATCACCTGCAGAAGCTTTCAGAAGAGGAAGATAGAGGTATGGCTTTAAATATCATCACTACTCAGACAAAACCAAATGGGTTTAAATATCAGCACTACGGTCTTAGAAATTAATTTTTCAGTGAAGTGGAAGGGTTAAGGTGGAAAGCAAAGCAGCTCAAGAACAAGGCAAACCAGGCCACACAGAGTGTGTGTTACCCCTCATGCACCAGCCAGGGGGAAACTAAAGTGATTTTTCCTCCCAGTGTAAGATGGGGGGGCTGTGACTAAATGTCAGAAACTTGCAGAACCCGCGAGTGGGAGAGGTGGGGCTGCAGAACGATTCCCTCTGGTGAGGAGAGCCCGGCACTGCACAGGGAATTGCACAAGGCAGCGGAGCACGGGAACTACTGGAGAGCTGCTCAGCAACACGAGGAAGCCACAGCTCTGTCCTCACCTCTGTCTGCTTGTGCAACACCACCTGCTCAGACCCTGTTTCCCCTCGCCGGCAGGAGCCCAAGGAATCTGAGTTTAAAACCAAACCTCTGCACTTCCCAGCACTCCGGTGCACGGCGCTGGGAACGCTCAGCCCCAGTTCCGGGCACGCAGCATGTGACAAGGACCTTGGGCTGACATTGGGGAGGTTTATCTTGAACAATCTGTTTGCTCCTGTGTGCAGGGCAGGCTCACAGGATAGGATATCACGTAGCTGGGGCCAGCACACGTCAGTCCCAGCAGCGGGGGCTGCCAGCCCGACCTCCTCCAGGGGCAGGAGGGAAGGGTTTATCAGCATGCCCAGTTTGGGCCAAACCAGACTGCTGTTTCCATAGAATCCTAGAATTCCATAGAATTCCAGGTTTGGATGGGGAGGGATCTCAAAGCTCATCTCATTCACCCCCTGCCATGGGCAGGAACACCTTCCACTGTCCCAGGTTGCTCCCAGCCCCGTCCAGCCTGGCCTTTCCTCCCCAAACATAACTCAGAAGCTGAAGGCTGGCTCATCCCTGCTTTGTTGCTGGAAGTTGTTCACTCACTAAGTTAATCACTAAACCAAGCTCCCAACAATTGGCTGCAAATGGGTGGAACCCTGGCCTGCTCATTTCCCTGATCACAGAACAATCACTGCAGGTTTGTTATCTACAGCTACCAGGGCATGGTGACAGGTCCTGTTCAATGGAGACATGAATAAAATAGGAGTGTTTTTCGGCACACTCAGGTGTCCCTGAAACACTTGGCTTCAATGTTTGCTCTATCTTCCTGCCACAGCATTTACACTTGTGACTGGAAATCTCTGCCTTCTGCTTTTTCCTTATAATGCTGGGTGGAGTTTTGCCCACTTTATCCAATAAATCCTCACCTCAATAAATGCATAAGTCCCTGCCCCAAGCAGGGAACTGAGTAAGAAGAATGAGTTTGGCTTTCCAGGAGCTCATCTTTCCGTTTTGCATCCATTTCACGGAAGTGTCATGAGGGTGTCAAGTGCTTTCCCTGCAATCTTGCCAGCTCTGGGAAGCAGCCACTTCCTTCCCAGCTTTCAACACCGTCCTTGGAAAAGATAAACATGGAAAGCATGTGCTAGAAGGAGATAACCCAACCACTAAGGCTTTTGGGAATGGGAAAGGTGAAGGGAAACCAGCGACTGGTGGCATTGCTTCAGCACAGCGCTGGTCACAGGATATCATTCTGGGAGTCTTTAATACAATGCAGGTAGAAGTTGCTGGCTGGCAAAGCGAGGCCAGAGTTTTGCAGCATCAGAAAATCACTGTGGTTAGACTTTTAAGGAGATTAGCACAGATGCTACAACTCAATTTCCTAGATTTGGCTTGTAGAGCAGAAGCACATGCTCAAATACTGGAATACAAAAGCAAAATTAAATATCACGAAAAGCACAGGAAACTTTTCAATAACTCAAGTATTATTTCTTTGAACATGACCATTTCTTCTGTGATCTCAGGTTAAAGATTCAGCAAGTCTGATATAAGTAGTTTGTGCCACCAAGCCTAAAAGAGATCAGGCTTATAGACTATCTATTTAAATATGAATTTAGGATAAAGTATTCCTTCCCAAGCTGAGGACAGATGAGATAGAGAGTGACAGCTCTAGTTTTAGGCTCAAACTTTTAGGACATGTGCCACAGCAGCTGCAATAATGGCCTGAGGAGGAAAAGGGATGGTCCAGTGATTCTTAAAATAGAATATGGGAAGCCTAAGTTCAAAGGCTTGATATAACACGGATAAATTCCTTTGCAATGTCAGCTATGCTTGTAAACCCATGAGGAATTGAGCACTCAGACTGGATTTCGAGTAAAATCATAAGAAAAACTGGAAAGAGAGGCTCAGAGGGGGCTCACACTGCTCGGGTGAGTGGAGCTTGTCTAACACCGATCTCTGAAGGTGGCAGAGGATGGAGGTTGCTGGGGCAGCGCTACTTCTGCTTTCTAGAGGCGAGTAACGCTCATTAGGCTGCGATAACCCGGGCTCCAGCCTCCCCAGGTTTGCGGAGCTGCCTTTGGAGCTACCTGCCACTTGTTGGCCTCCGAGCCCCATTCCGTGTTTCCTGGTACCACCGTGTGGCGAAGGGAAGGAACAGGCTGTTAATCACAGCGTGTTAATGAGCTAAACAGCCCCGCACAAATCCCTGCGTCCACCGGGCCGCGGCAAGGAGGCACCGGGAGGCTGCCAAATCCGACCTTCCCCTGCCAACGAGCCTCAGATCCAGCTCGCCTCTGAAATCATGGATATTTTTTGCAAGAGCAATTAATTCAGTATCAAGGGAATTTTTCTCTGTGGGGCTTGGCAGCACGGAAGTTAATTGGATCATGGTATGGCAGGGAAACCTGGGCACCTCCAACCAGGCTGCAGGCCAACAAAACCCATCCACCAAACACCCCCAGCACAGGAACCACCTCTGCTATTACCTCCAGTTAGAAGGAAATGATGAGAAAAGCTGATTTAATTGCTCAAGTTTACAATCAGTCCTCGGGCTAAACTCAGAGCCCCTAATACAGGAATGCTCAGCTCACGTGCTGAGGTAAGACTGAATTCCATCAAGCACCAAGACACCACTTCATTAGAATAAAAGCAAACAAAATCTGTGTGAGCAATGCTAAAATAGTAATCCAGTGGAACCAGACTAATAGTAATCTAATAGTAACTCCTCTCCAAGAGGAGACTGCCACATACACCCACCTCTGCACAGCAACCAACAAACTGGAGAGCAGGGGAGAGCTGCTGCCTGCAGGGAAATTTGTTCAAAATCCAAAAGTAACCTCAGTGGGATAACTGAGAAAAAAATTAAGTCTACTATCAAATCTCTTTAGAAGGGGAAAAGTAGAAATTTCATTTGGGTTTATGTGTCCAGCAAAATGCAGAGAATTATGGTACCTACACCTGAGCCACCTGCAGCCACCCTGGGACTGCTCCTTCTACATTCTCCAAGCACTTTCTCCAGCCTGGTTTGTTGTACCTAAGGCAATGAAGAGTTTTTGTTTGGAAGCTTTAATGCATTTTAAAAAGTCTCACATCTAGGAAGTTTTCCCTGAATGTTTCTACTCCTGTAGAAACATAGATCCAGCAAAAAAAAAATCCAGCATAGATTTTTCTGGCTCCCTTTGTAAGGAGACGGTTAAAATGCCAAAAAGAAAAAAAAAATACAAGATGTTTTAATAAAGGGTCTTTAAAAAGCCCAGTCTTTCACATCAGAAATCTTCTAAAGCCAACTTACTAAAGATCTTTATTAGCCTCAATCAACTTTACTCAACCACAGCTCCCCCTGTGCCATCTCCTTCCCATCTCTTACAAATGATGGGCTCACTGTAAATTGTGAGAGTTTAACTCAAACTCCATTTCATCTCCACCAACTGCAGAAGGTGCCATTTCTCAGGAATTATAGTCAGCAATATTAGTCCCTGGGTATGGTATTACCATATCTGGGATGATTTAGGGACAATGAAATCCCTGTGCCATCAAGCTGTGTGATTCTTCTGACACAAATGATCCTGCAACTCAATATCCTCTGGATGCACTCACTGAATTCAGTCCATTTTCCTTCCTTGTTCCCTTTCAGCCCACCCGTGGCAGGGCTTGGGGATGGGAGGAGGATCCTGTCGCTTCTTCCAAACAGAATTGAGCTCTGTGAAGGCAAAAGGCAAACTGCTGCAGAAGGAAATGATTCTGAAATTATAAACTTGATCCTAGGGCACTGGACTGGGAGGAGCAGGGATTTGGGGAGTCCTCCTGACATGGTCTAGTTCGCCTGTTCTCATGATTTTTACCCCAATCCACTTTCAGTTTAACATAAACCCGTGGCTGGGGGAAAGATGGCTCTGTAGGATATCAGGAAATGACCACTGGCTGGCAAGTTGCTCACATTAACTTCTGCTCAGTTCAATTGTCGCTTCTTTGGGAGGGGAGTCCAGAGAATTTGCTCTATAATTTATCAGTAATTTCACTGAAAAATCCTAAAGTGTTGGGAAAACAAGGATCATCCCCACTATGCACTTCCAGCATCCCAAAGGCTTCAGCCCTGTGCAGAACTTGGCCATGCTTTGCCACTTCACCTAGCAAGAGGCAAATAAATGACAACAGCAGTTTGGGCCTATTTCCCAGGTGACTTGTGCTGAAATTAATAAATGGAGAAACAATTTAGTGGCAGAGCCCTAATAGTGCACGGATTTAGCCCATACTGGATGTGATGTTTCCCAAAGCTCCAGCAGGACAAAATCCCCGCTGCTGCAGCGCCCACCCAACAGACCAGCCTGTTAACTGCACCTGGCAGCACCCATCCCACTCCCAAGAGATACACAAGGGACGATTTTCCATGTAAAATGATTACAGTTTAGCAGAAAAAATGTCTGTTCAGCTTCAGGCATTCTGGCAGGCGGCGATGCAGATTTGTGGTGCCTCTAACCACGAACCAGGCACAGGCTGCAGCTCAGCGCCTGCTCCCCAGCTTTAATTTACACAGCTAATTAGTTGGATTTACTGGCTTCAGCATCCCTCACCCTCTATTTGCTTAAGGAGAAATAGATGAGCCCTGCCTGTCAAGTCAAGCCCAACAAGCCAATAACTCCAGCAGTGCAGGGCACGTTCAGTGGGAAGCATCTCAGATGGAGCAAGCCCTGGAACCTCAGCACCGAAAATACCCACTGCTTTCAGAGAAATTTAGGTGGCAGACACTGCCTAAAATCACTATTTTCATGCTTGGCTGGAGAAAACACCCTGCAAGGAACCACAGAGGTCAGCATAGGCTGCTGGAGGGTGGAAAGATGAAGAAGTTAAGGATTTACTTCTTCAACAAAGAGCAACCCTGAGATCCCCCTTCATTAGCAACACTTTAATGACTGGGGGTGAAGAGGTCACCCAGCCAGGGATGGACACAGGGAACATCACAACATTCCAGCTGGAAACCCCTTCAAACCCAGCTCCTTTGGAAACACTTGTTCATTTCTAGCCCAGCAAGATAAGACTCTACAAAAGCAAGGCAGGCTATTTCAAACTTTGATTTTAAAAGGTTTAATTATTACTTTCCTTTCCGCAGCCACATCCCACAGCCCAGCCGCTCCAGCGACTGCTCAGGAGGTTTGGTGGCTGTTTCTGGGTGGGGTTTAATGAAGATCATTAAACAAGATTATTATTTCTTTTCTGTTAGACATACCAGCTATGGGAACACAGGATGGAGCAGTTCCTAGGGGCACATCCCAAACTGCCTTTTGCGCGTGCAGCCGCTCCAGAACACTTCCAGCACTCCTGACATCGGAAATTTCTGGATGTGAAACTGTGCCCTGCTCCTTTTCACTGGATTCCCTCTGAAATCAGCACAGGTTGAAACAGGTCACTGAACTTAATCACAAACAGACACTGAAATCCCAGGGAAAGCCAAGCAGAGATGGAAAAAATACTCCATCTGACAATCACTGAAGGAGACATTTACACAGGGGGGTTTGGGTTTGGCTCTGCTCTGGAGTCTAAGTAGCAACTATAAAAATGGTGCATTTTTTATTCAAAAAAATCTTGTCTCCTGCTTAGTCACTACCCCAGCCAGGTCTGGATTCGATTAGCAGGAGCAACAATATTCAAGTTTAAGTGCAGAAATGTAACACATCATCAGTTTTATAGAGCCAGTTCTGGTTTCACTCCCAAGAAAAGCTCACCAGAATTTACTTTTCTCTGCAGCAAGATCAGTGTATTCCTCCCCTGTTTTGTACAGTGCTACATTTTAGAAAATAAAGATAATTTATCTCAATAGATTCACTTACATGTTCCTTTTTCAGACTCCAAGTAAGCCAAGGCTTTAAAAACATCCTGCAGTAATCTAGCTTTTAGGCAAGGAAACCTCGCTTTTAGGTAAGGAAATCTTGCTTTTCAGGTATGAATTACAACAATTAATTATCTGAATGGAAACACAAACACAGACATGCACACAGCAAATGTTCTTAAACCACATGAAGTGAACTAAAGCAAGAGAAATTAGAGAGCATTAAGAACAGTCCAAGCCAAACCGTATCCAGCTTTATTAAAGGTACTTTTCATGAACAATCATGGTAATTTAGGCAGGACATGGGCTACAATCTGCAACATTTTACAACAACTGTCAAACTCCCCTCCCTTTGTGGACTACCGAAATGGAGAAGTCGCTGAAAACCGTAAGAATCTTTTCGCTCACGCTTGTAAGAGGGCAACGTTTAGAGTGAGGGTGGACACGTTCACATCTGCGCGTTGTCTGACAACTCTGCACAAACCCACCCTGACTTTTGAGAGGAAAACAAAATTTAAAAGCAGGTTTCTGTATCTGAGGATCCACAATAGAAAAGAGGAAGTGCAGCTCCTGTTTGAGCCAGTATATCCCAGAATGGACACCAGAAATCCGGATCATCTGACAGTGGACTGAGCGTGGCACATCCCAAAATGCCAGTTCTGCTGTGGTTTGGAGTGACGAGCTCTGGGTAAACAAGGAGACACCAAAGGAGAACTGATGGCATTGGGATTTGGAGTAAGCAACACCATCTTGGGAGCTTTGATGTTCACTTGGACATAACTGACACGCAGCATGGGGGAATCCCTTCTTCCTCCCTGCAGGAAGGGCCCTTCTTCCAAAAACTGGGGGACTGGCAAAAGCTTTTCTTATTAAAATTTAGGTTTTGAGAAATAGACTAAATGACATTTGTCCCCATTGCCCCCCACCCCCCCCAGAACACAACAACGAAAGCGGTCTGTGTGCTAACAACATAGCTTTAAAAAAAAGTAAACCAAAATTCTGCATTGTTATAAAACTTGATAAAAAATAGTATTTCAAACTGTACAGTCACCAGAAGTACACAGTTATCAAAAATTCACACATTTCACTTGGCTTCACCAGCACCTTCAGCTTTCTGTGCCTGAAAAGGAAAAGGGGGAACAGGTCAACACATGAAGAAAACGGACACTCATTTTTCTATATAGTGAAATCCTGAGCAGAACAAATCCTCTCTGAGCTGCACAGCTCTGATTTTTAATAAAATTAAATTTAACATCTGTGGCACCTGTAAAACCCCACTTAGAGAAGTTGCTTTGTGAACTTTACAGGAGAACAGTAACTTCCATGTGGCAACATCCCCTGGCAAACAGACAACTTTAACTTTTTACCAACATCCCCATCTGTGTTATGTGTTGCAAGCAATACTTGTCCTTGCCACAAGCCAAGACCTATCCCGGTCCAAGAGGGAAAGGAATCAATCCTGGTGCACCACAGGCTGCTGGGATACCTGGTCTGTTTTGGCATCTCCATTTTCTGCAGGGTTGTTTCCTTCCTTGCCAGCATCAGCTTTTCCCTTCTTCCCCTTGGGCACCTTCTCGCTCTTCTGTAAATGCAAGACAACATTTGCTGTCAGCTCCCAGCAGCCAAAACCCCCGAGCGAGGGGTGTTGGCCCCAAAAGAACACGGCACACCAATGTTTGCTTGGTAAGGGATTGACAGAAAGCATGAAGTCTTCCCTTCAGTATGTTTTAATGCAAATTCTGTAAAATCTGCAAGTTTTCAGTTCAGCTTTATGCAGTGATGATGCAGTTCCATTTCCTCGCTACACAGCTGTTACTCAGAGGTTTGCTGGTTGTTATTATTGCCAGGCAATGCCAAACCTCATCGCTCATTTACCTTTCCAAACAGCCCTGATCCAACTCACCTTTGGAGCTGCTTTTTTAGGTTTGGGCTCTGGCTTTGGAGGAGCGGGCTTCTGCAAGGGAGAGAAAACCTGTGTTAGAGACTCGGGGAATGGTTTGGCTTAGGAGGACCTGCCCCACCATGGGCAGGGACACCTTCCAGTATCCCAGGGTGGCTCCAAGCCCCGTCCAACCGGGCTTTGGACACTGCCAGGGATCCAGGGATAGCCACAGCTGCTCTGGGCACCCTGTGCCAGGGCCTCCCCACCCTCACAGCCAGGAATCCCTTCCCAATATTCCCGTTCTCCTCCAGTGGGAAGCCATCCCCCCTTATCCTGGCACTCCAGGCCCTTGTGACATGTCCTGCTCCAGAGAAACAAACTCCTTTTTTTTTTTTTTTTAACATTCAGGCCAAATAGTTTAGTTTTACAACAGCAAATAAAAAATGTTTGAAACAGCAGCAGTTATTTGGTGTGTCCATTATTCTACCACTCCCATAGCACCACACAATGGGGCAGGTCCTTAAGGCAGGAACTTAATTTTCACCTCCATCTCTGAGAGGCATTTACACACCCAGTGGTCATGTGTGAAACCACCAAGTGTTGTGACATCTCTGCCCAGCAAGAGGATACTCACAGCAGATAACCTCGCTGATCTCCGCTGTGGCTGTTGGAAAAGGAAAACGGATCTATTGAAATGACATGGAATATGAACTTTCAAAATCTTACAAACTTGCTCTCTTCCCAAAGTAATAAACCCCCAGAAATTATGTTTACAGTTCTTTAGGTTTTAGAAATTAAGGTGGTAATTCCCTTTTTCTGTGTTCTCAAGAAACATGAGGCTATGCCATTGAAATTACTAATAGCTAATACTAGTTGAGTAAATTTTTCATGGTTAAAAAACAGTTAAGATTTTGAAGTCAAAATTAATTGAGACCAACGCTCCCCCCTACTCCCCAGTTATTCAGCTGACGTTAAAACCTCATCTTCCAATGGAAACACTTGATGATCCAACTTTCTCAAAACACTGAACTTCTTACCTCATCCTTAACTTTGGCCTTATCGCCCTTGGTCTCTCCTTCAGCCTGGGGACACGGACACAGATTATAGGGACAAGGGATAAGAGAGAATTCTCAAACACCAGCCGCTATTTTAACACCCCCCCCAAATCTCCAGAGAACATCCCCATCCCACCCTCGGCGGGTAGCGGCCCCTCCCCGCGGGGCCGGGGCGGGGGATGCCGGGGCACAACCCCGCACCGACGCAGCCCAGGCGGGGCGGGAGCCGCGGCCTCCCCGGGCTGTGTGCGGGGTTTGTGCGGGGGCGTCGCTGTCCCCTCAGGGCGGCCCCCCCCCCCTCCCGCCCCCGCCGTTTTGGCGGCAAAGCTCTGCCGCCGCTTCCCGCCCTTTCCCGCCCCACACCGGCGCTCCCCTCCCCCCCATCCCTCACACCGACCTCCCGCCAAAACCAACCGGTTCGGACCGGCAGGGGCCGCCGGCCCCTCCCGCACCCCCGGCCCCCGCGGCCCTCGCCGGTAACGGGCCCCGCGCCGCCCCCACCGCCGGTGAGGCCTCGCTCCTCCGTTACCGCCCCGAAAGCGGGGGGGGGGGGGTGAAGGCATAGTCCCGCCCCATCTCCCACAGGCGGCTCCGTGACGGGGGTGGGGGGGGGGAAGGACACCGCGAGGGGGGAGAGGACACCGGGAGTGGGGGGCGGCAGCTCCACGTACCTTTCTTTTCGGCATGGCTCCGTGTGTGTGTGTGCGTGAGCGTGTGTGTATATGTGTGAAGGAGAGCGGAGCGCGCTGGGCGGCGTGAGGGGGCGGAGGGAGCGGGCGGAGAGAGGCGGGGGTGAGGGAGCCGGGCGCGCTGGGCGCGGGGGGCTGCGGGCGCGATGCGGGGAGCGGTGAGCGGGGCTGCACCCGGCGGGCTGCGCTGATCCCGACCCCACTAATTGGAATCGGGTGTTTATAAAGTTTTATATAGAGCCGGACGCGGCCCAACCGGTTCCAGCCGGATCCCCGCCGCCCCGCGCGCCCATTGGCCCGCGGGGGTCACGTGGGCTGGGGCCAAGGCGGGGAGGGAGGGAGGGGATGGGGTGGGGGGGGGGGCGCGCGGAGGGGGCGGCGCGCGCGCCATTCTACCCCCCCCCCCCTCCCCTCATCCGTGCGCGCGCGCGGGAAACCCGCGGGGGGCGGCGGGCAATGAAAAAACGGGGGAAAAAAAGGTGAAAAATTGGGATGTGAAAGGTGAGAAATTGGGATGTGAAAGGCGGCTCGGGATAAAAGGGGGACCCCCCACCCCACCCCACCCCGCGCGCAGGTGAGCGGAGCTGTTCGTTCAGCACCTCCGGCCCCGCGGGGGCCCCCGCGTCGGGAGGGGTTCCCGGGGGAACCACCGAGAGCCTTTTTTCCTGTAAAAAACACGGGAGATGCGGAGAGTTGTAGCTGAAGGAGGAGGAGGCAGTGCTGGAAGAAGAGAGGAAAATGTTAAAAAGCAATAAAATGACGTTAAATCAATTCACACAGGTGCCTGCTGCTTGTGCCAAGTGACTCGGGAAGTTGGGCTCCTTCCAAGAGGGGACATTCCTCACACCTGGCACAGCCACAGCCCATCTGCTACGAATCCAACTAAAGGTCTTCATTGCTACTTCACGGTGCCCCGAAGTTTTCACTTTTCAGTTGAACCTCAAAACACCCCAAGGAACAACCAATCTTTCCCCCCTTCCCTGCCCAGGTAAACTCAGGCTTTTTCAGACCTCAGCTGCACATTTTTAACAGCCATGCTGATTTCTCCCATCGCCAACCCATATAACTTAAAGATGGAGGTTCAGTCCTTACTGACAGAAGCCTGTGGCTCTATTCCCGCAGATTCACTGGAAAGATGCACTCCTGAAACTCTCGAGCTTGCCCTGCTAACCCATCCCCGCCCTCTGACAAAGGAAGGCTGATGGGGGAAATAACTGGAATTGTATTCACTGGAATACTTGATGCAGGTGAAACGTACAAAGTCAGGTAACAGGAACCTTTTGCCACTGCTTGAAGGACTCTTCCTCCTCCCCTACTCCCGTGATACCTTTTATAAAATGGATAAAAACTTTCCATACAAGCATTTTATAAACCAGATCCTTCACTTACCTCACCTGCAACAGGACCAGTACTTCATGGAAAGCCACCACTGTGGCTTTTGTCACCTGTAGAGTCATAACACAATGGAAAACTTTTTTTTTTTTTTTTTCTCCTTAAGGCAAAAATGCATTTTTTGAGTAGAATAGTCTCCCTATCAGCCTGGCAAAGCAGACTAGAGAGCTTCCATCTCATGGAGAGTAAGTACACTGTTTCCACAGTTTCCTGAAACATGGAGAAAAAAAAATGCAGCCAAAGAAGTTTAAAATCAACAGCTCTCACCATCTCAGCACATTTTTATCCAAATTCTCTTTGCTACTTACACAGAGGTGGTACCTGCATACAACTTCACTTGGGCAGGCTTTGGGGTATCAGCAAACTGTTCACACACTGTAAACACAACCTTCAAGTCATTCCCAGGCTAACAGGAATCACATGAGGAGTCTGTCACAGATTAAATATTATTATATTAAACCTGGATTCCAGCTTCATCACACCTTAAAATAAGCAGCTCTACATACTTTTAAACATTCAGGTTATTTTTTAAATAACTTTGGTATGAATATACTTTATTCCCAGTTTGACTACACAGTTCTCCTCTTCACAATCACAGGCCAAGTGCTCAGTGTGCAGCACTTACAAGGCTTTTAAATCTGCATTTTGTGGCTTTCACCTGGAGGTAAGAAGAAACATTTCAAATCCAGCAACAGCTGGTACTGCCACATCTGTGTGTGCATCAGGAACAAAAAATCAAAACATTTTCAGTTCTTTTCATCATGGGGACGGAAACAATCTTGGAAATCAGCTTGTCCATCTCCCTGCCAATGGAAAACTGAGAACAAGTAATACTCCACAGCTGCTCTGGCCACTCCCATTAATATCAGCCAAACAGCCCTTCTGAAACATCTTGGTCAGAGGCTAGTTTTGGCTACTGTATTCCTGAATTAAGCCCACCCTCATTCCCTGGAATTCCCTCAGAGGGTTTGGCCTATGGTAGCCATCAACTGTGTTTAGCCAATTTTCTTTCCTTCCTGAGAGGGTTCATTCCCAACCAATCCTTTTTTCCTGCCTGCTCAGAGCCTTTCCCAAGGTCAGTGTGGTCCAACACCAGCACCTTCTGCACCTGACTTTCCCCCACATACGCTGCTCAGGAGAGATCTCAGCACCTGCTGAAACTTTGGTGCAGGTTTTTTTTCTTTACAGGGAGGCTGGGAACCCTTCCTTCAGCTCTCTGGAAACCAGGAGTGGATACATCCAACCCAGCAAGGTCAGGTGGGGAAAAGACAAGATGCTCTCACCAATTAGGCAGTGGGGAATGTCCCCGACACCAGGAATAATCCTCTCCCTGCAGAAAGCAGGGCTCTCTTGATGGGACAGCAGAGGACATCTCAAAAAAAGATTCCCTGCTGCAAAGCCATGGAAAGAAACTGAGCCCAGACTTATTTAACAGGACTGAACTGGTTTGGCTGGGGCAGTTCAGGAGGAATCAGAGAACTGGAGGAGGCTCATTGCAGTTAACTTCTTGTCACCGGAACACCTGGTCTGTCAAAGACCCAGCAGCAGAGACCCAGCAGGGTGCAGGTTATCTGTCACCAGGGCAGGGAGGTGACACAAGACAGCACCACCTTCCTCAGCAGCATCACAGACCAGGAGGGTTCACAGTAGCCATCCCTGTCCCAGGCAGGGCGAGCGGGATGGGAGATCCTGGAGCAGCCCTGGATGCCCACGGCAGGACCCCGCTGAGCCAGTCCCTCTGGGCAGCAGCTGCTCCCTCTGAACACTGCGTTCCCCAGAGCCCAGCACCTGTGTCATGCAGACACCGGACACAATCTCTCAAAGAAGTCTGCTCTCTTGTGCTCCAGGGCCTGCAGGAAGCCCTGGATCCTCTCCTCCCGCAGGGCCGTGCATTTCTGCAGCAGCGTCCGCCGGCGCCGCGAGTCTCCGTGGGACGCGCACCCTTCCTGCTGCAGCTTCTTGGTCACGTAAGCCTGGTCCCTCTCCAGCTGCTGCCGCCTCCTCTCCTCCAGGTAGGAGTCTCTGGCCTTCTGGAGTGAAAAGCAGCGAGTGTTAGCACCTCACCAGGCCTCTCAGCTCACCTGTGCCGCAGGGGGAGGACAAACAGCCTCTGCCTGGCCATCGACCTGCAGGTTCACTCAAGGCTGGTGCTGGGTCTGCCTCTTCCACCTTGAGGCAGCCTGCTTAACTGGTTACAAAAAATACAGGGGTATCCTTCTGGACCTTCCCTCCAAGACACGACTCTGCTCAAGAGCGTTAACTCCTAGTTAGAACAGATAAAAGTCAGGACAAATTGTGGGAAAACCCTCAGATAATGGAATCAGAGAGGAACAGCTACAGGAGAACTTTGAACCCCAGACAAGAACATTCTTATCCTCACCAGTGTTATCGCAGCATTTTTGATCCTGTTTCCCTGGTTGGTGAAAGGTTTTAGGGGATTGAAAACCATGACTTGCAGGGCAATTCTTTGAGATGATCCAATATTGAGCTAATCAGCTTTAAAACAGAAGCAGGAATAAGTCTAAGAGATCTAAGAGTTACTGGCTTGAGACACAACAGGAGAAAGGCAAAGGCAGGAGCCATCCTTGTCTACCCTTCGAGTATCTGAAATATTTTGTTGTAGAACATCACTTTTAGATTTATCCTTATTGCACATGTCCTGGCCTGCAGCTTCCAACAGCAAAAACACATCAGCAGGCAGGAATATTAAGGTTCTATTTTTAAAAACTGTAAAACTGGTCACTGTGACATAAACTGACACATACACACACTTGGGAAGTGCTGGTCTTTCAAACAAGCAAGAATAATAATTACTCTAATGAGAACCTGACTCACTCATCCTGACACTTTTCCAGAGCCCAAGGCAGTTATGGCTCTGGAAATCAGCTTTCGTTGTGCTGGGAAGGTGAGCAGAAATATCCCCAGCTCCAGCAAACCCACTGAATGGATGCACTCCAGGGCTGACTTGAACTGCAAGGATCACCAGCCTGTTGAGAAGACTTCCACTCTCAAAGTGAAGTTCTGTTTATTGCCCAGAAAAGACTCAGCTAACACCTGCATTCCTTCCGGACATCTACCAGGTACCAAAAGCACGGTCTAGCTGATTCTGGGACTCCATGGTGAGCAACAAGCAGCTGGGGGACTCCCCTGAGCAACAGGCTGGGAAATGAAATGGCAGCCACTAAAAGCAATGCTGCTTGAGCTGATGGAAGGAGAATATCTTTTATCCAATACCTCCAAATCAAGGCGGGGTGGGGTTTGTACCTTGTCAGCCCTTCCATCCTGCTGCCCATCCACATCCCAAAAGCAGCAGCACATTCCCAAAGCAGATACAGCTGCTGTAAAACATCCTGGCTTCTCAGCAGTCCCCCGCAGCCCCAGTGTCCTCACTGACAGCAACCTTTCCACCAAGAGGACTTGCCTTGTGAGCTCTTTCGGATTTCAAGATCACCTATTTTAAATTTAAAAAGACCCAGCTCCTAAATCTCAGTTCCTCTGAGGGAGAAGTCTTCCCTTTGCACAATTGTTGAGGGTTCCCTGGAAAAAAAGGGCGGCCTCAGACACTGCAAAGTTGCTCTTACAGGGAGAAAACTGACCAGAGAACAAATGGGGACAATGAGAAACCTTGATAATAGCGTGGCATGAACACATCCAGCCACCAACCAGAACTAAGAAAAGATGAGAATAGCTGGGAACAGAAGCTGCATTTGTTGCCTGTCAGAAACCAGCACCAGGAGCAAAGACAGAACAGTGACCTTACTGTTCCAGACAGAAGCCAAGCTCATGGCAATGACAAACACTACTGCCTTTTTTGCTTCCCTCTTCATGCAGAAGGTGAACTGCCATTAGTTGTACTAATACAATGAATTGCTGGTAGGAAAAGGGCAGACTTGGGCCAGAAATAGGAACAAAAGAGGTTAAGGCTGTGGAGAGTTTGGATGCTGCCAGACTGGCTGCACTTGATTAAATTCAGCCATAGCCACAACTGGCTATAATCTCTTTGACAACTCTCAGAGGTGACCAAGGTCCCTGAAGGTAGAAAAGGGCAATGTAATTCCTGTCTTTAAAAAGAGGACCCAAATAATTAAGGAGCAGACACATTCAGCAGCGAGATATGGTGGAGATTAAGAGCTGCCACACTGAGATCCTTCTGCCAGCCACTGCTGTCTCTGTGTCATCAGCTGCTGCCCCCCACATTTCACCATCAGGAGTTCCAGCTCCCACACTTGTTTTGCTTAAAAATAGCCAAACTACTATCTCACTACTGAATTGGCCAGCTGTACCAGAACCAGGTCAGTGAGGTTCACAGCAACAGATCTAAAAAGAGAGGAACAATGTCAGTGAGCAATAGGAACAATCCCTTCAGCAGGTACATTTGGACCCACCAGAAAGAGGATGCTTGTCCACAGACTCACAGCTCAGGCAGCCTCATTTCAGCTCCCAGAAAGGAAACTCTAAACACACTTGTTACAACCCTAAAAACAATAGTGGAGTTAGAGGAACTCCCTGCTTGTTCCAGTGTGAAGGCAGCATGTGCTTACAGCACTGATGAAGTGTCTGAGTTGAACTGGCAGATCAGGAGCGTTCACTTGGTGTGTGAGGTCTGGGACAGATGCTCCAGCTGGTGGAGTGAGCAGTAACAGAGACAGTGCTGACTTTGGAAATTTTGCTGAAAGTAGAAGAGCCTGGCTACACACCAAGACGTTGTAACAAGCCACAGGGGTACAGGAGAAGCAACACATGAGTTGCTACTGAAACAAGATCTTAACTAACAATCGCTGCTCGAACTTTGCAGCCTCTCACCTGATCTCCAGCTGCTGTGCAGGTAACACACAGGGTTGGGCTTTCCACTTCCCCAAGGCTCCCTTACCTGTAAAGCACTGTGGTTCATCTGGAACTGAAGGATAGCTTCACACAAGTTCCAAAAGGAATATTCTGGCCACAAGACTGATTGAAATACCAGGCATGAATGGGATGTCTGCAGAAAGCAAGATCACCAACAATTTAATCACTGTGCAAGAGAAAAAGTTAGTAAGATGCAACTCTGTTGGGCAAACTATGCCACTTTCCCTACAAAGGTTTTACCTAGGCTGTGTTATCAGATTCTACTTAAAGTGAGGCAAAAACCAGCTAGGAGAGTTTGAAATTGCAGTGTAGAGTCCTTCTAATTAATTTTTAATGCTGGGACACCAGCCATGCACTCCTGTAAAGGCAGCAGCAGAATTCTTTCTAATGCTGTGTTGGTCTTCAGAGAGGTATATTTAATAGCTTAAGCATCACAGACATATAAAAAAACCAAAATAGCAACACTGGAGTACCAAAGGCTAAGGGAATAACGGTTGAACTGAGGATCAGGACATGACATTTAAGCCATTCTTCAAATGACATCTCATGATATTCCTTACTGCCCACTCATGAAATTTAAACTGCTTAATGAAGCCAAAAGTTTCAGTGCCCTGAAGATATCCTTGAGCTGGATGGTGAAAGATTTCAAGTCAAAACCTATTTTTGCCACCAAGTTCCTCACGGTTTCAGGTAAATATGTTCCCATGATGACTGCTAAAACAATCCAACACTTTACAGGACTCCTCTGCCACTGAGAGGAGCAGGCAAAGTGTTATTTCACAGCATCAACACCCACCCAGGGTATAGGTGTGCCCAAAAATAGGGGGAGGAGAGGGGATGCCTTGGTAGGCAAGCACAGCTCAGGCCAGACAACTTCTGAGAACTTGCCAATTAAATAATTTGGAATGGGAACATTTGATGTGGTTGCCTAAAGGCAATTGGGTTTTGGCTCCAAACGGTGCATGTAAAATAACATGTGAGCTTCAGCTGGAGCAACTCAAATGTTCTCTACAAACAAGTAATTATCTAAAGGTGAGGAGAGCAGCAAAAGGATGAGAATTCATGATTTCAGGCAAACAGATCTGCAAGAAACAGATTGCTCAGCACTCAGTGCCCCAGCACTCAGTCCATCCTGGAAGTTACCTAACCCCAGCAGAAGGAGTTTCAGAGCCCTCATATCCGCTTGCACCTGGAACAGCAGCACTCTCTGAGGCAAAGATGGAATATCCCAAGGAGAAAACAGAGACTTTACCTGCCAGAGCAAGAAATCACTGAGGCGAACCTCTCCAGAGGTTCTTATCAGCAGGTCTGGGTCGGGGGAGTTGTTGGTGTACAGACATTTATCCAGCAGCGACTCAGACACGTCACTAAAAGACAGACACAGTTTATTAGACCCCTTTCCTGACCTGCTGGATGTGCCACAAACCAGCAGTAAGGGGGTTTATGCAAACTCAGGGCTGCAAATTAAAACTGGGTGGTGGATCTGAAGCACAGAGAGTCATCAGCTTGCTTCTGACAGACACTGCTGTCTGCTCCACAGGCTATTCCAAATGCTATTTCAGCCCCCAGAGCATCCCACTCCATGCTCTTTGAAACATAACACAGTGGTGGAAGCAGACTGTGAGGGCTTCCATCTGGAGCAGGGAGCAGAGTGTAACTATTCCTTCTCCTTCAGGGTGGAGGAACAGTGCAGCATTCATGATTCATCTGTTGTTTGACCTCATAGTTAAGACTGTCAGCCAAGCAGCCAATTGTTGTGGCATAAAATCTGCCTTCACATTTAAACTAACTTAAGACACAGACCTAATTTCTCTTTCTGTCTTGGTTGTGTATCTATCACCATGGTAACAGAAATAATAAAAGCCAAACATTGCATAGTAACTTTAAGTCATTTGTTCCAGTCACACTGGTTTAATGAGATCTATTTAAAAGCCACTTGGCTTCTGAGAGGTTTCTCATGCAGTGTGAGTGGTAAGACAGGCAGGATTCATCCAAAAGCCTCACACAGAAAGCCAAGAGTTACCTGGGTTCCAGCAGACCTTGTTCCACCCCCCAGGCCATCTCCCTGACAGCGTTGCTGATCTCATGTCTCGATGTGTATGCAAAGCAGACATTCAGAAAGCACCTGCAAAGAGGAAAAGATGTGAAAGGCTCATCCTGGGAAGGTCCAGCAGATGACAGTGATGTGTGCTTGTAGGACCAAGAAGAAAAAAAGAGATGTGGCACGTCGACAAATCCCAGCCCTCAGGAAGAGGAGGAAGATGTGAGGTATCAGCTCTTTAAACTGAGTGTCACTTACTTGTTGTAGTTCCTGGTTGCCAGCACAGCTTGGGCAATCAGCTCCTGGATATCCACGGGCAGGAGGGGCAGATCCCCAAGGACACGGATGCACACCCCGTGCTTCTTCAGGTTCTCCCTGCGCCCAACCAGAGTGGGGACCACAGAAAACACATCAGTCTCTACTGCACAAGTGTCAACATCCACCCACAGCTTCAGCAAAACTGGGAACTGGAGAAAGGCAAAACCACCAAATGCTGCCAAAATGGCTGAGATTTGATCATCCCAAACCTTTCCATAAAGGCCCAGTGATCATTCCCCACACCAGTTCCTGAGGTGCAGACGTAACCAAAGGATCACAAATTAGGTATCCCTACCTATGGAAGCTTAGAATACAACCATAGGCTTTGGGCACCTCTAACTCACCAAAAATAAAGACAAAGCTTTGATATTTAAGAAAACATCTGGCACTCTGTGTTTCTGATTGTGCTGTGTTTATCTGAAAGCTGTCCTTGTCCCCCTGGTTTGGATGGCAGATCCTTCTGTCACAAATCTGATGTGCAGGGGGAGCGTGCATGCAGAGCTCTACAGCCCAGCCAGGCAGGCACAGCCCTTCCAGCCTCTGCCTGAAGGTGGGGAAGGCTCTCCTCATTTAATCCATTCTCACATTGTAACATCCCTGCAATTCCTCGTGTCCTGCTCCAGTTCCACCCTGTGGGACACAGACGAGGGGGATTCTTACTGCTCCTCCAGGAGGCGGCTGAATTTCTGTCTGGCCAGGTCCATGAGCCCGTCCACCTCCTCCTTGGAGCGTTTGAAGTTCTCAATGCTGAAGGCATAAACTGTCACCTCCCGAATGCCCAGGTTCAAGCACCACCGCAGTGTCTGCAAGAAGACAAAATGTAACAATCAGACCAGCAAGACACAACTTCTCCATGTAAAACCTTCTTGTGGTTTCCCACGAGGCCAGGACTGGATCAAAAGAAATGACTTTCAAAAATATGAAACCCCTAGATGTAAATTTCAGATTCATTTTAAAGAACAGGAGGGAACTATCATTACCTGAGGATGAGAATCCATCACAGGGGACTCATCCAGCCAGGAGAAGCACCACTGGTTTCTGAATTATATACTACTGTACCTTTCAAAATGTTTTCAAAAAAAGTCAACCTGTTTCACAGAAATAAAAGCCTTGAGATCTTTAAGGCAGATATTTTAACTGAGTGCAAACAGAAGAAAAAAGAGCTTAATAGAATGACTCTGCAAAATAACACAGAGAGGGAGGAGCTGAAATTGTGAATCCTGATGATGAACATCAGCTCCACGCACATGCCTGGATCCAGTGAAGAGAAGGAACACAGGACACCAGTCCAGCAACAAACCCAGCTCAAACTTCCACCACACGAAGTCAGAAAACATCCTCCTCACCTGTGCCAGCTTATCAAAGCCTTGGGAATGTCCCTGCTGTCTCTCCACGTGACATTTCTGGGCGTAGCGGCGATTGCCATCCATGATGAAGGCAACGTGCTTGGGCATTGGACCTGCCTGGAGAACAGGGAGAAGCACAGGAGACCAGCAGGTGAGAAGGCCTGCCCACCACAGAGAGCTCAGCTCCCCTGTCCCCAGCAGCCCTGCGTGCTCCCAGGAGTGCAGTGCTATCCCCCAGCAGGAAACGTGCAGCTGCAATGAGCAAGGTGCTCGTTCCCTCTCTGTCAGCCCCAGTTTAGGGTCTCCAAAGAAACAGCTCAGCGAGGGCACAAAGCCTTATTGGCAAGCACTGCCTGCAGCCTTGCTCATTTGCAAGGCTAAGCCTAAGTAATCTCCCCCCCCCGGGATGCAGTTTAGGGATGCACATCCAGTGCCAGCAATAAATGCACCTTTGCCAACAACAGTCCCTTTCCAGAGCACTGCAGCCACAGAGACAGTTCCACCCTGAAGAACCTGCCAGCATTTCACCACAAAATCCACCCAAACCCATCCCTTACCTTAATGATGTTGGCACAGAACCTCTCTATGATGGTCAGCTCGCCCTCTCTGATCCACGACATTTTTTACTGAGAGCTCCTTTCCTTTTTCAAAGGGAAGATGAAAATAAAAGGGTTAAAGGTGATTGTTTGAACCCAAAGCAAACAAACCACCTGGGTAAAATCAGCTCTGACTTGCTGCTCTGGAGCCTTTTACGTTGTTTGTGCAAGTCCTTTTATAAGCAGGCAGTGGGGAAGGTCAGAAACAGGCTCTGGAATTTTCCAGCTGTGTCATCAGAGTGGGTTCTGCACCGGCTGGTGCGAGGAAAACCATCCTTGACTCCTCCAGCCTGCAGGACTGGTTCATACAGAACCACGGCTTGGGTGCCACCAGCACAAACAGTGCAGACCCAAGCACCTGGATTTCATCCCACCATCCAGGGGCAGCAGCAGATCGAGTTACACTGACGAGTTCGTTCTCCGTGTGCGATTTCTCTGCCTCCTCCCTCAGGAAGGGATCCCTACCCACAGCTACAACCACAAAACATTAAGGCTAGGAACTGCTGAACCTCGGGCTGCTCCTAAAGCTCTTAATGCTCCCCTTGCACGGCTCGGGCTGAGCACACCCAACTCCATTGCTGGCTGCTAATGGACAGCTAATGGCAGTCAACCCTTTACACGCGGTTTTACACAGCCATTCTACAGAACGACCTTCACAGAGGGCTGCAAGCTCGGGGCAGAGCAGGGAGGGCCGAGCCTCGCTTCCCGGGCCGGCTGGGCGCAGCCGGGAGGCCTCAACTCCCGGGACCCCGTTTCGCCCCCGGCAGCGAGCGGAGCCGGCGGAGAGCGACCCGCACAGCCAGACCCTGCGGGAGACTCCGCTCCCGGCAGCCGCACCGCCCTCCCGGGTGGGAGACGGGGCGTCCCTTAGGCCTCCGCCGGCTCCGTGAGGGGAGGGACGCGGCCGCCGGCGGGAGAGACACGGCGGGAGGAGACACACCCCGCCCGCAACGCCCCCGCCGTGCCCGGTAAGCCCCGGCTCTGCTCCGGTCCCTCCCAGTCCGTCCCGGTACTGCCCCGGTACCTGCCCCGGCGGCGCCGCCTCAGCCTCCGCCGGAGGGTGACGTGCCCTTCCGCTTACGTCACACAGCGGCGCCCACGGGGGCGCGGCGGCGCAGGGGGCGGGGCCGCGCGTGCGGCCCGGGGTGGGGGGCACTGAGGGGAGGGGGAGATGGCAGAGCTCTGTGAGGGGAGATGGCGGGGGGGCACTGAGGGGAGGGGGAGATGGGAGAGCTTTGTGAGGGGAGGGGGAGATGGCAGGGGAGCACTGTGAGGGGAGATGGCGGGGGAACACTGTGAGGGGAGGAGAAGATGGCAGGGGAACACTGTGAGGGGAGATGGCAGGGGGCACTGTGAGGGCACGGGGAGATGGTGAGGGACAGGACACAGGGAATGGCTTCAAAGGGACAGAGGGCAGGAATCGATTGGCAAGAGATTCTCCCTTTGTGAAGGTTGGAGGCCCTGGCACAGGGTGCCCAGAGCAGCTGTGGCTTCCCCTGGATCCCTGGCAGTGTCCAAGGCCAGGCTGGACGGGGTTTGGAGCAGTCAGGTCAGTGGAAGGTGTCTCTGGCATGGCAGGGGGCGGGATTATTGGATGAGCTTTAATGTCCCTTTCACCCAATCCAGTCTCTGTTTCTGTGACAGGGCTGCAGCACTTTTGGGGGACTGCAGGTTCCCAGAACAACCCCCCTGCCCTGGTACCCCCCCACTGGGGCTCCTCAACCCCAGGGGAGAAAAACAAAAGTAAGCACACACCAAACATCACCAGCAGCCATTGCCCATGGTCTTTATTATTTTTTTTTTCCAGAAAAGAAAAAAACCCCCACATTTTACATAGTTGGTACAAAAACAAAAATAAAATGAACAGAGAGGGGAAAACCTGCAGCAGCAGGAGTTGAGGATCTCGCTGCAGGGACTCCAGCAGGAAATGTCTTTGGGAAGTGTGAGTAACTCACTCAGGGGTCACCCTGAGCCCCCCCCCCCACACAGCCACCCCAGTTATCCCCTCCCTCCCACCCACTCCATAAAACTTCACGGGTTTGACACAAACACTTTGGTAGCTAGCAGTAAACATGGATTACATTCTTCCGTCTCCTCCAGGACATTTTTGGGACTCGAGGCCTTCGCCCCAGGGCAGACACCCCCTTGTGAGGGACATCTTTGTTTTATTTCTCATACATTCAAACAGTCCCGTGTCACAGCAGGACCCTGAGCGTGCCCCATCCTCCCCGACTGTCCCCTCATGCATAGTGCCCGTGGGCAGGGTGGGCCATGATGCAGCAATTAGTTAATTATTGTCACCATAAGGGAAGAACCACAATGGCCAACACAAGGAGATGCGAATCAATCCCATCTCCTCCAGTGTGGCTTCCCACCACAGATAAAAAATCCCTGTTTTCTTAGATCCCAGCACCCTGGGGGGAAACCTGAGTGATTCCCTATTTGCTTCAGCCCAGGATAGGGATGGTTACAGAGCTCCCACCTGGCAGCTCTGTGTGGGAGAACAGATCCATCTCCCTGCTCCATAACCTATTAGATGCTTTGGATATTTCTTTTTTTTTTTTTTTTTTTTCCTTTCTTTTTAAATTTTTTTCCTCTTATTTTTGTAAACAATAATCAAGGAGAATACTGAGAGAAAGTGGAAAGATTTACAGAGGTATTTACACACAACTAGACATCTGGCAGAGAAATCACCAAACCATTAAAGTGGGAGCAGGCAGGGGGGAAGGTCCTACACGATTCTTGAGGACAGAAAGGGATGAGGGGGCAGAGACAGGAATTGAGGGGGGCAGAGACAGGGATAGGGGGGAAGATACAGGGATGAGGGGGGCAGAGACATGGATAGAGAGGCAGAGACAGGGATGAGGGGGCAGAGACAGGGATAGAGGGGGGCAGAGACAGGGATAGAGAGGCAGAGACAGGGATAGAGAGGCAGAGACAGGGATGAGGGGGCAGAGACAGGGATGAGGGGGGCAGAGACAGGGATAGAGGGGGGCAGCAGTTTCCCTGGCACAGCCGAGGTGCCGGGGGGAGGCCAAGAGCCACCCCTCAAGGCTCTATTGCATTTATCCCATCAGACTAAAGCTGTTTTCCTGAAGCAGTTTTGTACAGATCCCGTTGCTAGTCAAGATCTAAAAGTCCTTCCCCCTTCGCCCAAGAAGAGACCACCACCTCACCCTGAACTACTGGAGCAGGGCAGGGAGCAGCTGGGAGCCGCTCTCTATCCCCCTCAATGCCCACGTGCTGGGGTTCACTGGGCTCCAGCAGCCTCAGCGAGTCCCCCCAGAGTCCCCCATCCCTGGGGATGGAGTGAGTGCTCCTGTCTGATCCAGCCCTGCCCCACATCTAAACCTATTGCTACTAAAAACCAGCAGGAAATGTGCCCATGGCCAGACGCCCTCCCTGGGAAGACTCCAGCCACCCCCTGGGCTGCAAGAGGAGTGTTCACACCCCAAAACCTGGGATCCAGAGTTTCTCCCAGCCATGGTGAGTCAGCATTTGAGGGAAGCCAGGAAGGAGAAAAAGATGGAGCAGTTGCACCTCCCTTGGACTTAGAACCGGGCCCCTTGTCCCAGGAGGTCATGGACAGCCAGCCCTGAGCTCGAGGGTGAGGAAGGGCAGGGATTGAGGGTAACCCTGTCTCCCAACACTCCCTGGTCGGTGTCTGCTCTTCCTCTGTCTCCCTGGATGGGGCTGGGACCCTCATGCTGAGCCCCAGCCACACGGCACCAGCCTGCTGGGAGCCTGTGTGACATCCCAGCCCTTGGGCAGCGGGAGGACTCAGGGCTGCACTGCAGTGTTCCCATCAGGTGCGAGAGTAAACGGGAGAGGGAAACAGAGGACAGTCCTCAAAAGCCACCAAGCTGGGAGAAATTCAGGAGTTGGGGAGCCAGCAAAGGCTCTAGCACCTGTTCCCTGCTCGTGGCACTGCCTGGCTTCTCCATCCCCACACAAAAATCCACAGACCCAAATGTTTCCATCAGTGCATGGGGAAGGGAGAGACCACTAAAATACAGTTAAAAAGAAAACAAATCCCAAACATACCAATAAACACATTTGAAAAGCTCGACAACACGTCAGCCCACCTAGCAAACATCCAGTGAGGTAGATCTACACTTCCAGTACAAACTTCATAATTTCTTTGTGCTGTTAGAAAAAACCCTCCTCTCTGTCCAGCACTGGGCTACAGAGGTATTTTATCCCTGAGATTGCTCGAATACCTGAGAATAAGTTGCAGGAATTATGTCCTTTCTCTCCCTTTTTTTTTTTTTTTTCTTTTCTTTTCTTAAAGATTAAAATATACAAAAATAGAAAACCAGAATATTTATATTAAAAAAAAAAAAAAAAAAAAGAACAACAAACCCAAAACAAAGACGACAAACAAACCCAAAGATACGTCATTCACGCACGTCCTAGTGCAGCTTTCACTTGGCCTTGGCTTCGGCACGGCCCGGGGACTCCCCGGGAGAAGGGGCCAATAAATAAAGGCAAGACTTGGAAAGGGCTGTGGGGAGGGGAGACAGCAGCCACTAACCCAGGACAGCCTCGTCCCCTGTCTCTGGGGAGGCTGAGCCCCAGAGCCAGCGGGTTCTGCAGAGTGGGATAGGCAGGAGGAGCAGAGGGGTTTCCCCAGCTCCAAGTTCTGGAGGCTGCGAGAAGCCTGAGAGGGGAGGAGCTGGCTGCATTAAACACCTTGTGCTCTCTGGGCTGGCACTTGGGGAGGATTAGGGGGGAAAAAAAAGTGGTTTTTCCTTTGACTTGCTCTCTCCCAAGCTGCAGCTCACAGCACCACAAACAGGTGGTGTTAGTGCAGCCCCAAGAGATGATCCATTTCCTCCCAGAATGAACCCAAATCCAGCTCAGCTACTGTTAGTGGTGGAGCAGCCATGGAAAAACCACAAACCCTCACACCTCCCTGAAAGTGAGAAGTCATGAGGAGCAGAGGGAGCCGCGGGACCAGCCCACGGGCATCTCCCTGGTGCTCCATAGGCAGCCTTTCCCTCAGCCTCCCTCCCGGGGCAGGCACAGGAACGGGTTCCCTGCAGCTCATCCAGGCTGTGCCAGAGCCTGCTTGAAGCTCAGGAGAACAAGGAGCCATGAGCTCCTCCCTGGGATGTTGCCCCTCTGCTCCTCCTCCCCAAGACACAACTGCCTGGCTTAACTTAGGAAAAGAATAAAGATTAATCAAATTTGGGGTTTTTAGCGGGGAAAAAGTGTGTTGCGCTCCACCTTCCCATTTTGGAACAAGCCATCCTGATGCTAACGGGGCTTTTCCCAGCCTGGGCATGGGAGAAAGGTCTGTGCAGGGACACCAGGTCCCCACCGCCACCTCCCCTCCCCAGTCCTTCCCCTCCGAGCCCCGTGGCTGTCCCTTGCCTTGCCAAAGCCTTCTCATCCCGGTGGAAGCCCCCTCTCCCTGCCACCCACCATCATTCCCGGGTTTCGGGGAGGAGGGCCGAGCTGTGCATGTCCTCCTCCTCTCGGAAGTAGGCGGGCTTTCCCTGCGAGCTGGGGGACTGCTGTGCTTTCACGGGGCAGTTGGCGACCATGTGGCTGATGCTCTGGCAGAAGTGGCACTTCTTGGGCTGCGGAGGGAGCTTGCACTCCTTGGCGTGGTGGTCCAGCCCACCACAGTTGTAGCACCTATGTGAGGAGAGGAGAAATAAAATGAGGTGAGAGGATGTTGTGGCCATGACTGGGACCCATCTGGCTTCTTAGCCAGAGCTAGGCTCGGCTTTTGGGGTGGGTGGTGGCCCCAGGGTTGGTCGCTGCAGAGCCCCAGCTCCAGCACGGCCAGTTGGGGCTCACTGGTGCTGCTGGTACCCAGGAGATGGCAGCAAACCACTGCACTGAAGCCACAGAATGGGGACAAAATTGGGATGTTGAGGTTCCACCCCTCTGGCTCCATCCGGCTCCTGTGTCTCCAGACCCCACTCCCGGGGTTACACTGCCCCAGGAACAGGCAAAGGAACAACTGACATCCCCAGCTGCCATCGTGTGGGGACACCCCCAAGGGTGGCTTCTCACAGGGCTGTGCCTTCCAGCACTCATCCCATGGGTGCTGCCCTCACAGCGGAGCAGAGGAAGCTGCCTTGTGTCCATTTTAAATCCTGCATCCACATAGGAATGCCACAGCCCTTTCCTCTTTCCTTTTCCTTCACAATTCCTTTCTGATTAATGTAAAAACCTGTTTATGAGAACAGCTGAGTGAGGTGGACAGCATCCACTGGGAAAACCAGGATGAGGCACCCCCAGGCAGCGGGGATGGAGAGGATGGGAGAGGAGGCATGAAGGGCTGGCCAGAAACTCGCCCCGGGGTTCCCATCCCACCGAGGGAGACGCTGTCAGGACGTCCAGCTATTTCCTTCCCACAAGGAAAGGCTTCTCCTGGAGAAAATCCCCCCAGCCCAGCACGGCTCCCTGAGCGAGGGGAGCTCTGCCCGGGGTGTCCCTGACCTCTGCCCCTTCCCTGCTGCTTCCCTGCCCTTTCCCCACCGAGCTGCATCTGCCACTCATTAACCCCGCAGGAAGCTGCTTTCGCGGAGCAAGGCTCTCTGCCCATCCCACCGGAGCCGTGCCCATCCTCGGGGTGCCCGCAGGGCTCAGCTCCAGCCCAACCCTTACCGGTCTCCTTTCGATCTGCGCTTCTGCAGGCTCTTCCCTTTGGGCCTCCTCTCGCTGCCGATGCAGAAGACGCCCCCGGGGCCGGTCACCCGGATGGACTCCAAACCTTTGGATGATTTCTTGAAGGTGAACTCGACAGCTTCTCCCTCCTTCAGGCTGCGGAAACCCTCCATGTGGAGCTTGCTCTGGGGGGCACAGGGAGAGGATGGGGGTCAGCACGGAGCAGGGCTGTTCTCCAGACACAGCACAAAGCCCTCCTGTGGCACAAGAGCTGCAAATGTCCCTCTCTGCCTGTCCTTTGGTTGTTTGGTGTTTGTTTGTTTGTTTGTTTGTTTGTTTTTTTAATACAACAGAATTTCGAGGCTTTGCACAATGATACGAGCCCAGCTCGTGGCAGGCTCCGTGGCAAGGGCAGGAGGGTGGAAGCTGGCACTGCCGGGCCCCTCAGTGGAGCTCAGCTCAAGCCCTTTAACTGCCTGCAGTAATTAATTAAGCAGCCATTTGGCACAGGATTATCACTGCTGGGAGCTTCTCCCATTCCTTCCAGGAACACCGGTTATCACCACATAATCAAACTAAGGGGAGCCAAGAAAAACCCAGTCTGGGGAATGGGGCTGTGAGGTGACAGGAAAATCCACTCCACTTTCAGGGGCTCTGTCCATTTTAGCAGAACAAATCCCTAAGGAGCAGAGCTGGGTGAGGCAGCTGGCAATTCTCAACCCGCTGTGCCGAGAGCATCGCTGCCTGCTCTGCCCGGGGGCGGCAATTCCAGCTCGGCATTCCCGCAGCTCTGTTAGCGGAGCCAAAACGAGCACGAGCAACGAATTAAGGGGAATTTGCTGGCAGAGGGAGGAGCAGCTCCTGCCGGCTGGGGAATCCCAACGCCTGCGCGGCTGCAGCACGACCCTGCATTTATGAATGGAGCATCTCCCCCATTCATGGCCCGGAGAGTTCCCGTCACGTGGGCCGTGCTCTCCCATTCTTCCCGCACCCAGGCTCCGTGTGAGCGCTGGACGGGACAGGCGGGCACGGGCTGCTCCCATCTCCGCTCCAAATCTCACCGGGAGCAGCCAGGAAACGCTCCATTGTACAGCAGAGAGGGAAGAAATGGAGTTGTTGGGTTATAGGAGTGAATTTTCCTTGGCAGTGTCTTGAGGGATGTCCATGCGTCAGTGGGCACGGGAGAAGTGGGAACACAGCAGAGCTCGAGGAACAACCCTTGGGACGCCTTTTTCTGCCACTTTTCCCCTCCCTTTCTGTGCCTGGGGTCCAGCTCAGGGTGGGATAGACCCCATATGCTGGGCCAGGTCACCCCCTGCCCCGGATCCCCTTGACTGCTGGAATGGGACCCGGAGTGGCCCCACAGGATCCTCCTTTGCTCTCCGACCCGCTGCTGCTGCCTAAAGGGAGAGCCAAACCCTACACTCTGAGGTCCCAAATGACAACAAAGACATGGCAGAGTCTCACAGCCACCTCTGCCCACCCAGGGCAGCTCCAGCAGTGCCTGCCCCTGGCAAACCCCCACGGTGACCAAACACTGCTCCCCACCACCAACACAGCTGCCCCTGTGCCGAGAATCCCCCACGCAGGAGCTCTGTGCCCAAAGCACCAGCACGTCCCAGAGGTGCCTCAGCTCCTGGGGTCAGCCACCCACCCTGCCCTGTCAGGGGATGTGGGCAATGGGAGCTACCCCAGATGGGGGATTTACCCCATTCCCAGGGCATCCCTGGGGTTTTGGGGGTAAAGGAGGAGCTGAGCATCACCCCCTGGCACAGGAGGCAGCCCTGGAAGCCGGGGGATGAGGCCAACCACCTCCCGTGGCTCCTCTCGGGGCGTTTACAGCCCCAGCTGGCCCAGCTGTGTTTACACTGCGGGGATGAAAACTCCCAGGCGCTCAGCCCTGAGCTTCGGGATAAAGCTGAGCCGTGCCGGGGGGACCCCAGCGCACGGGCTGGGCTCCCCCAACTCGGCCACACCTTGGGCACCACCGCCCCACCGCCAGAGTCCGGCCCCGTCCATCCGTCACCCCCGCTTCGAGGAAGAGGAGGGATGAGGCAGAAGCTGCCACAACATGACAGGGAAGCGATTTATTTTCCAGGAGCGGGTGAGGATGACAACCGCCCCCCCAGCCCCCTCCGCCAAAAGGCCAAAGGAAACGCCCTCTCCCCAGGGAAGGGGGGGGGGACAGAGGCTGGGGCGCCCCAGCTCTTCCCCCCCCACCCCCGCCGCAGCCTTTTGATGTGAGCTGCAGAGTGGCTGGTGGTCCCTGCGCATCCCCCCTGCCCCCTTCCCAAAACACACACATTGCTGGCATTCCTCTGTTATCAGATAGGTAATCAAACTGCAGCCCATTGAATTAGCTGCATACCTCCTGCATCTGAAAGGAAGGGGCCCAGAGCCCCTGTCCCACACCACACACAAAGCCGGAGCCTTCCCAGGCCTCCACACACCCACACCCCCCCCCAAAAAATAAAGAGAGGAAGGGGGGGATTGGAGCGAGCCGGGGATGCTGGGGATGAGGGGGAGCGCAGGGGAGGGCCAGGGCCGGGAGCCACCGGCCAGCGAGAACAAAGGGCCGGCGGCGGCCGCGCTCCCGCTGCCCAAATTCCAGGAGTTCCAGGCCCCGGCGGGGGGAGGAAGGGTGGCCGGCATGGCCGCGGGCCCTCTGACCCCCTCCAGCCCCTCCACACATCAGCGCTGTGCCCAGCTCGCCCTCTGGGCGCTGGGGTTTGGGCTCTGGGTCCCTTGGGGGAGCTGCGGGGTCAGTCCTAGGGGGGATGGTTTTGGCACGGGGGCTGTAGGGTGGCCCCGGGCTCGGGGTCACAGAGCATTGCCACCCCAAAAGAAGCCTAGCCCGACGCGAGGATTTCTTTGTGGTCATCAGAGCCCAGAGTTACCCGGTGGGACAGTGACAGAAGCAGAGCTGGCGCAGCTTCACCCTGCGGCCCCCCCGGGCACGGCAGCGGGCACCTCTCCGCTTCTCCACCCTCCCTTGCCCTCCCTTCCCGCATCCCCGGGTATTTACGGCGGACAAAGACGCAGCACGTGAGCGCTGCCCACCCCCCCGGCACTGGGTGTCCTGCCACCCCCGCACACGGGGTGCCTTCATCCCTCCTCTTTCTCCCACCCAGCAAACCCCTCCTCACTGATCCCACATTTAGTCCCGTTTCCCATGCTGAAGGGATGACACCGGGGGTGCCCCAAACCCCACCGCTGCCCCCCGAAACTGCCGGGCTCCGGCTCAGCCCCACCCCGCCGGGCTCCGGAGGGGCTCGGCTGGCCCCGGGGTCACCATTGTCCCCGCGGCCTCCCCAGCGCGACACAAGGGGACGTTTATTCCCAGCCAGCCCCGGCCACTCAATCAAACCATCTTTGTGTCCAGCGGGGCCTGGGGCGGAGCAGCCGCTGCACCTCGGCTCTCCAGAGCCCTTTAAACTGAAAACGAGCCGGGCCGGGATGCTGGGATGAGACCGACTGCAGGAACAGCGCTGACAGTGCCAAGCCGTGCCAGGGGCAGCTTTGGGCGGCCCAGCCCCACTGCAGGCACTGCTGGTGCCTCAGTTTCCCTCACTCTGCAGAGGAGGGTCAGGAAGAACAGCCCAGGGATTACTGAGCCCCGGTGGGGCCATGCCCCCCCATCACTGGGGTACCCTGCCCTTGGTGACCTCTGGCTCAGCTGGCACCCACAGCGGTGCCCCAGCCACCACCCTCTGCACCTCCCTGTCCCCAGAGTCGCTGTCCCCCCTTGTTCTGACGGTTTCAAGGCATCAGCTGCCCCGGGTGGGGGTGCAGGGCAGCCCCCAGGGCCCCCCGTGTCCCGGCCACCTTCACCCCACCATGGACCCATCCCAGGGGAAGCAGCCTGGGCCCCAGGGGCTCAGGTCTGGCACAGCCCCGGTGTCAGCAGCTGCAGGGGCTGACACTTGCCCAGTTCTCAAGGCACAGATCCTCCTGTCACCCCTGGATGATGCCACCACAATCCCGCGGGGTGCAGCGGCCTCAGCCCAGCCCTGGCAGAGCACTTCTCCCCTCAGCTGGGCACTGCTCAATGGCAAACAGCCCCTGAAGGAGATTTCGGCAGGGCTGGGCTCTGCCAGCACCGACCCAAGGCAGTGACAGCAGGGAAATGTCCCGTTGCCTTCACAGCCCGAGCCTGGATCTGTCCCTGTCCCCAGGGGCAAAGCCCTTCCCTGTCCCCAAATCACACAGCAAATCTTTTCCCGGTGCCAGAAGCTCCAGTATCTCTGCTGGGTTTTGGCTCAGGAGTGAAGGGCTTGGAGCAGGAATTCCTCCCCCTCGGTCCCTTCCTGCAGCTCTGACCCCGCACAAACGGGGGGATGTGCTTAGGAAAGGGGGTCCTGCCTCAGCCCCGGGGGGCTGCCGCAGAGATAAGGAGGGCGATGCCTTTGGAGCCCTCGGGGGGAGGGCAGAGGATTTAACAAAACATCACCAAGGCTTTCCACTGGCTCCCTCACCATCATCTGGTGCAATATCCCTAAGGAATTCCATCTAAAATCAAAATAAAGGCACTTCCCTGCCAAAATAACTATGTTTGCTCTTCTTTTTCCAACACAAGTCAGTAAAATTAAACTCTAGATACCAGTTCCGTGGGGGGAAGAAAAAGGCATCTACCACAGGGTTTAATCCATCAGTTTCCTGTCTTAAATCCTTTTAGCTTTGGTTGTATTTTTTCCCCACCGAAACCCTCCTGCACTTCCCAGGGGCAGCTAATTGGGATCAGTGGCTGAGTCTTAATTTTGTGCTCCCGTCTTAAAGCAGGAGCACGGCCCGGAGCAGCCTCGCGTCATCCGACAACGATTTCAGCTCCATCCCGGTTATTCTGAGGTGTAAGGGAATGGGGGAAAGGAAAGGTCGGAGCTGGAAGTGGGGGCGGCGGGGACAGGGGCTCGCCAAGGCAGCGGCTCCATCCCAGCCCTCCCAGCTCCATCCCGGGAGCAATCCCATTCATTTGGGCCATATTATCTCGGAGACCATTCCAGGGTGTTTTCTCTCCCTGGGGCAGGGAGGGGGAGCTGGGGGAAGGGATGTGCCTGCGGCCATCAGTTAATCTTTAGACAGAGACAGGAGGCTTTTTTTTTGTGTGTGTGTGTGAGTGTGAGCGTCTTGAGGGAGTTTCAGGGGTGGAATAAAGCCGCTCTCTTTCAGTATTTCCCATCGGGACGCGGCGCACAAGCGGCGCAATACAATTTCATTCCAGCGGTTATTTTAAAAAAACCGAAAAACAAAAAACCAAAAACAAACCCAAAAAACACCAACTAAAAAAAAAACCCCACAAAATAAACAAAACCGAAGAAATTACTACTACTCCTCTCCCCCCACAAAAAAACCCCCAAAACCCCAACGACAACAACCCCTCCAAAAAAAAAAAAGCAAACCAACCCCCCCAAAAGAAAAGAAAAACAACAAAAAAGAACCAAATTAAAACAAAACAAACAAACAAAAAGAAAATAAAAGAAAAGGAAAAAAACCCAACAACAAAAAAACCCCACCAAACCAACCAAACAAAAAATGCCCAGAGATTCCAAGGAGCATTTCTACCCCAGGGGTTCTCTGCGCGGGTTCCCCGCTCGCTCGCTGGAGGAGGGTTGGACTAAATGACCTTTAAAGGTCCCTTCCAACCCAAACGAGTGTGTGATTCCACGATCTCTTCCCCAGGGATGCGCAGCTCCGGCGCTGCCGGTGCCCGCCCAGCGCTGGGGTGACCCCGGTCCCGCAGAGCAAACACGGCAGCGCTGCCCACGGGGGAGCAGGAAAAGCCAAATATCACACGTGTGCCTCTAGGAGCGTCACGGCTTCAACCCGGTGACCCAAACAGCTGCTCCGAGAGGATTCCCCTTCCCCTCGCTGCACCCCAGCTCTGCACAACCCAAACCCCGGCTCGGATCCTGCCCTGCACTCCAGCCCAGGGGGAAGGAAGCAGGATCCTGCTCCCTGGCAGAGAAACTCTCCCTTGCGCCGTTCCTGCACACTCAGGGATGGAGCTGCCTCCAAACACGACTTTTTTTTGTTTTTTTTTTTTTCCTCAAGACCTCACGTCATGCTCACGTGAATGATTATTTTTATTACCCTGACAGCGTGCACGGGGTGGCACAGGTGGGTGACAGCCCAGGTCGGCTCAGCCAAAATCAAACGGCCACTTCCACCCCCCTTATCCCATCATCCCATCCCATCCCATCCCATCCCATCCCATCCCATCCCATCCCATCCCATCCCATCCCATCCCATCCCATCCCATCCTGGCCGAGTGGGGATGGAGCTGCTCTGCCAGCTCCGACCCCCCCGCGGCTCCCGGGACGGCCACACCCAGGGGATCTCAGGGGACAGGAGCCCCTCCATGCCGTGCTGGGATGTGCCCAACAAGCCCCGCCATGCCCTGGGCACTGAGGAAGGCCGGAGTGCCACATCCCAGCCCCAGCAGGGCAAATCACGGCCACAGCTCTGTGTCCCCGCAAGGACGTGCAGGACCGAGTCAGCGAGACGTCAGTGGTCAAACATTGTGGCCACAGCAGCCATGGTAGCCACGGTGCCCAGCAGATTTTTGTGCTAAAATCATGAGAAGGAACAAAACACCCCAACTAACTGCATTTATCAAGGATTTGGACCTGCTGGCTTGGAGAAACGCTTGGAAATGCGGAGCCAAGCTGTGGAGAGTAACGATTTCCAGGCACTGGACATCCTCTTCCCCTCCGCTCTCAGCCACACCCCAACCCCAAATCCCAGCCCTGCTGGTCAGCGCTGCTCCTCCAGCTCCAACCAGAGGCACCCAGCCTTGATTTTCTCCTTTCCCTCTTCCCATGTTGCCTTCCCAGGCAGTTCCACACCCCCATAAGTGATGCTCAGAGCCCAGGAGCCACATCCCGAAGGGACCACTGCACCTTCGGGTTCTTCACCATGACCAGCCCAATTTCTGCCACCTCAAGATCCCCGGTTCCTCGGAGGAGCTGTTCAGCCCTTCGCCTCCCCGGGACGATCTGCTCTGCTCCCCTCTGCTTCATCCCTCCTGTCTCCTCACAGCCCCCAAATGAATCCATCTCCAGCGTCCGGGGGAGGCATTTGAACCCAAATGCTTCATTTTTGGCTCACAATGCGAGGGAAAGGCAGCCCCAAGGAGCCCTGTTAGTCTCCTGTCCTGCCGAGATTTTAATCTCTTTGTGATCAGATAAAGGCAGAGGGAGATGGAGACGCGCTCCCTGCAGAGAGGGGCCATTCAGACCTGGTTCCTGTAATAAAGTGATTTAATAGATCTAAAGAGGCCAATTCCCTTCTTTCTCCCACAATTACTTCCTGTGGGTCATCATTCACATATGTAAATGAAGAGGGGAAGGAGCGGGGTTTGAGGGGCTCTGGAGTGTTAAGCCCCAAAGCTGGTTTGGGGCGCTGGGCACACCGAGCCCTGAGCGTTGTTCCGTTCCAGCTTTTGGTGGCTTTTGCCCTCGCAGCCCTGACTCCCTCCCTGGGAGCGGAGCCGACACGGGCTCTTGGGAAGCGCTGGGATGCCGGGATCGGGACAAGGACCCGATTCCCTGCAAGCCACCCAAAAGCAGCCAGGCCGCGGTGGGAGCATGAGTTGATCCCTCCCCAAGGAGAGGCCACTGCCAGGATGCTTTGTGGTGGGAGAGACAGTGGGAGCACCTCCAGCTGTTCCTGCAGGAGAGCAGAGACTTTGTGCCACCAGTGACCAGAGCAGGAGGCGAAACACGACCTGGAGGAGAAGAATTCTCCATCAGCCCAAAGCTTCTGGTGGTGCAAAGCCCTTTGCTGCAGCGGGGGAATCCCCACACCCCCGGCCTCTCTGCCATCCAAAATAAGCTGCTTTTCCCCGGAGTTCCCCGTATTTCCCCAAGGCTGCAATCTCTGGGATCCCACGGTTCCACAACCTTAGAAACTGAGGGACACCGGGAGGCTGCAGGTCTCTCTGGGCGGTGGGATGCTCCCGACAGAGACACCCCAGCTAATTTTCTTCCCCTGCCGGAATGTGAGCCGGAGCAATCAGGAAACCAGACTGTCTGGGGGCAATAAACCGCAGGAGAAGGGCGGGAGGTTCTCCCCAGGAGCGCTGGGTCCCGCTGTGCTACATTGAGATGCAAAGGCCCATTTGCTCTCTGGAGAACACCAGGAGCTGATTTCCCCTGGCTGATTTGGAGCCCTTGACTCCAAACCCAGCTGTGCCTCGGAGACTGGCTCCCACCAAGGCGCTTTGCCCATGCCACAGCCAAGGGAGAAGGGATTTGCATCTCTTCTGGCCATCACTGGCTTGCCAGTCCTGCCCGGAGCCTCCACTCGTGGGGGAAGTGAGAGACCCCCAGGAGCCCAGGGGCTCAGTCCTGCACCCCCAGCCCACAGGATGGATCCACTTTGTGGGGCTTTGGGCCTGTGAGGAGCAGCAGCCACTGAAGGCGGCTGGTCCAGGGACTCGCCAGAGCCGGCACCGTGGTGCTGCTCTCAATCACCCGCACAAATGCCCCGTGTTTGCTCCAAAGACACCCGTGTCCCCTTGGTTCGTGCTCACTCTGCCCCCCAGCCCCACAGCAGCCGCTGTCCCGAGGTGAGGGCACCACTCACTCGAGCCGGCGCTGAGCCCCGCGTCCCCTCCCCGTTTTGGGCACCCCTTCCCCCGGGGGATCTCCCGGCAGATCCGGGGCGTTCAAGGAACTTCAGCCCCTAATCCACGACTTCCCACGGTGCTGGGTCCCCGACACGCGTGGGGCTTCACGCTCAGCAAGGTTAAATCCGGACACGGGACTGTCACTGTCACACGGGATCCGTAGGGACAAAAACCCGACGCCTTTGTGCCACCCCCGACTGGGACAAAGGGCGCGGGCAGCGATGCCCAGTCCCGGGACGGGCTCCAGCGGGAGAACTCCCGGTCCCACATCCCAGCCAGGCTCGGGGCTCCCGGGAGCAGCTCCCGGGGTCACCCCGCCCGTTCCCCGGATCCCTCCGAGGGTGAGCGGCGTCCCCGCTGCGGCGCATCTCCCCCGGCCCCGCGGGCACCTGCTCCCCCTGCTCCGGCCCCGAGGGGCTCCTCAGGGAACAACGACGCGAAAATGAAATCGCTGGGGATCAGCTTACAGGGCCGGTCCCCGGAGAGGAGCCCCGGCTGCGGCGGTGCCGGCCCTTCCACCCGCCCGGGGACCCCGGCCGGAGCCCGGGCTGGGGCGGGGGTCGCCACGGCAGGGGGGTCCCCACCCCACCTCCATCCTCCGGAGGGTGCACCCCTCCCCTCCGCAGGACCCCGCGCGGGTCCGGCCCGTACCTGGTGCACGAAGACATCCACGGGGGAGTCCAGGGTCGCGCCGCCCTTGGCGGTCATGGAGAGGAAGCCGAAGCCCATGCGGACGTTGAACCATTTACAGATGCCGGAGCCGTGCAGGGGCTGGGACTCGTTCTCGGCCTTGGGCGAGTCTCCTGCCGGCTCCTCGCCCGGCTTCGCACCTGGCGAGAGACCCACGGAGCGGCTGAGCCGCGGGGCTGGGGGAGCCGCGGGTGCCCCCCGAACCAGCAGCCCCGCACCCAGCCGGGCAGCCCGCACAGGAACCTCAAATCCTGCTCGGGGTGCTCAGCCTGGGAAATGCCCAAAAAAAAAAAAAAAAGAAAGAAAAAAATCCCCAACCCCCCAAAAAAACCATCAGAGAGATGAGCTCTGTCTCCACGTGTGCATGGGGATCACCCCAGGAAACGAGGGCAGCTCCTGCCAGCACGACCCAGGCAGAGTGTGGAGTGGGAGCTCTAAATCCGTTTCTCCTTCAAGAACGTTAAAAACGGGGGAAAAAAGGAAAAAGAAAAAAAAAAGAAAAAAAATTTAAAAATCGATCGCAAGCACAAAAAGACCAAACGAGCAACGAAAAAATAGCCAAATTATTTTTCTAAAATGAAAATATTTAACCAAAAATTAAAAAAAAAAAGGGGGAAAACTCCCCCAAAACACCAACCCGAAACCCCCCTGCCCCCAGCAAGCCATGCTGGAGAGATTCTCCCTTGCCGTCAGCATCCCCCCCTTGCACCGTCCCACCCCCGCTCCCAAACACCCCCAGCAGCCGCCACCGGCCCCAAACTTCTGGGGTCATCCTGGGGCTGGAGGGGGGATGAAAAAACCCCATAAATCCCCCCCTGCGAGCCCCCCAGCGCTGCGCGGGGCAGAGGGGCCCGGCGGGCCCGGCCACGCCACCGGGGAGCAGCGGGACTGGGTGGGCCGGGGTCGGGGGGGTCCCTGCGCCCCCCAGCCGGGCTCTGCCGTCGTTATTAATAATCGCGGAGCCGAGGCGGGCTGCGACAATAATATAACTTAACCTGCAAACTGCTGGTTGGAAACAGACCCCATCCCGACACTCGCTTGCAAATTCCGAGTTGTGGCTGTTACCGCCTCCTCCCTCCTCCTCCTCGGCCAGCTTTGAGGGTATCAGGCCAGCCAAAAAAAAAAAAGGAAAAAAAAAAAAAAAAGAAAAAAAAAAAGGAGAAAAAAAAAAACAACCAACAAAAAAACCCAGCTTAGACCCCGCCGGGAGGGAGCCGGGAGAGGTTTGACTCCATCTTCACTCCAACAATAGGGGTGGGAGGGAGCGGGAGGGTTTTTTCAAAGGCTCCCAAATTCTCGCAGACAATAGCAGCCCCCGCCCCCCCCCCCAAGGACCCACCCGCGGGGCCGGGGGGCGCCGGGCCCTGCTCCGCCATCCCGTCCCCACGTGATCCTAATTAACCCCCCCGGTAATAGCGACACATTCCGGGAGGGATTTGCGGAGGGGGGGTTGTGTGCGTTGACCCCCCCCCCCACACTTAGGGCACTTAGGGGCGAGGCCACCTGTCAAGGGAAGAGGTGACACCCGGCGAGGGGGGAGCTGGAGGTGGGACCCCCGGACATCGGGGGGAGCTTCCACGTCTTTTCTCCGCGTCCCCTCCCCACGAGCGGCGCCACCTGCGAGCCGCGACCCTGTGGGACGGGGGAACGGGCAGCGAGGAGGGGGCGGCTTTCCGGGGCACCGGGGTCTTCCCGCGGCCCCGGCCCCGTCCCGCGTCCCGCAGTGGGGAGCGCGCCCCGGGACCGTGCGACCCCCGTCCCGTCCCGGCGGCAGCGGCGGCGGGGAGCGGTGCCGGGGCGGGGTCGGGGGCCCGTCGCCCCCCGGGCCGGGCGGGGACAAAGGGCGAGTGACCAGCGGCTCCATTTCCGGCGGCGGACAATGCCCCGGCCGCGGGGGCACAGCGCCGCCCGCCGCCCCGCCCGGGCTGTGCCCGGGGGTCCCCCAAACCGGGGCCGGCCGGCGGTGACCCCCCAAAGGGGAGCTGGGGCTGGGGGAGCGGAGTCTGCGCCCACCGCGGCCGCCCCACGCGGGGCGAGTCCCGCGTGGTGTCACCGAGCGGAGCATCGGGAGTGGGGTGGGCACCTCTGGGTCACCGGGAGCGGCGGGACCGCGGTGACACCCGCGGGGGGACCCTCGGGCCGGGCCGGGGCTGCCGGGGAAATCCCGCGTGGGGGATCCCCGCGCGAGGGCTCCGCCGCCCGCGGGGCCGCCGCCGCTGGCCGTGGTGCTGAACCGGCGGCTCTGTCCAGGGTCCTGGTGCCCTTCCTCCTCCCGCTCTTCCTCCTCCTCCTCCCGCTCTTCCTCCTCCTCCTCCTGCCCCGCGTATCCCCGCCCGCCCCACACCCGGGGGCTCCTGGTTGCCCCTTCCTCACAGAGCCGAGCAGCCCCGCCGGGCCCCGCTGATGGCAAGGGAGGAGGAAGAGGAGGAAGAGGAGGTCTTGGATGGTTTTCTCTGTGAAGGCACCCTCCTGGGAGCTGCTCAGCCCGCCAGGACTCTGTCACTCCCGCGGGGCAGGTGAAGCCGTGTCCCAGGGCACACAGGCGGGACACACAGCGGGACGCCACACGCGGTGTCACAGCGTGTCCCCTCACCTGCACACTGCTCTTAACGGGCGCAAACCGGGCTGGGGAGGAAACTCCGCCGGTGTCTCATCGTCAGTCCTGAGCCGATTCCCCAAAGCCAAGGAGCAGCACCGCACCTGCAGCAGGAGGAGGGAAGGGTCTGGCCAGTGTTTGCTCTGGGATCCCCGCTGCCATCCCCGACCAGGCCCAGGACGGGGCTGGGGACAGTCTCGGCAAGAAGGAAACCACGGTGCCTGTCCGTGCTCACGCTCCTCCTCTCTGCCGGCACTCACAGCCAGCTCGGGCGGCGATCCGGGATCATCCCGGGAGCAGGAGCGCGTCTGGCCCCCTCTCCTGGCTGCGAGAGTTGTTTATCCTCGTTTTCCTCTCGGCTCCGGGATAACTGGGCCGAGAGGGGAGAAAATAACCCACTCTCCATAAGGCTCCAGCCTCTCAGCTCATCCCTGCTTCCAGCCCATCTCCTTCCCAGTTTTCCCCGTTTCACTGGGGGTCTGGGGTGGGCGCAGCCTCACGTTGTGCTGCGGTGCAGAGGTGCGAGGGCACGGGGGAAGGACGTGGTGAGGAATGAGCTCTTGCTTTCTCCACAACGAACCCTTCCGAAAATAATCCACACCCTGCACCAGCTTCCCCCTCCAGCCCCTTCCTGACGGGCAGGAGTGACCAGCAGCCCCAGAGGCGTTTTCCTGTATCTATTTACGGCCGGCAGCAACTTCCTCAGCACCCCCCCGATTTCTGCCCATTCTCAGTGGCTTCCCAGCCACGTGATGCAGCCAAATCCCCGATCTGGGCACTTCCAGGCACCATCCCTTTCCATGCATCCTTCCCCCAGCGCCGCTGTCCCAGCCCACAGCAGCGCCGGCCCCGTGTCATATTTCTGTGTGTGGTGTATTTGTTTTCGGGGCCTGTTGAATGGCAAATGGCAAAGGGAAGGGGACTCCTTCCTGTTCTTTCAGAGCCGGTCACTGTGCCCTGCTCGGCTTCAAGGGAATAGCCATCGAAGCGGCCGCTTTCACAAATAATGGCTTCATTAGATTGAAAGAAGTGGACAGTGACCTCACTGAAATGGACTTTCTGACCCCTGCTGACCTCTGGCCCCGGCTCTGACAGCCTGTAAATCTTCTCCCTCGGCACGGCCGGGCGAGGGCAGGAGCTCTGAGAGCCCAGTGCTGGCCCTGGGCCGGACCCACGGAGCTGCCCCGGGGCTCCAGCCAGGCCCTGACCCGGCAGGAGGAGTCCTGGGCATGGGCAGCACCCGGGCACGTGGGTCACAGCGCTGGCAGAGATGGGCACCGGCATCCCCACGGCGCCACAAACCCCGCCAGGGTCCTGGGGACTGAAGGGCCGTGGAAGATGACGCTATCTGGGCTGAGGCTCCAGCACCATCTCCCAGTGCTGTCACTGTCACCACTGACCAGCTCAAAAGCAGCCTCTGAGCTCCTGCCGAGGAAAACTGATCCCTCTCCCTGCCCACCCCACAGGCACAGCCCTCCTGGCTGCACACGGACGCACAAACCCCCTGCGGCCCCCGCTGAGCCCACCTCCACCCCTCCTGTGGGCACAGACCCTTCCCTCCGGCCCCCAGCACCTCCTTCCCCACACACCCAACCCAGGATGCTGGTGGCCACTGCCCAGTCCTGCCAGCCCATCTGCTGGTGGGGAAACTGAGGCACGAAGGGGAGCAGTGGGTGCCTGTGCAATGGGAGCCATGCTGGGCACTCCACCCTGCCCTGCCTGAGGCTGGCACTTTCCCCCTGTGGCACAGCCCCGGGGCTGGCAGCGAGCCCCTCATGCCCCACCTCCCTCCTCCCCACCCTTCCACGCTCGCCGCTGACCTTTGGCTACGAAGCAATCAATAAAGGAGGCCACGGAGCTGCTCCTCCCCCTCACTGCCCCCCACACCCCCTGCTCACCCCAGCCGGGGCCGAGGGATGCTTCTGGTGCTGGGGGACATTGACACAAATGTGCTCCCCGAGGCAGCACCTTCCAAACGCTCTAAAAATTCTCCCCTGAGGCTTCTTTCTGACTGTGGGTGCCCCACAGCTCTGGGGATGGAGCGTGGCCACCCTGCTCCACCCCAAACGGGCTCCCCGGGGCGTTGGCACCCTGCAAGGGGAGGGTGGGGAGTGTTCCTGAGGGGAGCCCTGGAGGGTGCTGCCTGGGGCCAGGCTTCTCTTCCTTCCTGCGCTCCCATACGGCAGAGGGGGTGGAGGTGGATAGAGACAGCCCTGCCCCCTGGCCCGGAGTGATGGGTTGTGCCCAAATTCGGCAGCTCCCTTTGATAAAAGCCCTGGGGCAGCAGCTGATTGATCGGCTGCAGAGCGGGGATTGATCAGGATTTCAGCCCATCCATATTCCTGCTCCCTGATAAAGGGGAATCGATAGCTGAAGGATATTCCTGGGAGGCTGCAGATCCCCCCGGAGCAGAGCTCACAAGTCTGCCCTCGCCCCTTGAATCCCCCCCCACCCCTGTTCAAACCTCACTCGCCCTGACAGCAAACCCAGGCAGCGGGGGGGGCGGGGAAACTGGCTTGGGGGAGCCAGGAGAGCACAGCAGGATATTGAGGAAAGGCAGAGCCACTCCTCCAGCAGCTGAATCTCACCTCCTAAAGCATCGGCCTGTCCTGCATCTTCCTCCTCTCACTGGTGCCCTGGCTAACAGGGTTTTCATCCTCCTTGGGTTGCTGGAGAAGCCCCTTCAAAGGGTGAAGCTGAGTGGGCTGATACATCCAGAGCCCATCGCCTTCAGTGCCTCCAAACACCAGCAGCGGCTGCCCTGGCTCAGCCCCCGGCCCAGTGCTGACCTGGAAACTCATTGCAGCCGGAGCAGAGCCCTGCAGGTCCCATTGGGAATGGGGGACAGCACCCAGTGTTCACCCAGGGGAGGGGATATGGCTCGGGGGGTCTTCTCCTTCTCCTTCTCCTTCTCCTTCTCCTTCTCCTTCTCCTTCTCCTTCTCCTTCTCCTTCTCCTTCTCCTTCTCCTTCTCCTTCTCCTTCTCCTTCTCCTTCTCCTTCTCCTTCTCCTTCTCCTTCTCCTTCTCCTTCTCCTTCTCCTCCTCTCTTACCATCCCATTTCCCCCCGCCTGGAGGGAGGATGACCGCGGGCCCCCGCAGCCCCGGGAGGTCTCGGGGTGCTCTGGGGCTCCCTCTGGCCCCGTCTCTCTCGGGAGCTGCGGCCGAGCCCGACCCCGCCCGTCCCCAGCGTGCCCCGTTCGTGTCCCTCCCTTTGCACACACACAGTGACTCAAAGCCCAGGCTCGCCCCGGTGTCCCTCCAGTTTCTCCAGTGCCTGGGGAGCTGGTTTGCTGCGGGGAACTCTCCGCAGCCCTGACTGAGCGCTCCCCGGCCAGCGGGGCCTGTGCAAGGGGAGCTCCCGCTGGAGCCGCAGCCGAGCTCGGCTGGCTCGGCACGGGCACCCTGGCACACGCTAAACACACGCGTGCACACACTGTGACAACCCCACAACACCCAGCCGGGCCGGGCCGGGGCTCCCGGGACCCATCGCTGCGAGCCCACTGCACCGGAGGGATGCAGGGGACGGACCCCGCTCTGTGCCCGAGCCACAAGGACCGGCAGACGTGGGTGCTCAGCCACCCTTGGGGGCCCGGCGAAGGGCACGGGAGGGGACCGGGGACCTGCCAAAACCCGGCAGAAGGAGTTGGGCTCTGCCTCGGTTTCCCCAGCACGTGAGCGGTGTCACCCAGAGCTGGGTGGCCCCGGGCGCCCCAGCCGGAGCTGAACTGTGGCCACCTGCGCCGGGCTGGCGGTGGCCAGGGAGGCTCCCGGGCTGGGCCGGCAGTCGGGAGTGGTGGCCCCGGGCTGAGGCTGGCACCGCAGCGGGCTGCCCCGGGCTGGGGCGGAGCGGGAGGGCAGGGCGAGGATACGGGGCGGCTGCTGGCCCTGCTGCGCTCCCAGCCCCGCCGGGATGGGGCCCTGCGCCCCGGGGTCAGGTATCCCGCGGTGGCCCAGGGCTACTGTGACCTCCACTCCCCCCCCGCAAGCCTGTTTGAAGCCCCCCGAGAGGCCTCTGAGACCCGGGAGATCTCCCTGCACTCGGAGCCCCTCGGGCCGGGGGGCTGCAGCGCCGGGGGCTCGGCGTGGGACCCCCGGGAAGCCGATGAACCCGGGGCATCACAGCTCTGGGGACCTCCAGCCCCCCACCACGCTGTGCCGGGACCCTGCCAGCCCCACGGCCCGGCCCGGGGTGGGAGCACCGCGCTGGCCGGAGGCGCGGGGACGAAAGCGGTCACTGGTGTCCCACCCGAGGTCACCATCGCCCTTCGCTCGGGTGGGGGGCAGGGATGGAGGCGCGGGGGGCCCAGAGCCACCCAGGCCGGCTGGGCTCCCTCCCGGCGCTGCTGAGTCGGAGGAAACGGGGGAGCCGGGTCTGGAACCAGCCTGACCGGCTCCCCGGCTGTCAGCACCTGAGGAATGCCAAACCTCCGCTGCGCCAGGGCTGGGTGCTCAGGGCTGGGTGCTCAGGGCTGGGTGCTCAGGGTGACTCTGCCGGTCCGCCCAGCTGTGCGGTGTGCACAGAGCAGCACCGCGAGCCCGCTCGGCGCGGCACGGCCGGCACGGCACGGCACAGAGCCCGGCACAGAGCCCGGCACAGAGCCCGGCACGGTGGGACCCTCGGCCGGCAGGTACGCGGGGGTGCAGGGCGGGGGCCCGGGGCACAGGGCGCTGCCAGGGCCGGCCCGGCTGGCGGGGCTGCAGCAGGGAAGGGGTTCCGTGGTGCCGGGGGAGGCGGGCACCGGTGCTCCAGTCCCGCTGCCGCCCACGCGAGCTGCCCGGGCGCGGAGCCGAGCCCCTGCTCGGGAGGTGCTGGGAGGGGTCTCTGCGTCCCCAGGATCGGCACTGGCCAAAGGAGAGGGGATGGGGCCGGGAGGTGGGGGCTGAGCCCAGCTCTGACCTTCAGCCCCTGAATTTGGGGGGCTGCTGGGGTTGTAATCCAACTCCTGCCACCACAGAGCATCCCAAGAGCTGCCAGAATCTGCTGGGGCTCTTCCACCTCCGCTGGCCTCACGAGCCGGGCCGAGGGGACAGCGGGGATCCCCTGTCACCCGTCCCCCTCCGTGCCGGGCTCGTGGCTGCCCGTGACCCGGCTCAGCGGGGGGAGGCGTGGGCAGCGAGGGGGGGACGGGGGCTCCCCTGCCCTCCCCATGACCCTCAGCCCGTGCAGCAGCCGCCCGACCCAGATCCCTGATTTTCCTGAAGGTGGCAGGTCCGCTCTCACCCCGCGGTGACAGAGCTCAGCCCAACGTGGCCGGAGGCTCAGCTTAATCCGTGGTCACCGGCTCAAAGGCAGCCGCAGCTGCTGCCCTCGGCCCCTCGGTCTCTCCTGAATATTAAACAGCGCCTCGTGCCTTTGACTTGGGCGCTGGGAGACCCTTTGGGGTGACAGAAGCAGCAAACGAGGTCAGTGGCTTGGCTTGGCTTGGCCAGAGGGGATTAATTAGAGCCGTGCTGGGTGCCCCGGTGTGGCAACACCACTGGATCCAGCCTGGCACGTCCGGGCAGGCGGGGATGGCCGGCAGCGGCAACCGGGGAGCTGCAGGGTCTTGTCCTCCTGTCCTTGCATCCTCGTGTCCTCATGTCCTTGACTCATTGCTGCAGTGGGAATTATTTTAGCAGAAAACGGGGTGCTGGGGCAGAGCAGAGCTCTGGGTCAGCTCCTTTCCCAGGACCTGTGGGGGCCCAGGGTGGCACCAAGTGATGGATCCAGCTGCTGGGATGGGATGGGATGTGATGGGATGGGAAAGACAGACCTGGAGATCTTTGGAAATGCAGCTCCAGGTGAGAGGAGGATGCTGAGTCAGCAGGTCCCACCTGCCCCCCGCAGTGCCCCGGTGCTGCACGGTGCCAGCATCCCTGTCCCTGTGCTGTCCTGGAGCCATGGGCATGGCCAGTGCATCCTTCCCTCTTCCACTGGTGGATGCCCTGACCCTGGGGATCCAGCTGTGGCCCTGGGGATCCAGCTGTGCCCATGTGGCTGTACAGCCCCACCCAGGCTGGTCCCAGCCTCGAGCCGTGCTGGCTGTCTCAGACGAAGTCTCATCACCTTCCAGAAAAATGACACAAACTCTTCCTATCTGTTCTGGAAAGACCTGCTGGGCCGGGGAGAGCAGGATCTGGAGGGCGCGTGGCAGGCTGGCAGAAGGGGCAGGCAGCTGCCTGTACCCGGCACTTCCCTGCCTGCCCCCAGCCCCCTGATCCCCTCAGGGACTGGGAAAACCCAACCTGTCAGTGCTGGATTCATCCCACCTGGCTGGTGCAGGATGAGGTCTTGTCCCGAGGTGTCCCCCAGGGAAAGCAGCCGTGGGACTCATGCAGGGAGGTGTCCCCATTCCCGGATGGGGAACCTCAATCTCAGCCTGCCCTCGGGCTGACCCCGAATCCCCATCCCCACCCCAAAGCTGGGAACAGCTCCTCACTGGGAGATACTGGGATGTGGGTGCACTTTCAGCTCCCTCCCCAGCACCTGCTGTGTCAGCTGCTTCCCAATCCCAAACCCAGCAATAAAACCCTTCTGGGGCAGGCGTGTGGCCACAGCACAGGGACGCCTCTGCTGGCATCCCCCGAGCTGAGGTGGCACAGGTGTCCCCGTCCCCTGCCCTGAGCCCCAGGGCTCACAGCGATGCCCACCCTGCAGCACCCAACACCAGGACGTGGAGCTGTGTGCTGGGACAATCTCTGATCGGGGGCTGAGGGCTGGACAATTATTGTGGTTGATTTCCTCGAGCCAGCGGAGCTGCAGAGGTGGATGGAGCAATCCCACCTTTGCCACACAGCCACAGGGAAAGGTCAAGGGATGATGCTGCTCAGGTCTCCACCTCCTCCTGCCCTCCAGCCCTGGTCCCGATCCCAGCCAGGCCTTTTCCCCCACGGAGCAGCTTCCCTGTTGTTTTCTGGGCTTGTTTGTTTGCTGCATTTGCTGACTCGGCGCAGCCCTGATGCCCGCCTGACTCATCCCGCAGTTTGGGGCACGGCACGGCTCGGGGCACGGCACGGCCCAGCCGCATTCTGCACACTCACCTGTGCCCCGCCAGGCTCACCTGTGCCCTCCCAGGCTCTGCCACAGCCCACAGCCCTCCTCGGTGCTTGGCAGAGCTCCCACCAGCCCTGCCGGACACAGCAGTGCAGAGGGAGCCCCGGTGCCCCCCACACCCCGCATGTGCCAGGATGGATGGCGTGAGCACCACAAGAAGCCCCAAAGCCACCTCCTGTGTTCACGGGATCCTCCCAAAATGTCCCGCACATCACAGGGAGGTCTGTGGGGTTTCAAGGCCTGGTTTTGGGGCCAGGTTTGTTCTCAGCTTTCCCAGAGACTCCTTCTCTCCCTGCAGCTCTGCCAGCCCCAGCGTGGCGGCCGCGGGGGCTGAGCCCGGCAGCGCGGGGAGTTCCTGGAGCACGGCGTTCCCTGCCCGGCCCCCCGGCATGGATCCACCGTTCCGGCACACCAAGAGCAGGGGGTTCATCTCCAGCACGGAGCTCAGCATGAAGCAGGGAGCCGCGGCAGCTCCCGAGGGCAGGTCCCGCTTCCAGAAGGTCTCGCTGGTGTCGCGGCGCCTGGAGAGCACCGGGAGCGCTCGGGGCCGGGACGGGAGCCCCTCCCGGGTGTCCCTGCTGCTGCAGGCCTGGGAGAGGGAGATCGTGGAGAAGACGGGCTCCAGCCCCGCCGCCCCGACCCACCGGGAGCACTCGTCCTCCGTCAGCCTCCTCAAGAACTTCACGGCGCACGGCCCCATCTTCTCGCAGGTCTATTCCCCGGCGCAGAGACCCCGGCGCCAGGACGAGCGGGGGAAGGGGGGGCCCGGCGGTGACGGCTCCCCCTCCCAGGCCGGTGCCCCCCGCGAGGTGCCCGTGCACAGGGAGAGCTACGTGCACGGCACCCTCCTGCCCACCCGCCCCGCCGAGCGTCCCGCGGGGGCTCCCGGGGACGGTCCCGGTGCCCCGTGCGCCGCCAAGCCCGGCCCGGTCCCTGCCTTGCCCAGGGCCAGGCAGGTCACCGTGCTGCGGACGGGCAGGGACGCGGCCGGGCCCGAAACGCGGCCGGCGGAGGGACGGGGGGCTCCAAACGGGACGCACGACACCGCCGGGGCCACCGCGGGCTCGCCACGGCGGGACAGCCCCGGGCGGGACGGCAGCGGCTCCGCCGCGGCCGCAGCGGGCAGGGAGAACTCGCCGGGCACCAGAGAGGCCGCCAGGCTCCCGGCCGAGGGATCCCCCGAGGAGAAGGACTCAGCACAAGCCGAACCCACGCCGGCGAGCGCGGCTCCCGGAGCCGGTGACAGGCCCGGGGACCCACAAACCAGTCTGACCAGCTCCCCGCAGTGTCCCTCGGCAGGCGCCGCTGGCCGGGCTGATCCGGCTGGCGCAGGTGAGGGAAGCGTGGCGGATGTGGATGGCACCATTTCAGCCACGCCGCCGAGGACAGAGAGCCCCCCGGGAGCTGGCAGCACCACCGAGAATCCACCCACAGAGGTGAGCGATGGTCCAGAGCCTTCATTGGAAACAGCAGCATCAGCAAAGGCTGAGATTGAGCTGGAGGGGCCTGAGACGACCGGAGACCCCCAGGGCGCAGCCCAAGAGCCTGAGAGCCTTCCAGAGCCCCCCACCGAGCCCCCAGCCCCTGACCCCCCAGCTGAGAGCCCCCCGGACGCGACCGAGGAGGATCCCGAGCTGCTGGTGGACATGGAGATCTTCGTGGACACGCTGCGCAACATGGAGCCCTCGGAGATGCGGAAGGCGCCCAAGGCCCCGCGGCAGCCCCGGCCGTCGGCGCTGGGTCGCTGTGCGGCTCTGCCCCCCATCCACGAGGACCGCGTGGCCCCCCGTGCCCCCGTGTCCCTGCCCGAGGCCCTGCGGGAGCTGCTGGCGCGCGGCCCGGCGGGGCGGCCCGAGGAGACCCCCGAGGAAGAGGAGGAGATTGAGAACCCCTACCTGAGCCCCGAGGAGCGGGCGGCCGCGGGGACCCTCCGCGGGGTGCCCAGGGACAGCGTGTTGGGCGAAGGGTGGGTGGAGGGGGGCTCGCTCCTGGGGACACTGGGAGAAGATGAAAAAGCCAAACTGGTGGCCGGGGGCCCGGCCGAGCGGAGCGTGCTCTTCCGAGGGAACGTCCTCAAGGGCGTGGCGCTGCTCTCCCACTTCTTGGAGCAGCGGGCGGCTGGAGCTGATGAGGGCAAGCCCTACTCCCGCCTGGACAACAGCGTGCTCTACAGCCGCTTCGTGTCCCCCAGCGCCGCCCTGCTCGAGCTGCCCGACACTGATGGGGGCACAGACTCACCCAGCCTCAGGGACCACAACGGGCTGGGCCCTGGTGGCCGTTCTGGCCCCGAGATGGCCATGCTGGAAGCTCTGAGTTCTGGCTCTGTCCCTCCTGTCACCGAGGAGCCAGAGAGCACCGTGACCCTGAGCCTTGACCACGTCCTGGTGAGTGAACCCAACAAAGCCTGGGAAATGCTCTCCTTCCCCGGGAGTGTGGGAAGGGGGTGGGCGCTGGACCCTGGAGCATCCTTCCCTGTTCAGTACATGGCTTGTGCTCCCTGTGAGAGAGGCCATGGGGTGAAAGGGCAGGTACTGGGATGAGTGATCGAGGACACTGGGATAGGAGATGGGAGGATACTGGGATAGGAGATGGGAAGATACTGGGAAGGGTCATGGGAGGATACTGGGAAGGGTCACGGGAGGATACTGGGATGGGTGATGGGAGGATACTGGCAAGGGTGGATACGAGCTCAAGTGATGGGAGGGTGTCACCACGGCTTCTGGGAGGGTCCCGGGCAGGTGACAGGAGGGTCGGGGGCAGACGGGAGGCTGATCCCCGGCAGTGCAGGAATCCTCGAGGTGTGGCTGCTCGGGGCGGTGGGAGGGCCTGGCAGACGCCAGACGCGAGGCTGCGGCTGCGGCTCCCTTGGGCTGCAGGGAGATGGCTGCTGCAGCCGATGTCCCTCCGTGCTCCTCACCCGCCCGTCCCCTCGGCTCTTCACAGCAGGAGGATAAGGAGGGCTTGGAGAAGATCAACACAAGACCTGGCAAGGTACGGCGAGGGCGGTGGGGCCGGGCTGGGCTGGGCATGGCGCGGTGTGGCAGCACGTCCCCGCCGTGTCACCCCTTCCCAGATCATCCTCTACTCCGACGCCGGCTTCGCGGGGCAGAAACGGGAGATCTGGGACGACGTCCCCGACGCCACGTCCTGGGAGCTCTCACACACCATCTCCATCCGAGTCATCCGAGGCGGGTGAGGACACCGAGGCTTGGCTGGGACTCGCGTGTTCCCCGTGCCGAGGATGTTGCAGCCCGGGGTTCAGGAGTGACCGTCCTCCTGCCAGTGCTAATTACCGCGGACGCAGCATCGCGGCGGTGGCAGCGCGTCCCCACCCGCACTCTGCCCCGGGGGCACCCGCAGGGCAGCGCCTAACGCTGGATTTTCCCCCTCGCTTTGCCCCGGCCCCGCTCCCAGGTGGGTGATGTACGAGAAGCCGCGGTTCCGCGGGCGCAAGTGCGTCCTGGCCGAGGGGGACGTGGAGATCGACAACCCCTGGACGGCGTACCGCGACAACGGGGACAACGGGGACAACGGGGACAACGGGGACAACGGGCAGCCCCGCGGGAGCCGCCCCTTCCGCATCGGCTCCTTCAAGAGGGTGGTGCGGGTGAGTGCAGGGACCCCCCCCGGAGCCTCCCTGCGCCCTCCAGGCAGAGGTGCGGGAGGCCGGAACGCCGCTGTTCCCCCAGGATTACCGCACTCCCGAGATCAGCCTCTTCGCGGAGGAGAACGGCGAAGGCGCCCGGCTCAGGTTCAGCGGCTCGGCCGAGGACACCCGCGACCGGGGACAGGCGCTGGCTGCCGCCTCCATCATCGTCCACTCGGGCCTGTGAGCGGGACCCTGCGGCTGGGGGGCTGCCGGGTGGGCTCCAGCACAGCTGGGAACAGGGTGTGATGCCTTCCCCCCGTTCCCCAGGTGGTTGCTTTACTCCAAGCCTTTCTTCGACGACGATCCCTACGTTCTGGAGCCGGGCGGGTACCCCAATTTAAAGGCTTGGGGAGCAAAGGACCCATCCATCTGCTCCATGCATCCCATCAGGCTGGTGAGTGCTGGTTCCTGGTGCGTTGTCCCAGGGGTGCCGGGGCTGTATCCAGGTGGGAGTGAGTTCTGGCGGCTCCTGGTTGCCATCAGTGAGATCAAGGTGTGGAAACAGGCCAAGCGTGGCTTTGGAAAGTGCTCCTGTGGGATAGGGGTGAGGGAAAGCTTCGAAAGAGCTTCTTGAATGAAAATGACCCAAAAAACAGCTCAGGCTTTAAAGGGTGGCAGCAGATGTGCCTGCAATGTGCCCTCCTGCCAGCACAGCCTCACTGGGGCTGCTTCTCCTTCCAGGGCTGCCCCGTCGTGGAGAGACCTGGTGAGCCACAGGTGAGCTCCGGGGCAGCTCCCAGGAATCGTGGGCTGGGATGGCAGTGGGACCATTCCCACCTCACCTTGTCCCCTTTCTCACCATTCTCAACTTTCTCCCCTTTCTCACCTTTCTCACCTGCTCCCAGGTGCTGATCTATGAGGCTGCAGCTTTCCAGGGCCGCAGCTTCACCATCAGCAGAGACATCTATGACCTGAAGCGCCTGCCCGAGCCAGCGCTGCCCACCGTGGGCTCCCTGCGCGTCCTGGGCGGATGGTGAGTGGCACGGGGAGGGCAGGGCTGGCATCCCGGCTGGAGCAGGCTGGGAAGGTGATGGTCACCCCTGGGAAGGGCTGTGGAATGGCTGCGGGTCACTTGGGAGAGAGGGTGTGGATGGTGCCTCAGCACGTGGAAATCCTCTGGGGTCCTCACTGCCCGTGTCTGCCTGTGCCACAGCTGGGTTGGCTACGAGAAGGAAGGTTTCCGTGGCCACCAGTACCTGCTGGAGGAAGGAGAGTACCAGGACTGGAGGCAGTGGGGCGGCTACAGCAAGGAGCTGGTGTCTCTGCGGCTGATCCGGACGGTGAGGGCAGGGATGGGAATCGCTTGGGAATGGATTTAGTGTGGGCAGGGACAGCCAGGCACCCTCATGCCATCCTCACCCCCAAAAAGATCCCTCCCTGCCTGCATCAGGCAGCTGGGCATGGCCTGAGATCCCCCACACGCATCCAAGCAAAGGTTTGGCAGCTGCTCCCACCCTCGCCAGGGTGCCCGAGGCCAGGCAGGAGCCCGGCTGTGTGTGTGCCCAGCCCACAGCCCCTTCCCCTGCCACAACATGGGGCTTGGGGGGTGCTCCTTCTCCCCACAGGACTTCTCTGACCCAGCACTGGTGCTGTTCGAGGCCATGGACTTCGAGGAGGGCCCGAGCGTGGAGCTGAGCGAGGCGCTCCCCGACACGCAGCTGGCCGGCTACGGCACCGTCACCCAGTCCATCCACGTGCTGAGCGGCGTGTGAGTGTGGGCACGGGGCAGGGGGGCCCGGGGGGCGGCTGGGGGGCGAAATGAGCCAGCACTCCCCTCCTCCCCGCAGGTGGGTGGCCTACGAGGGCCCCAACTACTCAGGTGAGCAGTACATCCTGGAGAAGGGGGTGTACCGCAGCTGCGAGGACTGGGGGGCTACCGACTGTCACATCGCCTCAGCACAGCCCATCCTGCAGGTGAGGGGACACCTCCTCCTCATGGGACCCCCCGGGCCGGTGGGTGCCACGGCCAGACACCCACCAGCCCCATTCTGTTTGCTTCCAGGTCAGGGAACACAACCTCCACTTCGTCTCCAAGGTCAGGGGTGGAGGAAGGGGAGGGGGACACAGCCCCTTGTGGGGTGGTGGTGATGCTTTGCCCCCTCACCGAGCCCCTCTGCTCCCCCTCCCCAGATCCTGCTTTTCTCAGAGCCTGACTTCTTGGGGGATCACGTTGCCTTTGAGGAGGACCAGGAGGCCCTGCCCGAAGGCCTCATCCCACGTTCCTGCAGAGTCCGTGGGGGCAGGTAGGGTGTCCCGGGGCCATGTGGGATGGGGACAGGGACAACACCCTGGGCAGCTCCAGAGGGTGGGCAGGATGGGGGTGCTGCGGGTCACAGGAGGGATGGATGTCATGATGGCTCTGTCAGCCTGGGAATGCTCCTCCCCACCAGCTGGATCCTGTTCGACGGGCAGGACTTCGCCGGGGAGCAGCACGTGCTGTCCGAGGGCGAGTACCCCACGCTCAGTGCCATGGGCTGCCTCTGCTCCACCGCCATCCGCTCCTTGAAGAAAGTTCCACTGGTGGGGTCCCCTTCCCTTCCCTTCCCTTCCCTTCCCTTCCCTTCCCTTCCCTTCCCTTCCCTTCCCTTCCCTTCCCTTCCCTTCCCTTCCCTTCCCTTCCCTTCCCTTCCCTTCCCTTCCCTTCCCTTCCCTTCCTTCCCTTCCCTTCCCTTCCCTTCCCTTCCCTTCCCTTCCCTTCCCTTCCCTTCCCTTCCCTTCCCTTCCCTTCCCTTCCCTTCCCTTCCCTTCCCTTCCCTTCCCTTCCCTTCCCTTCCCTTCCCTTCCCTTCCCTTCCCTTCTCTAGTAGAACTCCCTCCCGAATGTTTTTCCTCTCTCACGGGCACCCCCAGTTCTGGTTCTCCACCCCTGGAACCCTCACTCCTCCCCCCTTGCCCGCTCCCACCCTGTCTCTGCCCCGACTCCGCAGTTTTTCTCGGAGCCCTCCATCTTCCTGCACGGGCTGGAGTGTTTCGAGGGGAAGGAGATCGAGCTGAACTCCGAAGTGCGGAGCCTTCAGGCAGAGGGTTTCAACAACCATGTGCTGTCGGTGCGGGTCAAAGGAGGGATGTAAGTGAGCCCCGGTTCCCCGGCACACGGTGGGTGTCCCCTGCCCGCCCGGGGTGACGTGTCCCGTGCCACGCTGTCCCCACAGCTGGGTGCTGTGTGAGCACGGTGACTTCCGAGGGCGGCAGTGGCTCTTGGACTGCACCGAGATCACCAACTGGCTGACCTACAGCGGGCTCCAGCACGTGGGGTCCCTCTACCCCATCCGCCAGGTGAGTGTCACCTTTGGGAGGGGGCAGGGCACTGGCACCCGGCGGGGTGAACCCCAAAACCCCGGGGCACAAGGATCACGTGGAGACAGAGCTGCCAGCCCGCTCGGGGTGGGCTGGGGGAGCTGGAGGGCAGCAGCCTGCAGCTGACAGCTCTGACATGGGAAAGGTGCCACCAGCTCGGCTCTGCCACTCCAGATTCCCGTCCCCCACCCTGGGAGTGGCTGCCTTTGTGGTGAAACGCTCCCTGTGGGCAACTGCCTCGTAAAACTCATGGCATCCCAGCGTGGGGAGCCGTGCCCATGCCAGCTACGAGGGACAGGTCACGGTCACAGCCATCGCCCTGGGGAGACGTGGGGAACTCCTGGGGGGAGGACAATGGGGACAACCCCCCAGGGGTCCAGGATCCTCCCTTCCCAAAGCCCCCAAAGCCAGGTGAGGTCCTGGAGGTGCAGGCAGCAGGGCTTTTGGGTGCAAACACCAGGTTCCTCTCATTGCAGAGACGGATCTATTTCCGCATCAGAAGCAGGAAGCTGGAGCTCTTCCTCTTGGTCCCCGACGATGTGGAGGACATGAAGGCGGGGCGGGTGGTGGTCTCCAGCCTGAGCGAGCAGAGCAGCTCTGTCTGGTACTACGAGGACGGGCTGATCAAAAACCAGGTCAGGGCTCAGGTGTGACAGCCAGCACAGCCGAGGGGACCAGAGCAGCCCCTGGCAGGACTCCTGCTGGGCACTCCCCACCCCACAGCCATCTTCCAAGGTTTATAACAGCTTTTCCCAGCCTCTGATCCCAGCCTTGTCCCCAAACATCTGGTGATTCTCCTGCCTGAGTCTTCCCAGGAGATGTGAAGCCAGCTCTGCCTTCCCTGCAGTTTTTGTCACCCTCAACACCCCCACCTCTCACTGAGGGGTTTTCCTGCTCATCCCACATTCCACCACAGAACCAGCTGCGCCTACAGGGAAATCTCTGCCTCTGTGTCCCCTGCAGGTGGCCCCCAACATGAGCCTGCAGGTCATCGGGCCAGCCGGGAAGGGCGCCAAGGCCGTGCTGTGGTCCGAGACGAGGATGCCACGTCAGACCTGGAGCATCGATTCTCAGGGACGGATCCGCAGCCAGATGTTCGAGGACATGATCCTTGATGTCAAGGGTGAGGCTGCTTTCCCAGGGATGCCCAAAAATGGGGTGTTTGGCCATGACATGGGGTGCCCACCCCTTCAGCACCATCAGCAGTGGGGTTTGCCCTCCCCAAACCTTCCCCTCGCTCTGCAGGCGGCCGAAGCTACGACCGGGACCATGCCATCGTTTGGGACATGGCTGATGAAAGACCCACGCAGACCTGGGACATCCAGGTGCTGTGAGGGGCAGAGGTGCCATGGGGCAGGATGGGGACACCCTGCCAGCATCCCCACACTGGGGCAGGATGCCTCAGACCCCACCCACGCTGCATCCCAAGCACCTCTCTGCCCCAGCCTCTGGTGTGAAGGATGACCATCAACCTCTTCCATCATGGAGGCACCACCCCACCTCCCTCCTGAGGAGGCCTGAACAAGGTCCACGAAGGATCCCATGGACACGACCAACGTGGGACCCTCTGGAGAGCAGCAGAGCCCCTCCCCACAAGTGTTTTCTTCCCCCTGAACTGTATTTATGTACGTGTGTAAGATACAGCCCTGCTTGTCTGGGCCAGCTCTCTCTGGATGGTTGGTGTCCTTGTCCTTGTCCTTGCACTGCCCACAGCCTGGCAGTACCCCCCACCCCACCACCTCACCCCTGCCAGCCCCAGGCCTGATCCTGGTGCCAGGATGGGATCCCAGTGCCCTCTAGTGCCCGCGGGCACAAGCAGCTCCGTGGCCACGGAGTTTGAGATGGGAGGCACTGGCCAAGCTTGCCCTGGGAGCACCGGGGGCTGCGGGACCCCACCAGCTCCAGCTCCAGCTCCAGCTCAGGGGGACCCGGGGATCCCAGCCTGCAGCCTTGGGGGTCCCTGTCTTGGCACCCCGGGCCGAGCTCAGAGCCAGCAGCGCTCCCTGTCCCTGATGCAGGGCTGCGTCATGGCTCAGGTCACCCATCTTCCAAGTGCCCAGGACTGAGGTTTCACCCTGGGTCGAGAGCAGGAGCACCCTGGGGATGTGACTTGGAGCCAGGGGCTACACAAGGCGAGAAATGGGGACAAGAAGAGCCTCTGTCCTCGCTGCTGGGGAGGGGACATGGCTGCCAGTGAGAGCCTGGCCTGGTCACTGCATGGAGGCAGCGACCATGCATCACCCTCGCAGGGAACAGCGGTGACAGCCTGGGGTGCGCAGGTGACATCGGGGGGGGACTGCTGTGACTTTCAACAAACGCCCATCTTTTACGTGTCTCCCATGGCCCCAGTACCCGTTCGGGCAGGAGGACAGGCACACGAGGCACTTAAAGGTTAAGATCAGCCCGGCAGGAGGGACGCTGAAGAAAGTGAAACCCGCTCAACAGTGCAGAGCCCCCAGCACGCAGCAGCTCCGCCGCGAGCCGCGTCCGCGCCTAACCGACAAGGGGCGAGCGCCTCTCACGCTTTTATACTAACACCGCCGGGCTGTGATTGGCTAAGGGCGGGAGCTGGCGGCACTGGATTGGCGGGGAGCAGCAGCTCCTGCCGCGGGATTGGCCGCGGGCTGCCCAGCCCGGCCTGAGGGGGCGCGCGGAGGTCCCGCCCGAAGCCGCGGGGGTCTGAGAGGGAAAAGTCGGGGGAGGCCCGGGGGAGCACTCGGGGAACATTCGGGGGACATTCGGGGGACACCCGGGGAGCACTCGAGGGACACCCGGGGGACTCCCGGGGAGCACTCGGGGGACATTCGGGGAACACTCGAGGGACACCCGGGGGACGCTCGGGTAACATTCGGGGGAGGGGACACCCGGGGAGCACTCGGGGGACACCCGGGGGACACTCGGGGAACACTCGAGGGACACCCGGGGGACGCTCAGGGGCCTGGCCCCACCCGGCCCCGCTATCCCCGAGGGTTGAAGCCGCCGGCAGGGGGCCGGTGCTGCGCCCCCACGCCCCCATCAGCCCCGGTAGCGAACCGGGAAAACGCAGAGACGAGCCCGAGGTCTCGGCACCGGCGCGTTTATTGCTCCGCCCCCCAAGGCCGGGGGCTCACTCCGAGGCCGGGGGGACGAGGCGAGCGGAGGGCGGCAGGAACTGGGATGGTGCCGGGCGATGCCATCGTGGAGCGGGTCTGCAGGAAGCAGGACCGCGCCGGGATCGTCCCGCTCAGCGCAGGAGCAGCAGCGCTGCCACCACCCCCAGCGCCATGGACAGGAGCGGCGGGGAGGCGCTGGGCGGCCTCAGGCCGCTGCTGGTGGGGATCGTGACGTTGCTCAGGGCAGGATGTTTCGAAGGAGACACCTCATCGCTCGCCTGGCCGAGGGACTGGAAAAGAAAAGGAGTTTCAGACATCCCTCCCAACAACAGCACGGCGGTGAAAGCCCTGAGAGCCCTCACAGGATGGGCCTGGGGGCAAAAGGAGCCGGGGCACTCCAGTGCCCACACTGCCCCACCCCAGGCAGGACAAACAGCCTCCTGAGCCCTGCTCCCTTCACACTCCAGCTCTTGGCTTTGGGCTGTCCCAGCGCAGGGAGGGAAGCGAGCTCTTCCTGGAATCACTACGCTGCTTCTAACCAAGGGGTTTTTAGAAACTAGAGGGGAAGTGGAAGCCAGGGAGTAGTATCTGCTCCTTCTGCTGCTGCGAGGAAGTGGTTGAGAAGGTGACGGTCACGGCCCTGCAGCACGGGAAACGCCCGTAACTGGAAGCGGGGGGAGGAGGGCTCCCCGATCCCGGGCTGCTGCAAACACGGAGGGTGCAGACGGTGTGTAAAATGCAGCACAGCCGGAGTCGCGATCTCAGGGCACTTTCCCTCTCTAACACTGCCCTAGCGGCTGGAAAAGTGATGCCGTTTCCTGCTGGGAACCACACCGTCTTACACCCCTCCTCAGGGTCCCTCCGGAGATGGGAAAGGACCAGGAATGGAGCCCAAAACGCTGCTCTGCCCCTTTGCCACACTCTTGTCCTTTTTGCCTGGTTTACAGAGGGGGAATCCCAAAATGTAAATGCACCCTGTGGAGCCAGCAGCAGGTCGCGGCTGTGCAGAACTTCATGAATGCAGTAAGCACAGACAGATCTGGCCCTGTTACCAACATATTGCAGGAAAAAAAAAAATAAAATCATCCCAAAAGCTGCCCCAAAGTGCATCGTGCTCCCCAAAAGTGCTGGGTGGGTTCATCCCTCACCACCCCAGAGAGCCCCGACATCCCTCAGCAGGGCTCTCGGAGCGAGCCCCCATGGAGCCCCCCAGCAGGAAGGAAAATAACATCCAGTGGGGAGAGGTGAGAGGAAGCCACAGCCGCATGTCCCCTCCTGCCAGCCACGCTCAGAGTCCCCACCGCAGGCACGGACTGGGGCCAGCAGGCAAGGGAGAGGCTGGAAGATGAGCTGGAGAGCCCAGGGTGAACATTACAGAGGTGAGTGGTACTCTCAAGTTAAAGAAACGTTTTCAAAAAGCGCCATATGAAAAGCGTTTGGACCTTCCAGACACAAAGCTCTCGGTAAGATCGCAGCAGTTAAAGTCAAAGAGAAAACCAAAACCTGAGGTTTTCAGCTGAAAGCAGAAATTCCCCCCTTCCTGAACCCTCCCCACGCTTGGGCAGAGCTGGCTGGACCCCCGGGCCCCGTCCTTACCAGGCACAGGCCGAGCAGGGCGAGCAGCAGGAGCAGGCAGGCACGCTGGAGGGGCGGCATGGCAGGGGCTCTGCGAGTGCTGTGACACTTCCTCCTCTGCTCCGAACTTTTAAGCTCAAGCCGTGTCACCCGTGCACCAATCACACGTCCCTTCCCCAAAAGCCTGCGGTACCCTGCGCAGTTTGGGGAAGTCTCATCCGCTGCCTGTGCTGTGGAGAAAAAGGTGCCAGATGTGGGGTGGGGACCTCCGGCCCCAGGAGCTGTTTCTCGACATCCCCTGGCACGAGAGCAGCTCTCACTCCCTGACACGACAGTGATAAGTAACAGAATATAGAAACGTTCGGTTGTCCTGCAGTCGCTGAAGAGCTTCAAGACTAAGTGGCAAAATAAGATAAAGGGATGTAAAAGGGTGAACACATGATGATAAACATGGCTGGAACCAGTGGAGAAACAGATAAAAAGGACTACAGTTTGGTGGGGTGTTTGTTTTTTTTTTTTTGGTTGGTTTTTTTGTTTGTTTGTTTGTTTGTTTTTTGTATGTACAAAGAAGCAATGGCACATGCCCAAAGTAAAAATTCAAGGAAAGGCTGAAACCCCTCAGGCTCTGCTTTTCCCTGGGGTCTCTCTGTCCTCACAGCCACCAAGGACCAAGAATGACTGAAACCCTCCCTGGATCACTGGGAGGGTTTGCAAATTGCAGCCAAGGTTGGAAGGAACAAACCTCCTTCCCTCCAGGTGGAGCTGGAGCCAAGATGTCCCTTGGGATTTCAGTTACAGATCCTAAATAAAAGATCATGGAAATACTTCTTTTAACCCCCCAAATCCATCTCCTCACAACAGATCTCTGAGCTCCCTCACCCTGCTGCAGCAGAAAACAAAAGGCATCTGGTTATTTTAAGATGGTTTGAAATGAATAAAGTCACTGGAACGTGCTGAGAACACACACCTGCTGTCTGGGTTTGTGCTGGTGAAGCACATCATGGTGAACTCCCTGTCACTTCCACCCAGAGCTGAGGGTTCTTCTGCAGAAAAGCTTCACCAAATTTAACTCGTTTTTGCTCTTTGGGCAAGTTGAAACTAAAGTCTCTTGAGCACAGCCAAAATCCTTGGAAATGTCCAAGGCCAAGTTGGACCGGGTTTGGAGCAACCTGGGCTAGTGAAAAGTGTCCCTGACCATGGCAGGGGGTGGGAATGAGATGAGCTTTGAGGTCCCTTGAGCCCAAACCAGTCTGTGGTTCTGTGAACGCCCCATCAAAGGAGGTAAAATTAGGGGGATAATTGTCCTGTCCATCTCCAGCTGGCGAGGCTGAGTTCCCTGGAGAGCAGCACAGAGGCAGCGGGTGGGATGGGGGACACCCCGGAAATGCTCCTGGAATGGTGACAAGCGGTGAGTGGAGTTCAAGGCATCAGCGAGGCCAAGAGCGGTGCCCAGGTGAAAAATCAAGAGACCAAGGAAGCAGGTGAGGAATCGGGAGGAGCTGCACGGCGTGAGGCGTCTCAGGCCAGGCTGATGTGTATGTGCGGAGGGGCGCTGAGGAGAAAAATGGCACCCACGGCCGGTCCTGTCCCGGGGACCACATTCCGGGAACACGAGCGCCGTGCATGATGGGAATTGTAGTTTCCGGGACTGCCCTGCCCGCCACGTGACAGGCCGGACCAATCGCAGCGGGCCCCGCGTCGCCGTGGCAACCGCCCTAAACAAGATGGCGGCGGGGGGGTGAGTGAGGGCTTGGGGAGGGCGGGGACCCCCCCCCCCGGGCTCGGAACCCCCCAATTCGGGTATCCCCCCACCAGGGTCTCCCCACCACACCCCGGTTAAGCTCAGAGCTGCCGCCCCTGTCAAGCCCCCCCCTCAGGGCTCTTCTCCCCCGTCACCCCCTGGTTATCCCCATTATCTTGAGCCCCTTTTTGCCTCCCCCCCATCCCTCAAACCCCCCATTCTGCGCGGAACACGAGGTTGTATGGATTGGGAGGATGGGTTGATCACAACAATGTACATTTTGGGATTTTTTTTTTGACAACTTTTAAAATTATATTTAGAAAATTAATCCACCAAGCAAACACCCCAAAAGTTAATGAAGCTGTGCTTTATTCCATATGTTATCCCTTCTTCTTCTTAGCTGTCTAAGGTCATTATCTTCACGGGTAAGGCTGCTCTTACCCTTTACACAACAGATGTAAGTAACTCTCTCTCCCCTATAAGCGTGCAAAACCAGACAAGTAACAATACATCCTCAACCAGCCCTAGAACACCATCTATATTTACAGTTCTGTTTAACGTCACATCCTCCTTGTTCGATTTCAGAGCAAAACCTCCCATTTTGCTCCCAGTGAAGTTTGCTGCTTCTGTTAATCAGAGAGTGCTGTGCTTTTTTTTTTTTCACTAAAATAGCTCAGTTTTACCACTTTCTGCCCCTCTGTGCAAGTGTTGTGGTCTCTTTCTGCAAGCTTCACTTGGTGCTCGCTCTTCCAGCTGCTGGGATTTTACCTTCCCATGGTCCTGGCCCCTGTGGAGCGCCCATGCACGCCCAGAATTTTGGGAATACTTGTGGCATTGATGGATCACCTGCTCTCCCCTGCCTTCTCTTTCCCTTGGTACAACTGTTCTATTTCCTTCCCTGCTTTTGGAGAAGCTGTGTCCAAATGCTGACCTCTTCTCTTCCTTTTTCAGGAGATGCCAGGCTGTCTCCTAGGACAAGGCACCCTCTGCTCCTGCTGCAGGGGACAACACTGAGCAAGAACATGGAGGGTAAAGCCCCTTTGTGATCTGGGCACTCTGGGCCATCAATTATTTGGTGACACCCCAGGCCTGACCCGTTCCTGTGGCCCCTCTCTCTCACTCACAATGAGTTGGTGACACCAACTACCCAAAAAGTCCTCGCTGCTGTGGCAGACCAGGAATTCTGGAGTGGGGTCTCCTGTGCACCCCAATCCTGCTCACAGATATTTGTGCTTTCAGCTCACGCCGACGTGGAGCTCGCAGCCTCTCTGGCAGAAAAAATCTCTCTGTTGGAACAAAAAATAGAGAAACAAGCACGAGAAATCCAGCTGAAGGTAAAAGTCAGCCTCTTGCTGAGGTTGCTCTGCCCACTGCCACAGGAGTTCCACCTCTCAGACTTCGTGTGGGCTCAGAATTTCATCTGTGGCCTGCTGTTAATTACCCAAACGAGCCCTTTACAAAGCAACAGAGCAGTGGGATCAGGCCTTGGGGTGGCAGAGGGGATAGTCCCCGCTGGGACTTCTTGCAGCAGTGACTCTCAGCACCCTGGCACTAAGATCAGCAGCAATTTGGCTTCAGATTTTTTTTTTTTTTCCCTCCTGTGGTGGTGTATTCCAGCTTTTGTTTTCTGAAACAGCAGCTGCTCACACAGCAGTCATCCTGGAGCAGCCCTCTCTGCATCACTGATAGAATAAATACCCTTTAAAAGCTTAGAATAAATACCTTTTTCTGTGGTTTGTTTTTTTTATTTTTTTGCAGAAGTGGCTGCAGAGATGCTGGGTTAGATTGTAGATCAGCCCCTCCCCAAAGGTCTGAGCAGGAGCATCTCTGCAGGTGGAGGACTGGGAGATGAGTCACTTGTTCCTGGAGTTCTCTATTTATCCCATCCCTCATTTGAGTCTAATTAAGGTGTTTGTGAGGTGACTCAGCCCTTCTGACCCTTTGGCCCGTCCCTGGGTGGGGTGAGAGGACCTGCACCAGCCTTGACTAATAGTGCAAACTGCGCCTGGAGGTGCTGAGGCCCAGGAACTGACCCAGGTGATTATTTGTTTTGTCCCTGAAGGATGGGAGGATTGCTGAACTCGAGGAGAAGATAAAGACTCTTCAAGAAAGAGAAGGTAAAAATTATTCTACCTCTGGCACATGTGGGAGAGCTACAGAGCTCTGGGTAGGGAAACAGAGCAGCCTTGGGGACCTCTCTGAGCTGTCCTTGGCTCCAAAACCCAGGAGCCTCCTTGGTGAGAGGTCGCAGCTACACAGAGGGAGCACTTCCCAAAGCAGATCTGCACTTCAACTTGTATCTGTTACTCTGGTGTGGTGCAAAACATCATTTCCTGACCTATTTTTCTATGAGTTTCTAAGTTTCCATGAACATGAAGCCAACCACAGACACTCAAGGATGGTAAGAAAACTGAAGAGCAGTAAATACTTCAGAATTTAAACAGGCAGGAAAGCAGCTCCTCACAGCTGAGAGAAACCAAAAACCCACTTGGGAGTCTCCCACAGGATTCCAGGTCCAGCCTAACTCTAAATTGAACCCAGCTTTCAGTGAGTCACTGGAGATCTTTTCCCCTGTTCAGTTCCCTGAATCCAGCAGCTTTCCAGCCCCAGCTGGAGCCCACACACATTTCCTGCTAACTGCCTTGCCTGCGCAGAGCCGTGGTGAGTTCTCCATTTCCTGAGCTCAAGACACAAATGCGTCTGTCAAACCACAAACATGTGGTCTGTACCTCCCCGTGCACCCTGCTGCCATCCGGCCAAAATTTCAGGGCCCTGCTTCAGTGGACACCTGCTCATTTTGGGCTCCTTAAGGCTGAGGAGCCAAGCAATTCCCACTGTATGGCTGCCAACAGCACCAATCACATCAGCTCCCACAGCATAAAACTTCCTTGGGGTTGTTCACAACTATCTTTTGGTCTGTCAGCATTGTTGCCAAACCACTGTAGGGTGGTTTGTCACATCCAGCCCCTGTGTCTCACGGGTGCGAGCACAGGCAGGGGCTGCTGGGGCTCTGCCCTGTGTGACACAGGTGATCCACAGCTCTTCTTTGAAGGTTTACAGAGAAACATCAGGTTTTCTCTTACAGATTCTTCTGACTCATCCACCACAGAAGATCTGGAAATGAGGTGCCTTCAGCTGCAGAGCCAGGTCTGGGAGATGGAGGTGAGGCTGCTCTGCTTGCCCTGAGCCAGCTGCTCCTTTGGTTTGAGGTCACTGCAGCCCCAGTTTGGCATTTTTCAAGCTGCCCCTTTGATCACCACAACCCTTCACCTCTGAAAAGAAGGAGCGGGTTGGATGTGAGCAGCAGGGCAGGAGAAGGTTTTACACACACAAATATCTGTGCCTCCTGCAAGCTTCATTCTGATTTCCAGGGCTGTAGAAATGCTTAGCTCCTGCAGTCTTGGGCGGTTCCTTTGCCACGACAAATCTTTCCTCCTCCCTTTCCCTGCTGCTGATAGAGCTGCTATCACTGCCCTGCCAAAGAGTGTGTCTGTCTGTCCTCCAGGACCAAGGAGCCCCAAGACAAACCTCTTCCATCTCCCTCTGCCTCTCACAGCCACAACTGACCACTCTTAGGCTCCCATTTCCAGTTTTCTGAAGCTCTGGTCACGAAAGCTGACCTGAGTTTCCTCTTCCAGCGGTTCCTGAATGACTACGGTCTGATTTGGGTTGGAGAGACACGGGACCAGCTGGGAGATCCAGAATCATTCCAGGATGAAGAGGAGCTGCCAGCAAGGAACCTCTGCAAGGGTAAAGCACCAGCACTCTGGGCTGAAGCTGCTACTCCAGCTCCCACTGCATGCTCAGAAAAGGGAAAGTAGAAAAGTACCAAAACCTCAGGATTTGGGCCTTCAGAATATGGGATCCTGTGCCAAGATCTTCACATCAATCCCTCTCAGGGACACAGACATGGAGCAATCTAACAGGAGCTCAGCAGAAGGTTTAATTTTATAGACCTGTATTTTGTATGCCCTTCTTGGGGAAGAGGAGAGAACCTGATGGCTCAGCCTTTCAGGAGGACACCTCACAGCAGCTGTTTCCTGCAGAATCCACAAACTCTGCACATTTGAGGCTTGACTGCTCTAATGACATTGACACAGAGTGGGTGGAGAAGGGAATCAGGTGCTTTGTGTACATAGGAGCTGTAGTAACCTACCCACGGAGCCTGGCTCCATCAGGGAGTATTGTTTGCCTTTCCTCCCAGCCACCACGTGAGGGTTTAATTGAGACCTGACTCTGCTGTTGAAGGTCCAAGCAGCTTTGGCAGTGGCTCCTCAGGAAGTGGTAACAGAGAAAAAAGAGAAATTTATTTGGACTGTAGAGCCAATGCTGCTTCCTAACCACCATGCAAATATTAGACTAGACCTTCCCTTAGGTGCAGAAGGGGAGAGACAGAGGGAGATCAGCAGAAACAGTTTTGGTTTCAGCTCACTGCCCCTTTTCAAGGGTATTTCCGCATCATCCTTTAACAACTCATAAAAAAAGCAGAACAACCAAGGACTTTAACTCAACTTAGATCTTCTCTTTCATTTCTTCTCCTGACTTCATTCCTCTGTCCCGTCACAACCCTTTTACTGCTTCACCCTCCCACCTTCAAGCACCCAGACAAACATCCGGGCAGAGCCCCTGCCCTGCTGCAGGCAGCTGCCTCTGTTTACACTGGCACCTCCTCAGCACCTGTGCCCTGATCCATTGATCCAATCTGCTTAATCCAACTCGTGCAATTCCTCATCCTGCACCGCACAGGCACAGCACAACACTCCTGAGAGGATCAACAAGCCCAGGGGCCGAGCGTGGGCTCCAGGAGCTGCCCCTGGCGCTCTCTGGAGCTCTGAGTTTGCAGCCCCAGTGCGGCATCTTCTGCCCTGCACTTGCGGTTTAGCACACGCCCGCCTGGACCTGGCGGTGCTGCTCCGCAGCAGAAAGGTTCCACCGCATCCTGCAAACACGTGAAGGGCACAGCACAGGCAGCCCAGAAATGCCAGGGCTCAAACACACCTCAAATTCATACAGATAAATCTGCCCGGCCACCAGCCCTTCCCCTGTAACTCTGATCCCTCTGCCACAGGTGAAGCCGTTGTTTGCAAACACCAGATTGATTTTGATTTAATCTTGGAGAACATTAAGGATTTGAACTCGCTGGTCGGAGAGGGCATTTCTCAGATCGAGCACACGCCACGGGGCGCTCGGCTGAGGCGGCCAGAGCCCCTCCCTCTCACCCTGTACCAAAATGGGATCGTCATGGGACACGGAGCCTTCCGACCCTACCAGCACCCAACCACGCAGGTACGGAAAGGGCTGGAGGGGAATCACTCATCCTGCCAGCACTCACTAAGCCCCAGGAAAGGGGATAGGGCTCCTGAGCTCATCTCTGTCCTACAAAGCAGCTCAGCTGCACGCTTGCATCCCCACAGTGCCTTTAAAGCCTTGTATGTCTTGTGCAGTGATTTTTAGAGATGGAGATCCTGTGTCTTTGATACAGAACTTTCTGCATGGCCGCAACATCACAGACAGGAGCAGCCCAGCAGAAAGATCAGTCCTGAACTCAACAGAAAGTCTGAGGTGTGACCACGAGCTCTCCTGTTGTTTCAGCAATGCCTGCAGGACATCATGGATGGTTATTTCCCCTCAGAGCTGCAGCCACGCTACCCTGACGGTGTCCCCTTGCAGGCAAGTGCCACACCCAGCTTTTGGGCAGAAATCGCTCTCTTGCTTCCCAGGACAGCTCAGGTTTTCTTTCATCAGTGTGCTGGATGGTTCCCCATGGCAAGAGGAGGCTGAGGTTTGTGGTGCTGTGCAGGTGTGGCTGGGGAAAAGGGAGGCACGGAGGGCACCTGCAGCAGCCGTTACAGGAAGCGTTTCAGCATCAAGGGTCAAGGGTTTCTGTGCCTCAGTGAACCTGCTTTGGAACAAGGCTTCTGAGAGCACTGCAGGCTCTGTAAGAGAAGCAGCACATGCAGGAAGTTAAGAGCTGTGTCACGGAAAGGAGGGGAAAGAAGTTCTCCTACAGTTCCCCCGGAAAAGCTTTTAACGTGAGAATGAACAAGTACCTTTTAAAGAGGATGTCATGAGAATTTATTTTGCCACAGAGTTTAAATGGATTTGGCCACCTGAGGTTCTCTTGGGTCCCAGTTTTTGATTTCTCAGAAATAGCAAAGAGCCAAAGCCATATTTTCAGGCAGAGAGCCTCAGAGGACTCAAATCTAGGTCTTGGAATGCACCTGAAATGTCAGCGGGCACAACCAGAGGCTGGACTTTCCCTCTGCCACAGAGAAACCAGGGCACAACTGCATGAACAGGACGAGGTCAGGCCAGCTGGAGCGAGCTGGGAGCTGTGGAGGTTAAAAAATCACATGGAAGGGGAATTGTGCAAAGCTCTGGGGACAGAGGTTCCCTAGAACCTGTGCATCATTGGTTTCGTTTGGGGTTTATAACTGCTGCTTGTCATTACTGTGGTTTATTGATGCAGCAAGAGGAGCTTGTGCAACAGCCAGATTTGCTTACAGGTCACTGACAGGAGGGACGTGGTGTTTCAGAAGCCAGACCTTCCAGGGAGTTTTCCTGGCCTTGGCCAGGTGGTGGGTACTTCAGAATCCAACAAAGTGCAGGAAACTTCCATGATCCCAGGTAAAATCTTAAGCCTACCTCAAAAATGCAGCTGATTCTTGAGGAGGAGGATTCTTAAACCTCACCAGGGCAGTGCAGGTGGTAGGAGGGGACTGTGAGGGTCTCAGTAAGGAAGGCAACACTTCTGAGTCAGGGGCTGGTGTTGCCTCAGGAGCTGGGAGCCAGCAGCACACACAGGATCCTCTCAGCATTAATCCTGCTTAAGAATGAGACATGACAAGTAATAAAAGAATAGAAATTTGGCGCGTTTCCAAAGACATATCTGCCCTGTGCCTTTCTTGAAAGGCCAAGCTCCTTCCACCTTCACCACATCAAAGGATGCTGAGGTAACCCTGCAGGCCTGGGGGGAGAGTTGCTTGCAAACACTGCTTCTTTCTCCTGCAAGGTCATTCCAAAAGATGTAGATATTGTCAAGCCAAATTAACTGTAACTGTACTGAATATGGGACAGTTTCTCTTTAGGCTTTCACAACAGAAAATGGGACATCAAAGGCCACAGATTCCTCATTTTGCTTCTAGACACTTGCAGTCTGTGTAAGCAATATCTGACAGGGCTGGGAAGTCAAACAGTCAAGAGAGAGAGAAATCAGTGGGTCTGTGGGTGCATCACTAAATCCACCACGTATATCACTCATGAGAAACAGCTGCCTGGTTACATACAACTGTGCTCAGTCACCTCAAGGCTAAAGCTAAACATCCCCTTTAGCCAAGAGTAAAAAAATAAATTGTCCAAGCAAAAAGGAATGGACACCTACAAATACACCCTCACAAAGTGAAAAACATCCAAGTCTGTACAAATGGTGACAGTCCCAGTTTTTCACAGCAGCGCTACCTGCCTGCTGTGCATCCCAGCTGGGCACTGAACAGGCTGCACTGTTCTTACTGTTGATGTTGACAATCAAACATAAATGTGAGGCAGAAAGTGGGACAACTTGAAAGGAGGAACCCGAGAGCTGCTCTCAGCCTCGCTGGGGTGCCAAGAGCTCTCCCTGTCGGCTGCTGTGCTCTCTCCTTTCACCAAATCAGCCTCTTCTGGGGCTAAAATGTTTGTCACAGAGGTCACACATGGACACATCTCCCCTCTGCTCTGGTAGGTCCCAAAGCCTCCTTGGAGCAGGCTCCCAACAAGATTTCCAAGCCCCTGAAGCACAGATGGAGAGCGGGCAGTGCCCGAGGCGTGGCCAGAGCAGCGCCACAGGTACGAGTGGACTCCCCAGACACCTCCAGGAGGGGACCAGGGGCGATTCTCTGGCCTCAGCTCCCTGCACAGCATCAGCACCCCCTCCTTGGGCCTCTCTCAGCTCCGTGTAACCTCCCAGAGAGGCTGCACCCGAGCACACGTGGCACTTGGCACTGGGTGCTCTCCCTGCAGCCCGGGCAGGGTGACACCTGCTTTGGTTGCAGGGCTCTGATGGGCAGCAGAGCAGCAAAGAAATCCTGGTGGAAACACCTGGGCTGGCTGCCCTGGAGAGGTACAGGTACAGCCCCCCACCCCTGCCCTGTCAGGATCTCCTCTTCCTCCTATTTCATCACTGCAGGTTTAGTTCAGGGAGTTCAGCTGAGGAAGTAAATGGACTCTCCCCTTTTAGACCTTAGAAACAGACAAAAGGCCAAGTTTGGTCCTTTGGGAAAACCACTGAATTTTTTATGGCAACCATGCCATATTTTACATCTCTAACAAAAAGCTTCTGTTGTTCAAAATGTCACTTATTTATGTGAAAGTTTTCCCGACAGCAAGCCGAGGCCTAAGAGTCTGAAGCCGTTGAAGGAGCTCTTTGCAGTCACATTAAATGGGAGAACCCCTCCAAGAAAGTGATGCCCAGGTGGGAGGTCTCACAAACAAAACTTTTCCACTCAGTCTTCTGGCAAGCCAAGACCCAAATAGCTAATGAAAAAAACCCCAAGCAGATTATTTTTAATCAAAGAAGTAGGGCAAAGTACTTTACCAGCCAGCCCTGGTTTAAAAGGAGAAAGCTAAAAAAGGTCCATAACCCTCTTCAAGGCACCTTCAGGCTGGGAAAGCACAGCAGCAGATTGGGCAGTGGGTTGGTCTGGTTGCCCACGGTCAGATGGGGCCTCGTTCACCTCAAGGACATTCCCAAATATGAAACTTGTCTCCCCCGGTCCGGTCACGGAGGCTCTCTGCCTGCTGAGTGGAGCTCACTCCTGGGCTGACAGGGTTTCTGATCCCCAGGGTGAAGCCAGCTGAGGAGGCTGAAACTCCTGCTGCTGCTTTCTGCACTCTGCGCATCAGATCCGAGAGCGGGGAGCAGACGTACGAGGTGAGGATGCTGCTCACAGACACCATCGGGGACCTGCGCCAGCACCTCGCCCACATCAGGTAGTCCAGGACTTCTTCCCCTCCTTGCCTCTGTAGGACCCCAGAAAAAGGTTCTTGAGGTCCTGGAGCTTCAAACATGAGCCTGAGCTGGGTCACAGCCCCAGCCCTGTGCCCACCTGACACTCTCCAGGCAGCAGTGCCAGGGTCCTGAGAAGCTCAGAGCATTTTGTACCCACCTTTGCCACACATCAAGAGATAAACTTCTCCTGTCCTCCCAAAACTGCCATCAGACCCAGGCCATTGCTGCCTTTGTCTCCTTCCAGCACTCACCCAACTTGGGCCACCCTTCCCAGGGTGCTGGAAGCTGAACTGCAGCCTTTGCTTGGCTCAGCCAGCTCCATGTCCCAGCACCTTTAATGCTGCACAAGGGTTCCCTCAGCCTGTTGAGGACAGTTCCAGATGGCTGAGGGCCCCCTTTGCTCTCCCCTCTTCCCACTCCTGCTGCAGGCCATGGCCCTGGCTTCGGTGTGAGCCCAGGATGAGCTCAGTGCTGCTGGCATGCACGAGCCTCCTTCCTCCTCACTGCAGCTGTGCAGCTGGACAGGCTGCTCCGTGCCTGGCTGGCTGCAATTTGGGCTGGAAGCCCTTTTTTTCTGTTCTTGCATAACCACAGCTGGATCAGTCAAAGCATCTCAGCAAAACCTTGGGAGATCCTGTGAGCAGGAGATTGTGCTGTTCTTTCCTAGGGGTGGAAACTTGGACTCGTATGAGATCATCAGCACCTTTCCCCAGAGGGTGTACACGGACAACTCCAGGAGCCTGCAGGAATGTGGGCTGGGCCCCAGTGCCTCCCTGCTGCTTCGGAGGAGAGACCCCTCCCAGCAGGAGGGGAGGGGGCTGCAAACAGCCTGAGCTGCTCAGCCCCAGCTCTGCACAGGGAGGGAGCTGCCTCTCACCTTACCCAACCTGCCCTGGCTGGGAAAAAGGAGAAGTTTTCTTTCCAGATTTAGTTTCAGTGTGCCATTACCTGGGATGGAGAAGAGCTGGGAGCAGCCATTTGGCCGCTCCCTTTGGCAGAGGGGGCCAGGCCAGTCCTGATGCCTCCCAGGGGCTGCTGTTCCCCAGGACAGGTGGGTCCCGACACAGGGACACTTCCACCAGCTCACCTGGGCTCCAGCCTGGCTCCTCATCTCTGTGCAGGGCAACACAGGCTGACCCCTGCCCAGGGGAGCCTGCCAGCTTCACCCAGCACTGGGCAGTTGCTTAGCTGGGCTCAGGCACTCTGGAGTAGCAGGATGGACGCACAGCCAGGGGCAGTTTGCTTTCTACACACACTGCTCCCTACACATTTCACCTGCACTGACACCAGCGGACAAACAGGCTCAGTTCCACGGTCTCTGTTGGAGCTAAACCTGAAGGCCTTGAGCCATTGCAGTGCTGGGGCTGAGCCAGGCTCAACTCAGCCGGGAGATCCTGCTGCTGGGTTTCCTGTACGTGCACAGCTCCTTCCCTTGGACAGCCCCCAGCTGCAGCGGGGCCCAGGCTCAGCCTGCCTGGAGGAACCCGCCCTCCTCCTCCCGCTGCCGGCGCTGGATGCTGCAACAGGACACCGTGTCATTGGAGACGAGCACAATCCCTCCGCGGCGTCTCTGCCGAACCCTGAATAAAGCATCTTCCTCCCTCTCCCGTGGGCTGGGGCTGCACTTTTCCCTTTCCATTTTCCCCAGCACATTCTTCCCATTCCAGCTGTGACAAGCTCTCACTTGACTCCCAGCTGACAACACTCCCACTCATGCGAGGCAGGGCCTTCTGGCAGGCTCCCTCTTCGCAGAGACCCAGCCCTCATTAAAGGCTCCCAATAAAACCCTTTATCTCAGCTGCGATTCCACTTCCTTTAGATTTCAAAGGCACGGTTGCTGTGGAAGCTCAGGGTGCCCAGAGCTCTCTGCCCAGACCCCTCTGAGCAGAGCTGCACAACTCAAACACAGGAAGCAAACCAGCTGCTTCCACAGCTCCCCACGAGCAGTGACTCAACCCACACAGCTCTCCCTCAGCTTCCTCCTTTTTCCACCTGTAGCAGGTTGAGGAGCAGCTGTTTCCGCTGCCCCTCTGTATCCTGGTCTAGGCAATCTTTGTGCCAAGGGTTTGTTTCTCATTCCCACGTCGGGCTGAGGCTGTCCCTGTCACCACGCAGAGGAGAGGAACGCTCTGGTACCTGTCACTGCTGCGCCGTAGGACATTCAGACACGTCCTGTGAGCCTTTGATTAGCAGCAGCAATCTAAGGTGTTAAGATCTTTGTGTCAGGCTGCAACAGCACGTACAACCCACTCAGCTTCTCAGCTGGAAATGACTCACAGTCCTTAGGTAGGGTGATGTTTAACCTGTAGCCAAAACAAAACCGAATTTAAAAGAAATGCCAGAGTAGCGCCGTGAAAGGTACAGTAACATTTAATAGCATCTCGGAAGACAACACTGGTTATAAACTTGCTTTTTGGCAGGAAAAGAAAATGCACTTGGTCCAGGATTGCAAAAAAGCCAACTCAAAGAGGAAAGATTGGACAGCTGGAGCATCAGCTGTTCTGGGGCAGCCCAGAGCCATTAAGGCTCACAAGGGAGCCTGGTCAGGGCGGAGGGCGGCCAGAGCAGCACAGATCCCACTTCCAGCCCCACCCATTCCCCCAGGCAGCCTTCACCCCCAGCTCCACTGTGGTGGGCACTCAGACCCCCAATTCTGTGCAGTATTTTGCATTAAATTAAGACAAACAAAACCAAACCCAACCCTTTACTTAGTTGCCATAATCTCTGCAGTTGAGATGAAGAGGAGGGGAAAAGAGGAGGAAAAAAAAAAAGGAAGTGAGGCAGCAGAATTTACAATTTTAACAGCAACTGGGAGAAGTGGGAAGTACCATGCAGCCCTAAGCCCTTCCCTCCTGAGGCAGAGGAGGGGGCTGAGGGCCAGGGACACCTCACACGGCCCCGGAGGCTTTGCTGTTTACAGAGGCACTGGAAGCTGCTGTGAGCCAGGCCCAGCTCTGCTCACAGGCCAAGCGCAGCGAGCGTCACACTTTCTTTGGATCCCTCTGAGATGATATTGGGGTTAGGCAGGAGGGAGTCGGAGGCAGCTGCAATGAGGAGTTTTGGTCATGGGTTTTTCCCTGTGCTGGGATACAAGTCACGGTGCCAGGACAGCACTGACAACCTGGAGGTGAAGGTGGTCGGAGATGAGGGCGCTCAGGAATGCAGGTAGAGTCCAGGATGGGAGGGGAAGCAGGGCTCAGGCCAACTTCAGGAACTCCTGCAGAGTGTTTTGCTCCACCGCTTCCACGAAGAGCTCGTAATCCTGCAGGGAAACGCCACACAGTCGCTCACGAGGCAGGAGGGTCCCTGAGCCCATGGCACAAACTGCTTCACAGCCCTGGCACCAGCTGGTTGTGCCAAGGATGACAGGACAGAGGGCAGAGCCCCACTGCCACCCAAAGCTCCCTACCCGGGTCCCCTTCTTCCCAAGGCAAACAGCCGTGAATCCCGGCAGCAGCCGGTCCCCGCACCTCACAAGAGATAACTTACAAGGCATCTTGAACATCTGTAGCAAAGCCAAGGACAGGACATCACCCACCACCCAACCCCACGGTGCCAACCCCGGGGCAGAACCCTCAGTACCCTCACCCCGCAGTACTGGTCCCCGTTGACGATCTGGGGTGGGATGGCTTTGGGGTTGCCTGCCTTCGCCCTCATCTCCTCCCGGAGAGCGTTGTCCTGGGAGATATCCACCAGCTCGTACTTGATGTTCTTCCCATCAAGGATTCGGGTTACTTCGCTCTGTTGGGATTTGATCTGGAACCCGGGTGGGAAAGGCGCGTTACGGGGAGATGGAGGAGCCCGAAGGGTGGGCACGCACCCAGCGTGCCAGCCGGGCTCAGCACAGCGCGCACGGTGCGGAGCCCGCCTGCGTGGGGGGCACACCCAGCACGGAGGGGTGGGTTTGGGGAGAGATGGGGACGCTACGGCGCGAGCAGGGGAGGGGACACCGAGGATGGGGCGGGGGGGGGGCTTCGCTGCTCGGCGGAAGAGAGACGCCCACCCCCGGGAAGAGGGGCCCCGGAGCACCCAGCCCTGCCCGCCGGCGCTCACCTCCCGGGAGCCGGTCACCGAGGTGCTGTAGACCTTGAGGGTGCTCATGGTGCGATCGCGGCCGCTCCCAGCGCTCTGCCCGGCGGAGGGAGGGAGGGAGGCTCGGTGAGGATCGGCGGGAGGGAGGGACGGAGGGATGGAAGGAGGAGCGGCGGCCCCGCCACCGCCCGGCATGTGACTGCGGGGGCCAATGGCGCCGGCGGGCCCGGGCATGCGGCTTCGGCGGGGCCGGCCCCGGGCCACCGCCCCACGGCACCGGTACTGCTCCTACCGGGCACTGGTACCGCTCCCACCGGGCACCGGCACCCGCCCGACGGGCACGGGCAGCCAGCGGTGCCGGTACCGCTCCCACCGGGCACGGGCAGCCGGCCCCGAGCCACCGCCCCTGGCCCCGAGCTCCTCCTTCCCCACCCAGTTCGGCCTCGCACGAGTGGGTCAGAGCAGCTTTATTTGATACTCCAAACAGTCGGTACAAACAAACGGTGAGACAGAGGCCGGTACAAAGACACGGAACCCAACGGGACCGGGCACAGCACGGGGGAGCGGCGGAGGCCAGGCGTGGTACGAGGAAAGGCAGGCACGGAGGGAACACCGTCCTGTCCCCTTGGCCTGGGGTGTTCTGTAGCAAAGGGCTCGAGATTTCCCCAGCAACAGACCAGCAGCAAACAGCACGTGGGATCACCCTCTGGGCCAGAGGAGCTCAGCTGTGCAAGAGGATGAGGAGAGGACATGTGTCTATGGAGGGGACACAGGACCTGGGACAGGGCCAGGCAGCAGCTGAGGTGGTTTCAGACACAAAAATCTCATCTCAGAATCACCTCTGCTGGGGCAGAGGGAAAACCTGTCCCCTCACAGCACCCATGAATGAGATCTTGCACCTCCAAAGCAAAGGGGAGAAGGAGATGGTGCCCAAACCCCCTAAGAACCTGCAGGAGCCAGCAGAGCTCCCAGAAGTCAGGACAAACTTCAAAAATAGCCCTGGAAATGTGTTTTGCTCAGTACACAGCACCAGCAGCCTGGGGACAGCTACAGCCAGGAACAGAACACCCAGAGAGAGCAGAACAGACAGACAGACACACACTGCTCTGCATGCTCCCTGTGCAGCACAAACCAACCAGCTCTTTGCCACCATCCCCCATGGTGCCCAAACACTGAGAACAAAACAGATTTGGTCTTAAAATTTTAACACAAAGGAATAACAAAAGCATTTCTGCCAAACCCAGGGCTCGCTGCCCCAATGTGAACCAAGAGCAGCCAAACAACACAAGTGTCAGCAGGATTTTTCCCTGTCAAAACTTGGTATCTTGCTCTGAACTCAAGATGAAAACCAAAGTTCCACCCTCAGACTCAGTACTGTAAAGCTGTTACTGGGGTTAGGGAGGGTTGTGGTACAGTGAAACTGATCCCACAATGATTCATTTAGAAATCTCAGTACTTGCAGAGGAGCAGGGAAGGAGGGACAGGGCTGTGACAAAGCCCAAGTAGCCACTGCCTTGCAGGAAGAGCTCCCAGTGCCACTCCCTCCACATTAGGACCAGTATGGCTTTCTCCCAGTAAAGCAGGTGTGTCCCCAGGGGCACAGACACTTGGGACTCCCCAGGATTGTTTGTGATGGCTCTAAAAGGCTGTGAGGGAAGAGCAGCTCCTCACCTGCCAGTGGATGCATTAGGCACAGAGCAGAGTGGGGACAGAAGGTTTTTCCAGCTCTTTAAGGCACTTCAGCATCAATCCACTTCCTCTGCAGTCTGAATCACAGCCCTCTCTCAGTGCTCTTTCAGGGGAACACAAGGCTTAAGGCTTGTGGGGTAACAGTGCCCAGGGGGAGCATTTCCAGAGTCTTTTAGTGCTGCTTTATTCCTCAACTCATGCTGGCTGCTGAAAGACACTGGTTGCATTTCCCTGAGGAAAGCAGGTCCTGCTCCATCAATCCCAGGCAGTAACACCTCGATGTAAATGCCAGCAGTGTAACTGGCACACCTGCCTGCTTGTGGAATCCAGATATCCCACAAACACTCTGAAAACCTTCTGGTCCCACTGGTCACACAGGACCTGCACAGGGAGGTTATCAGCAAGACCAGGGCATGCATTTCCTTTTAGCCACGATTTTAACTGTCACATTTGCATGTTCAGCATTTGACACGCCTGGAAGGCAAGTCAGAATTCATCTCCCAGCATCAGAGACCACAGCAGCTCCAGCAAACACAGCATAAAACACATTCCACAAGATCAAAGCTACTGCAAAGCCTGACACCGAAGCCCTGAATTATCCCAGTTAGCCAGTCAGCAGCTGAACACTTCTGGCAACAAACCCCCTGATTCCTCACAGATCACATAAGTTACACATCCTGTACCCAAGCAGAGGGATGGTAAAGTGCTGAACAGGTTTAGGGTTGCAGGAGCACAAGACTCCTGAGAGTTTCAAGTCTTCATTCCCTGTCTTACTTTGGGAGTGTTCTTTACTGGGTGATGCAGTTGTCTCCCATGTCCTGAGCGTATCTGTCAGATATCGCAGTCCTCAAGTCCTCCACCTCTTTGTGAAGCTGTTTTACCTCCCCCAGTTTCTTGGCCAGTCCGTCAGGGCTCAGCAGGTCGTCGTTCTCCTTCACAGGGTACTGCACAGCTGCGGGGTCAGACAAGGGAGTTTTCCTCACATGCAGTTCTCAGCAAGGATCACACACATTTGCAAGTCAGCCAGAAAAACCAACTCACATTTGCAAAAGAGGTTCTACTTAACATTCAGTTATTGCAACATGCACCTTTGAAGCAAGCCAACCACAGAAAGAGCATCCAGAAGCCCAGAAAGAACTTTCCATGCTCTGTGTGAGTTATTTAATTCTGCCACAGCACAGGAATGGAAGAATTTGTTCTGCCATCGCTCAAAAGGAAATGTACTTACAGTGAATGCCCAGAAGCAGAGAGAGGTTGGGGTCCTTGCCCTGAGCCCTCTGGGTGACAATGCTGTAGACAGACTGCAAATCCTGCAGGCAGCTGGCCAGCTCCCCGTGCAGCTCCTGGGCCAGGCGGGCTGTGTCAGCAGGCAGGGGCTGGGCTGTCACCTGGGCCTGCCGGAGCCGCTCCTGCAGCGTCAGGTTCTTCTCGATCAGGTCCTGGTTCTGCACGGACAGCTGGACACACGGACACGGCACGTCAGGGGCACCACTGCCACACTTAATGCACCTGCTCCGTGATGGGAGCACTGAGGGCACGAGCTGCTTTGCATCCAGCCCTCCAGGCCGTGGCCAGAGGAGCGAATGTCACTCCCACGTGGGGACTGGATCGAATGGGAAGTGCCCTATTAAACTGCACTGTCCCTGCTGAGGCCTATGCAGTGAAAGCTTCCAGGGGGTCGTGCACCCCAGCAGTGGCCAAAGCCTATGCAGTGAAAGCTTCCAGGGGCTCGTGCACCCCAGCAGTGGCCAAAGCCTATGCAGTGAAAGCTTCCAGGGGCTCGTGCACCCCAGCAGTGGCCAAAGCCTATGCAGTGAAAGCTTCCAGGGGGTCGTGCACCCCAGCAGTGGCCAAAGCCTATGCAGTGAAAGCTTCCAGGGGGTCGTGCACCCCAGCAGTGGCCAAAGCCTATGCAGTGAAAGCTTCCAGGGGGTCGTGCACCCCAGCAGTGGCCAAAGCCTATGCAGTGAAAGCTTCCAGGGGGTCGTGCACCCCAGCAGTGGCCAAAGCCTATGCAGTGAAAGCTTCCAGGGGGTCGTGCACCCCAGCAGTGGCCAAAGCCTATGCAGTGAAAGCTTCCAGGGGGTCGTGCACCCCAGCAGTGGCCAAAGCCTATGCAGTGAAAGCTTCCAAGGGGGTCGTGCACCCCAGCAGTGGCCGTGCCTTGCCCCGAGGGCTGCCGCTGGGAGTGAGATCTGCCCGGCCCTTCAGCCGAGGCTGTGTTTGCACTCCAGTTCTGCTGCCCCCAGCTGGCGAGCTCGGCCTCCTCCATCCCATCCCCACGAAGTTCCCGAGGCACAGCCTGCTTTTCTCCTGCTTTCCAGCAGGGCACAGCTCTTTTCACAGCCCTGACAGGACATCTGACTAGCAGGAAGCAGGAGAAATTGAGCTGCTGACTAAATTCAGGGCTTTGCTAAAAGACAATGCACTGTTCGTTCAGTGCTACTCCCAGGCACTCCACACACCCGCTGACCTCTTTGACGGCAGCCCGGAGCTGCTGCAGAGCATTTTCCCTTCTCATCGCCTCCTCTTTCAGAGCTTGGCTTGTCCCCTCTTCCTGGGCCACCTGTTCTTCCAGGTTCTGGAACAGACCATGGGAACACAGTCAGTCTAACTCATTCCACATCATATTCTCAGCTCCTGGGTCCCTTTCCATCACCTCTCACCTTGACTTGCAAGGATAACTGCTCCATCTTCTTCTGCTTTTTGTCCACAATCTGGAATTATTAAAGCAAGGCATCAGAACTGGCCACACAGATCCAGTAATACCACCAAGAATTCTCCTTCAGTAGGACAGCATCTCCTTCTCTTTCCTGTCCATTTACTGCTCTAATCACAGATGCTCTTAGGAGTGGACTTGGATAAAAGGAGCCACCAGATTTATCAGCTGAAAACAGACCAGAGGCATTGTATTCTTGTGGTTTTCCTCTCCCTTCTTCTGCATTCTGCAGCTTCTCCCCAGCGTTACTGGAGAAGCGTGTGGTTATCACATCAAGAACGGCTTTTAGAACCCTGCAGTTCTGGAATTCCAGGAACTGCTGCTTTCAGAGCAACTGTGTCTTTGAAAGTCCCCAATTTCATCTGCATGCCTGGTGTGACTCAGTAGAAGGAAAAAAGTGTGATTCCTGACTGGGACAGCCCCTTACCTTCCTGAGGCAGTCACACTCCTTCTTCAGAGAGTCGTGTTCCATTTTCTGCCTCTCCCCATCCTGGGCAGGGGGTCCTCTCTCTGCATTCTTTGCACACTGCTGCAACTTGTCCTGCAAGCTGCAATTAGCAGAACACCACGGGGAAAACCAGTTTTATTTACAATCTCTCCCTTACTTTAGGGAGGGAAACAATACGAGACGTGAAATTAATTTCATCTCACATGTCAGTATTGCCCTGTTTTCATCCCAGCCCACCACCTGCCAGGGCTGTGCATTCCCTTCCTTGTGCAGCAACTCCTGCAGTGCCAGGATGAAGCTGATTCCTGATTCCTACCTGCACACAGTGGACAGAAGCTCCATCTCCTTGTGTTTTTGGGTTTCCAGCTGCAGCTCTTGCTCCCTGAAAGCAGCCTGGACATCTCCAAGCTCTGTTTCCAGCGCCAGCACTGTTTCCTGCAGGGCAGTAGTCTTCAGTTCAGATTCCTTCAGCTGCAACAAAAGAGGAGTAAATGTAACTATAGAAAAGTCACCTGAGCAAGTTTGTGAAGAGCCACCACTGCAACTCAGAGGAAGTTTTTACCTTCTGACTCTGTTTCTGATGGTCCTCGAGGGTTGGAAGATCAGCCAGGTATCGTTCCAGGGTCTCGATTCTCTGCTGTTTCTCTCTGTTTTGTTCAGATTCCTTCTGGCATTTCTTTTTAAGGTTATTAATGTGTTTGTCTCTTCCCTTTACCTGCAGGGACAGTTATAGGCAAGTTTAGTTTATTTAATTTCTTATTTATTCTTCAGTCTTCTGTGAGCCCACTCATTTAGCTTTTTACACACCACACAGCACCAAAATACAAGATCCCCTTAACTCATTTCTGCTCATTTAGTTAAAGACTGGCGTATTTTTGGTTAAAAGAGGAGGCACTGAAATGCCCCTAACTGCAGGAGGAAAGGCTTTTGCTTGTAAACCATACCTATAACGAGATGAGGAAACACTTGCAAAATTACAGACAGAAGTTTCACCTCAGCACTACACCGCTGAGAAAACACACCTTCCCATCTCTAGAGCAACAGGATCATACCCTTTCTTCCTGCTTCTTTAACTCCTCTGCATGTTTCTGCACCGTTTCCTTCAGCGACTCCCGGACCAGCTTCACATCCACCTCTGCAGCAGCCAGCTTCCTCTCCAGCTCAATGTTCTCCTTACTGAGGGACTCAGTCTTCTCTGTGAACTGTGCTCGGAGGAAGGTGTTCTCCCGCTGCAGCTCCTGCAGGCAGAGACAGCCCCTGAATTTGAGGGGTTACAAACTGGCCCTCGGCAGTCCCAGGGCTGTGTCCTCATCCTTCCCAATTCCCAAACATCCCTCAGCCCGTGACACACTCTGGAACAGCACCTGGCAGTGCTGCCAGGTGTTGGCATCACCAGCAGCTTTAATCCAACCAAAGGGCCTCAGGAAGTCTCAGGGGGCACAGAGGTGATGGTAACTCCACACAAGGGATAATTTATCATTTATAATTTGACTCTGCACAGTCCTGCTCAGCAAACACCTCAGCAGCAGTGGCAGGGCCATTGGATTCAGCACGTATTTCTCACTGACCCCTGCTGTACCTGCATCCTCAGCATGTAGACATCTCCATAGGACGCTGGGCAGCCCAGCAGGGCACTGTGAACCTGCAGCTCACTCTCCCGGACCTTCTGCTCCAGCTGGGAAATGTGCTGCCTTTGTCTGTAACAAAACAGGCAATTCACTGCTCTCAAACATAGAGAGCAGCAGCACAGCACAAACAGTGCCACCACAGCACTGCTGCTCCACACAGTGACAAGCAGAGCAGAAACAGAACTCTGCAGCTCAGAGCTCACCTGCAGAGAAATAAAGGTAAACACTTTGACCTTTTCTACAGTTCTTGTTAACTTTTCTTCCCTCACTTCAAAACCGTTCCCCCAGCCATGATTACAGATAAAACACACAAGCCTTGCATGTTTTGGAGGATCCACCTTGACTCGAGCTTAGGAGTGAAATGAACAGATGACAGATGACTCAAAATAAGGAAGAAAAAAGTATTTACAGTCCAGATGCTGAAGGTACTTTTCATTAGGACTTACTTTGACAAAAAGCTTGTGCACCACTAGCCTTAGGTAAGAGAAATGTTTACCAGCCAAAGCCACGAAAACCAAATTTAAAATAAAGGCCTCAAAGAGCTGCCACAAAGTCCTTAAGCAACAGAGGCAGTTATTTTGACATTCCAGATAATCACGACATGAACAGAAATCTTTATCCCTTACAAAACAGAGAAAACCATAACTAAAATTAATTTACTTGAGTCCTTTAGGATCATCATCCTAACTCCAAGAAGGAGAGAAGAGCTCAGGTTGTTCTCTAAGGTCCTTATATTGTTCTTTGCAACAAAACACGATCATTGGGCAAAAGGGACACTGAGAAATGAACCTTCTTTGGTACTTTCCAAACCTTCCCTTTCCAAATGGACATGAACTGGAGTATTTAAACCTGTATCAGTATCAAGGTCTCACCTGTCAATGAGGAGCTCTTTCTCCTTGAGCAGGTTTTCATTGGAATTCAGGATATTGATCCACTGGGCTGGGTCAGGTGCAGGCAGGGATGGGGAATACATCGAGGAATGGGGGCAGGTGCCTCCATTTTGTAACTGCAAGAGGAGACAAAGCAAGGAGGGAGAAGTCTGTGCCCCACAGGGGTAATTGCAACACTGCTGGAGCTATTTTGCACACTGTGTGCTCATCTGCATGCCAGGGCACGGCTATTTCAGTCTCTGTTGATGTCCAAGAACAAGAAACTTTCCCCAAGCACAACTGGAGATTAACAAATAATTTTAGATCACTGTGCTAGGTCGCTGGAAACAATTTGTCTCCTTTAGAGTACAGTTCATGGGAGGTGGTAAACAAAGAGTTTCCATTTAATAAACTGCTGTTAGTTTCATGCATTTTTTTCAAAAAAGTCTTTCTTAACCCTAGATACAGAATAAAGCTATTCTAGACACAGTTTAAAACCTCTTGGCATGCTTTTTCTCCACAGTTTCTATCAGACACAGTATTTCAGCTCTTGATGGTGCAGCCCTGTAACATAATCCAGGGCTGCTCTGCACACTCAGCGTGCCAAACGATACCTGTGTCACCACAAGCTGTAAAAACAGACCATTAGGAGACTTCTGGTGTCACTCAGGGAGAAGCACGAGACATTTTCCTCCTGGCTCCTTAGTCTAGGACAATTCCTGACTAAAGAGACAGGAAGGGTTTCAGATTCTCACAGTCACAGCTGCCTACCTGCATCTGCTCCACCTGCAGCCGCACTTTGTCCAGCTGCTGTTTCCAGGCACTGAGCTCGCACACTCCCTGGTGGGGGTGCAGTGTGCAGCCTTCCTGCATCCACACTCGGGCTGGGGGAGCTGCCACAGGTTTTGAATAGAAATTGTTGGCCTGGAGTCCTGCTGGCATCAGCCTGCTCCCGCTGGGCCACGTTCCGTCCCGGGGCTCGCAGGCTCCGTTGGCCCCTGGCGCCTGTTTGCTCTCTGGCAGCACCTTGTAATGGTCCTTCCCTGCCTCAGAGCTTGGGTTGAACTTCTGGCACCTGTGCAGAGGGTCAGTGCACAGACTGTCCAGAAAGAGAGACTGGTTAAGGGTTTGCTCCATGGCAGGGGTGTCAAACTTCCAGGCATCTTCTGTCCTCGTGTGATCAGCAGCAGGAGGCCAGGAGTGCTCACAGCCATTCTCCCCCGGAGCCCGGTAGAGACGCAGGAGGTCCCTGGGTGGCACCTGAGAGGACTTCCCGGCGTTCAAGTCCCCGTTCCTCGCCAGCCCTGGGCGGTCAGCGGCACAGCCTGGCACGGCAGGCTTTGCAGAGCTCTGGGAACAGCCCTGGTCCCCTGCAGGGCACAGCTTGGAGGGCGAGGCGCCCAGCGTAGAAGGCATAACGTGGGCTGTTGGAATGGTCACCTGGGTTTTGGTGGGATGGAATGAGGAACCGCTACTGGAATTGCAAAAGTCTAGGGGAAGAAGAAGAGTGATACTCCAATTACAGTCCTGAAAATACAACCCTCCAGTGAGCCTTCCAGAATGATTTTAAAACCAGTTCCTTTCACACTGAACACATCCTCCTAAGCAGGAGCAGCATGACTCAGGCACACCTGTGTTCCCCCTCACTACAAGTTTCAGGAACCTGCTGACCTTTTCCTACCGCCACAGGAAGAATCTGAGTTTACTCCATATTTTTAACCCTTGTAAGCTACTCTAGTATAATCTTGAATCAATAATGTTATCTTTATCTAAGTTTAGAAATCAAGTCCTTGATACTGAATAAAAAGGCTGAAACTTACTGAGCTGAACACTGAGCCCGTGATCCTGCTCTGCCCGTCCCACGGCTCAGCGACTCCAAAGCGCGAGCAGAGCTAACAGGAGCCTTCCCTGAGCCCATGATGAGCCTCCAGCATCGCTGACCCTGAGGATCTGACCTTCCAGCTCCTCCAGGACACCACGGTGAGAGCCTGTCCCAGAGCTGGAGCAATGGCTCTTACCTATGGCCACAGGAAGTGAGACAGAGCTCCCGTCCTGCCAGCGGGGCACCAAACCTGGCTGCAGGGAACTCGGGGTTATTCTTAGCAACTCTCAGATTTCAATACAGCAACAGCAAGGGCTGAGAAAGGCAAACAGCTTAGTGCCTGTTCCCACTCCTTGTCCTGAGACGCTCTGTGTCAGAGAAATTCCAGGTTTCTCCCAGGAACACATACTTGATTTCCTCATGGCTTTGGCCAAAGGCCTATCCCCACATGATGCTCTAACAAGTCACACTTCCACCTGTTTGTACCCTCCAAGCATTACTACAACAATGAATAAACACTACAGTCTGAATACAGCACAAATCAGACGCTGCAAAGACCAAAATCATGCTACAGGAGAACTGTTGCAATAAAGGCATTTGATCCTTTAATCAAAAATGAGCAGTGAGGGCAGAAAATCTCTCAGCTACTGCTTGGCTGAGCCTGGGGACTCCAGAGAACACCGTGCTACTGGGCAGCTGCAAGCACATTCACCTTGGCAAAGAGAAGAGACAGCACCATTTCCTTTTACAGCCCCTAAATTTATCCCCTGGTGTCACTGTCAGGAGCCCGAGTTCCCTGACCAGCACGTCACGTGGGGGACTGCAATCAGTCCCTTGAGTGTGCTGAGGGTCCTCACAACAACATTTCTGACTAATGTCCTGAGCTCAGTGTGCCTCAGCAGCAGCTAGGGCTGCAGGTCACCCTCAGCTCTTACAACACTGCTGGGACATCACCAGTGCTCAGAAGGGTCATTTCCCAAAGGGAAATCATCTCCCCTGCCCCCACCTGCAAAATGGGTGTTTTATTATCCTGAGAGAGACCTGATGGAGCACTTAGACATGTGCTCGTGTAATATTTCTAGCAATATTTCCAACAGCCAGACCTGCTAAAGCCTCCATTTCACTGGCACATTTTTAAAATCTACAGCTCACTCCAAAGGCTCCCTGCAACACAAGAATGTGGGAAGTGTTTTAAGGAACACCACAAAGTTCCTCATTACTGAAAAGAGAATCAATGAAGATGAAAAGAAACATGTGGAAAGGATTGCTGGGATCAGAAATTTCACAGAGTGTTCCTCAGCTGAAGGCCAGGCTGCAGAGTTTTCAGCTCTAACACTGCATAGCCAAACACTTCTGCCCAAAGGCACCTATAAATTATTTCCTTAAATACATTTAAAAATCACACAACAGACTTGCTGATAAATCTCTCATTAGACATTAAGAACCAGCAAGTCACCAAGGTGGCTTTTAGTCAGTTAAAAGCACTGCAGTGAGGCAATAACCAAGCTCAGAGAAACACCCAGTCCCCTCCTCACTTGGTTACACCCCAGACACCTGGATTTGAAATCGATTCAGACATTCTGAGAGGCTGTGCCCTCCAGGTGTTACGTTGTGGCCCAGTGGCGCCCATCACCTTCGGTGCTGTCGGAGCAGGAGGTGCCAATGCCGCCATCCCCGCTCTCGGCCACGCTCGGACAGCGGCTCAGGCGGCCCTGGGACTTCACCGACAGCATCGGCTTCTTCCACTCAGCCTCCAAGAACTTGCTCTTCTGACAGGTGCTGGGGTCTGCAGAGAAAAAACAGAGATATTTATGCTTTAATTAAGCCATAGGTAATTACCAGTGCTTCCAAACCCCAAGCTGGTCCTTGGTTCGCTCCCCGTGTTCCTGTTAAAAAAAATATCCTCTGCAAAAGGAAATGGCAGGAAGCACAAGGAAGTCAAATAATATCAACAGGAGACTGAAAAACAGTCTTGGTAAAAAAGTCAGAGTGCAGAAGCTGTAAATTATACTCCCATTGATTAGTTTGGTCATGTTACAGCCAGCTGGAGCTCTGAGTAAAAAGAGCAGCAGCACGGCAAAACTGGGCACGTTAAAGAGGTATTTTTGCACTAACTCTAAAGAACTCTCCCAGATCCATCAGCTGACAACTTAAGGGAGAAATTCCTTATCAAATGATTGCTGAAAAAGCAGGCAAGGGTAGAAAATAAGACTTTTTTGAACAAAAAGCTTCTAGTAGAGAATCTTCCGAGGGCCACGATTCTCCTCAGAGAAACTGAAACAGGATCCAACAACAGCAGGGCTTTGGAGAAAAGACTGTCCTTACCCAGTGGATTCTTCTGCAGGAGCCTCAGGTCTGGATCTTTCTCAAGAGCAGCCATCTTATCTACCTAGAGAACTGGATAAATGAATAAAAATCTTATTTTGAGTATAATTCACACCCTGTTCCCACTAACCAAGCGAAGGGTGCACACACAGCAGCTACTCAGCAGAGCAACACAGCATTTAGTATTTTATTAGCTTCTTCTCCCAATATCTGGTTTTTCCCTGCAGCAACACTTAAAAAAATGTAACCCTTGTAGGTTTTATTTATGCCTGAGAAAGGAGAATTCCTGTTTGCACCATTCTCCGGGTATTCAGCAGCACCTTTCAGCTGTTATCCCCAAGGCAGGTATTTATAGAGCACCTGTCACCACGGTACCTGCACGCTGAATCTGTGTCCACAGAGACTGAAAATTTCTCTTTAAAAGTCTTAACTCTCAACCAGATAATTTCTGCCCTCTGTAGAGGTCACTGAGCATCTACATGAGGAAAAAAAGTCCTTCAAAAACCAGCCTTGCTGTACCATAAATAGCAATCTTCATCTGCCCAGAGTTTGGGGTTAATTTATCTATTTCTCTGAGTGCTTCAGACAGTGAATTTCCTGTCTCTGAAAACGCAAGTGCAATTTACATCCACAGAGTGGAAATTCAAGGCCTCTGCAAACCCATACTCAATCCTCAATGAGCAGCTGTTACAGATTTTTGTTAAACTGATTCAAAGAGCTCAGAGAAGACATTAATTCCTAGAAAACATTAATATACGCAGATGTTACAACCTATGAGAAACACTGGGAATACAACAGGATAATGAACCAGAAACAGCATTTTACTCAGCAAAGAAATAAAACACTTCTACATAAATGTAGTGCTTATTATGGTTAATTTAAGTATAGTTAATTCAGGCAGATATGCCTAATTTTAAGTAAATTTCTGACGGGCTGGAGGTCCCGGTCCTTGAGGGTAGGGTGGGGGGACAGATCTTAAGGAGCCAGTCCCTGCGGATCGGGGGCTCCGTCCATCAGCACCTAATCCAAAGCCGGCGGGGGAGGGGCTGTCGGTCCTGTGGGCCCTGTCACAGAAGAGGAGCGGGAGCCGATCTCTGAGGGGCTGGGGGGGGAAGGCCATGAGGAGCTGAGAGACGGGTCCTTGAAGGGCTGGAAGGTCCGGGGTGCGGTGCCGGTGTGGCGGTGCCGGTGCCGGTGCGGGGGTGGCGGTGTGGCAGTACCGGTGCCGGTGCGGGGGTGGCGGTGGCAGTGCCGGTGCCGGTGCGGGGGTGGCGGTGGCAGTGCCGGTACCGTGTGGGTGCGGGTTGGGGCCGGGGTCGGGCTCTGTCCCTCACCTGCCGCCGCCGCCGCGCCGCTCCCGCCACCCCCGCGCGCCGCGACCGTTACCTCCGCCGGCGGGAGGGCGGGGCGGTGGGGAGGGGGCGTGGCTTTGCAGCGTATCGGCCAATCGACCACCTAGGCCACGCCCCCTTCCGCGGCTCATTGGCTCGCCTGAACGCTGTCCCCGCCCCGGCCGCGCCGTGAGGGGAGCAGCGGGCTCTGGTGCGGGAATAGTGGCCGCGGGCAGCACCCGTAGGTGCAGCCTCCTGCTGCCTGCCTGAGGAAGGAGCGGAGGAGTGGGGGTGAAGCTGCAGGGTGCAGCCGGGGCGCGGCTGAGCATGTCACAAGTGCCCAGAGGGAAGTGAGTCACTCACCTGGGAGCCGGCACGACCGCCCTCCTTCCCGTCAGAGCCTCTTCCTAGGCAGGAGCACACGCACAGCTCGGCCCTGCTGGTGTCTCCACTTGCAGCACAGACCCGGTGGGCTGGGATCTGTGACTGAGCTGGAGGAGGTGCTCTGTGAACCCAAGCTAAGACTCTCCTTTCCCTTCTGCTTGCTCTCCCAGGCCTCCTTCCCCACGCTCCTTCTGTGTCTGGAAAACTCGATATGGGCTGGCTCGACATCCCCCATGGATCTCTGAGCCGTGGCGTCTCAGACAGGGCCAAGGGCTTCTGAGACATCTTCATCCTCCCAGCGTGGGTGTGGGAAGACGCTCCCTGTTCCGAATGCACAGCAAGCAGGGATGAGGTGCACCGTGACAGCATGAGTCAGGCAGGGTGCCTTTGGGGCTGTGGGGAAGGGGACTGCTCTCACCCAGGTCCCATTCCACCCCTGAGTGACAACGACCCTGGCTTCACTTGGGTGCTGTGAAGCAAGGTGAGGAGCCCTGCCTGACCTTACCCCTGCGAGGAAGAGGAGGCAGTGCTTGGAGCCTCTCAGGGAGACCAGGCCCCTCATCCCACTCGTGCACAGCCCCTGCCCAGGCTGGGCAGGCATATGGGGCAGAAGACCAGCAGCTGTGGCAGGAGGTGTCTCTCTGCAGCTGGGAGCAGCAGGAGCGCTGTCCCAGCTGTGGCAGCCCAGGCAGGACATGGCTTTTGCCTCCAGCAGAGCTGTGACAGCCTGGGGCTGTGGCACACAAATCATGGTGGTCCGTGAACTCACCCCTCCGCCCAATGCAGCAGGGCTTGGGAACCACAAACAGCTGGCTGCTGCCTCCACCCACTGCAGGTGAGGCTGTCCAGCTCCCAGCAGTGACATTCTCTGCCAGTCTGGACAATCCCTGTGGCACAGCCAGCAGCAGGAGCCGTGCCCTGCCTTGACAGCTGTCAGAGGTACCCAAGGAGTGCTGCTGCCACTGTCCCAGGAGTGGCTTCTGGCTGATGGCATGGTATGTTTTCCTGCTGAGCAATCCCAGCTCCAGGGCACATTCCTGCAGGGTTGGTAACGAGGTGGGGACGGGCTATGCTCAGCTCTGAAGTGCTCATGGCGGGGAAAGCTGAGTTTATTTAGTATTTCTTTCTTGAAACAAGCAAAAGAAAATTGTGCGGAGTGTAACGTGAGTAGTGGGAACTCACAGACAGTACCACTCAGCGCCAGCTGAGTGTGCTGCAGCTCCAAGAGAATTTCATGGTTTTTCAAAGAGCCATCCTGGCACTCAAGAACGTGTCCTGGGGACTGGAACCAGCAGGGACCAAGCTCATCTATGTGCCAGTGGCTGGTGCTGTCACAAGCTGCATGTTGGCATTTTATTTTGTCGATAATTGCTGCCTGTGTCACTGACAGGGCAGTCACAGACCCATCAGCTGAAATGCTGCTCCTCCATTTGCACTCCTTGGTGAGCTCTTCTCTGCCAACACAGTGTAGCTTGCTCTTGGGAAGAAACCTCTGGATATTTGCTTGTAAAACCAAGAGTTTCTGACCCCTCCAAAATTCACATGTGGTTATCCAAACCGAGTGTTAATGGGCTATGTCTAAGAAGGAAACGACTGCAAGGACATGTGCCAGAGGCAGGTGGGGCTTACAGGAGGCACTGGGCACCTGCCATGGCAGCATGTGCTGCCACGAGAATGCTGCTGGGTGCCAGACCCGTGGGGAACAGCCACTGCCTTCCAGTCAGCCTGTGTGGGCTTTTCCCCAGAGTGTGGAATTTGGAACAGCTGCTCTGGGATCCAGCACATACAACAACCTGAGGGACTATCAGTGCTCCTTAACAGCATCTGTGGGAATCAGAGTAAAAGAAGATTATTCATTTTTTCTTAGGTTGAAAGTTGGCTTGATGAAAGTGAAGGCATATTCAAGATTGTTTTTTTTCTCAACTCAGCCTTGCATAGCCGTCAGAGCAGTCAGCTGGTGTGTGCATTCCCTGGGCAGGAAGAACAGGAAATAGTGTCAAACACAGGGCAGTCAGACTGCCAGGAGTGCTGAACGAGCCCAGCCTCCACTGGCAAAATGCATCTTAAAATCGGAGTCAGTTACGTGCTCAGAAATTGGCAGCAGGGCCAGGAGAGCAGGGAAAGAGGGTCCCCAGGTGGGAAGGGAGTAAAAGGGAGGAGCTGGCTGTGGGCACTGTGTGGGGAGAAAAGGGTCTGCTGATGCAGAATGGCCGTGCTGCAGGGCTGAGCAGAGGAAGGATGGAGACTTCTGAAGGTTCCTCCCCAGCCCAAAAGCCCCTGGGTTTTCATTTCCTCTAAGGGCTGGGTTTCGGCAGGACGGTGAACCAAGATTTGTCAAGTCTTGCTACACTGTGAGCACTCCTGTTGCCCCTGACATCGCTGGCTGCTCTCCCCAGAGGCTTGGGCTGGCTGTCAGCCAATCTCTGTAGCTTGCTCCGGTTTTAATTTTAAACCCCTAGGAGCAGCCTAAAGGCCAGAGCTGGGACTCTGTCTCATCCAGGAAGGGTCAGGTTCTGTCATCCTTACAGCAGCTGATGGGAAGGAGAAAGAAGGGAGAATGTCTGGTGGCAGAGGGAAGGAGATGGCTGCAGCTTCCATCCCAGCACAGCTCTGGAGCATCACTGCAGGAGCCTCAGCTCACCCTCACGTGGCCTGACAGACAGAGCTTGGCTGTCCCTTGTTCCACATGCCAGCCCCCAGGCAGCCCACCCTGCCGAGGCTTCCATCCCATGTGGTGCCATTGCGGGGGTTCCACTCCGCTCAGGGGGCTTCCAAATACCTTGGCCACCCTGTGCTGTGATGCCAGTTGTGGTGTCTGTGGACTTCTGGTTGTCTGGGAGTTCCCCCTGAGCGAGGTTCAGAGCAGCAGGACAGGGTTTGTCGTGCAGTTTGCAGAGCACTTGCACATCTCCAGCCTGGCTGGAGCTCACCGAGGCACCCTGGGGGCTGCCTGGCACCTGGATGCACACCTTCAGAGCACTGTGCTGAAGTGCACATCAGGTGTTTCCCTCTGTAGTGGCCCTGGGAGAGGCCACCTGCATCCTCTGGAGCCAGGGAAGAGACAATCCAGGCAAAGAAGCCCAGACTGGTGCTGGGGCTTTGCCTGCCCCTGGCTGGAGACATCCAGGCACTGGCACAGACAGTGGGTGGGTTCTGGCTGCCCTGGTGCTGTGCAGACCAAAACCTTGGGACTCCTGGAGCCAGGTGAGCTAAAAGCCAAAATCTCAGACACCCCTGCTGTCCACCTTGGCCCCTCTGTCAGTACCCCACCTGCCTTGCTGGTGAGGAGATTGCCATATCCCAGCTTGGAGCCAGGGCGCACCAGCCCAACAACAAAAGTGACTTAAAAGTGTCCCAGTCTGTGCCAGTTGTCTGTGCCAGCTCCTCGCTCTTGGAGAAGTTTGGCTGGTGTCCTCAGCGGTGAGGCCCAGGGCACACAACCCTCAGCCTGTCCCTGTGGCTCCCAGGACATGAAGCCCTGCCATGGGGGTCTCTGGTTCCCCCAGAACCAGGGACATGGCCAGGACTTTCTATGGAATGTTTGGCGTTGGGGGCATTTCCTGAGAAGAGCCAGCAGAGCTTTTCCCAGCCCTCCCAGAGGAGCTCCAGTGCACACTGGCCTCTTCTGCTGCTGCTGGGCCCCATCATTGGTCACCCTTTGGCCTCGGACACCCCTTTGGCCTGGAGATGGGCTCTGTGGCTCTGCTCTGGTGTGTTTCACAGTGACCCCAAGCACCAGACTCAGGCTCTGGTTCCTGTAGGTGTGTCAGGTGAGAGGTGTTTGCTCAAAGTTCACATCTGTGCTGCGTGCAGGCGTAAGAGCAGAGGAAGGCATGGAGGGCAGGTTAATCATTGCCATGGGAGCTACAGCCTGGGATTTACAGCTTGGCTGGGACATGTGTGCAGCTCTGCTTGTCAGAGGTGTCTCTGAGCACCCCACAATCAGCATTGCCATGCTGAGTGAGCTTCAGGCTGCCACAGGTAACAGTGGCCATAATGTGATGGTGTATGGGACAGGTATCTGCCCTGCTGTGATGTCTCTGTCTGCTGAATATCCCTGAGATAAAGGGAGACTTGGGATGGTGGAATCCCTGAATTAATTCCAACACAAGTGTGAAGGAGACTGCTAGGAAATTAGTCTGTCCATATATGAGTTTCCTGTCTCTTCCTTTCCTGGAAGTTATTAAGTGAGAGCTCTTCAGCCATTCATGTGTTTGGGAGGAAGGTGCTCAAAAAGTTGTCTAATCCCAAATCTAACTGGGCACACAGAGTGGATTCCTATTCTGCCTTTAGAGGAAAATCCCTGTTTTGCCCTCCTTCAGGATCATCAGAAGCAGAGACACTCTGAGGAAAAAGCCTTAAGGACTTTCCAGACTTTCGCTGTGGCTAATTGTCTTTCCTCTACAGCTTATTTTATTTCTCATTTCCTTTAGCTGATGTCACACATTTCCTCTCCTCTAGTGACTCTGCAGTCATGCTACAGTTGCTTCCATTCTGGTGCCTGGTTCTTAACAGCTGCCAGTGTGGAGACTGTCCAGCCCCAGGGCAGGGAAAATCACATCTGGGAGACAACCGAACATCCTCAGTGAAACCCCTACCGCTACTAAGGCTGAAGACGGACCTATGGTGCTGAATTTTTTCAACTCTGGTAAGCAGAAAATACATTTTGTTAATACTATTCCTCTTGGGATATACTCTTGCTGATGGCAGAGCTGGCTGTAAGCCAGTAACTCCCGACTGGGAGGGCACATGGCAGAGTTTATAGACCGGGAGCAGGATTGGCAGGTGCCCTGACCATGCCGGTTACTGCCACCTTCAGCCCCGCATGCAGTGCAGCTGATGGTACAAACCACTGGGGGTTACTGGCTGGGGGACTGTGGACAAGGCAGTGGCTTGGCCTGGAGGTCTCAGGGGGTTTGGTCAGGCAGCACAAGCTGCTGCAGCAGAGAACAGGACCCACAGCCACCCGTACCCTGCCTGCCTTTCTGCTGGCACAGGCAGCAGGAACAGGCTTCAGAGAATGGGGCAGTGCCTCATCAGCAGGACAGGCTGAGGAGAGCCCTCGCTGCAGGGCTCAGGGCATGCACAAGCGTGCAGAGACATGAGCCTGGGTTCCTCAGGCTGAAGAGGGAATTGGGCATTGGGTAAATTCCATGGGGTGTGGTGCTACGTTCCCTACTAGCTGTGCTCAGTAGAACATCTCACTTGGCTCATGAGAAGGAAATGACACCTCTCTTGTGATTCCCTGCAGGACCCTGGCATTGGCACAGCACAGCCTCCTAGTGCAAAGGTAGGTGAGCTCTACCAGGTGGTGCTGGGGCCAGGAGATGGCACTGCCAGCTCCCACAGACCGCCTTTGCCAGAGATTTCAGCGGACTGGAAGCAGTCACAGAGCATGTTCTCACACCCAGCTCTCCATTTCAGAGCACAGCCCTGTGGCTCTAGCCCACCTTCTGTGCAGGACTCTGCTGTGGAGGAGACGTGCATGTTCACTCTCCCTTCCACCCCATCTGCTAAATCTGGCAGCTGGTGTGCAGTCTGCAGACAGTAAAGTTCACCAGAGCTCCTGGGCAAAGTTTGGTGGCCACCATGCCATTGTGCAGAGCCAGAAATGGAGGTGTGGGTGGACAGAGCCCTGGGGAACCATCTGAAGGGACTTTGTGAACAACAGCTGTGCCCATGTGTTGGATGTAACTTCTCCTCATGAATCCTGCTAGAGAGATGTATTAACTTTTTTTTTTTTCCCCCTGCCACTCTTGGTATACTCAGGTCTGGTGCTACAGGAGTAGAGCACCTTTAATTGCAAAGATCCCAGCCTTAAGCAGCAGAACTATTTGCTGGTGTTGCAGATAGTCACAGCAGTGTGAGTTTATGATGCAGATTTTTTGGGGAAAAAAAAAAGTTCTCTAATGATCTCAGATTATTAGGAGTTCTTGGGTTTGTATTCCTTATTCTAATGTCAGACAAGTGTATCAAACATTACACTCCATGTGACAAAGTCCACCTGCATAATCTACTGCCCTTTGGAGATCAGGGAGCTCTCACAAGGGTGGCAGAGATCAAGGTGAATGAGGAGAAGTCACCTGGGGCCAGCTCCCAGCACTGCCACGGCTGCGTGTCCATTCCACTGGAAGATGGAGCTTCAGGACACTTGGAACTCAGCAGTGCCCAGCATGCAGCTGCCTGGGAAGGTCCAAATCTTGTAACTGGGGGACCTGAGAGGGGTGAGGAAGGACAGGAGCCTCAGGGAGATCACTGCTGCCTTCCTCTCCTAACGACCGGAGAGCAGTACCGAGGGTTGCAATTCAGCGGAAAAAGGGAGAGCAAGCTCCAGCTCCAGCTGACTTCCCCATTTGCAGAAGAAAATTGCAAACATGCAAATTTGTAAATGAGGAACAACAGCACAAGGGAACCCGGGGGCGAGGGGGCTCAGCCCACAGAGGATGGGATGAGGCTTCCTGGCACTGTCTGCTGCTGGGGAGGATCCAGAACGTTTTGAGGCAGGAGGGCACCTGCTCAGGAGCAGCAAGTGAGGAAAGTGATCCTGTCCTTCTACTCAGCCCAGGTGAGGCCACATCTGGAGTGTTGTGTTCACTTCTGGGCTCCTCGATCTATAATTAAACCCCTCATGAAAGCCATGGAGCTTCTGGAGTGGGTTGAGTAGAGGCTGCAGAGATGATGAAGGGACTGGAGCATCTTTCTGATGAGGAAAGGCTGAGGGAGCTGGGGCTGTTCAGCTTTGAGTAGAGACATCTGAGAGGGGACCTGTCTGTCTGTGTCTGCAGGGAGGGGTCAGGAGGACAGGGCCAGACTCTTTTCAGTGGTGCCAGTGACAGGACGTGGACACCAGGCACAAAGGGAAACACAGGTAGTCCCACCTGAATATGAGAAGAACTTCTCAGCTGTGAGGGTGACAGAGCCCTGGAGCAGGCTGCCCAGAGAGGCTGTGGGCTCTCCTTCTCTGGAGTTATTCAAACTCTGCCTGGATGCCATCCTGCACAACCTGCTCAGGGTAATCTGCTTCAGCAGGGGCTGGGCCAGGTGATCTCTCAAGATCTTTCCCAAACCCTACTCTTCTGGCATCTCTGAGACAGTTTTACCACATACTGTTTCACATCTGGAATTCTTTAAAATAAGTATAAAGAAGTTTAAAAGTATCAGAAACCATGCTGGGAGATAGGGGCATGAGGGAGGTGGCAGGGGAAGAAAGGAGAACCAGATGCAGGACAGGATGAGTCATAGAAAACACTTCTGATTCTAGTAGAAGATTAAGAAGCTTGAGAGAGGGTAGAGTAACAGATTATTTTTATCTAAGAACTTTCATGCAGAAAAATATTTTAAGATTAGAGATGAGTGATCTGAGACCTCACTGCAGCAAACAATGCTGGATGAAGACACAGAGGTTTTCATGCTGGGGAAATGGGATCAAAGAGAGGACCAAGGAGACAGGGCAAGTGTCTGGCTGGAACCAAGGCATCAGCAGAACTCCTACTGTCATAGATAACTGATAATGAAAGGCAGGGTTTGGCTTAGCAGTGGTGCCAAACCAATCAGCTTGATTTCTGCTGTCTATTTTTAGGTAAGAAGAAAAGCTGCAGCACGAAACTGCTTCAGACGTGACCACTCAACGCCAGGATGTCTGGAAAGGGCAAAGGAGGTGCAGAAGGCAGTGCTGATTCCTACGTTTCATGCCACATAGACTCTGAGTTTCGCTACAACCTCTTCACTGTTTTCTACAGCATTATTTTCATTCTGGGCTTTGTTGCCAACTGCTATGTTCTCTGGATTTTCAGCCGTATTTACCCCACTAAGAAACTCAATGAAATCAAGATATTCATGGTGAACCTGACAGTAGCTGACTTGCTCTTCTTGGTTACGATGCCAATGTGGATAGTTTACTACCACCACCATGGAGACTGGATCATGCCTGAGTTCCTCTGTAATGTGGCTGGCTGGTTTTTTTTTGTCAATACCTACTCTTCTGTTGCCTTTCTGATGGTCATCACATACAACCGTTACCAAGCTGTGACTAATCCTATTAAAGCTGCTCAGCTGACCACCCAGAGAAGAGGTATCTACCTGTCAGCAGCTATCTGGATCATAATAGTGGGCAGCTCTTTGTATTACCTTTTTGACAATAATACTAATCAGGAGGAGGTCGACTCCCGGAATTTCACGCGGTGCTTTGAGCGCTATGACTCCTCGAGTGGTGTTTCAGCTGTTCTCGCCATTCATGTCATCATCTGCATCCTCTTCTATATCATTTTCCTTTTAATACTAGGTTGGAACATTGTCATTATCAGGACCCTGTTCTCCAAGACAGTGCATCCACGGAGGAGCGCTCACGTCAAGCAAAGGGCCCTGTGGATGGTGTGCACAGTGCTGGCTGTGTTCATCATAAGCTTTGTGCCCCATCACATCGTGCACCTGCCCTGGACTCTGACTGTTCTGGAGCAGTGGAAGAAGGAAAACTGTCAGCTGCGCCAACAGCTCAACGATGCTCACCAGGTGACTTTGTGCCTCTTGAGCACGAATTGTGTGTTGGACCCGATCATCTACTGCTTCCTCACCAAGAAGTTCCAGAAGCATGTTTCAGAAAACCTGAAAAGCATGAAAGGGAGTCGCAAATGCTCCAGGCAAACAACAGACACGATGGTTGAGGGCACCATTCACCAAGAAGATGCCATTAGGATCTCTTAGGGCCACTCGGTGTGTTCTGACTGCACATGGAGAAGTGTGAATTACTCACTCATCTTTTCTCAAGAAGAGGCACCAAGGGACACAACAGAGGACCAGGATTTTACATTTTCTTTTTCCCTTTAGACAGAAGAATGGACACTCATTTCTTCTGTCACATGGAACCTGCAGTAATCTGGCACCAAAGCTCCTTCTGTCTGGGCCGGTGTACTCATGGGCACTGAGAACAGCTCAGATGACCTACTTTAACGTGAAAGAAGTGTGTCACTGAGCCTCTGCAGTGAGCACCTAGAAGCTGAGTGTACCAAAATTGTGTCAGTCCAGATAGCACCATCCCTGCTCCTCTGCCTGCCCAGCTCTCACAGTGGATCCAGTATCAGAGCTGTAAGGGACTTCTAAAAGACCTGGAAGAACAGACTGAGCTCTGAGCATCATCGGGTGGCTCTTCTAATGAAGAGAGTCTGAGCTGACAAAGCTCTTGATTGGCTGTAAGGGATGTAGCCCACGGAATTCCTCAACTGCTGTCAAAGAGATCTGCACCTCCGAGCCCTTCATCCCTCCTTAGCCACTCACGTGGTCTGCTGGGATCCAAATTTGATGGATGTCTGGGAGTAGCTATTATGAGTCTTTGCTTCCAGATCTTGAGTCAGTAAAGTAGGGAAGGAAAGGAAGAGAAATTGGCAGTGCCTCAGCACACCTCCCCACCCTCCCTCCACCAGATCAGCATTATGGCCAAAGGGCACCGTGGTCTGCCCTGGCTTCCTGTGTGAGAGCAGAACTGGCCAGGCAGTGGCCTCATGCACTCAGTTTAGTAATTTCTGACTGACTGCATGTGTCTGCAGACACCCAGTCTTGCTCAGGAGGCTCCAGATAACAGAGGGCTACTTACTGTCAGCACGGCCATTATGATAAGGAAAAAAAAAGCTTAAAATGATTCTGCATCTTTGTACTTAATTTATTTAAATTAGGGTTATGGCCATTACATTATTCCTTCCTCTGGCCTTTCCAGTTCTGCTGCAAATAATTGAAGCTGACTAGTTCTTGATCTACAGCAAGTGAAGTGTTAGGTCAGGACACAGACAAATAATTCACACACTCCAGAAGCACTGGAGGCCCTCGCCCAGGGCCGGATGCAGGGCAAAGTGTTTTTCCATGGTGCTGAGTTCTGTTACCAGTCATGAGACACTTGGGGTTCCTTTTCTGACCCAAATTGCTCAATCTAGCACAGGAAATTGGGCAGGGCAGGGAACTTACTTGTTTTCACAACAGTTGTTGGTTCCCTAAAAGACCCAGTCTGTTGATGACAGCAAGAGTCTATCTAACCTGTGACACCAATTATTCATGTGCAGGACAGCAGCATTCCCACACTTGGGAATGGGAGATAAGCTTAAGTCTTTCCAAAGAGAGGATCAATATTTGTACTGCTTTGCCTGTACCCAGTGGAGGTACAGGTCCTTCAGATGTATCCTCTGGAGCTCCTCAGGCAGCTTTTGTCCTTATTTGTGCCAGTGAGGAAAAGGACTGAGATGTTTATTTTTCTAAGGCCATTGCCTTGCACTCCAGGCCCAGTGCCAGAGGAAAGAGCCTGATCACAATAAGAATGCATCTCCCTCCTAGTCCTGGGCTCTGCTCCAGCAATGGCCACCCACAACAAACACTTGCCAGTACCTCATGCTCCTCAGACACGTTCAGAAACGTGCCCTGAATCTGCAGGGCCACAGCACACAGGAAGGGAGCAACTTCTGTAATTTAAAAGCCTAAATCTGGCTTGCTGGAGGAATCTGCCTCTGTTTCTGCATTGTTCTGTGGGCACATTCTGGATGAGCAGCTCTTGCAGCTGGCAGAGGGGGAGACCTGCTTCCCCCCTTGGCTCCCAGCCATAATGGAGCTCTCATTTCACAGACCCTAAAGCCCTGATAGATGGAGTTTGGCAACTCTTGGAGGAAATGGAAAAGATTTTTACACGGAATGATCTGCTGGTTGTTGGAAAGCTTGCAAGAGTTTGCAGTTTAACTCTTTACCATAGGTACATAAACAGCTTTATTCCACAGGAAGCACTGTGGGCTCAGGGAACAAACATAAACTCGCATCTGAGGAAAAGGATAAGCAGAGGGAAAAGCCCCAAGGCCACTTCAGGAGATGTTGTGCTAATTAGTCAGTAAAAATGCATTTCTAAAAACCAGGCTAAGCTGCTACTTCTGTTCCTGGAAATACTTTCGTGTTCCTACCACAATGTTGCATTACTCTGCTTTACCTTGCAATGAAATGGATCCTCAAAAGTCCTTTTAAATAAAACGTGTTCCCCAAGTGTTTTGCCCTTTAACTTTTCCCACCTTCTTATCTTTCTATATTTATACTTGAGGGAAAGCCTTGGTACTAAACCAAAACAGCTTCAACGTGTCTTTTTTTGTTGTTATTTTCTTAAACCATCATATGAATTCTTGGTTCTACCTGCTAAAAGGGAAGGGGAAGAAATAATTTCAGATAAGAAACAACTTCTGAAAAATCTGTTAGAGCTCTCCAAAACCCAACCAGACAAAACCCCCTGAACTCTCTGACCTGCAAAAGGAAAATTAATACAGTGATGTGACAAACCATTTTAATGTACTGGGTTTGCAGGGCCAGGCTGTGGTAATAGAGGAGGCGGGGAGGGTGGGAATGGGGAGGGCTGCAGGGGTGGTTTCTGTGGGAAGCTGTCAGAAGCTTTCCCCATGTCCAACGAAGCCAAAGCCATTCAGCTCCAGGGTGGACCCGAGCCCATCAGCGAGGGTGGCAGCACCTTTGGGATAACACAATAAAAAAGGAAAAACAGTTATTGCATAGGAGCAATTTGCAACCAAATAAAAGAGGAGTGAGAATATGGGAGAAACACCCCTTGCAGAGCCCAGCGTCGGTGGGGAAGAAGGGCAGGACCTGCTCCAAGTGCTGGGGCTGAGATTCCCCTGCAGCCCATGGGGGACAGGGGGTGCGGAGATGCCCCTGGGGGTGCGGAGATGGCCCTGCAGCCCCCGGAGGAGCGCAGGCCGGAGCAGGGGGATGCCCGAGAAGCTGTGACGGCTTGGGAAGCCCGTGCTGGAGCAGGGTCCTGGCAGGACCGGCGGACCCGTGGAGAGAGATGCCCACGCTTGGAGCAGGTTTGCTGGCAGGACTTGTGACCCCATGGGGGACCCGCAGTGGAGCTGCCCGTTCCTGGAAGACTGTCCCTGTGGGAAATACCCTACCCTGGAACGGGGGAAATTCCGACGAGGCCAACCCTTGAGGGAGAGAGCGTGAGATCCCCTATTCCCCGCCCCCTGCAATGCTGGGGGGAGGAGGGAGAGAATCGGGAATAGAGCTGAGTCCGACAAACCCGAAGGGGTGGGGGATTAAAATTTGGGTTTATGTGTCTCATTACCCTACTCTGATTTCTCTCGCAATCAATTAAACGCATCCCTCCAGCCGAGTCATGTCTGCCGTACCGGCGCTGGGTAAGAGAGCTCTCCTGCCCTGCTCTCGCCCCAGCAGCCTTTCGTTCTGTCTTCTCTCCCCTGCCCGGCTGAGGAGCAGAGCAGCACCACCCGGGCGGTGATGGAGCGCCTTTGGTGGCACCCAGCCGGGCTGGCCGGCTCCCCTGTATTTAAATACCCGTAGGGACGGTGAGCGGAGGGGTGGCCCCGGCGAACGCCACACCGCCCCATCCCGCAGCAGCGCCTCCCTCACGGCCCGGCCCCTCAGCCCCGGGCCCTCAGCCCCGCGGCCCCGCCCCGGGCCGGGCGGGCAGTGACGCCACTGCCGGCGCCGCGCTCTGTTCCGGCGGCCAGCGCGGGCGCCGCTGCCATGTCCGCTGCGGGCCCCGGGCCCGGCTCCGGAGCCGCCTCTCGGTAAGAACCTGCTCGGGCCCTGCGCACTGAGCACCCCCGCAGCCCTCGCTGCTGTTCACCGGCTCGGGCTGGGACCGGCGGGCCGGGGCTGCGAGGCCGCGGGCGGCGAGGCCGACGCGTGTGTTCGGCGTGCGCTCCTTGCCCCTGCCTCGGCCGGAGCGCGGGCCCGAGCGGCCGCGGCAGGAGCGCTGGCGTGGGGCTGGACCCTGTCTCGGCGCCCCCGAGCCCGGCAGGATGTACCCGGCTGTCCCGGCTTCTTCGCCGCTGCTGGTGCGCGGAAGAGCTGGGAGAAAGGCAGGAGGGGCAGGGGGGCAGTGCCCGGCTCCCGGGGCTCGCCCAGGCAGTGAGGAGCGGCCACAGGGAGCCTGGATTCAGAGCTGGGCCCGCGACTTGGCCAGGGCTCGGGAGGTGGTCGCCGGGGCCGGGCGCAGACTGTGCGGGCTTCCCCCCAGGGCACAGCTCAGCACACCTGCATCGCTTTCGTGTGGGTTTAGCTGCTTGTGCTGGAGCTTGTGCAGTCTAATAGGATGTTTGGGCTGGGCTTGAGCCTCACAAGCGAGTTTGGATCCAGATCAGCACTGCTGGATGTTCCTGGTTCTGGGAATGCTGTGCAGAGTTGCTGCAGCACAGAATGCCTCGTTAGTTTGGTTGTTGTGCTGCGTGGTGTGGCTGAATGGTTTCCAGACCAGAGCCAGGCCTTGATGGAACATAGCTGTAGGTGTTCTGATGGAGCATCGAAGAAAGAGTCAGGATGGAGTTTGCTTTCAGAATGGAGCTAGATCTGCTTCTGTGATACACTTAATCTGTAGTGTAGCAACCTCCAACTGGTAATTACAAGTCACCATACTGATTAAGATAATGATAATCTTAAAAATCTTATCTGCCACTTGTTTGGTTTTCCTCAGTTTTTGTCTGTTGCGGATTATCTTAATCTCCGGAAGCTGAATACGGTATGTTTAGTGGAGAATCACAGTTCTTGTGCCTCGAGTCAGTGGTTTCATGATGCATGAACATAGCGGCTTTCTCAGCCTGAAAACCTACAGGCTTGTTGAACCTACTGTGTTTGAGGGATTTTCCTTGTCACCTCATGGTGTGTTCCCTCTTCCTTGTGAGTTCTGCTACCCAGCTTTTGCCACACAAGCAGTGATCTGCTGGTACCGATTCTCCCTGCTCTGTTTGAAACATTGCTGAGCTTGAGGTCCTGCAGTTTCCAAGCTGCTGCAGTTTCTGCAGTGTTTTTCTGCAGCTTTTGTCTCCCCCTCAGCTCTTCCCTCAGCCTCAGCGGCAGTTATGGCACCTGGGGAACTGTGTATCATTCGGTTGTGCAGCACATCTGATTGAAAAATTGTTGCTTTTCAAATAATTTGTTTGAAAAACTGTCATGGATGTATATAATAGCTGTAGGAATTCCCAATTAATTGGTGACTTCGGAAGTATTTGTAACTTCTCAAAACTTTGCCCTGGAAATATCCAGATGTTGAATGAATTTTGAGTTGAATATGTCTGAGGACACTATAAATGGGTTTCCATGTGTTGTATGAATGAGTTGGAGCCCCTCTACAGTAGATTAATGAGCAATTTCCTAACTTCTGTGTACCAAAAAGTGGTTATGGCTAAACGTAAAACTAGATAAAATATACTGAAATACTTTAATTGAACTAAAAGTCAGGCAAGTACTGTGTTCCCTGTGTGCAAGCCATGCTATACAGAAGATACTCAAGGCATAAAGCAAATAATATGTCATTGGGATGTAACTCCAAGCCTGTACTCTCAGTTAGCAGAAGTAGAGACTCTTGGCAAGTCTCTGCTCTTTTGCCCTGAAATGTGCTATTAGAAAACAGATGTTTGATAAAACTTTTACTGGGTCTGCAAAGCCCTGTGATTGGGAAGGGAGCTGCCAGGAGGGAGAGGTGTGGAAACTTTGGAGCCTGAAATGGAATTGTGTCAGGACTTAACAGCTGGTATTTTGTATATGTTCTTGCACCAAGCAGTGTCTACAGACCACCCATCTCCAGACAGTGTCTTCTTACAGGAGCCTGGGGGTGGTTTTGTCCCCCTTACTATGACCAGTGGCCCTCACTGGTTGGTTTTACGTTGAGGAAGGTCTTCTTCAGCTTTTTCTTGCTTTGTCTTACCCTTAATTTATTTTCTTTATTTCATCCTAATTCGTTTAGAATTTTTAAATTTACTTGTTCGAAGGGCTGCAGATCAGCATCTCTTCAGCAGAATTCTCTGGTGGCCCCTCTCTAGCAGTGATTCTGGGGTAATTTGTGCAGATGCCATGACTGGAGGCACTCCAGTACCCAAGGGAGTAACTTCAAATCCTTTCTTTCTTCTTGCAGTTGCCTCCAGAGCCTCAGTGAAGGTGATGTTGCAAGGGCTCGGATCTCCTCCTGATGCCTTACCCAACATGATGTTTAGGACATTGCTGTGACACAGCAGGGCATAGCAGCATCTTCAGGGTATGGTGTCATTGTGGTTCACACCAATCGCTGCCCTGCCTTTTCCAGGTTGTCACCCATCAGTCCTACAGCTGAGCAAGCTAACTAGAAAACAAGCCTTGTATTTAGAAAAATAATATAATATTGTGATGGAGCTGACTGGAGACTCTTTCCTTTCTCTTAAATAGACTTTTATTTGGGGTTAAGGTTGTGTCTAGCCTAATTTCAGAGGTGATGGAGCAGTTCAGTTCTGCAGCAGATGGGTCTCTCCTGAGTTAAGATTTGACCAGAACATTATTCCCACATCGCAGGAGCTTCCTGCTGTGTCTTAAAATGTTTATTGGTTGTGTTTGAATACTGACAGTGCTGTTTCTCTGAGAGTCACCAGCTGGAACATCACATAAAGCACGTGGCAGCTTTAAACCTTGGTCGATGGTTCCCATTTCTGGGATTTTACAAGTCAGTCTCATGCTAGTGTCTTTTCTGTGACGCTATTTTTGCCTGGTTCTTTTTGAGAGAGCTTAAGAAATCCTTCCTTAAATATTACTGACTTAAGATGATCAGAGTAGAAAGATGAATGCTCAGGACAAGGTGATTATTAATATATTCAGAACAGAAAAGAATGTAGCAGCTGTTTTCAAAACCACACAGAGGTGTTTTGAGTGGAAAAACAGTGGCACTGGTTTTTTGTACTTCAGACTTCCTCATGCTGCTCTTTTGGTAAAAGCATAGTTGTTCTTATCTACCTGTTGGGGAAAATATTGTCACAGAAAACAATGCTGGATTGGACTTTGAAGTTTCACATGCAAGTCTAGTCTCATTTGCAGGCTATATCTGGTGCTTTGTTCCCTACCTTTATAATAGCTCTTGAAATTTCAGAAGCTGTTGTCTTGGTTATTCTGTGTACTTTAAATCCCCATTTCCTGTCCATCCAGAACTTTTGGGGTATAGGAAGGGGAGCTGGCCTTTCTAGAAGATGTGATTCAGAATTAACAGGGGTACTTCTATTTTTCGTTAGCTTGGCTGGTGTTCTGAAGAACTACAAAATCACATGAAATTTAATTCTTACTCTACTTTTTTTCCCCTTCTGTCCTGTAGTTAGCTCACGTGCCAAGTGTCCTACTATGCTGATGTTTCTGGATATGAGCAAAAATTAATTCTTCTGGTTTAAAAAGAAGTTACAAAATACTCATTCTTGCCTGACCTGAGGAAAATCAGAAAGTCCCCATGAGTGAATGGAATCACTTCGGGTGGCATTTTACAAGATAGCAAAAGTAGTCACAGTAATTCTATGAATTATTAGTCTGTGTGATAGCTATCCAGCGCCTAAAGAATCTAACTTTATGCTGAATAAAAGGTTATCCACCAAGTTGTCATCTTTCTCTCAAGAATGAAATTATTTTTTTTGTGGCTGCAGTTGTAAAAAACCCAAATATAAGAGGTCTTTACTGAAAATGCAGTTCTCACTGAACTACTGTCAGAGTCCAGGGTTTTGTCATGCAGCTTCTTTTTCCGGTGAGGGAAGTAAAAAGCGGGCTAGTTTTTGTCAGACTAGGCGTAAGTCAGACATGACAGCCCTTTGGGTAAGGTCTGGATACTGACAGATTTTAGAGCTAAAAGGCAGCAGAAAGTGCTGTGGGCTCTTCTTTCTCAAAGGTTACCTGGTATACATGGAGGGCAAGAGGACACAAATTCCCTGGGCTGTTATTCAGCCTGAAGATGAGTGTCAGCCCCTGGTTCTGCCTGAACTTCAGTCCTGCTCCTCACTCTTCCAGAGCCCCCTGGGAACAGGCCCATGGTCACAGGTGATGGAGCTGCCAGGCCCCAAGAGCTGTGGAAGTGAGTTGTGCTCTGCTCCTCACCTTTCCCAGCTGGCAAATAAAACTGGTTGTAACTTCATAGGGTGTCGGGTTAAATGTGTTTTGATCACCGCTGCAGGAGTTTGCGTGATGTGACACCTCTCAGCTGAAATGGAAGTGCACAATCTTATCCCTGGCCACAACTAATTACAGATCTGTTAGTACAGCAGTGACCGGGTCATTTGTCCTCCTGCATTCGTCCTGTGCTTGAGATTTTCTGTGGTCAGGACATACAACACTGGCTTTACTGGGATTTGTTTGTTATCCAGGGATTGATTCTCAGTGCCAAAGTCTGAAGAAAATATATTTATAGCAATCAAGATACCTTCATGATCTTGTCCATTTTTTCCTGGAAGCCACTCTTCAGTTTTGGTGAAGCCCTCACAGGTACCTGGTCTTTGCTTGACCTCCCAGATGCTTCCTTTTTGAGCTTAGTCAGAAGTTATCTGTCCATCCAACCTGTCCTCCCCCTGCATTTGCTCATTTTCTTGCCTCTTGGGGCAGACTGGGCTCTTGTGCTTGGGGAAGCTGTCCTTGATGATCAGATGTTCCCTCTTCAGCCCGCCCATAGCACTGTACAGATCAGATCAGCCTTCTGAACAAACTGTAAGCTGGCTGTTTGTTACTTGTCATCTTCACTTCTCCTGGGACCTTGAACTGAGTACAGCTGAGCACTGAAGGAGTTTCTCTAATAGAAGTGTAGGTGCATTTTTTTGTAGTCTCTGGTTGCTGGCTGTGTGACTTTTTGATATGTATGAGTCAAATCTTTTATTGAAACTGAAATTTAGAACTGCGTAATGTCAATAATTCCTTTTTGTGGTTAATGTGATGCAGATTTGCTGTCTGACTGAGAGAAGTTTAAAGTGTTCAGTCTTTTGTTCAGGAAATGTCCTAATCTCTTAGAATATGTCTGAAGTGGCTTTTAGGAATTAAGGGCAGTGTGTCCTACTGTTGGGAGGTCTGTTTTTAAAACTATGGAAGTCAAACAGAATTTTTTTTTTTCTGTTTAGGGCTGCAGCTCTAGAAGTTTGTGACCTGATCATTAATTTCCAGAAACACAAAAATGTATAAGGGCTGTTAGATTTCAGGTACCACACCCTCTGTGGTCTCCAGGGGAAAATCTGTCTGGTCTCACTGCAAGTTATATCCTCAGCAAGAAAGGAGGGAATCAATTCTTCTGTTTGGCTGATGTTTGTGTAAATCACTGTGCTCTGGTTTTGTCACTGAAAGGTAGCAGCAGTTCTGTGTTCTTGTGCCCTGTGAGTGATGCATGTTGGCTCTGTCTTGCAGGAGTTGCCACATGATTTCTGGGCTCAGTGGGAGTTGTTTTCCTTGAGGATGAAGTTGTTCTTTCCAAATCTTCCTTTTGTGAAAACAGTTCCTTTCCCCATTAAATTTTTCCCTGCTGTGTTTCAAAATCAAATTGAAAAAGCATTGCATAAGAGCTAGGGAAAACAAGCATGTGTCATCCGTCAAGCAGAGTGAGCTGCAGCCAGTCAGAACACTGACAGCCCTTCAAGGAGCTAAAAATCGTGGGGAACTTCCCATCAATGGAACAGGCATTGCTGAGGAGAAAAGTAGATTTCTATTTCCATGTTTGATTTCAGTTATTTTCTCACTGCGTTTATTTCTTATCTTATTTCTCACAGCACTTTTTTTTTTTTTTCCATTTTAAGCTTATGAAATTTTGATCCAACAATGATTTTTCAGTCCTGCAGGACAGCATTTGGAGACTTGTCATGACCATCCATTCCTTCAGAAACAGAGCGTACAAAATGCCTTCCTTGTAACTTCTGCAGTGTTTGATTCTGAAATTTCCTGGTTGATAAAGAAGGGAAGAAGGAACATGGAGAGAGAGCAGGGAACCATCCAGCAGCACTCATTGCGAAGATTTATTCTTCTGGTTGTCACAGTATTTTGCAGATACTTGTGTGTGTTGTACCTAGGGGTATGCGGGTGTGTGTGGAGGATGAGAAAAGCCAATAGTGGAGTATCAGTGTTTGCTGTGAGCTCTGCTGGATTCTTCAAGGCAGGGAATCAGCAGGCTGGTGTGTAGCCCAGCTTTTATTTGTTAACTTGAGTCCTTTTTCAGCTGTGCTTCTGAAGAAAGGAACTAGGAGAAAACTGCTTACAAAGGGGATGGATTTAATGAGAGAAAGCCTGAAGGATGGCGTCTCCAAGGTGGATTTTTGAGGGCGTTTTCAAGGCTTGTTTTGGCGAGCAAGGGTGTTTGAGGAGTCAGTAGTATTTGAAAGAAGGACTCGAGGCAGAGGGGTTGGCAAAACAAAAAAATTGTTGAATTCCTGGCAGTTTCTTAAGGGGCAGTTTTATTCCGTATGCCAGGAACCAACCTGATGCTGTCACTTCCTGGGATCTGTAATCAAGCTGTTTCAAAGCAAAATGGGAGATTCTTCAAAACTCAAGAGAACTCCTGGTTTTGCCAAGTCCTCAGGAGAAATCCTGTAGGAGCGGGCAGCAGGTTGGTTATGCTGCCTTGGTGTAGTCAGAACTCTGATCTGCCTGTGTTGAATAATAAGTTGGAAGTATTTAATCAGCTTGGCAGGTGAAATACTATCATGGTTGGATATAGGAATGCTGAGATACAGGGAAGAATAAAATATTGTCCATGTGCCTGCTTACACCCTAATGTGCAGGAGCACAGACTATTGCCAATCCAGGGGATGACTGAGAGTATATTTTGCCTGAAGATGAAAACTTAAGTCAAACCTTCAGAATAAAGATGCACTCAACAGCTGTGCAGTGCTTAGTGATGTCAATATATGTCTCTTCTACTTTTGTTTTTATTCAGTATCTTAAGTAAATCTAAAAAAAGAATGGGGGAATAGATCTGCCATGCTGTGCTGTGCCAAGTTCTGCTCCTCTCTGTCAGAAGCTGTTTGTCATGTGAGTGGCACGGAGTGAAAACACGGAGGAAAGGCTCTGCTCCAGTTGGGTGATGCCTTGGATTGCTTTGGCTGCATGCTCCGATCCTTTATGTGTGTAATGCAGCAGCATGGGGCACATTGTCCTGAAACACCTCACCAGAAAATAGAGGAAGACTATACTATTCTGCTGCCTAATTCATGTGGTTTTATTGCTGTTTATTGTAAGGTGGTGGTCCTTGAATAACTAAGGAGTGAAAATAACCGCATAGGTGACTCGTACAAAAAAAACTTGTACGAAACATTACGGCCATTGCTGTAAAAGACAATAAAAAATGTTTCTATAAATACATACATACATAGACAAGTCTCTGGGGCCAGATAGAATCCAGTCAAGGGCACTGAAGGAGCTGACAGAGGTGCTCACTGAGCCACTTTCCATCATTTCCCAGCCTTCCTGGCTAACCACGAAGGTCCTACTTGACTGGGTGCTTGCAGATGTAATGCCCAGCTAGAAGGAAGGTCCGAAAATGGATCTGGGGCCTGTGGCCTGAGCTCGGTGGAGTGGAAGGTTGTAGAACAGACCTTCTTCCTTCATGGCACGTACAGGACAACCAGGGGTCAGTCCTGGCCAGAATGTGTTTGGGAGAGGCAGATCCTGCCTGACCAACCTGATCTCTTTCTACAACAATGTGACTTGCATCGTGGATAGTGGAAGGGCTGTGGATGTGTCTACCTGAACCTTAGTAAACCCTCTGACACCATTTCTCCTGGAGAAACTGGCTGCTCAGGGCTTGGGCAGGTTGTACTCTTTGCAGGGTTTAAAGCTGTCTGGATGGCTGGGCTCAGGGGAAAGGAGCTACATCCCTGTGGGGCCAGGCACTGTGGAGTTCCCCAGGGCTCAGTACTGGGACCAGTCTTGCTTAATATCTTTATGAATGTTCTGGACAAGGGAGTGGAGAGCATCCTAAGCACAACAATCCTGTGGAACACTCCAGGCTCAGAGGAAAGTGGCTGGAAGGTGGCCCATCAGGAGAGGACCTGGGTCCAGCTGCTGAGTACGAGCCAGCATGGGTGCAGGTGGCCAAAAATGCCATGGACATCCTGGCCTGTGTGAAAAATGGTGTGTCAGACAGGAATAGGGAAGTGATTGTCCCCCTCCTTTGGGTTCAGTTTTGGTCCCCTCACTACAATGCAGTTATTGAAGGGCTGGAGCACGTCCAGAGGGGGGAACAGAGCTGGGAAAGGGGCTGAAGCACAAGTCTGATGAGGAGCAGTTGGAGAAGATCAGCCTGGAGAAAAGGAGACTTGGGAGGATCTTGTTCTCGACAACTCCCTGACAGGAGGATGGAGGCAGGTGGGGTCAGGCTCTGCTCCCAGAAGACAAGGGACAGGACAAGCGAAAATGGCCTTGAGCTCTGCCAGGGAGGGTTTAGATTGGATATTAGGGAAAATTTCTTCCCTGAAAAGGCTGTCCAGCCCTGGCACAGGCTGCTGCCCATGGCAGAGGTGGAGGAGTCACCATCCCTCAAGGGATTTAAAAGACAAGGCACGTGGGGACCTGGGTTAGTGGTGGGTATTGGTTGGACCTAATGATCTTGGAGGTCCTTTCCAAAATAAATGATCCTATGACTTCATTCCAACTCTGTTTAATAGATGTAATTTTACTACCCCAATCAAAGATTTGTTCCTAGGAAAATAGTGACTGTTTTAAAGTAATATAAAACCATAGTCAAGTAGGTTGGTTTTTTTTTTTCTAATCAGTATAATTACTGTGGGTTGATTTTATCACAGTATCCTGACTTTAATTATTTGCAGCTCGGGAGAACTGTTTTTTTGTATGAAACTTTATATTCAAAGCCGAGGCAGATGGGAATGAAAGCACAAGCTGAAAGTAAATAGCAGTCTATCCAGGTGTTGCTCATAGCAGGTAGATTTTAGAAATTCTGTCCAGAGGATCTAGTTTGAGAAAGTCTGACCAAGGTGGACTTTGTATTTTAGGATTTTTAAAACACGATTTAGTGCAAGAAACTGGAGATCAGTTGCCAGGGCTTTTAATGGTGAATTACTGGCATCAAGATGTTGTGCAGAGCAGAAGGCAGCTGTTGAGAGCGATTCTGCAGCCCATTCCTCTGCTCTGATGACTTCTGGTGTGAAGTTTAGATAATGTGGCTCCTTAAATTGAGCAAACAAAATAAAATGGCACACAAACCCAATTCTTAATATTTTGCATTGTTGGTGTTCCATGCAAGTTGGGATTAAATGGGATGGTTATTCAAAACAAGTCTGGATCAAATAAAGCCTGGTGTTTAATTCACATATTACAGAATAGTTTTCATCAGGTAATTAACAAAAATCATCCCATAAAGGAAAAAAGTGTGGTACTTTGCTGGTTTCCAGAAGCAGAACAATAGACTCATTTTTCTGAGTGCTTCTTTCATTGCAGCAGCTCATTTAATGTCTTCTTCCACATTTGCTTACATTTTGTACTGCTTTTGTCATTCACAAACCCAGCGTCCCACAGAAGCATTCTCACCACTTGAATCTTTGGTACCTCTGCTGTTGTGTTCACTTAGGGGTTAAAAATATTCTGTAATTATATGTGATAAGCTTACCTGAAGTGCAGTTAACTTGAGTTTTATACAAGTTAAAATCAAATAGTGAGATTTGATGTGCAAAAAACCCCCCAACCAACCGAAACCCAAAAAAATCCCCTCAAAAAACCCCAACAAAAAAATCAGCATTGTGTGTTTTCAGTTTTTAAGAATCATCTTTGTTGCTGGTGAGCTGCTGGCTCAGCGTGCTCCTCTGAGGCAGCTCAGGCTGAGCAAGTGCCAGATGCTGGGTTTGTTTTTTGGGACAGCCCCGCTCTGAGCAGTTCAGACCTTTTGTGCTGGGAGAGGAGATGTCCGGCAGCACCTGGAGGGGCTCGGGGCCCTGGGGCATGTACCCACCAAGGGCTGGGGCTGGCTGGAGGGCAGCTGGGGATTGGAGAGGGCTACTGGGGATATGTGCAGGGCAGGAGCAACTGCTCCCTGGATCCTCCTCTGGGAGCTTCAGCCTTGGAGCTGACAGCGGCTTCACTCTGCCTGTCAGCACAGGAGGAGAGGGGCAGGCAGAGGTCCCTGCCATGCCATGAGCCAGGGATTTTCTGTGCCCAGCCACAAGAAGATGTGTGCCTGCTCGCCATGAGAACCTGGTGTCTGGGTGGGTGATACAGGTGAAAAGGCTGGTGTGTATTTATCACCGTCATATCTCTGCTTCATCAAAGTGAAACATCAAGTAGATGATAAAATTATGGTTCCATAATTCAGCTGTGGCTGAGAAGGCATATCCTACTGCTCTGCTTGCACGTATTTCCTGACCCTCGAACAGGGCTGCGTGGGGCCAGAGCTGATCTTTCTGACATCAGCTTAGCAGAGCGACAGTGCTTGGGTCTCTCTGGGTTTTCTTTCTCTTCTTTTCCCTTGGCAGATCCAACATCTAGACTGAGCCTCCGGTGGCCAGGCAGGAGGGAGTGGCAGGCAGGCAGGAGCGGGGAGTGGGTGCTCAGGAGAGGCAGGAGCTCTCCCTTCTCCCCCAGCACTGGGAGCTGCTGCTGCTGGCCGTGGCTGGGGGAGGATGCCCTCACCCCTCGCTCCCAGATGTGGAGTTCAGTGCCTCCATTTCACCCAGACACACGCTGCGGCTTGGGCTCTGGAGCCACACCTCGAGCGTGAGGCGTCCTCTGCCCGTGCTGCTGTTTCTGGAAGGCACAGAGCCACCCTAGGCCAGGTTCTCACTTGGAATTCTCACTTCCCTGCGAGAAGGTGAGAAGCCACCGGAGGTCAAGTTCTGCCTGCTGTTCAGACAGGCACTTTCTGTTCATCTGCTTTGGTTCAATCATCTGCTTCCAGGTGCTGCAAGGCATCCGGCTTATTTGGAAAGAGCGTTTTCTTCACGCATGTAACATATTCCTATGGGACTCAGAGAATCTTTTTGTCTTGGAAATTATTTAAAATTAAAATCTCAAAAGCAAAATTAAGGAACTAGTCACAGCTTTTAACCAATGCATGACATGGGAAGTTACTGCTGTATGGATGAGTGGAATGTAAAATGTTTTTCTGTACTAAAGAGTTTAGTTTGGGATTCTTCTATGAAATTACAGGACAAAACAGTGTTAAATAACAGAAATGAAGGATGAGAGACAGAACATCTTGGTATGAATTTCAGGTTTTCTTCTCTAAACCATTGCATTTTGTACTCCTTTATATAACCTCTGGCAGAATTTCTCTTCAGTCCTAATTTTTCTGTTATTTCTACAAAAAGAGTAAAGATTTATATTTAAAATAAAACTGATTGAAACAGGCCGAGGAAAAACTGTAAAGGTGACAGTAGTGCTTTGTATTGTAGATTTGTTCGTTGTGAATAGGGTCATTTCTAAAGAACCCGAGGTATGGAAGAGACTTAATTGTAAATTCAGTTCAGGCAGCAGCGATTAAGGGTTAGCAGCTTTGCAAAATCCTCAAACCCTCAATGAAATTTCATCTGGGCTCATCCAATACACCCTGACAAATACGACCTGTCCTCAAACGAGGGAGAAACCTTTTGTGTTGGCGTGGTTAATATGAAATTATTCCAGGCTGCATCGCATCCCTGTGGCCGGCACGTGGGACCGGGCTGCGGCCGGGCTGCACGTGCTGCCAGCTAAAGTAGGTCTGGCAGCAGCTGGGGGGGCACAGAGACATGGTTTTCAGGACAGCACAAAGTTGGTTTTGTAAACTAGTTCAGTCAGCCACTCTTTGTGGGGATGACCCCGTGGGTTGAAGGTGCCTGAATACCCCGGGCAGGGGGGGTGAACAGAAGGTGCTAGAGGGGGTGGTGTGTAAAATAACCCTTTGCACTTCTACGGACACTTAGAGTGAGACTTCTGTGGCTGTGGTGGCAGGAATATGCTGAACCTCAGCACAGAAAATCGCTGGATTTAATCTCTCCAACTCGCTGTTTTGCAGCATTTCTTCTAATTTCTACAATCCCCTGAAGCTGGGCTGTGTGGCAGAGGAGACAGCTCAGGAACAGCTGCTCTCAAGGGGTTGGGGTTGGTTTTAATAAAGTGGGTCCAAAATGAGATAAAGAAAGAACAAAAACACGGATCATCCTGCTCATGCACATCAGGTGGGCAGATGGGAAAGTCAGGAGGACGCAGGCCTTTGTCTTTTGTCCAGCAAGTTGCAAAATTTAATCAGGTTGTGAAAATATTCTGCAAAATTTCTTTTTTGTGATTTTAAGCCCCTGGAGGGCAGCAGCTTTTTGATGCCTAAGATCTCTCTGTTAAATCCTTTTCCAAAAAAAAAAAAAAGAAATTATTTTATAAAATTTCATCAGACTTCTCTTTTTTGAAAGGTGCAGTTGAAATAATGAACTTGCTTTGTGAATTTGGTGGGGAACAGCACTGCGTGTAAATGCGCTTAGGTGTACAGTCTTGTCCTGATTTTTTTTTGATTGTTATATAAATGTTCTAAATTAAAACAGGTTAGATTGAATCATGCTGTTTACTGACCTAGTAGACCAGATCTGATAATTTAAAATGTCTTTAAAATTACGGTGCACATGTCTGATTAGTTAGTGAGCTTCTGCAGTCAGTGTGGTCCGAGTAAATGATGTAGAAATGTACCATGTGCATGAAAAACCTGTATCTTCAAAGCTTAAAGCTAAATCCCTTGTTTATGAAATCTCTCCATATATGAAATTTGTATTTTATTTGGGAGATGGCCACATGAGTTTTGTGGGAGGAGTATATAACAATTAATATGCTCTGATAGTCTACATGATAAGCCCCCCAAAAAGTACATAAAGCTATGAACGCCTTTTTTTAACAGGACTTGAAGACTGCTGAGGAACACACGATTTGAATCATTTAGGCATTAAAATAATAATACCCATGGAAGAGGCACAAGACTTACCCGAACAACCAGTAAGTACATTTGAAAAAGGCTGAAAATATAAAACAAATTAGTGATCTCACAATTTCAGTATACAGTTATTTCAACTGATACTAGAAAAGAAGACTTATACTTAGTATATTTATCCAGAGGATGAAAAGCATTTTGTTGTACATAAAATGTGCTGTACATTCCATTTACTATAATTGTAAGAAAGTAATAAGTAAGAAAGGAATAGTTATGTGTACTTGAACTCTATGGTCTTTCTATGCAAAATGATTATTTGTTGTGCTCAGAAAACCAGAGTTATTTTGAGCCTATTGTAGAGAAAATAAAATTCACTATTTTAGGGACAGAATCAGCATGCTGGTTATTAGAGAGTGTAAAGTCTTGAATTCTTCTTATGACTGAGATCTTGAAAAGATCCTGTGATTCGTTGTTTCCACGAGTGGAAGGCATTTTTTATTGACTGATGTGACAATCTGTTGGGGTAGGGAAGCAAATCTGAAGGCTGAAGTTGCTGCATGTATGTGAAGTGTTTGCAATACTGCATTATCAATAACTGATATTAGCACAAAAGTGCTGGGTAGAGAATTATCAATACAGTATGAGATGAATTAAATTATGTATCTAAAACAATAGCACAGGAATTAAGCAGAAATGTTTGTATTAATGTTCTGTTCCCAAAATAAACCTGGTACAAACTCAACAAGAAATTGCCAAGTTACAATGGGAGTGATGCTTGTAATTTTGGAGACCTTGTCAAATGCACACAGAAATAGAGTAATGTGCTTGAGGGCACTTTGGGTGTGTTGTAATAGAAAATATTTTGATGCCTTTTTAATGTGAGAATTTAATGTTACTCAGTTAAACTCCTTAGAAAATATATTGTAATGTCATTTGTGCAATTTTATGACTTAGGAACAAAGTCAAATGAAATGGAATTGTAAACTTAAAATTATTCAGAACCTGGCTTGCCACAACCTGCAGATAATGGGCCTGAGTAATATCCACAAAATGTGGAACTAAGCAGCAAAACCATATAGTTTGTACTCCAGCTGTTTGAGGAGTTTAAAAATGAATTGCCTGTGTTAAAAAAGGAAAACTCTCTAAATACATCCTTATATAATGAAAACTGTCTGTATATTCTTCAGGGCATGAGAGACAGGGTACAGCTAATTTTCAGTGGTGTGTACTTTAAGCAGATTCTGCTGTAATATTCAGCTAAAGATCTTCTTGGTAATTTCTTGTAAGTACCTGATGCCAGTCAGTCATTCTGTGACAGTGTATGAGACTGGATGGATCATGAGGGAGTGAGGTAGTATTTTGGGTGTAATGGCACGTTCTTGCAGGAGGAACTCGCCCTGGCATTCTATTGAGGGTTTCACAGTAATGTTTGTAGCCTGCAGAAACTGAATTTGTGTTCAAGCCAGTGCTGTCTGTGGTGTGATACCCTGTACAGGACCAGGATCCAGCTGGCACCTACAGAATGAGGAAAAAGCACTGTATTGGTTTTAGTCAGGAGTCAAAACTCCTAATTTACTACAGAAAAAGCATTCATGTTCCTATCTTTATGCAATATTAAAATATAGGGGGGAAAGAGCAAAGTAGTCCTGAATCGGTGCAGAATAAGATTTTCTTAAAATTTACAACTGTTTTATTCAATCTCCACAAGGTTGTCCTTGCCAGCCATTTTTTTTGTGGCTGAATATCTCAGCGCCTGTTACTAACATAATTAACATGACAATTCTGCTATACAAGATCCAGTGTTAGCCCTTGTTTTCTAATTAGGAAATCTCTTGTTTTGAGATGAAGAGCCCGTGGTTATGCTGGTGAGTTCTGGAGTACAGGACAAGGCTGTGAATTTAGCCACCACTGTGAACCCTCCAGCTTGTGTTAATTGTAGCTCTGAACATTTCTGTCTTTGCAGGTGAAAAAAGCCAAGATGCAGGAATCCAGAGAACAGAGCCTGAGGTATGGGATTTTAAGTTTGATTTTAGTGTGGAACAGTTCTTTATGGTCTTTTACAATGATAAAGTTTTCATTTTAGAAAGTTGCCTCTTGATTTATTTTTTACAGAGTTTTGGAAGATGAAGTTGCATTTGTATTGGGTATAATTTTGATTAAGTTCCCAATAAAGAAGAATTAACTGGCTCTATGGTATAAAGCTTTTATAAAAGTGGCTACAAAGAGTCTTAATGGCGTCATCACACCCATCTTTCACAAAATGAGACTGACATAACATGCATTTAGTTTGGTGGGACTCAGGATATTTTAATATCTGTGCTACTATTCTTTAGTGAAACTGCGTGGTTAACTGCTTTGAGAAATTAAACTCTTGAGGTGGTAGCCTCTCCTGTTTAAAGCTGTTAATTGATAGTATTTTTAGCTTCAGTAGATGCTTTCTGATGGGTATGGTATTTAGGAATTCAGTATTATTATTACTACTTAAAATGAGAATAGCTGTATGAGGATTTATTCTGTTTCGCTGGGTAGCAGCAAATACAGTGAAGAAAGATTTCTTTTTAGGGTCTCTGCTTTAGGAGCAAGGAGGTAACGCCATTTCTGCAGGAGTGGACGTGGAGTATTCTAAAAATTGGAATTTTGATCTAATCACACAAACTCCCTTTCTGGCCCATCTGAGGTCAGAGGAGTCAGATCCTTGGATCCTTTTTTCCCTCTCTTGGATAGAGAGGGCAGCATGGGCGGGTCGGGGTGCTCTTCTCCCTTCCTTCTCCCTTCCTTCTCCCTTCCTTCTCCCTTCCTTCTCCCTTCCTTCTCCCTTCCTTCTCCCTTCCTTCTCCCTTCCTTCTCCCTTCCTTCTCCTTCCTTCTCCCTTCCTTCTCCCTTCCTTCTCCCTTCCTTCTCCCTTCCTTCTCCCTTCCTTCTCCCTTCCTTCTCCCTTCCTTCTCCCTTCCTTCTCCCTTCCTTCTCCCTTCCTTCTCCCTTCCTTCTCCCTTCCTTCTCCCTTCCTTCTCCCTTCCCTCTCCCTTCCTTCTCCCTTCCTTCTCCCTTCCTTCTCCCTTCCTTCTCCCTTCCTTCTCCCTTCCTTCTCCCTTCCTTCTCCCTTCCTTCTCCCTTCCTTCTCCCTACCTTCTCCCTTCCTTCTCCCTTCCTTCTCCCTTCCTTCTCCCTTCCTTCTCCCTTCCTTCTCCCTTCCTTCTCCCTTCCTTCTCCCTTCCTTCTCCCTTCCTTCTCCCTTCCTTCTCCCTTCCTTCTCCCTTCCTTCTCCCTTCCTTCTCCCTTCCTTCTCCCTTCCTTCTCCCTTCCTCCTTCTCCCTTCCTTCTCCCTTCCTTCTCCCTTCCTTCTCCCTTCCTTCTCCCTTCCTTCTCCCTTCCTTCTCCCTTCCTTCTCCCTTCCTTCTCCCTTCCTTCTCCCACCCAGCTTCAGCATAACCAGGGCTTCCCTACGGGCACAGGGAGCTCAAGATTTGAGTGTAAACATCCTTGTATTTGAAAACTGTAAACATCCAGTATTTCAAAACAGAAGAGAGGGGAGGGATAAAGTTGCATTTCTAACTTGATTAAATATTCTGTTTAAATAATCTGGCTCTGTTTTTGATAAAGCTATACATGATTTTAAGTTTGACCAATGGATTAGTTTGAAAGAATTTATTGGACCTGTTTCTTCCTTTCCCCTGCACTGCAGGAGGTGGAGGAGGGAGAGAAAATCAGTTTAGTTGAGCCCAGAAAGCAGGGATGGGTGGGGGAAGGTATTGTAAGATTTGGGTTTATTTCTCATACAGCCTCCTCTTCCCTGTGTAGTTCAGCTCAGGCACCTTTAGGCTCTTCCTGAGAGTTTAATTTGCTCATCCAACACAAAACTCTTGGGATGCTGAGTGGAGTCGGGTCATTGAGGGAGGCAGAGAGCACCATGCTTGGTGCACACCTGAGCTACAGGGAGGGGAAGTCCCACCTCAGCAATAAACAGTTCCTTTGGTGCCTTCACCTTGGGAAACTGCAGTCTCACAATGTCAGAACAGCAGACAGATGGCTCAAAACCTCTTGAAAAGTTGTGTTGCAGAACTGGCAATGATGAAACTAAAGCCAGGAGGGCAGTCATCAAGGGAAAAACAGTTTCATTGAGAAATTACTTGTACTTCCTGCTCTATACAAAGCAACATTGACATGGAACTGAAACAATGCGGGACAAATCCAAAATAATCCTGCAAGTATTTAAGTACAGAAGTGAAATTCAAGGATATTTCAACACTGGTCTTCAGGGACAAATCCAGCAGTGAGGCAATGCCATGGGCAGGGGAGCCTGTGACAGCAGGGCCACACACCAGTGCTGGCAGCAGTTCTTGGCTGCTGCAGCCTGGGGAAATGGAGATGCCAAGAGGTGTTTCTCACAGAAGCCACCCCTGCAGTCCCCCTTTTATCAAACCCTGGCCACTCAAACCCCATATAGTTTGATGTCTAATTCCAGCTGCAGATCTCTCTCTCAGAATCTTTCCATGAAACAGCGAAGAGCACAGGGCTAGGTTTTGTGAAGAGCTGGTTTGCCTTGGTCAGAAAGGTTGAACCCGGGGGTTATTATGCCCCAGGATGTTAATTTAAGAGTTCATGATGCTAATACTGAGCCTTTGTTGTCCTGGCAGTCATGTGAGCAGCACAGAAGTCAGCGATCAGAAAACTGAATCTTCAAACCTTGGTTCAAACCTTCCCATGTCCAGTGAGAGTGAGTATCTCTGGAGCTCTCCCATTGTCTTTCCTTGTGTCTTTCCCTGGTACCATGCTTTTTCAACCACAAGCTTTGTCTCCTCCTTGTAATCCTTCACCTGCCCTCGCCATCAGTTGTACAGTGAACGTTTGCTGTAGTGTTTACAAAGCGTTAATGCCTGATGGTAAGGAAATACCTGTTTCTAACAAATATTTTTGTTACTGCCCCTCAGCTTGCTGTTGGGTGCTTCTGAGTGCTGCTGTGTCTTATCTGCCTTAGACATGATTCTTCTTGAGGGTTAAGTCAATATCAGTTATAATGCCTGTTGTAAGCATGTTTTATAAATCATTATCTCTACACAGCTGGTTGGGTCCTTTGTAGCAATATGCCATACACTTCATCTTAGAAATCTGAATTGTATTGAATGTCTGCAGAAAGGAAATAAACAGAGATGAAATAGGCAGGGAATACAAAGATTGCATAGTAAGTGAAAGGTGGAGTGTATCCTTCATCTTGTAAAAAGAGGGCTGGAAGTTACTAGGAAAGCCAGATTCCTGTGTGGAATTACTTTGACCTCCAATACATATTTCAAAGTGTAGGTCAGCTCATCTTAGCTAAAAGTGTGTAAGGTGTAACTTTCCATTGTAATTGATTTCATCTTTGCTATTTTAATCCATGTACCATGGTGTTGCAGGAGCGAGAAGTTTCAGCCTGGAAGACCTGCTGCCGAACTGGATATGCCATTTACAAATCCCAGAAATTGCATGCAGTGTTACTGTGGGATCTTTGTACACCGTTGCTTAATTCTTTGTATGCAATTTTATAAACATGAATTCTAGACATATCATTACTGCATAACTATTTAGATGAATATTGACATTCTTTAAAAAAAACCCTACAAATCCTAAACATTTTTGCGGGAGGGATGTGAGAACTGACAAGTGTTAAAGCCTTAAGATCCAAAAGTTCCCAGTTTGTGTTTCCTGTTGTATCCTTGTGCTACGTGGGCTTCACGCTGTGGGTAAAGGCAAACACTGAGGAGCAGGGGAAGGTGATTCATGGATCATTTGGGAGGTTCAGCACACATAGCTGATGGTTTGTACTTCTCAGCTGCTTGTGTTCACGTTACACAAAGAGAAGGTTATGGAGGTGGCAGAATACACATTAGGGTTAGAGCTGCCTGTGGGGACTGTCTTGCTTTCCTCATTGTAACTCAGGAGAGTTAACTGTGTGGTCATACAAGAGCAATAATGCAGGTCCTATATGGAAATCCCAGCTTTTTTTGAGCACATTATTGGCATTTGGATCAAATCCCAGGGCCCAGTATGCTGTTATCCGTGAGCCTGTGCTGTTTTGAAGGCTGTTAATCGAGTCACTCCAGAGGGAGAGGGAAAATGTGGTTTCTTGTAATGGTAGTGATGGGGGAGCAGGGCCCCTGGGTACGCTCTTAGCATGGATTACCTCCTGGGCAAGCCTGGGGTGCTTTGCTTTCAGAGAGGAATCAGCTGGATCCACACTGCAGCTGTGTGTGCTAAGGGTTTGGGTAATTGTGCTTCTAGATCTGAACTGGTAAACCCATGTTCTGTGCAGATACACGGGCACAGAAGTTGTAGCTCCCGGCAGTGTTCTGCACTGGGGTGGTGTCGTGTGCCAGAGAGGCTGCACGGGGCCAGATTCTGTGCTGGGCTCCTGCCCATCCTTGCTTGCCTAGTTTGATGGACAGCTGAATATTTAATCAGGTGAGCTGATGGGAATCCAAGGGGTGTTTCATGGCTCTTGGATTAAGCCATAGGAGCCCAATCCCCCATCTCCACCCCAACCTGGAGTGCTGTAACAGAGCTCTCTCACAAAAGGTGTAGCAGAGCCATGGGCAGTGCTGAGTGACAACATTTGAAACATTTCCTCCGTGGGTTGCCAGCTGAGGCACTCTGTCTTACCAGTTTCAGAGTGCAATTGCTGTGGGTTTATTCAAGCTGAGAAATGGGAACATCTGGTTGAATGTAACTACCAGATTACTTTAGAGGAATCTCTGAGCCTTGTGCACTGCAGCTGTGCTTCACTGGGTGTGTGTGGTTGAGCTGGAGCTGCTCCTTTTTACAGGAAAAACTGTTTGCTGGAGCCATGTATGACTAGAGTATGTAGGGGAAGAGGAAAGCTTGGCAAAGTGGCAAAGCAGGTGTTTGGTCTCTGCTCCAGGACACAGAAATGGTACTCTTGGTGCAGATGAAGCCCCTTTGGCAAATATGCAGGGTTTTGGGGAGGACTGAGATAAAAATTATTTTATGACAGTTTCAAAAAATTATGGTACCAGCTGATAAAGAGCGCTGTTTCACAGGGAGGAATGATGTGACTGACTGATCTACGTGCTGTGAGCTGGCAAAACATTTTTGTGCCAGTTTAACAGTGTGTTTTTGAGAATTTGCTTTGAAACAGATATTCAGGGCACTAAAACTCTTTGTAAATACTGTGTGTTGACTAAAATGTACCATGAGTATTGATATTTGTCTTTATTTGTTGGGTTTTGAGAGCACCTCTGTAATTACACAAACTATTTTTTTTTCAGTTATGACATGCACTGATTATATCCCAAGGTCATCAAATGATTATACCTCACAAATGTATTCTGCAAAGTAAGTCAAGAAATTGTTACTGAGTTCTGTAACTCTTACTTCTCTCTGAAGTAATCTTTTTATATCTTTATGCATTTCTCTAATGCTGGCAGCAGATACACATTGCTGAGGACACTGAACTTACAGAACTCACCCTTTGGCTTTAGTAGCTGTTGTTTTATGTTCACAAAGATAAATGAGGCCCTTCAAGTAATTAACACCGCAGTCTTGGTGAATAATGCACCTAATATTTATCAAATAAACAAATTGAACATAAATAAATATAAGAGGAATATAAGATTTTTCTCATCATTCACTGCGTTTAGGGATCTTTGTAGTTTTTCCTGTTGGAGCAGGATAGGGCTTGACCCCTGCTGCTTGTTTTTGTGTAGTTTCTGTGTGTGTCCCACTGGTTCTTACAGATACTGCTGCATTACAGTAGCTTCAGGGTCTGGTGTGGTGAGGCCTGGTGAGTGGGACTGACTGCTCGTGCCTGTTGGAATGGGGAGTTTGTCCCTCCCAGCTCCTGGATGAGCACTGGTGCTCTGGCATGGTGGAGGAGGGAGTTTCCCTGGTGTCCCTGCAGGAAGCTGGCAGCATCTGTTAACTCAGGAGCCTGCCTGGGGAAGCACAAGGAGCTTATTGCTCTAAGAGGACGTGCCAGTCTGAGCAGTTTCTATTTTCTGGAGCAATTTTTCAATGTGTCTTCTGGTTTGAAAGGCTGAAAGATGCATAATGTAAATAGTTCTTTCTGACTTTTGTTCTCTCTTTTCACTAAGGCCATATGCACATATCCTTTCTGTACCAGTTTCGGAAACAATGAGCCCTTACCCTGGTCAGCCTCAGTACCAAGCACTACAGCAGTCCCAGCCCTACACCATCTACCCCCAGACCACCCAGACCTACGGACTACCTCCTTTCGGTAAAGAGTGACTTTTCAAAGACTTCTCCGTGCCTGCAGTTACTGTTTTATGTCTCATTAAAAAGCCAATGTTAAGCTTAAGGTGTGTTGGAGAGGAGAGTTTGTAGGAGAGCACGTGCATAGATTAAATTGTAGATGGGTACTGATCTCTTGATGGGAGTTCAAGTTAAAAAATATTTTCTACAAGCTGTTACTTTGGATCTCCCCATGAAGTTTGCCATATGGTTCTTGGTTTGGGATCATAATTATCTCTAATTGTGGTATAGGTATGTTTGTGCAGTTTCTTTGTTAGTGAAATGGCACAACACCCCATACTACAATTTCCCTGCTTTTTCCTTTCCTTTTTGTTATCCAAGATTAAGACATTTTTATTTCATCTTTCACCAAATGAGAGCTCATGCTAAAATATCTCCAAGTTTACTGGGCAAATAATTTGCTTAATTTGCTAAAATATCTCCAAATTTACTGGGCAAACAATTTGCTTAATTTGCTCTGATAACTGAGCCCTCTTAACAGCTGTTCCAGTCTTTGCAAGTGCAGCTCTCAAAAAATGGAAGGGAGCAGAGGCTGTTTGATCCCTTAGCATGCAACACTGATGAGTGGGGAGAGCATCACATCATGCAGGGAACCTGGGGGAGCACCCTGGCTGCCTGTGGAAGTGGTGCAGTCACCACCACTTGCAGTGTTCAAAAAACATGTGGATATGGCACTTGAGGACATGGTTTAGTGGTGGACATGGTGGTGCTGGATTAATGGTTGCACTTGATGATCTTAAAGGTCTTTTTCAGCTTTTACAATTCTGTGGTTCTGAGTATATGTCTCAGGGGCTTGTGGCTGTGCTGCACAACCATATGCACTGAGCCTCTTGAAGATTTATCTGCAGTGCTAAAATCTTAGTACCTTGATGTGTGTAAGGATGAGTTTTTCTTTAGTTAAAGAATTAGATGTCTCTGAATAAAACCAGCTACATTTCTGGCTTTTGTTAGCTGCTCACAGAGCACGGGCTTTTCTAAAGGTTACAAAACAATTGATTTGTCATGATATATTTGAAAGATGGTGTAGAAAAGATAATAAATCCAGACTTGGCTTTGTTAAACATGAGTTGAATTACTAATACTGTAATTACTCTCCTCCTCACTGTGTGCCTGCACTTTGGTTTCAGTGCCTTGTTGCGCTGTTTTTTGCTGTATCTGAACGGTGGCCGATGGTTTCCTTTGCTTCATTTATTTGGTGTTTCTTGGTAGTGTGTTGTGCATGGTGCACTGAGGCTGCTTTGTGTGCTGTTGTGTGTTTCAATGTGTCTCATGTTGGTGTTTTTAAAGGCAAATATTTGTAAATATGTGGAGTGCTCTAGTGAAGTTGTTTAAAATGGTGGTTGGTTTAGACTTCCTTCTACAATTTGGGAGGGAGGGAGGATGCAGAGGTTTTGTTAGTATGTTGTGTGGGTGATTTGTTGGTGGCAGTAGTGGTGGCTATATTTGGGGGGAGTGTTCATTTTTTTAAAGCCAAAGGTTCTGGAGTGCAGAGGTACTCAGCTGCTTCAATATTATAGTCTAAATGTAACACTAGAAATTCTTCTGAAGACCTGGAAGGAGATCTGCATTTTCTGTTGACTTCAAAGGAGCTTTCATCTGTAAAATATCCAAAATGTCACCAGTTACTGAAATGTCTGGTGTGGATTTTGAGGTCTGTTGTTAAACACCTGATTTTTTAGTGTGAAATCCAGTGTTAGGAAGATGTTAAGGTCATTATTTCCAGTAATGGAGATCATACTGGAGTGGTACCTGCTGAGTCATGCTGAGAAGATGGACCTTGCATGGTTTGATGGAGAGGTGGAGGGTAGAGGATTGAACATGCACACTGCAGAGGGAATTCTGGAATTTTTTTCTGCTCACAAAATCTCCAGAGAGCAGGTGAAGGCAAACAACTTGGTCACATGCTTTACCAGCACCAGAGGGTTTGTTACAGAGGTTGGTGTGTATTTATTTCTGTGCCAGAAAGAAGGCAGCATGGGTTATCTAATTGGAACAAACCAGCGTGGAATTCAAGCAAGCTGACAAACACAAGCATAGTCTGGAGGTGGCTGAAATCAAGGTGCTCCTTTTAGAGAAGGGGTGAGCTATGCTCTTGCTGATTTGTCACCTCTTGGTGTTCAGTGCATTGTTCTGCATGGGATGCCCTTGTGGTCTGGAGAGATTTGTTTAAAGAAGCATTAAAAAAAAGAGTCGTGACATCCAGGCTGCATCTGTGTAGCTGTAAGTTGGTATTAGAAACACCATGGATGTGATGGCTTACATTAACTCAAGAAAAACCTACAAGTGGTGGGATGTCCTGTGTGGGGCCTTTAGATGTGTGCTGTGGCATTCTGTGACGTACAGTGCTGCCATTGGACACGGAAGAGTCTCGTTCCCCCTCTCACATCCTCTTCTCCATCATCCTTGAGGCTGTGCTAGTTTATGATGCTGTCCTGCAGGATGAGAGGGGAAGGACATGTGCCACCGGTGCAGGAGTGTGCCTGGCTGTATAGAAGGTAGGACATGTCTGTAACAAGACAGTCATGGAAGGCAGGGGCTGGAAGGTGCCTCAGCACATGACCTGAATCAGGTCCTGCACTGGCGCCCAGCCAGCACTGCCAACACCTCTCAGTGTGTCTGACCTGGTGCCACGCTCCCTGTGGTTATCCTGTGGCATTCAGGGTGGGTTTGTGTTTCACTCTCAGGTTGTTTGGCGCTTCTGCATGTCATGTGAGCATCACATTGTGTTGCTGTCTGATCCTTGTCCCTCTGTCTTGTGCCCTGAGGAGCTTCTGGTTATGCCCCCTGTAAAAGCTGTTCACCCATTTGGAGATGGTGGCTCTCCCTTTCCAGATTAAACACAGCTCTCACTCTCACTCTCCTTGGAGAGTCTTTTTCCCATATATTTTGTTCTGGAGTTTCTGCAATGTATCTACAGTCTTTCTTAAATCAGCCTTTCCTTTTTGTTTGTTAATTATTGAGGTTCTGGAGGTTTGAAACCTTAACGAAGACACAACTTGAGAGTCGAAGAGTCAAACCCTGGGGTGGCTGTGCAGAGGGGAGTGATTTAAGTTGGCTCATAGGTGTCAATTTGAGATCAGATATGTAAATAAATCAAAGGGCCATTGCAGAATATAATTCTGACAAAGCTGCAGCATGGAGCGACCTCTTGGAGCTGCTGCTCATGTCCAGCTTGATGGAGTCTCCCATGTCTTCTGGGTAAGAAACCTGGAGCTCATAGCCCATGGCTCAATCCTGCTGGAGTGGGTGAAGGGCTGCAGGTGGCTTCCACAGCCTTGGTACTGTTTTTGGGGTGTTTAAAAAGGAGGGTGGTCTTTCTGATGACCCTGAGCTCTGTCTGGCTCCAAACGTCCTTTGTCCCTCTGCTTTGCGCACTCCTGCTTGTTTTTAAGTAGATCCTCTCAAAATATTTCTGCTTTCTAACCAGGGTCAGGGCGAACTGTCTTTGGCTATGGCTGTAGATTTGGAGACACTCAAATGAAAGCCTGAAGAGCCCTGAAGAGTGAGGCCTGAGCTGAGCTGCCTCAGTTGGACACTGTTGGCACCTGTCGGTGCAGAGACCTCAATCCACAGCACCCAAGCTGAGCCACGTGCTAAATGTGCCCTGTACACATAATTACAGTCACTCTGCTCTCTGTGCAGTGCCCAGGGCTGTTGCAAAAGCATTCCAAAACAACAGGAAATCTGGAACAAACATTCGGATTTTTAAATACTTTTTTTTAGTTCTATATTTGCTGTTGTCAGTCTAGGAAAATTACTGACTTGTGGCTTGGTTTAAAATATTCATCCCAAAGCCCAGTGAAGTAGTGGAAGTGTTGAGCTTGGCCTTCCTAGGTCCCAGCTTTGGGCTCATTGTGTAACAGCTGATGTCACTTGCAGTGCTGTGCAGCTCAGCCCAAAATCACAGCGACTGGCAGGTCCTTTGTCTGCATGGGCAGTGAACCTTAGTGACACAAACAGATTTTTAGTTAAAAGCTTTGTGAATTAGTCTTCTTGGTGCTTTTAATTTTCTCTTTTTCAGCCATGTTGTCACCAGCTCTAATCCCTGCACAGCCTGACAACCAGTGCTTACTGTTGCCAAAATTAAACATTTTCCACGTGTCATTTGTTACTCGCTTTTGTGATGAGCAAAAAATCTTAATCTGAGGTAGGAGCATGCTGTTTGGTCCCAGCATATTTGTTTGTAACTGGTCCAATTTATCTGATTCAGGTGCACTGTGGCCAGGTATGAAACCTGAAAGTGGTTTAATTCAGACTCCATCTACAAGTCAGCACAGTGTTCTTACCTGCACTACAGGGTTAACCACAAGCCAGCCCAGCCCAGCACATTATTCTTATTCCATTGAAGGTAACTTGGCATGGTTTTTTATCTGCATCTCTCTCCACCTAACTGAGTCCAGATACCAAACTAGAGAGGCTTGCACGCTTGTCCTTGGTTTGTGCATGCTGCTTTGTGCTCTGCCTCTTTTCTCTTTGTGCCTGTGTGTTTCTGGGTTTGTATTTGCCTCGTACCTGTGTGTGCACCAGGCTGGCTCGTTGGTGCCATGCTGCTGGGCTGAACAGGGTGAAGAGCAAATGGGAAGGGGAAAGAGATTCCATGTTGTGTTCCTGCATGCTTTATTGGGAATGCTCTTGCATTTCTCTTTGTTTGTGCTCTTTAGTTTGATGTCAGGAAACGTGCTGACCGCAGTGAGATTTTTAAACATTTGTTTTTAATTCCTTCTGGAGGTAGATGGCCCTTGCATATCCCACACACCGGGTTGGTAGATCTGCTAGGAAGTGAATTTCTCAGTATAGAGCTACCATTCAAATGTTATAGTTGCTGGAAGTGCCACACCTAAGAAGGCAGATGCTGAATTTCACCAGCTTCCACAGCAGTTTTTAGGAGTGAATGTTCCAGGTAGCTGAATAATAGAATGTTGTTGCTTATGGCACATATGTGCAAATCGATGCCTTTTCTTTAGGCTGGAATTTGCCGTTTATGTTTTGGTGATGAATTGTGAAAATGTCTCTTTCTCTGGAAACTTTATGAAGCATTTTGGGAATTCATAATCTGTTTCTTGTGGAATATTTTCACAGAATAATTCAGGACTTCAGGACATTTTTAATTCAGCTTCCAGCTCAAGAGTAGTTGATACAGAATTCAGAACCACTCAGAACTTTACATAGTTGGATCTCCAAAACCTCCAAGGATGGAAATTTTGCCAGTTCCAGAACTTGTCATTATGATGAAACAATTTTTCTTTTATTGACTCAGAGCTTTCCCTCTTTCATGTTCTGACCATTTCTCTCATCTTGCTGCTGCACCACCTGCAAAAAGAGTGTGTCTGTTCTCTCACTAATGTCCATGGAGGTGCCAGCAGGCTGCATCAGGTCCCCAAAGCCACCTCCTCTCCTGGCTGGAGAGTCCTCCTGCCCTGAAATGCCCCTTGCAGGGCACGTTCTCCAGATCCCTGACTGGTTTGGCGTCTCTTTACCAGACTTACCAAATTTTATCAACGTGTTTCTTGTGCTTGAGGGGCCAAACTGAATGCCATGTGGTCTCATGAGAGCCAAGAAAAGGAGGATGATTCTTAAAATGAGCAGTGAGTGGGTTTTAGCACATCTCTCGTGGAGGAAAGTCATGTGGTATGTCATGGTACTTGCTCAACTTGCATTAGTGACAGTCAGTGGCCCAGTGTGATATTATCCTTAATTCACTTTTCACATTCATAACACGAGGAAAGCAATACTGGCAATTCTCCCTTCCTTCCAGCCTAACCCTCCTTCGCAGCAGAATGATTTACTGTGTCTCACAGCACCAGCTTTAATTGCCAAGGGTCAGGAATGGTTCAGTGACCCCTGCCAGATTTCACAGGGGTGTCCCATGGGGCGCAGGTGGGGTTGGTGGGGTGACAGACCCATGTCAGGCCTTGCTCTGTGGAAGAATTATAAAATCACAGACTTGTTTGGGCTGGAAGGGACCTTAAGGATTATCTACTTATAACCCCTCTGCCATGAGCAGGGACACCTTCCATTGGATCAGGTTGCTCCAAGCCCTGTCCAGCCTGGCCTTGGACACTTCCAGGGATGGGGCAACCACATCATTGCTCAGCATCCTCACAGCCAAGAATGCCTTCTCAATATCCCATCCATTCCTGCCCTCTGGCAGTGGGAAGCCGTTCCCCTTTGTCCTGTCCCTCCCCAGCTCTCTCTGAGCCCCTCTGGATGCTGGAAGGGGCTCTGAAGTCTCCCTGGAGTCTTCTCTTCTGCAAACTGCTCAACCCCAGCTTTGTCAGGCTTTCACACAGGAGAAAGATTTTAATCCGTGTTGCTGGGAGGATGTGTGATGTGAGAAGTTTCCCTTCAGGCTGCCCTCTGAAAGTGCACACAAGTCACCCCAAAGTGTGCAAAAGTCACTCCAATTGTGCAAATGCTGTTGCTTTTTGGAAAAACTTTTTGCAGACACGCGGGAAACTTCTCCTTTTTCAGATTTCCTACATTTCCTTCTCAAGCAGCCCACCAAGGAGTCAGGTCAGTACAGGGGTTGGTGCCAGGGAGGTGGTGGAGAGCAGAGCTGGAAGGATGGACAGAGTTGTTTCAGTAGTAATCCCTGGAATATCTGTGTTTTCTCTCCACTCAAATCAGCAGGGTGAGACACAGTTGTACAATGATGCTGACTCACTGGAGGGGAATTTCAGTGCGTGGTTCTGGTTTGGGCTCTTCGGAAATGATTGAAGCAAAGCAGATTGGGATTAAGAAGATAGGGGAGGCAGAGATGTAAAGTCTGAGGGTGAGGTCTGAAATGGGGGATAAAGAAAGGAAAAGAGTCGCAGCATCTTTAATGCAGTACTTGTGTTTGCTGGTCTTTAAACCTCAGCCCTTGAAGTCATGTTTGGCAAATTCGTGCCAAATATTTTTGCATGGTTCTGGCCCATTCACAGGTAAAAGGAAGTGGCCCCCAGTGCAGAAAGATTTGGTTCATCCGTGTGGTGGGAACTGAAATAAACTGATATGTAGCACTGTTTAGATACAGGATTATTACAAAGACCTGTTGAAGGGAGATCAGAGTTAAGATAAACAGTGAAGTTCATGTGAGGGAATGCCAAACCTTGAAATCTTTTTTCTCATTTCTTAACTTCTGTAATCAGTCTCAGTGGAGAAGCAGCCTCTGCAGAGCATTACAGATAAGAATCACCTTCTGTTTCCTCTCCATATCTCGAGAGCAGTGGTGTAGGAGTCTGTCCTCCAGAGAGCTGCTGTGCCCCAGCTGCATGGCAGGTTTGTTCAGTCAGCAGGGGCTCTCTTCTGGAGAGCTGGGCTTCACAGGGGCCTAGGAAGGGACTTTCTCTTAAGGTGATGACAGCCTTGATAGTTTCCATAGTGTGTAGTTGGAAGGAGCTTCATTTGGGAGCTGCCCCCTGTTTTGGAGCAGTTGCTGTGAGAAGTGTCTGTGACAGCTTCCTTGGCTCTCACAGCTGGGCTCCAAGTCTCTGTGGAGTGTCTTCATGGCCATTATTGCTGTTCAGTGCAGCCCTTTTGCCTTTTCCTAAGTGTTTCTGGGGCTAACTGTTTCCCTTTGTTTCTGCTTCCACAGAGGTGACACTCTTCCTATTTCTCATCTGTAAATACTGTGTATTTCTACACATCTCTTAAGATCTGTTTCTTTTGTTTTCTTAACTTTTTCGAGGCATATTTTGGATCCATTCCTCTATCCAGGAGGCACCAGGTAGTTTTGGTGTTTGCCATAGCACAACCTACACTCGTTAGGAGCTCTTGGTGGGTCCCTTTCCCTGGGGCAGCAGGACTGAAACCTTCAGAAGCTTGAGTTCTTGGGGTGAATTCTTCATGGTGGTATTTGCAGAAAATAAGGGTTTTTTCTCAGAGTGATGGTTAAGTAGAGATACTGTGAATTTCTGCAATTTCTTTACGTAAGCATCTAAATGTGATTTTTTTTTTTTTTCTGTTTTGGTTTTATTTGTGTGCAGAGGAAAGTGGTTTAGACAAGAAAATAGTTCTTGGTGGCATCTGGTTTTGTTCCTGCTGATTTAATTACTTGTTGTTATCCTTGTGAGTCCCGAAACCTCATGTTGAGGAATGTTTAATGGAGTGGCTCTGTGTGCAACCCCCCCAAACCTGCTAAAGGAGGGGGTGCTGCTCTAGCAGCCTCTTCCGTGTTTTGGGAGAACTGAATGCAGTGACATGAAGCTTATGAAACAAGTTGGTACTGACAACTACACATCTCTAAGAGTTCGTCCTGTGAGCTGGTGACAGCTTATTTCAGAAAGTCACATCCAAAAAGCATTTCTAGATGCAGGGATGTTGGGAGAGGTGCTCATTTTCTCCAGCAGGAAACACTTTTTCTGCTATTTGAAACATTCTTAATGTTTCCTTAAATATCAAATTTAATTAGACTAAAAATGCTAAGTTAGATGCAGGTTTATTTTTTTAACAGAACTGATTTAAACACATACATGTCTTTTTTCTCGATTTATTCTGATCCATTTTCAACTGCTACTGATTGATCATCAGAATGGGATTGTTGTCTTATCAAAATATGTAGTAAAGATGTAAAACCTTTTTAATTCTACACCGATTGCTTAGCAACCACTGAGGGAAAAGGTTCCTGAACCATTTGAAAGGACTGTTTTAAAGATGTACCAGCTCTCCTTTCCTGTAAACCCAACTGAAATGTGATTGGTATCAAAATACACCTCAGTCCTTCTTTGGCTGTTAGTAGTGAGTGCTGCTGGAAGCACACATGCTTGCACATTTTCCTAGTAAGTATTTATTTCACAACTTCTCGTTTCTTATGCTTTCCTAGAATATTTAATGAAATAATTCTCAATTTTGCAGCATCAACTACCAATGCCAGTCCAGTCTCTACATCCTCAACTGTTGTCAATATTTCCACATCAGCAGTAGCCAGCATCTCACAGGTAAAACTTCTTGGTAAATTTATGTGCACCATCTCCTTTACCTTTGTTTAACACATTGCTCAAAACTACCACGGAAATGTCACTTCAAATGGAGCACAGTGGTACTGGAGTTGTGGGGCTCAGTGTGTAAATCAAAGTCGCCAAATCACTCCTGCTCTCTCTTTGACCATGGTGCTTCTCCCTTTGGCCTTTGCAACAAACTCGTTTCATCTGTTCCAAGCTGCAAATTGTGAGTCTTAAAACTGAGATCTCTGCAAGAGAGGAAGAAACAATTCATCCATTTTGAGAACTAAACCTTCAGGGAGGATTAGAGGTGGATGTTTTTTGGATGCCTTTGTTCTCCCTCAGCAAAAATAGGAAATGAGGTTGTACACAAACAAAACCCCAACCCAATAAAGTAAGGTGTGCATTTTGATGGCAGACTAGAACAAAATGAGGCAGCCCTGCAAGCTAGCAAAGACCATTTACCCCTACCTTTCTCCTCTCTGGGTGGTTAACTGCCATTCTGAGTACTTGGATATACAAAGGAAGCCTTCAGTGTCCAGTTTTTCAGAAAGAGAATACAAGGGAGTGTGGAAGGTGCAATGGATGCACAAAATGGGTGCGCAAAAATCCTTCTGTGCTTATGCTGTTGCTTTTTAAACATAAACTGGTTTGGAACCATAAGGGGAAAAAAAAGGTTTTCTTTTAGTATTTCAGACCAAGGTACCTGATTGACAAACACAAGCTGCTCTTCAAGGGAATCAAGAGTGGATCAGAGTGGTGTGATGTTGTGACATTTGGAGTTGCTGCTTTTTTTACTGTCAGTAGCAGAAGTTAAAATCCTCAAGCACAGCTCCAGGTGCTGAGTGGTCTCCTAAATGAATTAAGTAGTTTTTATAAATGGATACCTTCCAGTATGCAGAATTATTGCTTGATGAAGTCAGGACATGAGTAAGGGCATTTATTCTGTAGTTGTGCCCTCAATGAGGCCCAAGGTCACTTTCTGTCACTGTCAAAGGCAGAAAGTCAAATGCAAGACAAAACCACACGTTCCAGAGCACAGAGTGCACTGATGTCTTGGCATCCACTCAACTCCCCTGTTACTGTCACTTCATTAATTATGAAATAATCTTTGCAGACACTGGAAGCAGATGAATACCCTGTGATCACTGGTCTCCTCTGCAAAACCAGCCTGTGCAGGGGCCATTGGGCAGCCAGAGCTCTCAGCCCTTTTTGGGGATGTCTTACATATGCAGAATGAAACACCATAAAGTCAGACTGTGCTCTTGCTGGGATTTTTCTTGGACAGGATATTCTAATACAAAAGTCATCCTGGTTCAGAGTGTTTTCTGGGTGTGGGATCTTACCATCGCTAACTCTTTCCTCCGACAGGAATATCCCACGTACACCATCCTTGGCCAGAGTCAGTACCAGACCTGTTACCCGAGCTCAGGCTTTGGAGTGGTGCCACCAGCAGACAGCAACACGGAAAGTTTGGCATTAGCCAGCACCACGTACCCAGAGGAGAAACCAAATGCCCTGGTGGCAGCACGGGCGGTGCAGAGACCTTCCTCCGGTGAGGCGGGGTCTGTAAAACACCTCTGGGCAGGGAGCAGGGGTCTGTAAAACACCTCTGGGCAGGGAGCAGGGGTCTGTAAAACACCTCTGTGCAGGGAGCAGCTGTGGGGAGACAGCTCCAAAGGCACCTGCAGCATCTTCTCCTGCTGGGCCTCGTGGGACACTTGCCTTCCTTGTCACCCTGGCCTCACTGGTGTGCAGAGTGTTACGGTGGGCCAGCCAAATTTATGTATCAGAAGCCTTTGCTGCTGCCATCCCAGAACACCTACCCTGGACTCTGTGTGCCCCAGGGAGCGGGAGTGCTCTGAACACCTGGCTGCAGGAGGGGGTGTGCTCTTTCCCTAGGGTGTTCTTACCAGTAGCACAACAGGCACCATCACATGTCCTGTCGGTCACGGTCGTGCTGCTTGGCCAAGGTTGTGTCTCCAGGGCCAACATCATCGCTGTTATTCTTTTATATTCAACTGTCTGTTAAATAAAATAGATATAGTTGAGTAGTGGAGTAGTTCCAGGGTAGTGAAATGGCTGCAGGGTTCCAGGCCTTAGGGTGGAGGGTGCTGTGCTCTGGCTTTGCTCTGCAGGCAGCAGCTCTTGCAATAGCTGTGTTCTAGGGGATTGAATTGAGGAGATGGAGCTGTTTTGAAATGATGGGACAAAGAAATTGTGGTTTATGTTCTAATCAGGGTTCCACTACTGTGCATCCACATAGTACAGTAAAATCTTAGCTTTTACTAAGATGGTTTGTGGCCAATGCTGTATTGGTGTTTGTTTGGAGACACAAGGGGATAGAGCTGTTTGATTTCTTTCTTCCAGATTCATCCACAAGTCCTTTGCTACCAAGAGCAACAGCAAGTAAAGAGTTAGATGAGCAAGCAAGAAAAAACATCCCTGGGAAAAACAGAGGGAAGAGGAAAGCAGATACCTCCTCCTCACAGGACAGTGAACTGGAGGTAAGTACTGATCTTCTTTTCTACAGGTAGCATTGCAGAACAGTGTGGCAGTGAAAATTCTCCTCCCTTTTTTTGATTCCATCCCCATGGAAATGGAAGGTGATTATAGAATGGTTTGGGTTGAAGAGACCTTTCAGGGTCATCCAGTCCAATCACCCTGCAATGAACAGGAGCATCTTCAAGCAGATGTCAGGTCACTCAGGGCTCTATGCAACCTGGTCTTGAATGTTTTCAGGAATGGGGCATCCACCACCTCTCTGGGCAGCATGTGGCAGTGCCTCACCACATTAATTATAAAAAACGTCTTCTTTACATCTAGTCTAAATTTACTCTCTTTGAGTTTAAAATTGTTCCCCCTTGCTCTATCACTGCAGGCTCTAGTAAAAGGTCTGTACCCATGAATTCAAATTGAGAGTAAGTTTAGATTAGATATTAGGAGAAAATATCTTCCCTGTGAGGGTGGGGAGGCCCTGGCACAGGCAGTTTGTGGCTGCCTCATCCCTGGAGAAGTGTCCAAGGCCAGGTTGGATGGGGCTCGGAGCAATCTGGTTTTGTGGAAACTCTCCCTGCCCATGGCAGAGGGATTGGAGCTGGATGGTTTTCAAAGTCCCTTTCAGACCCAAAACATCACTTAAACACATCTTGGAATCCTAGTGGTGTCCTTGAGGAGACATCCTGGTGTCTCCACTACAGGCTCATGCTCAGAGCAGGGCTGTCCCCAGCACTGGGACTGTGGCTTTGTCTGTCTGAGCCACCAGAGCCTCCGAGGCTGAAGATCCTGTACCTAGTGATCTGTCCCAGCACTACCACATCCACCCAGGGAAGGAGGTTTTCTGTCTCCAGTTGAAATCTCCCATGCTGCAAATTCCCCCTTCTTCTTCCCCAATGATTTTCCATCTGCCACTACTGAAAAGAATTTGTCTCTGTCTTCTTTGCAGTTGCCTTTCAATTAGTTGTGGTGTCCTGTTAGATGTCCCCATGTCTCCTCTTTGCTGAGATAAGCCTCTGCTGTGGGCTGCTGACTATCTCAACAGCATTTTGCTGGAAATTCTCATTTCCTCACAGATCTCTGGGACCAGGGATGCAATCTGGGGTAACCTTGCCAGTGCCAAGTAGGTTGAGACAGCACCTCCTTTCTGGTGCATGTGGCACACTCCAGCAGGAAAGTCATCTCACCCGCAGGGAGGGAGTGCTTCTGGCTTGTACTGGTGTCCAGTTTGCCCCCCAGTTCCTTCAGCCTGGCCTAGTGTGAGGGGTTATTCCAGCCCACATCCTGGCCCAGCTCTGAATGTCAAAGTCCTTCTGTACCCAAACTCTGCCATTCCTCATGGCAGCTCATTGCCTTATTTATGACAAAGGTTTCTCTGACAAACACCAAGGGCTCGTTCTTGATGCTCTCCAGATCACAGCAAGTACACTTTACCTCAGCAGGGCTCTAAAATTTTCATTAGTGCTCTAAGCTTTACTTTTATAACTACAAAAGCAAGAGAAGCTTTTGAAATAGTTTGACCAAACTGCCATAGCCTGAGTGTGTGCTTCTGTGGCAGTAAGTAAACTCCACTGCAATAAACTGAAGAGTTGAATGTGGTCAGCCTGTAAGACGACAACTGCAGTTTATAGATGTTAAAAGGATACTGCAGCTAACCACTAAATTAACTCTAAAACTTTTTCCTTTATTGCAGTTCAGTGCCTGGAATATCTCAGCTCTAACCCACTCTTGTTCTCTCTCCAGCGGGTGTTTCTCTGGGACCTGGATGAGACCATCATCATCTTCCATTCTCTTCTCACAGGGTCTTATGCTCAAAAATATGGCAAGGTAATACTGCCTTTTCCATGGAAGAAAACTAATTTCTGTCATGCAGAATTAAATGTTAGTCTTGGGAAAAGGAATAATTTGGGATTTTTTTTTAACTCTCTGTGGTGGTACTTTTAAATTGTTGGCAGTTTGGGGCAGGGAAAGAATTAAATTTGGCTTTATACAGAGCTAGGACATGGATGTCACCGACATGTCCCTTCTTACAATGCAAGTCTGTCAAGCTGGTTTTGTCCTCGCTGGGAATAACTGAGGTCCTTGCACATAGGGAAAATAAGTGTTTTTTCTCCTTTAAAATACATTTTGGAATGTTTTGTATGTGCTGTGAAAATGTATCAGTCTCTCCTGTGGAGCACTGAAGTGTTGGGTTTTTTTGGGTTTTTTTAATTGAGTTGTTTAAGATATTAGGGAAATTGTAGTTCACACCATTGAATGTAGCTGGAATTATGCCAGGTTTGGTATATGGTGGAAAACTCTGTGCAGTTTAACTGATGAGAGATTTATGACAATTCCCTTCTGCCCGGATCCACAGTGCATTTACATTTTCTTTTTGTGTTTTTCCAGGATCCAACTCTAGTGATTGGCTCGGGTCTGTCCATGGAGGAGATGATTTTTGAAGTTGCTGATACTCACTTGTTTTTCAATGACTTGGAGGTACGTGGCAAATGTGTTTGGAAGGCAGAACTCCACGTTACCATGTCAGAATTACCCCTCACTCTTTGTGAGGGCTCTGTGCTTCAGAGCCTCTTACTGCTTGTTGTAATCATGGTCAGATCAGGGCTGATAACTGAGACAGGCGTTCTGCAGCTTTCTAGTGTCAGGGGTTCTCTCAGTTTCTGCTGGGTTTTTGCTTGAACCCATACAGATAAAAAGAAATTATGTCTGATCCGTCCTGTATTTGCATTTCTGGACTGGTGAGCACTTTGCTTCACTGGTCCTCTTTTGAAATGGAGACCAGAGGTGGGAGGAAAAGGCAGTTTTGAGGATGTCAGTTCTCAAGGGCTGTGACTAAGCCAAGGACAGAGTGCAGGAGGTGACTTTGGCTGTGGAGCAGCTTTGAAGGACATGCTGCACAGACAAGCAGGCTGCCCCCATGGAGAGCCCACAACACCCTCCTTTTTTCTTTTGTGTTGTCTTTGATGTAACTCCGCTCAATGTAATTTGCAGAATTGACAGCACTAGTTGAAGGCTTAGGAAGGCTGAATATGAACAGGGACCAGTTAGTTGTAAGTGTATCACTGATACACATCATGGAAAAACAAGGTGGTTTTGTTGATGCAGAGAGAGACTTAAATGATATTTCCACTTGGGCTGTGGCTACTAGCAGCAGTGAACTTTGCAAAGGTGGTAATGAGCTCTCTCCCTGCCTCAGCAAAAGCAACAAAAAAACCCCAAACCAAATGAAAATGCCAAACAATCTCTTGTGCTGGGACTCATTGATGTGTTGGCTGTGTGCTCAGCCAGAAATGTACTGCTGTAGGTGTTGGTTAGTGAGTTAAATCAGCTGCACTAAGCACCAGAGCCCTTGCAGTGCCACCACTCTGCTGTGGCTCTGCTGACCCATGCTGAGGAAATGGAATAGCAATGCTTGACCAGATAACGTGCTTTTGGGGTATTTTCGTTTTGTTTGCTTTTTTTGAAATGGCAGAAGGGTTTCAAGTGACAAGTGAGCTTTGAGTCCAACCTGTTCAGTGAATGTTGAAGTTCTTTTTTTGTAGACAGCTCAAAATGCCATAGAAATGTGCTTTTTTCAATCCTTTCTGGTACTTAAGATCCCAGGCTGGGCAAGGACTTCTAGGGGCTGGGAAGTAAAACCCAATACTGGCAGCTAGTGAAAGCTCTGTGTGTTTTTGGAGGCAGTGTGGCATGGCTTGTTGCTGTTGGGGAGTGTGAAGGGATTGGTTTCTATCACAGTTTCTTTAATCTGCAAATGTCACTGTGTTTCTGGATTACCACAGCATGACTTTATTTTTGTTTTGTTTTGTTTTGTTTTGGGTTTTTTTTGTCTTTAACAGGAGTGTGACCAGGTACACATAGAAGATGTGGCATCTGATGACAATGGCCAAGATCTAAGGTGCTGTACTGATGAATGCAGGAAATGCATTGCTGATGTAATCAGGTTTTGTGAAGACTTCAGATGCAGGTGGGGTTAAGGGATGGAGCTCAGCACTGTGCAGGGGATGAAACCTGGCAGTGTTTTTTTGCTTATTTGAAGACCTACAAAGCATTAAGAGTTTTGAAATGATACTGTGAATTAATTGTCTGCTGTTGAGTGCTGCCTCTGTGCTCAATGACAAGTGAGGAATGGAGAACCAACGCTTCAGATCTCGTGATGACAGCATTAGATTAGTTACCTAATCTAATGGTTACTCTAATTAGATTAGTGGAAAAAGTCCCTGCCTGTGGCAGAGGTTTAGAGAGAGATGATCTTGAAGATCCTGTCCAACCTAAACCATCCTGTGATTCCATGATCTTGACCTTTGGAAGTCCCCCTGTGGTTTGCATCCCTCTGAGAGTTTATGGTGCTCACTATCAAACAGGGGGTGGTAGGTTTATTTACTGAGCTGAACTGGCTCACTAAAAATCTGGGAAAGATCTGTCAGGGAGAAAGAAATACAGGGAAAGTGGTGAAGCAGGACGTGCTTCCTGCAGCCACAAACTGGTGAAGCAGCTCATCTGCTTGTGGAGCTGCAGTTGTGATGGAAAGGCACGGATGCTGTTGGGAAGATGTTGTGCTGGGGTTTATTGCTGCAGGATGAGGAAGGGGTCAGTGGGAAGGATGCTCCGTATGGCAGAGGAGTGAGCAGCCAAAAAGTAAAGGAAGGTTTTGTAGTGGGGGATATGAAAGGAGTTGTATCAGTGCAGCAGCTGTAGTTGGATGTCAGCATTCCCACAGGAGCCAGGCTCTGCTCTCCAGACATTTGTGCAGCTCCTCTCTGGGGTGTTCTCCAGCTGCTGCCAGCGCTGCCGTTGGCAGCACCACCAGCAGTGCCGCAGTGGTTCCGCTGCTGTGGCACAACTAACGCCGCTGCTTTCCTGGAACAGCAACTACAACTTCTCCACGGATGGCTTCAGTGGCTCGGAGAGCAATGCAAACCACAGCTCCTCGGTGGGCGTGCAAGGAGTGGACTGGATGAGGAAATTGGCCTTCCGCTACCGCAGGGTACGCGAGATCTACAACAAATACAGAACTAACGTTGGAGGTGAGTGGTCACCTGCGCCGAGGTCTGAGCACTGAACAGAGCTTGTGGGGCCAGACTCCGTCCTTCCTCAGAGCCTTGGCTTTCCTGATGTGTGGACATGAGAAGTAAAGCATTCTCCTAGTGCTAACTGGGATCAAATTTCCATGGAATCTAAGAGGGTGCATCTTCCAAAACGGAACAGTGTGCCAGTGCAGGCTGGGATTTATCGTGGAGATGAGGATGGTCACTCAGTCCTAGAGGCAAAAGTGTTGGTGCAGATGGTATCCCTTTGCTAATTTGGTATGAAAGGCTGCCTGGCACTCTGCTCAGCAGTGGCCTGAATGACTCATTTGCCCTGCTGCTCATTCATGTTTCCACAAAGTCTGCCTTTGGTCATGGCATTGTCAGGAAATACAGCGCTCACCCCTGGGCTGTCAGGCCCACAGTCTGACACGACTTTTCTGCTTTTTCTTCACAAAGTCACTTAAAGCTGCCTAGTTTTGCTTCCCTTTCAACTCTAAAGCAGTCATAATCGTGCAAACCCTAGTGAGCAAATGGAGATGAATTTTCTGTTGAGTGAATCTTGGCATTGCCATCCCTGGCAAGGGGACGCTGCTGGAGCAGCTCACCTGGTAGGGTGACTTGGCCAGGTTGGTTGTGGGTTTGGGTACCCTTTGCCTACAATAAAACCTTGACAGATGTTTTCTTGGGACATATTTTCTAAAAACAAAGTGTTCAAAGCTACAACCTTCAGCCTTAAAAATCTGCCAGTATAGGTGTGCAGTTCAGTGTGCTGCAGTTACCTGGTTTCTTGTAGGGATCAGACCGTGATTTCATATTTTGCTCGTGGGAAACCTGGATGCAGAGGTTTTCAGGGACCTGTGGAAATGATGGAGTAGCTATCAGTGCCGCCTGCTGTGGGTCCCTCTGTGGCCTCAGTGAAAGGGAATTGGTGTAACAGAAGGCTGGAGTGAGGAGGGTTCTTATGTCATTGATGGAAACTGGGGAGATGTGCAGGCTCCACGTGCTCCTTTCTTGCTGTGTTTACTGTCAGGAGCAGAAATGGGCTCCACTTCTGTCTGCTTTTAATTCAAAACTGGAGACTTGAAGAGAATCTAAAAGCAATTACAAGCATGGGAATAAAAGAAGGGGGGAGAATAAAAAAAGGGGAGAATCAAAAAAGATATGTAGAGGGGCTTAAAGTGGAAAGAGTGCTTGGAAAGCAGAAAGTCAGACTGTAGGAGTTCTCTGTGCCTTGGACCCCTGCTACTGCGAGTGCTTTGTACAAGAGAAGTGCCTTTGGTTGCCTGTATCCTGAGAAATGCTTAGAAATAATTGCAGATAAGTGTCTGCCCAGTTCCTCACAGTCAGGCTCCTGGATGGATGTCTGGGCTCATTCTTGTCACTGGGAGCTGGATTCTTTCCTTGCTTTGAGACAGAACAGCTTCCAGAGGCCTTCAGTTCAGTTATTTATTGCAGAGCAGGCAGCTGGTGCACTGGGGACAGCCCTCCCCGAGTCAGGCTTTGGCAAACACATGTTCCTCACCTTCCAGGCCTGCTTAGCCCGCAGAAGAGGGAAGCTCTGCAGCGACTGAGGACCGACATAGAAGTGCTGACAGATTCCTGGCTGGAAACGGCATTAAAATCCCTGCTGCTCATCCAGTCCAGGTATGGAGCCTGGAAGTGCCTGTGAGGCTTTCTCAGCCCTTTCTCACCCTCGCGTGCAGCGCTGTGCTGGGCACTGCCCCTGTCACACTGCTGCTGTTTGGCACAGGTGCCAAGTGACTGAGGGCAAGAACTCCACCCCTGTTTCTCTGCTGTAGTTAGCAGGTTCCCCACGCTCACCAAATGGTTTTTCTGACAGGAAATCCTGCCAGAAGCAAAGCAAAAATTGCAAAACCTTGTCCTAAAACGCCCCCTGCAAGCAGAACAGCAAAGCACATGGCACCTGGGGAATCTGATCAGACTGGCTGGAGCAGCCCTGGCACCACTGCCTGTAGATGTGCTGTTACAAGTGTTTTTCTTCTTCTAGAAAAAACTGTGAGAACATCCTGATCACAACCACCCAACTGATGCCAGCTCTTGCCAAAGTTCTTCTGTATGGATTGGGCGAGGTGTTTCCCATTGAAAATATTTATAGTGCTACAAAAATAGGTAAGAGGTTGTGCCAAGTGTCTGGCACTGTGGCATCTGCTGAGGATTAGCTGGGATTTTTACATGGGGAAATGCCATTTCTGCAGCTGAGCAGCCCCGTGCTGTGGTGGAGGCTTCTGGCCTCAGGAGCTGAACTGGGTGCTCTCCCTGCCCAGTAAGACAAGAAATGTTTCTGTACTGGGAGGAAGGGACCTGTCCAGGCTCTGTTTCTCTCTGCCTGAGGCTGCTTACAGGGGGATTGTCTTTGGCAGGTAAAGAGAGCTGCTTCGAGAGGATCGTGTCACGGTTTGGAAAGAAGGTCACTTACGTGGTGATTGGAGACGGGCGTGATGAGGAGGTTGCAGCCAAGCAGGTGGGTCTGACTGCAGGGGTGGAGCAGTGCAGAGGGAAGCTCCTGGCAGGCTTTGCCTACAAGGACTCTTGTTCCAAGGCTGAACTCCTCAGGCCAGGGCAGCCAGGAGCTAAGTTTGCCTTTGATGCAAGAGATCTTCCATTGTGTTAAGATGGGCAGTTTTCTGGATCCTGGGTGTTTAAAGTTTCTATTTTACTATTGTTTAGGATTGCATATAACACTGTCCCTGTCAGCAGTGTAGCACGTTGGATGTAGCATGTTGAAAGGTTGGACTCAGTGATCTCGGAGGTCCCTTCCAGCCTTGATGATTCTATGGTTCTGTAGTGCTGATCATAGCTTGTGACTGTCAGGATATTGCAGTTTCTCAGGAGTGTGGAGGAGGCAGGGCTCAGCAACAGCAGCAGATGAATACAGCACCTGCCATTAGGCTGGATTACAAACAAGGAGCAAAGAATTTGATTGATTTGGACAGGCCTAGATGAGTTGTTCAGTTGTGCTAATTAGTGGTGAAGTGCAAAGATAACTGTCAGGACCTTGACTCTGCAGGCTTCACACATTCTGCCGTGTGCCAGAGCTGTTGCCTGTGCAGGTGTCCTGGGTGCAGCAGCAGCTCACAGCCAGGGTTTCCCTTGTGAGCAGCTGACAGGCAGTGCTGGAGCCTGTCACACACAGATGTGCACGTAAGATGGGCTCCAGATACAGATGTGCACGTGGCTGAGGTCTGTCCTGAGAGTGGTGTGCTCAGAGCCACCACACTGCACAGCCCTGCAGCTCTACCCAGCCTGCTGCCACCTCAGCTGAAAATCCCTGCATAAACCTGACTGTCCTCTCTCTTTGCAGCACAACATGCCGTTCTGGAGGATCACAAACCACGCTGACCTCGTGTCCCTTCACCAAGCCCTTGAGTTAGACTTCCTGTAAGAATTTGGAGCAAAGACCTGACTGCAGCTCCCACAAGCCCTCTCCTTACTGGGGGAGGGGGGGGAGCAGAAATCTCACATGTTTGGGGACTCACTTTTCAGCTTGATGAAGAAAACATAGCTAATGCAAAGTGTACAGTGGAATATGATAGCAGGTTGTTTTTTGGGAGCACGGGCCCTGCCAAGTCCAGAGGTGTCCTGTAAAGAAGCCCTAGAGCTTGTCTGCAGAAGGGACTTACAGAGCCAGCTGAATGCCTCTGGCGTGTGTCTCCAGAGGGAGGGGCCATAAAACAGCAGATTTATTTGTAAGAGCCGTCTCCTTTCTATTCAGCTTAGTTGTAGAACCCAAGTAAACATGAAACTTTATTTTTATAGGAAAACGCTGATGGCAGAGCTTAAATCTCCCTTGTTTTGCAAAGCCGAAGATCTATGGTTTTTTTCATAGGAAATATTAATGAAAACGTCAAAAATACCTCTATTGCTATAACATGTGTCCTCTCTCCTTTCCCTGGGTGTTCAAAACAGTTAATTTATTACAATGTCCTTATGTTATTTCCTCAGTGTGGGATTACTGGAAAATATAAAGGTAAGGGAGTGCTCCTGGGATATGTGATTCTGTGTAGAGGCGAGTATTGGTGTTCTGAGTTGATCCCAGTGGCTTCTAGTCAGTGTGTGCACAAGCCCTTTCAGCCAGCAGGAGATCTCTGGATTCCAGCCTTGGTCTGGACTGCTGATCCCACAGATTTTCCCTGCAAAGAGAAGTGAAACCGCCTGTGAACATCAGGTACAGCAGGCTGGGGCAGACTGCTCAGATGTGAACAGAGTCCTCACCTGGACTAGGAGTAATCTAATTCCTAAATCCTCATGAGTGTTGCAGAGAAGGCTCTGGCTATGGTATAACCTTCACCTCTGTGTTCCTGACCCTATTTGTAAGTTCCTTTTAGTAGAATCAGATTCAATTTTCTTACATTCTTTGCATTAGCCTAACTACATAGTGAAAAACAAACGCCTTGTTAAGAGGGACTTAATTTTCTAAGACACTGTGACTTGGCAGCATGGAGCACTTGGGAGGGACGGTGATGCCGATTTTTCTGCTGCTGTCTCAGAATCGAGGCTGGAGTCAGTGACCTGCAGCTCCCCTGGCCAGGAGCAGCCAGCTGAGGACTGGGGCTGGCACAGGGGCTGGTTTTGTGCCAACTCAGGCAGTGTTTGGTGGTCTCCCCCATGTTCCCTGATGGCAGCAGATCAGCAGGTGCCCTGAGGACAGGTGTGTGCTGTGCCCCAGAACCTGCTGCTGCTGCAGAGACAGACCTGTGGCTGCCCCCAGACCCTTCCAGGTCGTGGTCATCAGCCCCACATCAGCCCTTAGGAGACTGGGCTGAAAGTCTGTCACTGCAGGGAGGACACTGACCCATTTGCTGTGCTCGTACAGGCAGGGATGTGTTTGCTGCAGTCCTTTCATGGCATTAATTACTGAGGGTTAATTTCCATCGGTGCAGGGGGAGCTGCTGGGCCAGCTTGGCACAGGCTCTGCTGTTCCTGGGACAGCTGCAGTGACCATGGGGCAGAAGGTGCCTGGAGCCGGGGTTTGGATACCTCGTGCTCAGGGACTGGACCTGGGAGGTCTATTTCACATGGTACCAGCTCCAGTTTCCCTTTGGATTTGGGTTTTTTTTTTTTTAAAGATTAATTAAATTGGAATCAAAGGTTGATTCTCCAGGGTGGTCACTGGAGTCAGGAGTGATCTGCTTTCCATTCAGCTCCTTGCCAGGTGTTGGCCTTGTGCTCTGATCCCAGGTGGACACTGGGTCTTTATTTCCCCAGGAGCTCTGCAGCAGGAACATGCTGTCCATGTGGGAGCTGCTGCCTGCCAGCAGCAGAACTGCTCATCCCATGGAAAATTTGAGGACTCTGTGGTGTCACTGGGCAGCTCAGCAGAGGGAAGGGTGTTTGGCTGGCCCAGCAGAGCCCAGGGGGCAAGCAGGCTGTGCTGGGAGTGCTCAGCAGTGGGTTTGGAAAGGGGAGCAGGACGCGGGGATGTTCTGTGTCTACACCGAATGGAGAGCTCAGGTGTGTTTGCACCTGTTCCAAGGCAGCTGAGGCAGCTCCAGCTCCCTTACTGCTGGGTCCATGGAGTCCAGTTCCTCTGGGTCCCTGTGAAGTGCCAGAGCTGGGCTGAGGAGCAACCTCAGTGCTCCCAGGCTTGGAAATGTCACCAGAGGATCAGGACTCGGTTGTAGTCACAGAAGAGTCTGTGCTGATGCTGAACATCCCTCAGCCCATCCAAAGGTCTCCTGTAAGGGGGTCTGGGAGCTGTCCCAGCCTGTGCAGCAGCCTGTTGGGAGCACGTCTCGTACTCCAGCTGGCTGAACTTTGGGATTAAAACCTGTGCCTTAACCTCCCGCCACCGGCACGGCCGAGCAGCCCACGTGCTCTGCTCCCATCAGAAGCAGCTGAGCAGAGCCGTGCTGGAGAGGGGCTGGGTTTGCCCAGGCACTGGCAGCAGGTGCTGCACCTGTGGGCCTGAGCTGCCTGGCAGCTGGCTGTGCTTTGTGTTTGTTTACTTCAAATGTTTTAAGGAAATTTTAAGATGTTGGTAAAATTTTAGCTGAGTATGGAACTCGCGGCCACTGACATTTCATACTGGTATTTATATGATGTTTCCTTGAATGTATGTAAAGTACTTTTATAACAGGAGGTTGATGGTACATTTCTGTGTTTGTTAATAAAGGGGTGACCTGGCTATTTTATTTTTTATCTCTACTGGCTGAATTTAAGCCTTTCCCTGTCTCTCTTGAGGCAAGAACAGCATCTCTATCCAAGCATTGATTTTCTCCTGTCTCTGTCACCAGTTCAGCTACAGTCAGGTCAGGGGTAATGGGAACACCTGAAGCACAGTCATCCTGCAGGCCCAGAGCACCTGAGCTCACCTGGGTGCTGCTGGCTTCCCCTTCAGCTTCAACACAGCCACAGAGGCTTTAAAAACCACCTGATCCACGAGCATTTGTTGCCTCAAACAGCCCTTGGGGAGATGTCTGTGCTGGCACTGGTGGGAAGGAGTAGGACCCCTGGAGCCCACAGCACCTCTTGCTGTGCTATGAGGGGCGAGTGCCAGGTGCTGCTGGCTGTGGGGCCTTTGCCTGTTCATGGTGTGTAATGGGATCTGTCCTGTGAACTGGAAAAAAAATAATAAAGTCTTTATTTTCTATAGTCAGTGCTTCAGCCTGTTCTCTGCCCCCATGTCAGTCCCTGCCCCTGTGACAGCCCGAGCCAGGCTTGGCAGCACCAGGAGCATTCAGGGTGCCACAGGTCACAGTGCAGATCCCCTGTGCCCCTGGGGAGCCACTGGGGCAGGGACCTGCTCCTGGGCACTGCTGAGGTGCCCAGGGGAGGCACATGGTGCTTCCTGAACAAACGTTCCCATTTTGTTTTGCACAGGGCAACACCTCTCTCCCACCCTCTGCTGCAGTGCTGCTGCCCTTGGGCAGGGCTGAGCTCACAGGAGCAGCTGTGGAACAGCATTTCAGCTGCTCCTCCAGCTGCATCCAGCTGCCTTCCCTGGGATGGAAGTTCCCTCCTGGGATGGGTGCTGGGAGGGATGTGATGGAGGCGAGGGAAGGAGCCAAAGGTCAGTGCTGTGGGCAGCCAGGATGTGCCACAGCTGCCAGCTGGGCAACAGCAAAAGGCAGGGGCTGCTCTGGGGCCTGCCTGGTCCGGGCACCTGGGAACGGTGAGTGTCAGTGCCCAGGAGCTGGCACAGCACTGACCCCACTGCTGACCACGTCAGCCTGTGGCTGAGAAATGCCGGGGCCAGCTCCAGCCTGAAATCGCCTTGGGAGCACTGCCCGGGCTGTGGTGGTGGGAATGGCAGCCAAGGGAGCACCAGGTGTCCACAGTAAGCCAGAAGCCCTGAGCCACCCTGCAGCCACTCCTCCCAGCACAGGCCTTCCCCATCCCTCCCTGAACACAACGATAACAGGTGAGCTTTGACCTTAATGCCAAAACTAACACGAGGAAAATCCTAGCTGGAAACAGAAAGGTCAGATAGCCACAACCATGGAGGAAACAAGTTCTCCCTGCCCCACCACCCATATCTCTGCACAGCAGTGGCAGCAGCAGGCACAGGAGAGGCACAGAGAAAATAAACCGGTGCTCTTGTTTTCATTTTTCTTTTGTGAAAAAGCTAGTAATAAATAACAAGAAAAGCTGACACAGCAGTGCAACCATACGCCACAATGAGCTGGACTCACCACAAACACCGTGGCTCTCCTTGAGGGTACGGCCATGGGAGCCATGCTGAGTGCCATGGGACTCATTTGGTGTTTCCACATCATCCCTGGTTCCTGCCAGGTCCCTCCAGCTGTCCAAAACAACAGCCTGGGGGACACAACCAGGAGCACAACCAACAGCTTCACCTCCCCCCTCATGTCCCTTTAGAGCAGCTGCCCTCAGACAGCAGACTCCCCAGCAGCAGCCCCGTTCAGGAACTGCTGCCGTTCCGGCTCAGACAAGGCAAAGTGGGTCTGGGCCAGCCACTGCATCCTCCTGTTCACGAGGTCTGGTTCCAAAAACGAGTGAAACTCCACCCCGTCGCTCCTCCCACCGGCGTCCACCTCGTCGCATCTGCCTTCCTGCTGCACCTGCACGTTGGGGTGCAGCCACTTGTAGTAGGCGACCCTCAGCCCCAGCCCCAGCAGGTAGCAGGGCAGGGCGGCGGCGACCACCGGGAGGAGGTATGAGTGCTCCTCAGAGGGAGCCCGGCCCCAGAGCCAGGCAAGGGCCAGCAGCGTGCTGTCCACCAGGATGAAGCCGTGGTAGATGATGCTGCGGTACAGCGTCCTCCCCTGGGCCACATTGAACCAGCTGAAGTAGAGGATCACAGCCACCACGGCCCGGTAAAGCTGCTCGGCGCCCGGTGACTCCATGAAGTCCGTGCCCTGCAGGCTGACCCAGAGGAACATGGCCAGCCACACGAGCGGGAAGTGGACAGCCACGCCGTAGGGCCAGAGCAGGGCAAAGAGGGCGACCACCAGGATGCGGGGGCAGATGAGGAAGAGGTTCCACAGGAAGTAGATGACGGAAGAGCCCCGGCTCAGCTCGTACTTGTCCTGCAGGAAGGAGCGCAGGGACTGGTGGTAGTCCAGCAGTGACCAGGACACGCACAGGAACGCGGTGCCCATCCCCAGGCCTGCAAACACAGAGGAGAAAATGCTGAGAGGGGACCGAGGGGAGGCCCAGCCTGGCTCAAAACTCTCCATGCCCACCATTTCTAAAATGAGTTTTCCCCCAGGTCAAAAAGCAGCTGCTGTCAGGGTCAGAGCACCTGCATCTCTCCCCTGACCTTTTGCCCTCCCTGAGGACAAGGAGGATGCCTGGCCTTGCCCAGAAAATGGGGAAGAAGCGTTGGGATTGAAAGGCTCTGCAGAGCCCATCTCCCAGACATGGAAGCGCACACAGCTAGGTGAGTGCTGGCTCCATCATAGTTGGTCTCCCCATTTCCCTGCAGTGACACCTGCTCCCCACGCCGGGAAGGGCACCACAGCACCTGCTCAGCAGCCTGTGCTTCACCCATACCAACATCAGAACCTTCCCACTCCCTAGAAAGTGCCTGATTACTCACCTGACCCTGAGCCTCTCCTGGGACACGTAAGAGAATGACCACAGTGGTCCCCCAGCTTCAACATCCCCCCCCCAAGCCCAGCATGATCCATTGGGGCATGTGAGTGGAGGACAGGGGTCCCCCCTATAGTGTGACATGTCAAAGGAAGGAGCAGAACGACACTACAAGTGTCTTGCTGGATCCTCCAGCCCCTGGACAGCCTCTCTGATCCATCCAAGCCCACTCTGACCCTAAGCCTGTACCCCCACAACCCCCTCCCTTGGCCCCAGACCCCTCACCCTGGGAGAGCTCAGCTTTGTTTGTCCGCAGGATAATGTAGAGGAGCAGGGTGAGCTGCGGGGTGTTCTCCAGGAAGGTCTCGAAGAGCCGCAGCATGCTGATGTCGTGGGAGAGGAAGGCCATGTGTCTCTGCTCATCCTCCTCCTTGGCCTTGGCCCAGCACACCCTCCAGCCCACCTTGAGAGCATGGAGGCACCTGTGTGGGGACACAGCTGGTGGTGAGGGGCCACGCAAGGCACCGCACACCTTGCTCCCCACGCTGCCCTGACAGGACAACAAATCCCACCGATTTATGTCCAAACCCCTCCTTCCGTCTGCCCAAACCACGCACCACGGCACCCACGCCATGCCCAGCCATGGGTGAAGCACAAGCGAAGAGCACCGACCCCAGCGGACCTGCCTGGATTATTCCCTTTCCCCGGCTCGGCCCCGCTGCTCCCCTCAATGCCAAGGCCGTGACGAGGCTGCTCCGTGCGGCAACAGCACCGGGAGACAGAGCAGAGCCGGAGGGAAACCTCACTTGTAGGAACACAGGTGGCTCCCACCGACACACTTCATCCAGCTCCAGCCCGGGGCTGGGCCGGACCGCTCTGCGCGGGAGCCTCTCGGCGCTCCGGACGGCCGAGGCACCGCTCAGCCCCGGTCCCGGGGTGCAGAGGGTCGGGTACCCGGGGGGAGGCTGGGGCGGAGCGGGGGATGCCCGGGGAACTGGGTGCGGGGCTGGCGTACCTGAAGAAAAAGCCGAGCTGGAGGAAGTGGAGGGCGGCCAGCAGCGCCACGGGCACGGCGGGGCGCAGGGCGGGCGGGTCGGAGCGCAGCCAGAGCCAGCTGCAGGCCTGGGCGGCGGCGGAGGCGGCGGCCAGCAGCGACAGCGACAGCGCGGCCCAGCCGGGGTGGCCGCGCCGCGCGTACTGGGCCGCCACCCACCCGTCCATGCACAGGTCCAGGGTCGCCGCCGCCGTCCCCGCCGCCGCCAGCGCCAGCTGCAGCCGCCCGAACCGCGGCGGGGCAGCTCGAGGAGACATCGGAGCCCCACGGCCCGGCCCGGAACCGGCGGCGGCGGCGGCGCCGGCACGGGCCGGGCCCACCCCCTGCCAGAGCCCGCCCTGCGTCCCGCCCTGCGCCGAGCGTCCCGCCCCGGGCTCCGCTCCCCTGCCCGGGGCTCGGTTCGGCTCCGCAGCCCCCGGCGGTGCCTCGGGCAGGGGCAGGGCCGCTCCGGCCCCTTCCCGGGCAGCAGCAGCCGCCCCTGCCCGCTCCTCCCGGCCGCAGCCCCGCGGGGCCCACACGTCCCCCGCAGCGGTTCTACTACACCGGGGCAGAGGCAGCCCGAGCATGGAGCCGCGTGTCCCTCCACAGCCCCTGCCCACGCAGTCCTGAGCCGCCGCCTGCCCGGCACGGCCGGGGCCCGAGCGAGGTCTGAGCCCGGGAGGAAGCGGGGTGGAGGTGCCCGGATTCTCGGGACGTGGGAGCACAGCAAAAAGTAAGCACGGCACAGCACAGCAGCTCCCAGCGAGCAGGCAGCAAGTGCAGTTCAGCCTCTAAGACCTGGGTGCTGCTTTTCAGTAACACCTTCGCCACGAAAGCAGCGGTTCCTTCTGTGGGAACACCTACGCTACACACGTGAAATGCTCCTGAATATTCATGACTCTTGAACTGCTGCCACTACAAATGCAAAACAATCACCAGCCAGATCTGTTTCCTATGACAGGAACCTCACCACTGACAGCAGGGACAGTAACACCCTGCAGCAGCCACCCGGCAGCCTCCTGAACAAGGCAGGGGGTGCAGAGAAACGGGAAACACAAATCCTTTTCCTCCATCTCAATCCACCACCAGTATCAACCTGTATCCTGTTTTTCTGTTATGCTTTAAAAACTAAAACCTTGTTTCACACGGTGTAATTCATCTGAGTATCTGCTGCATGCATGTATTCTGGCACAGGATAGCATGTTCTGAGTTGGATCCTTGAGTCCAACTCCTGGCCCTGGACAGGACACCCCAATAAATCCCACCCTGTGTTGTTCAAACAATTCTTGAGCTCTGGGAGCCTTTGGACCATGACCCCTTCCCTGGGGAGTCTCTTTTGGTGGCAGAAATGGTTCTGGCCCTATTTGGAACACTGCTACCTGCTGTTTTCTTCAGTAGTAAATTGATTTCTTACTATCCAGACATTCACTTCAGTTTGAACCTTCAAAGTAAAAAGCTAAGGAAAAAAAATAAGGATAGTTAAAGTATGAACTGTGCTTTTATCCCCAGGTTTTGTCAAGCAGTTTTCTTCTTCAAGGCAGAAGAGCCTGTAGAGTCACACGTGATGCAAGGTGCCCCAAGTTAACATTTTATTGGAAAAGTTCAAAAGCTCTAGTAACAAGATCAGCTCTAGTACAAATATAGATTTAAAAGCATGAACTAAACAATAACATCTTCTCATGATTGCTGTACATGAGTGGAAGCTTACTCTTGGCTACCCACTTTGTGAAGAAAATGGAATGGAAGCTGAGTTAGGAGAAACGGCTCTAGAGATAAAGGACAAATCATAAAGAGGCTCTTCTTTATAACAGGCACTCTCTAGGGAGCCAAAAGAAAGTGAAAGCTCTGAAGCTTTGAGGAGTTCAGTTTCCCCATGTCTGTTTATGCTTTCAGTCACATGGTCACAGCATAGAATCAGGTCCAGTTACCAGAATCACACACATTCTGCTCGTCCTTGAATTCCACGGAGTCGGCATTCACCGAGTAACCAGGACTCCCACAGAGAGCAAAGGTCACCCTCTGTGCAACTGAGCTCAGCAAAGTATCTTGAGACACGGACAGACATTTGCTTGGAACTAAAATCAGGTGGAAGGAACTTCACTCTGCATCCGTTGACTTATAGTGATCGTCATCCACTGTGGAGTAGATGTGTCCCTCGCTGCTGAGGAATTCCACAGCTTGCCTTGAAGAAAAACCCCACAGCTGGTAACCAGTCAGCAATGTTAGCAAAGGGAGTCACCCCCTTTCTGCCAGGTAATTCCCATTTAATTCCCCATCCCCACAGTTCCCTCCTGACAGCTGCCAAGGGAAGCTCTTGGTGTCTCTGTCCCGTGGGCAGTGTAAGTGACACAGGAGGTATCTCCAAAGCTACAGCAATGTGTCCCCCTGAAGCTCAGACTCTGCTTGGGTCACCACTCTGCACGTCCCAGGTAGCACCCAGCACTCTGCTTCAGAGGGGACAGAACATACAAAGGTCACGGAAGGTAATGACTGCTTTTATAAGTCTTAAGAAGAAGTTGTAAGAGACAGTGAAGTAGAACAGGCTATTCCTAGATTCTTTATCAGTGTGCAGAGAGCAAGGCAGTCCTTGAACAGGAGAAATGCTGCTGAGGCACTGCAGTGCATTACCACTGAACTGATAAACAGCTTGTTTTGAAAACAAGGAGCAAAGCAACTGGCAACAGCTCATTCAGGGCAGTGAATCTTTCAAAAGCTCTGGCTCCTGTGACCATTGTGCTCTGCCTCTGGGAGGACTGCCTGGATTTCCATAGATCCTTCCTTTCTACACACTTACTTGATCGTTGACATACTCATACTGTGGAGCTGCTGCTTCAGGTCTTGCAGACTCATCCCCTCTGGGACATGGCAGCTTTTGATCAAGTTCAGCACCTGGATGAGCAAGAACCACACTGCATCACATCAGAAGAGCCCCTGCTGCCACTGCTGTGCTCCCAGAAAAGCTGCTGGCACCCACCTGGCTCTGGTGGGCCGTGAGCCCGTTCACTGGCAGGCTGCCACCTCCTCTGTAGCCCCCCATGTCACTCATCCCAGTGGAGGAAAATGACTGGGGCACTCTTGATGCTGACTGGAATGACGAGAATAAAAGTGCTGTGGTTACCCAGGCTGCCCAAGCCCGCAGAGTTAAAGACTCGCTGTTATTTCTAATAATAAAAAAAAACTTCTTATCAAAGTAGATTGCAACACAATCTCTCCAAGGAGGACAGGACTCCTGTTACATCTTCAGTGCTGCCCAGCTTTAAGCGTTCCAGCCCCACAATGAGGCAATTTTCCCAAGAAAAGGTCCCTCTTTGGGAGATCACCAGTCACCCAGGAAGCGCCACGATGGAATCAGGATCTTTGTACTTACCATAAGATTTTTTCTGAGCATCATATGTGCATTGACAACTTCTAGTATGTGTGTGGTGAACTCATTCATATTTTCCAGAGGCATGATCTTAAATGCTACCAAGCTCTTCTTATTCTTTCAGAGGAAAAAAAAAACAAAACCACAAAACAAAGAAAACAATTTACAGCACAGCAACACGAAGATGCCTAACAGCTAACCCAGCCATTCCCTCCAGGAGTGGGACAGCAGTGGGGAGAGAGCTCTCTGCGTGAAGTTCATCCAAAATGTTCTGACCTACGTCTTGTGCTGGTTTTGGCTGGGGTGCAGTAGCATGGGTTAGTTTTGCACTTGTGCTGGAAACAGTGTTGGCAGTGCAGAGATGTTTCAGTCATTGCTCACCAACCCTTGCACAGAGCCAAGGGATTTCCTGCTTCTCACACAGCTCCACCAGGCTGGGAGGGGACAGAGCTGGGACCCCAGCACCCCACGGGAGAACCCAGACCAGCCAGTGTCGTGCTCAGTTATAAAACTGGTGAAAGGAGCAGGAAGAGGCACACCTGCCTGCCCATGGGAAGTGTGGAGTGAATTCCTTGTTTTGAACTCATGGGTTTTCTCACTTTGACCCTTCTGATTCCCCCCATCCCACTGGGAACAAGCAAGCAGTGGGAGAGGAAAGTGATTTTGAAAGACAATGGAAACAAAGTCACTCCTCTTTCTAACCACCTGGGAATTAACTGCACTTGCCTTAATGCACAGGCATCGTTATTTGAATATTTAAACCACATGTGCTACATGAAGTGCTACAAGAAGTCTCCCCATGAACTAGAACTTGGTCTAAGCTTGACAGTGCCAACACCCCAGAACTCTGCTCTGCTGAAAACACACCGATGACGAGGGGAATTTTGAAAGGATTCTCATTTTAAATAGTCCTCTGCATTCAGGAACAATTAGAACATTATTAAACACAACCCTGGCAGAGACACTGAAGGATTTGTCCAGAGACCAGCCTAATTATGTGTGGATATTCCAAAGCAGCTCCCGAGCGCTAAGGCAGATCAGCAATCCTTCACACACAGCTGACATGACCTTACCTGGAATGACCGAAGGTGACCAGCTACTTTAACATAAGTTCCCGGAGGTACCACAACATTCTCACCTCCTGCCTCCTAACACAGAGAGGGGGGAAAAGAGAGGTTTGCTGGTTCATGTTTCCATTTCTCAATTATCACAATAAGCAACTTAGCAAAGCAGGCTCATCTCAAGCAAGCACAAACAATGGGCATTCCTATGTCCAGTAAGAGCAGTTAGAGAAACATAACTGTAAATAAAAAATGAATAAAAACATCGGTATACATTTCAGAGCAGTCAGAGCCAGTTGTCTGCTCTGCTGTCTCTGTCCACTTATGAGAGATTCTCCCAGTGCAACAGGAGGAAAGGAACCTCAAATAGTAAAAAATTAGGTGTTGAATTCCATAATCTGGTTGGGGGTTGGGGAGGGTCAGAGCCGTTTTTGAACTCACGCTAAACTTGCAGTAAGGCACTGAACATCAGCCTGATTACCCCCTCAAAACTGTTCAACTGAACTCAGTTATACTAAACAGGCAGACAGAAATATACAACACCAGTGACCTCTGCTACAGCAGCATCTTCCTTGGGTTTCAGAGACACGTTATCCCTAAAACACTTTCCAGAAAAGCCACATCTTTTGGATTAAAAAAGCTCCGTGAGAAGTAGGGAGCTGGTGTTGATCAACGATCCTTACGGATTCCTTCCAGTTCAGACACCGTACTACAACCCACTGCCCTCAAAAGCTGCTGAAGCAGCCTGTTCATAGCAAATCCGATGCTTACATCAGTGTCAACCCACTGCCTGACGTCCATCGGGGCTGCCGTCATGTCGTCCACTTTGTAGAGGATGTTGGTGGGCGCCTTCTCCGCGTGCCGGACGATGCCCACCACGGTGACCTGCGGCACACGAGAAAAGGTTGCTCGGGCCGGCCGCGGCTCCGCGCCGACCGCGACCGCCCCGGCGCCCACCTGCGAGATCTCCACGTCGCAGATCCGGAAGGACTCGTCGACCTGCTCGGCCGCCAGCAGCTGCGACACGGTGCAGGGCACGATGTTCTGCGAGCGGCTCCGCTGCAAGGGGAGGAGTGCCCGTCAGAGCCGGCCCCGGCGCCGGGCCCCCTCCCGCGGCGCCCGCCCGGCCTACCTGCTTCTTCTCCGCCAGGCCGCCGGCGGGCGACCCGAACCCGCCCGGGGACTGCGTGTAGCCGCCCGGGGGCCCCGCGCCGCCCATGCTGCCGTACCCGCCATCGTAGTTCCCTGAGAGGGGAGAGAAAGGGACCGTGAGGCGGTGGCGCAGCCGCCTTTCCCGGCGCTGCCGCCATCACGGGGAGCGGCGGCGGCGGTGGCACCCCGGGCCCCTCGGGCCCCGCGTCCCCCTCGGGCCCCGCGCGCACCGTGCCCGCTCCACATGGCGCCGCTCCGGGACCCGCCGCCGCCGCCGCCCGTCCGCCCGCGCGCCGACCTCGCGCCCCGCCGCCTGCCGCCCAATCCGGGAGGGCCGCTCTGCCGGCCGCCAGCCAATCGCGTCCCTCCGCCTTCCGGCTCCCTCCAATAGGAGGAGGCCGCGGGGAAGCGGCCGCCGCCATTTTGAGAGCGGGCGCTGCCCGGCCTGGCCTCCCTGAGGCGTGGGGGCGGTCCCGGGGGCGGGACCAGGGGCGGGGCAAGGGGCGGTCCCGGGGACCAGGTGAGGGCCGGCGCAGGTAGGGGCAGCGCAGCGGTGTGTGCCATGCAGCCCGTGGGGCAGTTCGTGCCGCTGCTCTTGCTGTGCCTGCTGGCCGTGGCTCTGCCCGGTGCGGACGGCGCCTCCGGGAGGTTCTGGCACCTCACGGACCTGCACTGGGACCCCGGGTACGAGGCGGCGGCGGCAGCGGGGCGGCCGTGCCCCTCGGGCGGCGAGCGGACCGGGCCCGCCGGGCCGTGGGGCAGCTACCTGTGTGACTCGCCCTGGAGCCTGCTGCGCTCGGCCGCCCGGGCCATGCGGGACCGCCTGGCCACGCCGGATTTCGTGCTCTGGACCGGGTGAGAGGGGCCGGGCCCGCCTGGGGGGATGCCAGGGCTGGGCGGGAGAAGGGCAGTGGAGCCCATTGGGAGCTCGTGGGGTGTCAGGGCTCTTCCCACGGTCCCCGCTTCGAAAAGGAGAGGGGAGAATGCGTCTCGTAATGCGAAACAAGGGTTTGGAGGAAAGCACAGCCCCAGCGAGGGCTCTCGGCGCTATCAAGAAGCTCGTGGCAGTGAGGTGACAACAGGATCACAACTCACTGTCCGTCCTTTGTGCATCCTGTCCAGCCGTGTCTGATTCCACAGTGACTCCGAGCGCCTGGAATGCCCAGGGTAAGGAGCTGTGGGCTGTGTGTCCATGCTGCCGCTCAGAGCAGCGGGAGGAGAGCGCTGTAAACCCGCTTGCAGCATTTCTTCTGGCTGCGGTGAGGCGCCTGTGAGACCTGTCTCAAGAAGGGACATTCTCGCTTTAGGAATCAGAGGAATCTCCCCTCTGAAGGATATCCTCTCTTGGTATGGGTGCCAGGGGTGGGTCCTCTGTCCCATGGGAGGCCTCAATAGCACTTACAGATGGTAAAAGCTTTATTTTGTATGGTGATTGTGTATATGGTCTTTCTTCTGATAGTGCAGCCTCAGCTTGCTGTAACCTCCAGTTGCAGTTTGCAGGGCTGTTGCCTGTCCCGTATTTTCATTTTCAGTCCCTGCAGATGCCTGTTCCTTCTTACATGTAATTATTGGTTCTTGTGACCTTATGTTGGGTATTCCTTTTCCCTCAAGCAGTTTTCCCCAGTCCTTTGACATGATTTTGAATGTTCTTCTCTCTCTCCAGTGGGCTTGTGGACAGCCCAGCATCACCTGCAAATGCTGTAAGCAGTTAATGCAAACACAGACACAGAGCAGCCCTAGATTGCTGCCTTACCGGAGGCATTCCCTTGTTTCAGAGTGATCACAGCTGTGCAAACACCTCTGCTTCATTACTGCAGATCAGATGCCCTCAGATTGCAAAGTGCTGGTCCTTGCAAAGTTTCCAGGCAGCTTTAGTGCCTGTGACACACCCTGAGGCATTGGGAGCCTCCCCTTCACACCCTTGTGCAGAGGTGTTTTCAGGGAAAGTGAATGCTGGAATCACAGAATATCCTGAGCTGGCAGGGACCCACAAGGATCATGGATTCCAGCTCCTGGCCCTGCACAACAATCCCACCCTGAGCATCCCTGAGAGTGTTGTCTGAACACTCCTTGACTCTGGCAAGTTTGGGCAGAGCTCATTTTCCCTGTGAGCAATTTCTTGAAACTCCTTCAGTGTCTTGGCCAGTCAACATAGCACTGACTTGTGCACCCAAAAGCTTTAACTCTCTCTTCTAGGCAGCACAGAGAGGAGTTGGCAAGTCTCTCTGCCTCGTTCCTTGCTGTAAGCATAGGCTCTGTTATTCCCAGACAGTGACTGTGCTGCTTCTCTTTTTCTAGGGATGACACTCCCCATGTCCCCAATGAGCAGCTTGGAGAAGAAAAGGTTCTGCACATCATAGCAAATCTGACTTCTCTGATAAAAGAGACATTTCCAGGTAGGATTTGGGGGGATGAGAAGGGGAGTGGGGCATAGAGGCTCACAGGTAGGGTTAACCAGGATGGGAGAAATGACAGAATTGGGACAGGGGAAGGCACAGAAGTGCTGTGGTCACTCCATCCAACTCTGACTGAACTGTGACTACAACTCAGACCCCTCCCAATGCTATGATCCACTAATACAACTGGGGGTCGTGGTGGTTCGTTTATTGATCTCAGAGTGCAAAAGACACAAGAGATTACAGTTTTAATCAAAACCAGTGAACCTTTATTGAGTGCCCACAAGAAGGTAATGTGATAGAGGAGAAAGAGACAGAGGAATATCTACCAACAGATGAGACAAAGTCCTTGAGGCCATCTGCCAAGACATCTGTCTTCATCTGTGGAGAGATCTCGAGTTTTGGTTAACTTAGGGAGTCTTCTTTATAGTCTTTTTCAAAGCGACAGGCAGTTGGCCAAAAGGTGGGGAGATCCTTTGAGAGAACAGGTGCAGGACAGATGAGTTCTCTGCAGCAAGCACAGCCAGTCCACCGTGACCTGCCCATTGTTCCTGACCAGTTTTTGGCAGACATCCCACCTCAGCCAGACCAGAACTCCTGTGCTGGGGTTTCAGGGTTTCATTCTCTGTCCTTGGCAACGGTCATGAGGCAGATGAGGATCTTTGGACTGTCTCTTCTTACACCCAGCTAGCTCACTCTTTAGCTGGGAGGGTGAGGCTGTTCCCACTCTTGGATAATTGGCTGCAATAAATTGGAGGTGCGATTACCTTTAGTACCTGCTCTGATTGTCTCCTCACACTGTCTTTATCTATCATGCTACAGGTGGCTTGTCCCAAGGGTGGGTCAGAGCCGTGTGTAGAGGGGGCAGAGGGTGACTGGCCTTGGCAAAGCTCTCTTCCCAAGGCTGGGAGTGCCTCGGGGAGCTTGGAGGAGCTCTGACCTCCCCTGTGCCTCCTCTGCTCTGTCTCCAGGTACTAAGGTCTACGCAGCGATGGGCAATCATGACTTCCACCCCAAGAATCAGTTTCCTGGGAAGGAGCACAGGATCTACAACCAAACAGCGGAACTGTGGCGGCCCTGGCTGAGTGATGCCTCCCTTCCTCTCTTCAGAGCAGGTCTGGCACCACTGGCTCATGTTTAGAGCATGATAAGGATAAGAGGAGGGGTAGGAGAATACCATGAACACTTTTCCTTGCTTCTATGCTCAGAGCAATACTGTTCACAGGGGATTCGTTCAGAGGCAGGGTCCAATTTAATGCTGATTTCTGCCTTGGAGTTCTGCTTTCAAGAAGAGAAATTATTTTGAACTTTAGTCTCTCCTGCCATTGTCAAGTTACTGGAAAGAATGCAGAGTGGTGACCTGCAGAGGGAGGAAAAATATCTTTAAGGGTAGCAGCTGGTTCAGGCACTGCTGGGGCTCTCCAGAGCTGCCCAGCTCCTGGTGCTGCTCATTGTACCCATTCAGGTCTTCCTTCCCCAGGAGAGGCACGAGAATGACAAAGAGACACACAGGGAAGAGTCACTCCAAATCCTGGAGTGTTCAGAGCACTGTTCCAGGCAGTGACCCTGCTGTGGCTATTGCTAGGGAGAACAGAGAGAGGTGGAAACACAGGGGTGGGATCACAGCCACCAGTGTGACCAGACCTCCAGCTCTTTCTCTGTTGGTTGCATTTTTAAGGAGCTTTCTACAGCGAGAAGCTGCCTGGCCCAGGGAGCAGGGGGCGGATGGTTGTCCTCAACACCAACCTGTACTATGACCAGAACGATGAGACAGCTGGTGAGGAGGATCCTGGGGGACAGTTCCAGTGGCTGGAAGAAACACTCACCAAGGCCTCTAGAGCAGATGAAAAGGTATTAAAAAGACTGAATAAACCACCTGGGCTTCTCCCCAGCCCAGAAGCTCTTCCTGCTCAGCTCCTTCTGGCTGGTGCTCCATGGGCAGCGTGGGCTCTGTGCTCAGGGCAGCTCTTGCTTCTCTAGGTCTACATCGTGGGGCACGTCCCTCCCGGCTTCTTCGAGAAGAAACGGGGCAAGCCCTGGTTCCGGAGGGGCTTTAACGAGCGGTACCTGGCAATTGTGCAGAGGCACCACAGGGTGATCGCTGCCCAGTTCTTTGGGCACCATCACACGGACAGCTTTCGCATGTTCTACAGCGACACAGGTACCCGTCCTGGTCACCCAAGCATGTGTGTGACAGCTCTGACAGCTCTCAGAATCACTGTCCATCAGAGTTTTTAGTGGCTGTTGGCTGAAAGCAGCTAAGAAGCCAGCAGAAGCTTCTGAAATGCTTCAGGCAATAAGAGGCAGCAATGGTTCTTATCTCTACCCCCTGTAGCTCCTGCCCTCCTTCCCGTTCACCCTCAAATATCACTGTTTCCTCCCAGTGCCTGGCAGCTTCTTGCCTGTTCCCTCTTGAGGAGTTTGGGCATTGCTGAGGGGGCAGTGCTGAATTTCTCTGTGCTCTGGGTGAACACCTTTGCTGAGTGTGGTTCCCTGCCCACCCTCACTGCAAGAGCCTTTGTGTCCTGGTTTAGGGCAAATCTGGGAGGAAGCTTCCAAAGGGGTCCCTCTAGAAAGCAGATTCCAGCGTCCCCTCCCCACAATTGGTTTGGGGAAAGAAGAAAAAACCTGTTTATTTAACAAGCAAAGTATTCACAAGTGTAAAAAATGAATACTATTAAACAATAAAACCTCTTGCTGCTCTGAAGAGATGGCAAATTCAGAGAGTCCTTGTGGGGTGCAGCTGGGCTTGCTCAGTCTCTTATCAGTCCCTCTGGTGCTGGAAAATGCCGTGTCCTGGCCTGGGTGGGATACAGGTGTGAGCTCCTGGTGTTCTTTCTGGGTTTTCAGTCCAGAGCAGATTTGAAGTTCCAAGAAAAAAACCCCCACAGTCTGGGGAACTTCTCTGCCTTAGCTAGCTAAAAAAATAAAAAAGCTAACTAAAATCCAAAGGAGATCTCTGTCCTGCTGTCTGTGCTGCAGACACACAGTCCATGAGGAGGAATGTGGGGGAGCAGGTGCAGTTTCTGCAAACAAACTGTGCACTTCTTCTCTCCCCCTTTGCTCTCAGAGCCAGTCTTAAGGTGCAGAACTTAATACCCAGCACAAACAGAGCGCATGACTGGGGATACAAGCATCATAAAGTCACCCTAGGACAGCCATTCCTGGCTGCAGCAGCCCTGTGCTCAGTCCCCAGTGTTGTTCCACGAGTTAATCTCTGTGGTGCTGCAGGGAGCTGGTGACAAAGGTGCTGCTGGCAGTGCAATGTGCTCCGGGTGCTCACTGTGATGGGGACAGGGTGTGGGACAAGCCATGGTCTCCAGTCACGGTTTGTTTTACATTTCTCTGAAGGTGCTCCAATCAGTGTCATGTTCCTGGCCCCTGGAGTGACTCCCTGGAAAACAACATTACCTGGAGTGAGCAATGGAGCCAACAACCCTGCGATTCGGGTGATCGACTACGATCAGGACACCCTTCAGGTCTTGGTAGGGGATCCCTGTGTGCACCACACTGCAGCTCTGGAACACCTTTAATTCCCCCCTGTAGTCAGAACAGGCTTTTCAGGATTTCTCAGTCCATAGAAGCTGAGTGACGGTGTGGGAGAGGACTGTGACCCGGGATATTTCAGGCTCGTGTCTGGCACAAAGAATTAGTCAGAGCATCCCTGAGTCAAAGCATGGCCCTGGCAGCCAGTGCATCCTGCTGGGATGAGTTCCCCTGGGCAGGGTCAGACAGTTTTTGTGGTGTTTTTCATGTCCTTAGTGAGTTTCCTTTGACACTTCCTTTGCTCGCCAGATAATATGGATCACAGAACTACTCTTTGAGTAACAGACTTGTCAGATCCCCTCCAAAACCTTTAAACCATCTGAAAAATTATCTGTGTCCCTCTCCTTGCTAAAATGATGCATTTGGAGTGGATTTGAATTGAGATGAATTGTAGGGGCAGCTTCTGTTTCCCTGTTTTCTGTCTCTTGTTTGCCAAGAGGTGGAGGATGGGTGCTTGTGCCCTCCTTTGTAGTGGATCAAGATCTCTGTAGTTGCTCTGTTTACATTCTTATAGCATAGAAGTGAATGCTAAAATATGCTGTGCAAGGCTGGGGAGACAGTGAAATAGAGAGAAAAAGGGCTCAAGAGACTGAGAACAGAAGCTGTGAAAAACTTGATTCTTCAGTTTGTTCACAGTTGAGAAGATAACTCTGCTCAGTAAATAACACTCCTGCAGCCCTTGCTTCCACCTCTGGACAGTGCTGATAGCAACTGACTGATGTCTGAAGCAGGCCATGCTCAAAAGCTTCTGAGGTTTGGAGGTCAAAGTTAAGCAGAGCAAAGCCACCCCTTCACCCCTTAGGAAAAAGTCTCTGTTTGGGGTGGGTTCTGGGGGGTCTCACCTGAGGTGTCCCAGGTGCCCAGCTCAGTAGAAAGCCCCATCAAGGGCAGCTGGCCCTTGGGGTGAGGGGTGCTGCAGTGGGGGCTGAGCCCAGCCCAGTGTCTCACTCCAGGGCCAATCTTGTTCTGATGTCTCCCCAATTGTTTTTCTCTCCCTCAGGATGTGGTGACTTACTACTTGAACCTCACTCGTGCCAACATGATGTCCTCACTCCCAGTGTGGGAGGAAGAGTACAGGCTGACAGAAGCCTTCCAGGTCCCTGATGGCTCTGCAAGCTCCATGCAGACGGTGCTGGAGAGGATCTGGAGGGACCCACACTACTTACAGCTGTACTATGAGTTTAACTCTGCCAGATATGACCTGGAGCTGTGCAAGCAGGAATGCCGTGTGGATCACCTGTGTGCCATCAGGGAAGTCGATTTTATAAAGTACAATGAGTGTGTGAAAACAAACAGCTCTGCCTCTGCTGCTGGCAGTGTTTGGCTTTTGGTTTTCTGCATGTTCTTAGGATTGCTCAGTCCTCAGTGAGTGCTGTGATGGCCAAGAGCAAGAGAAAAGGAGGAGGGCACGAGATCGCACTACAGTGCATGTGAATTGGTGATTTTGCCATTGAGAGCTTGCTTGGAAACCAGGACAAAATCATCAGTGTTTCTAAAAGCCCTGTGATGCTGATTTGAAATTTTCTAGACAAGCTTGATGTGTGAAGAGCAATGTTTTTGAGAGCCTTGTTATGCCAAAGTGACTGCGACAGGGAGTGTCTCCCCTCTGCTGGGGCAGCCTCACCAATCAGATGAACACCAGGCCTCCCTGTGGACATGAACTGCCACATGTTCCAGAGGCTGCTGCCAGCATTCCTTATGTTGGCACAACACTTTCTCAAGTCTGCACAGCTGGTGACTCAGGAATTCTTGTGGTGGCTTTGTTCCACAGCAGCCTGAGGCTTATGAGCAAAGCGAGGGTGAGGCGGCAGCGTCTGGACTTCAGCAAACTTTGGTGTTTCAGTGCTGAAGATGAGGTGCTGATGATTAGTTGTGCCTCAGCTGTTGAGCATAAATAGCTCTTTTCACTCCTCTGTGCTCTCTTCACTTGCCTCCACCGAGTTCCCTCCCTCAGCTGGGCTTGGCAGCTGCTCTGGGCCACTTGGCCAGAGAGGTCTGAGGTGGTGATTTACAGCCTGCGTTTGGCAGCTGCTCCGAGCCCCTGGAGGGAACCAGTACACGGTGCTGGTGTTGGTGGGGGTGGAGGGGGTGCGGGATGAGAGCTCGGTGTTGTGTGAAGGTGGCTCTGGGCTCTCCCAGGGGTCTGATGGAGGGGGGGAAGTTCTGCTTTTACTTCTGGTGTTGGTGTTTGTCCCGGAACCACCTCAGTGTGTGAGGAGTGATGTGTGGGTACCAACACCCAGGTAAGGGCCAGGACCCACTGAGGGCCTGTTGGTGCAGGGTCTGATGTGTTGGTGCCTCACTGCCCATGGGAACACCCCTCTCTGGACAGCCCTGTCCCTCCTGGCCCGCAGGACTCACAGCCCCCGCCCCTGTCCAGCTCTGTGTCACCAGAGCTCCCTGGAGCAAACGCAGATCTCAGAGGCGGGAGACGGGCGCTTGCTGCCGGTGTTGCCCATCTTGAAATCCTGTTTGCAGCGGGAGCGAGCTGGCAGGTCCCAGCTGGGCTGCTTTGAGATCAGGCTCCTTCTGAAGCACCTCTGGGCGTGGGCAGGGGCTGCAGGCGGCTCTGCCCTGGCACAGCAGAATCGTGTAAGTCCACACTTCACGTGGCCACTCACCTGCTCTGCACTGGAAGCTATTCCTGCTCTCCTGAAGGGCCCAGGGAGATCTCATCTCCACCCCAATGAGCCCTGCTTCCAGGCCTGTCGGCACAGGGGTTAATGTGCTGGTACCTCACTGTCCATGGGGTACCTCACATCGAGCTCTTGGGCTGCTCCCTTTATTTATTTATGTATTTCCAAACCAGGGAGGAGGGATTACAGTGGTAACCCAGAAGTTCTGCAAGGCCAGATGTTCCTGGACACTACCATTTTATTTGGACCATTGAATCAGCTGCAGATTAGTCTCCACTTTGTTCCCATCTCTGCATTTCCTCCGCAGAAGACTTCAGATTATTCTCTAAGTTTCCTCCCTTTTAATCCTTCAATTAATACAGATTAACACACCCAAACAGTGTCAGACCACAGAGGGAACACCATCACCTCTTCCACCTCCTTCTGCCTGTGGCAGGTGAACAGCTGGCACATGAACTGTGAACTTGAGACTTCTGTCAGCCCTGCAGTGCAAGTGCACCTGCCCCAGCTGCTGCTGCACCGGGAAAAAAACTTATGTATGCCCTAAATATCTGAATGCAGCAAAGCTGGCGAGTTCCTCTCAACCCTACGCTGCAGGCCCTGTGGTTACCTGTACCCAGTTTGCCGTTTGTCACTGCAGCTGTCCCCAGGGCAGGCTGCAGGTCCCCGGGCAGGGGATGGTGCCCTCAGCCTGCCCAAGGCCTTGCTGTGTCAGAGGAGCTCTGGACTCTGAGCTCTGGAGAGCAACTCACAAAGAGGATTATGCCAGAACCAGGTAAAACTCGACTCACAAAACAAAAGCAGCCGTGGTTCCGAATCCACTGGTAAGTGTCACTTGTGTACCAAACTGCAGCCTGAGGCAGCCCAAGGACAAGGCCTGCAGGGTGAGGGGCACTTTGCCACGGCAGAATCCTCCCTTGAGCCATGGCATGATGGGCAGGCTCAGCTGTACCGGTGCAGACTGGAACGAACACACGACACTCTCCAACCTGGCAAAATCTGCATTTAATTTACAACATAGTAAAGGTTACAGGTAAAAAGCTCAACAGAAGTGTGAAAAGGCCTATTACATATTACACAAGTGTACAAATGTCTGTACAAAGCCCCTCGATGTTCCTGTCCCCTCCTGGCCAGCCGCGGCCCCTAAGCTCTGAAATAATAAGAGCTGGTTCAGAGTCTGGGAGGAGAAGAGCTTTAAAAAACAACGAGCAGTGAAGTTTTCCTTGTCAAGAAAAATCTTGCAAAGAGCCACTTGCAAAAAAAAAAAAAATCCCCAAAAACCCCAAATCCAACCCTCTTCCCCCCAAAATAAAACAAAACCCCAAAACAAAAAGAAAAATAAGGAAACCTGCTCAACTTTTGTTTGTCCTGACTAGTCTTACCCTAAAGAGTTGCCTTCAGAAAGCAACTGGTTGGGAAATGAAAATCCTACAGGCCAGACTAAAGAGAGGAAGATTTTGAGTCATTGTGGGAGCACTGGGAAGCAGCACAAATGTCCTGCTGAATCATCAATGGCAACTTAAATACAGAGCAGCGCAGCTGGATCATGGAGCAGGTGCTGAATCCACCCAAGGAATAGTCTGAGCTGGATGTGATGGGGTGGGGAGGGAACAGAGCAGTCCCTAAAGCCAAGGCTCTTGTGAGCTGTGCAGGTGCCTGCTGGCACCTCAAGGACATGATAGAAGCAACCACTGTGGAGCAAAACTCACAGAGATTTTGGGGCATCTGTCTGAAATGGGTTTGGTGCATCCAGCATCCCCAGCCCAGTGAACACAGCACTGATCCAACATCCCAGCTCAATGAACACAGCACTGATCCAGCACCATCCAGCATCCCCAGGTCTCTGGAACACAGCACTGATCCAGCACCCACCATCCCCAGCTCTCTGAACACAGCACTGACCCAGCAACCTGGCACTACCTCCCCAAGCAGCTGCAGCCCTGCACACAGTCAACAGCCAGGTTCATGCTCTCATTTCGGTACACATTTCCTGGATCCCCCAAACAGCAAAGGAATGTGACTTGTAGCTGAGCTGCATCAGAGTGTGAAAAAATATCCAGAGTGAACTTAAGAATAACAGAGCTCTGGCCTTACCATGTGTAAAATGCAGTCACAATATGTCTGAGTATGTGAATCACTTTCAAACCTAAAACCCAAGGAACTAAAGGGCTTGAGCAACAACCCAAGTCCACTGAGAATTCCTATTCTGCCTCTCAGTAGCACTCAATTCTCACCCGCAGTTCCCAGCAGCCAAAATATCTGTGTGTGGGGAACACGCCAGTCCTCCCAGCTTTTTGTCTTGTTGAATCTCGTACACCCTAAACTTAAAAGTTCCATTTGCAAATAAAAATGAAACTATTTAAGCCACAGGGGCCACCAAGTCTAAAAGAAACTCCACTGTGTTAACTTCACCCTGAGTTATCCAGGGGAGCTCACCATGGCACAGTGCAGGCAGTGCCTGATCCTGCTGGACCCGAATCCATCCCAATCCATCCCACAGCCCCCATTCTGCAGCACTGCAACAAAGCTAAGGAACCCACCTGCTGCTTCTCCATCTCAGCTCATGACTCATGGGATGATCTAGTGTTCTATGTGGAAATTAAAACAAGCTGTTAGCCAAACTAAAAATAATAATAATTAAAAAAAAAGAATGCCCCACATTGGTGGGGTTTTGAAAATATAAAAAATAATAGCTGACCTATACTCTGCAAATTTTACAACTCCTTCCAATGGGATTCTGCAGGGCTTGGCCCCACAAACATTTCCTCTAGACAAAGCTGCCCTGCTGTGAGCATGTTGAGCAGGAACAGTGTCACCACAGCGAGCCCAGCACTGAAATACACAGACCTGCAAGGTCATGCCGTAAGTGATAATTCAATTCTGTGACTGCCCCTTCGATGTGGATCCAAACTCAGCATAAAGACCTCTGGGACAGTGGTGGCTAAGAAAAGGCTGTAGGGGTTTTGGTTCAAAAGGAGATGGGAGCTGTATTTTTTTTTTTTCCTTTAACAGACATATAAAAACATTTGAAGACAGATCTTTAAAGGATATTTCACTCCTCCAATCTTGGCATTACATCTGTTAGGACAACGAAATTTTAAAAAGACCATACCGCACATGAAAAGTTTCTGGAGTTGGTGACTCCTACCCTCCCCTCAGCCTGGCTCAGATCAGCAGGGACGGCGTCGGCTTCTTGCCCGGCCAGGCCTCCTTGGCGTATTTCTTCTTCTTGGGTTCATTCACAGCTTCAGGGTTGAAGACAGCGGGGTTTGGAGCTGGGTTCATGTTCACTGTGGAGGGCACAACCGGAGTCAAGTCCACGTCGGGGGCGAGGTTGGGGTAGGGCATGGGCAGCCCCCCGATGAGCGCGGTGCCGTGGACGCTGTGGGGCTGCGACCCCGCCTCGTTGTGGGTGGGCGGCAGCCCCCCGTACAATCCTCCGCTGTAGGGGAAGCTCTGCATGCGCCGCGACGCCGACTCGTCCGTGGGCAGCGCGCCCGCGTTCTCCAGGCGCTTCTTCTGCAGGCACGAGTGGTTAAAGAGTTACAGCCTATTCCAGCTGGATGCCAAGATCATTCCCCCCAAGAGGCACCCAAATCTGCCACACACGACGTGCTACAAGACCACGTCCCAGTCTTTGTCCTACAAGGTTTCCTCTGAGAGGCACAACAATAAACTCTTAGAGGTGCACAGTGCAGCAAGAGAGACAAAAGCTGACACTCAGGTGTAACTTAGATCAAGTCTGAGCACCTCTTCACCTCCTCTACGCTCCTGCCAGTCTTGAGCTCGTCCTGAACAAAGACTGAGAATGTGCTGGGTTGGAATGGGCCCACAAAGATCACTGAGTCCAACTCCTGGCCCTGCACACAAAGTCCCAGCCTGTGCCTGAGAGCATTATAACACAAACCCACAAACCTTCCCTCGCCCACAGAAAGGAACTGCAACTTCTGGATCACTTCAGTAATTTTGCTCCTGATCATTGGAATCTTCTCCTGGGTTTATGGACTTCTCCACATGATGTTATTTAGTCTATACCAGCAACAAGTGACATTGCTATTACACAGTGGCTTTAACTGCTCTGAAGTTCTGCAGATCTTTCTTCCTCCTTGCATATTCCAATTAAATAGAACACTGGCAACACCCTCATCTTGGAGTAAAGCCTAAACCTCCTTGTTCTAGTACAAAAACTTATGAAAAGTGAAACACAGTATTTAAATAAACTCTCATTTTTCCCTCCTATTTCCCACATTTCCCACAGTTTTATCTAACGCCTGGAACTAATGCATTGAATTTCTAGAAAGTGTTTCTATTTGGGAGGGAAAAAAAAAAAAACACCATTGATTTTATCATGTGTTATTAAAGAAAAAAGCTAAAGCTGGGCTTGAAGGGAAATGGTCAAATTTGCTAAAATAGACAACTGTGAAACACAGACATGACTTCTGCTTAACAATGAAACACTTTCCATGTGGGAGTGTTTCCATGTGGGAGTGCACTCTGTTGCTAAGGTGCAATTCATAAACCATCAAGTGAGTTCATCAACATAATGTGCTAATGAGAAAGTCAGGAGTCACCCGTACCTTAACAGGGACCACTGCTGTCTGCACCATGTTCCGGAACCGCCCCACAGATGGATCCACGTCCTCTGCAAAGCAAGAACAGAGATGTTTTCACTGAGCACAGCCACTGATGCCTTCAGTGAGCACACAGGAAAAGCAGAACCTCTGTGGGATAAAGGAATCTGTATGAAAAACTGGAACAGGGCTTCTCCTCCTAAAGCAGCACGCCAGCAGCTCCCAGTAAGCACAAGTGTGACCAAATAAAGGGAGGAAAATCCAGTGGCTTTGTCTCTAGGTGGCTCATCAGGCATCCTGGCTTTCCCTCAAATGGATAATGGGAGTAGCTGGATGAGTGGTTTGGGATCAGACAGGCTGGAGTCTGGGCTGAAAGCTGCTGTTGACACGGCACTGCACATGCTAAAGGCACAGCAGCAGGTTCTTAAAGTCCTTCGGGAGCCTTGAAGCAGGAGTCAGAAACAGTCAAGTCTCTGAAAGTCAGGAAAAATTATCTTTTTTCTGTGATGAGAATGACGGGTGTTTGCATTAGGATGTTCTGAGCACTGAACTGCATCACATTCTAAAGCACAATGCTCACTCTGGGTGTCAAAGAACCACCTCCACACTGTATTTCAAAACACCTGCTCATTAATTAGCTGCTCTTATTAACAGGAATATTATCCAAATAAAGTATGATTGCTAAGACTGCCATTAATACAGAACAGCTAAGAGAGAAAAAAAGACTAATTTGGACTTGCATACATCTTCAAATACATCAGTTGAGGATTAGGGATGACTTGGTTCAGATGTGCAGAAAAGTAGCAAAACCCCTCTGAGCTTGAGACATCCCAGAGGCAGCAGGTATAGAAAGCATTAAAAGACAGGTGAAAAGCAATCAAGTTCTGTTCCCACTGAGATTCTAAATAGGGCAAAAAATGTAAACCACACTCCTCCTTTTGGACCATGACGTTTCTCCAGTATCTGACCGAGCACTGAACAATGAAGCTGAGTTTGAGATCCCCATCCTGCTCAGAGCTTGGAGTTACTTTACAGGTAGAACAGAAGAAACAGAAGGAGGTCACAGACTTCAGTGAGACGTGGCAGCACCTTCTGTGAAATAGCAGATCCCAAATACTGACTGTCAAATTTATTTCCTCCTTATCCATATGTACCCATGAGGAATCCCTGTGAGCAGACTGGAAGGAGGTCCTGAAGGGAATCAGCTGAGGATTAAAGCCAATTCCTTACCCGGGTTGATGATCTCATCATCATCACTGAACGTCACTCTGGAGTTCTTCCGTTTTCGCTTTGGCCTCTGGATGTCCAAGTTCCCTTCCTCAATGGTCAGTGTGGAGATCCTTTTGTTGTGGGCTGTGTTAAACTCTGTCAGATTCTAAGAGCAAATGTAGAAATGAAAGAGTTTAAGGAACTATTCTGATGATGTCTGATTTAATCACATCAGAAGATCACAGGACATTGTTTAGTTTCAACTTCAGACCCCGAGGAAGAAGCAGAGGTTCAGGGTTGCAAGGAGCTGCCCTGAGAGGCTGTGGGGTCTCTGCAGAGATATTTAGAATGGAGCACAATCCTGGGCAGCCTACTCCAGGTGGCCCTGCTTGAGCTGGGTGATGATTCTGAGAGGTCCTTTTCCATATCCACAGCCTGTGAATGCCACAGACACTGCTTCCCCCTCTTCCTGAGCTAACTCAGGGAACAGGGCAGCATTCACAGGTATCTGGCAATGGAACAGACTGGGAAACCATCCCAGCCCGGGGCAGTGTCAGCTGCAGAGCGTGTCCCTGGCTAACCTTGGTGAGATGACCACTGGCATAGAAAGATTATTAGATCCATGGTTCTGGGAAGCAGCATGATCACAGGTTAATCGTTGCAGATGAGATGGTCTGGACAACAGAAGATACCTCAGACTATCTTCAAAGCCAAGAAATTAAAAACCTGAACCTAAGGAAGTATTACCCAGGGAAGTTGTTTAGTCACTATTCCTGGAGGGATTTGAAAGACATTTAGACACTGAACTTAAGGACATGGTTTAGGGTCCTGTGGGCCTGTGTGACAGACTGAAATGTCAACTGTTTAAACAATTAGCCATTTGCAAACACAGTGGGTGCTTTGCTGACATGCATGAAGCCCAGGCACAGAGGGTGTGAGCACCCGAGGATGATGTCAAATCAACCCTTGTTTAGCAACAAGCTGAGTTTTGAACCAGATTAAGGGAAGAGGCCCATGAGAAGCAGATCCTGTGAGGGGGGACAGTGCTTTCTATCAGGGCAATGCTCTGCCTTACACCAAGGCTCAGTTGTAAAACGACACCCCTCAACTCTCTGAGCCCTCCCCCTCTGGGGAAGGTACTGGGACATTCCCATTCCCATTCCCACCTAGAGCTGAAGCTTTCCTTCCCTCTGATGGGGTATAACTGGCTCAACTGCACTGATGTGAGAGCCAGGGTCATAAACCATTTAAGTTGCCCCCAGATTAATTTCTGGGCCTTTCACCAGAGGACTGCACGAGATCCAGAGTCTTGCAACAGAAGGTGTAAAACTTCCCCTGCCCAGAGGAGGCCCCTGGGTGTTCCATCTAAAGCCATTAAACTCTGTGGTTTGAGGGCTTCTCTCACCCTCATGGATCAGGACTAAAAACATTACTTCAACCAATGTACATCAAGTCTTGTTGCTGGACCCAAGGGTGATGAGATCTTTCTACTCATAACCTTTCCTTCTTTTCATTGTACGTTTTCTTAAGTGTTATTTTTACACTTTTATTTTTCTATATTTTTATAGATAATTATAACCAAAATGGCTACCTACCTCCTTTCCACTGCAACCTAATGGTTCTAAAATAAAACATATATATATATATATATATAAACATTGGTCATTCAGCTTTGTTTCACTCTAATCTGCCCCAAAGGATCTATTAACAAGAACCTGAGTTAACCTCACATTCAGGGGAGGGTCATAACAGCTTGGCAGTGTTAGATTTATGGACCTGATGATCTTAAAGGTTTTTTCCAACCTAAATGATCCCATGACCAAGCAAACGAGCAGGGAATGCTGTCCTTGCTGGAAATGCCATCAAGGCAGCGTGCCATCATACTCACATCCAGTTCTGTCTCTTCCTCTGGCAGCCCCAGCAAACCCTTCAGCTCCTCGTCCTCACCACCCATCTTCTCGTCGCCCTTCACTGCCGAGGGCAGCGTCTGCGGCTTCTCCCGCAGCGTGTACGCACGGGTGGAGGCTCCAAAGGAAACCGTGGAGTCAATGGGGATCTGCTGGGGTTTGTGAGCTTCCAAACGGATGTGGCCCAGGAATGTGCCATGTGCTGAGGACATCAAAATGCAAAACAACCTGTTGAGCTTGGGATCACGGTATTCCAGTTCAAGTTTGAGAATCTCAGAAACTGTAACAATTGTTCCAAGGTATAAGGCGCTGAGGTGCTGCTGAAAGCATCAGCTGTGTAGACCCACCATGTCACAAACTGGGATAACTCACACCAGAAGTCCTCAAAAAATCACTGGGTATAAATTATGAACACCTTTTACTTGCTGTGTTCCTGCAGGTCCCAATGTACTGTGTCTGGACAGTGCAAAAAAATCACCTGACAGGTTTTAGACCTTGGGAAATCACCCTCAGAAGACAAGGCTTCACTAAAATTGTGATGGGAAGGCCAAATCACTTCTCTCCTTTGGCCTCTTACAAGTTAGAAATGTCTGAAACACCCAGTGAGGCAGCTGTAGGCTGACTGGAGCAAACACTCCTTTGCCCTAACCCTTGTCTTTCCCTATGATGCAAATTCAAATGATATCCATTTGCGCACAGTGCAGACAACACTGGAAAAGGAAAAAGTGTCAAAGATTCAGAATGTTTAAGCAGTGAAGTATAGCTCTTCTGTCTGGTTAAATGCCACACTACTTACTGCTGTTCAGATCTATGAGGAAAACCCTCTTGAGATGTTTGTGATAGACCAAGGCAGCATGGACCCGAGAGCAAGACTGGTGGTCAATGGTAAAATCACACAGATCAGGATTTCTCCCAAAGAGATAGTATTTCTTCTCATCAATGATGAGTTTCTGAGGTAGAATATCAAACAGAGAAGCATATTAGACTCCTAGAATCTTTTGGATCTTCCTGAAAAAAATTCAAGAACATGAATAAATAGAGCAAATTCCAAACAAAGCATCAACAGCTCATCAATATTTCAGTTTAGTCTGGCACTGTTAAATACATAAACTCAAGTTTGTTCTTTGTAAAATCAGAACAGCTGAATAAGGGAGAGTCCCAGTTATTCCATTCTTTACCAGCCAACACTGGACAGTCTGGGAAGGACAGTCACTCTTCATTAGACTACCTCATACAGGAGATTTTCTCTGCTCCCAGAGATTTTAACACATTCCCCGATGGATGACCTCAGGCTTTGTCTAAAATAGGAACCAGTGCTTGGTGATCTCCAGTCCAATACACATCATCAAAATTATACTTCTGCACAGAAATGGACCTACAGGAGATTTCAGAGCTCTAGTATAAAGATGCAAAACTCTACTGAGTATGTGGTGTGATCTGACGTATTAGTCAAGTAAACCATTAATTTCAGGTGTTTCTTCTTCTTTATTGAGCCTAGTTCTAATCTCTTCTTTAGAAAATATCTTACAGCCCTTAATATCAGTTGCATAAAACATCTCTATAAAGTTGACAAAGTCCTGCAGTATTTATGTTACCAGACTGTGTTGTTAAAGGAACTCCTTGCACCTGAACACTGCAGTACTGAGCAGGGCATGTGCAGAACCTCCTCAGTGGACCCCAAGAACTTCATCAAACCTGTACTTTCCTGCTCCAGCTGCACAAAGCAAAGGCTGCCAGCACATTACCTACCTGTATGCAGGCTTCTCCTGCTTTTTGAAACATTTACCAAAGCCCACATGTTTCAACAGCATCATCCAGGGAACGCTGATACATCTTGCATTGAAAAAAACCCAAATCTTGGCTCAGGAGAGCATTGCTTCCATGAGATGGTCTGAGATGAACATTCTGCCCGCTTGAGCAGCTGGATTCCTCCCCTGCCTCCCTGCATTCCCAGCTATTCAGTCCTCCAGCTGAGATGTAAAACATGCAGGTGTCTCCCTTGAATTGGTTTGTCAGTTTGGTGCTGAGCAATGCAACTCAAAGCCTCAGAATATTCAGATTAAAACCACGAGAAATGACTGTATTGAGTTTACTGCATTCTGCTCTCACCTGGCCACTTTATCATCACTTTTTATCTCTTCACAAATCCTGCTTTTCACAAGACCTCCAGAGCTAACCAGAAAGTATAAGTCACAGATGAAGAGCTTAAACTAGTATGTAGTCTCCTCAAACCTTCCTGGTTGAATTTTATTTCATTTTTCATTCTACCTGTAGACAGACTCCTCCACTTCCTCCCTGAATGCTCTACACATCAATGTGCCTTTGTGAGGCTTTTCCTAGCCTTTCTTAACCATAATTTCGTGAGTCTTACTAATATTTTCCCTTAAGATTAGAGTTGTTTCATCCAGCTGCTGATCCAAGAACACCGTAACTGCCTGTTAGATCACATCTTCTGAGGAACCCTGGTTAGGTTTTCTGGGGATTTAATTTCCCTGTATTGGATTTATATCCCATATTCTGCAGCTCCTTACTCATTTGGTTTAGCACTCTGACTCTTCCCACACTCAACACCTTTGTACAAGTGAATTCTATGATTCCACACTGTAAAAAAAGATGAGTATTAACTTTTTCTTACTGCAAATTTGAAAGTAAGCCTGATATAAATGCAGATCTGATACCAAGTGGAATCTGATTTATTCCTCCACAAACACTGATCAGCTCCGCAAGCAGCTACCACAAAAACTGTTCAAACCATTTCTCATTCTTGTCCACAGCTGAAGCCGAAGAATCCTGTAAGTTTTCATTTTTACACAAACAATACTGCCCTGACTGGGCAGCACTTCCGAGAGATTTTGCAAATTCATGGAAATGCCGCCACAAATCCTCAACAGAGAAGAAAATTTGATTGCCTTTAATTCAAGATAACCTTTCCAAAATGTTCTGTGCCTCTGAGCTATAACCCAGTGTCTTCCTTCACACACTGAGCTTAAACACTGCATGGCTTGTTTTGCTGTTGCACTTTGCAGACCCAGCAATCACAGGGTGACCCCCAGGCCTCTGCACGAGGCTGGGACACCGATGGCTCGGTTAGTATCAAGTGCTTAGGGAATCCACAGGATTTAACAATGGTCTTCCTTGGTGACTGCTGGCCACCAGGAAAGACAAAACTGAAAAACTCTCTGCCACCTGCACTGAACGGAGAAACACAAGGATCACATCTAAGCTCTGTTTGCCTCGGCGCTACGGGATCTTGCAAGGATCTTTAAATTAGTGGAACTTGTTGGCAATGGTACCGACGAGCAGAGGTTTCTTCTTCTAGACAGAGAAGGGGAGGAGGTGAGAACACGTGAGGGAAACAACACAGCAGCACCAAGGGCAGTGGAGAAGGGGAGGAAGTGCTCCAGGTGACAGAGCTGAGGTTCCTCTGCAGGCCATGGTGAGGACTGTGGTGAAATAAACTGTTCCGCTGTAATCCATGAATGCATGGGGGATGCAGAGATCCACTCACAGCCCATGGGAAAAGTGCTCACGCCAGAGAAAGCTGTGATGCAGTGGGAAACCCAAATAAAGAGAGAAGGCCTCTGCTTCCAGAGATAGAGAGAGAGGGCCCTTGCTTCCAAACCAGAGCAGCCCAGCCTTGAAAGACTGCACCCCATGGACCAGCAAGCCATATCACAGCAGCTTTGGGAAGACTGCCATGGGAGGGACCCCATGGCACAGCAGAGAAAAGACTCCTCTCTCTGAGCACACAGAAAAAGATCTTGAGTGATGAACTGAACAAAACCTCCATGACCTGGGTCCCTGTGCTGTTGGTGGGAAAGAGGGAGGGGCTAGGGGGTAAAAACGTGTTCTAAAGGCTTGTTTTACTTCTCACTATCCTCCTGACTCTGTTAATAAATTTGCTTTATACCCTTAAATTTGAACCTGTTTTATCCTTGAGTGTTTTTTTTCCTCCCAATCCTTATCTCAACTCACAAGCCCTTCATTAATTTTTTTCCCCTCTCCTCTGCCCAACTGAAGCAGGAGAGGATAAGTGAATGACTTTTGTGGGTGCCTGGCATTTGGTCAATGTCAAACCACTACATCCTGAAACTGTTTCAGTCAGCTTCAAGTTAGGAGTCTCTTCAGAGCTGAAATATTGGGTTCTCTCTGTCAACAATGGTAAGGAAAGTTTTCTTTATTTATTACTTTCAGTATGATGTAAGACAAAAGATGAAATAGAGAATGGGGTGGTGCTGTAATAAAAATAACTCGCTGTATCTGTGCTGATCACAGATCCTGAATGTGGGAGGAAGAAAACAAATCAAACTGTATTTCATACTGCAGGACAGAGAAGCACTCTTGCAAAATACAGGATGCCTGGTTAATCTGACTGTAATGCAATATAAAAAAATAAACTGACCTGACAGGTTTCTCAAACAAGCAGCACAAAGGGAAGAGGTTTAACTGATGGAGCCCTGCATGGCACGAGGCTGCCTTGCACAGGCAAGGGAAAAGTCACTTCATTCATTGTTTCAGAGCAAAACAAACTGATTTTAAGATAACACATAAAAGAAAGGAATTACTTATGAGTAAGTGTGAAAAATGACAGGGAACGTTCTGCTGCTGGTGCCTATATACATGATACGCCAAATCCATCAAACCCCACCTCCATACCTCAATGAGTTTGTCTCCTTTGACTACATCCAGGTGTAAGCCAGGTGGTGGTTTCCCCGCCCTGGAAAACAGAGAAAAGAAGAATATAATATCAAAATATTTAATAAAAATTTTATTAGTATTAGAGCTGGTTGAACTACAGACCAAACCAACACAAATGGAAGCAGAAGTATTTTGGGGGAAATATGAAAATCCCATAATTTTCTTTTCCTCTCTGCAGATTCCTTCTGGCCACACATAAACCAAGATTTTTTTTTTTATGTTAAGAGTGAAGGTAACAGGACATGAAGCATCTCAAGCTTTACCTCTCCAGGTGAAAACCATCTGATTTACACAATAAACAGAGCACATCCTGACAGCCCCTGGTATGAGGCAGGAAGAGACCAACAACTAGAGATGGGGATAGGTTGGGACTGTTTGCTGAAGAGCTCTGTTTTCTCATGTCACCCTCAAAATAGCACATCTGTACCCTCGGCTGCTGAGAGAACTTCTCCCACCTTTCCCCTCTAGGCTGGTGATGGCAAAAACCTGAAAAGGGCTCTGCACACACCTGTAACATTATAAAAGTGCTGGCCAGTAGCCAGTGTTCCCCCACACCCACCCATGATCACACTTCCCTGCCCAGTCAGGTAACACAGAGCAGACTGCAGTCCTACAGGGACCCCACCACACCCCACACTGACAGCAGAGCAGCTCCCCCAGCCCTGCTGCTCCTGCTCTGGAGCAGATTCACCTGTCAGCAGCGTTATTCCCTCCAGGGCAAAAGGCACAGAGGCTCCAAGGACTCAGCAGATCACAGCAAGACAAGGTCAGCACCAGGGTGAACTCCCGGGGCGTAGCAGAAATCGGGCATTTACAGTGCTCAAAGCCAGGACATTGCTGTGGTGCCAATACCTTGCCCTGCACTACACAGGATCCTTCGTCTCTCGGCAGCAAAGGATCTTTTTCTGCTCAGATATCTCAGAATCTGCATCTCTAGTAATTCCTGACAGATAACCTCTCTGCTGCTTGTCTCTAAGGCTGGAGCAGCTTTCCAGGCAGCAGCAGTGACCTAGTTCCTGGCTGCACTGCTGAGGAACTCTGCAGAGATCATGTTCCCATTCTGCTCAGTGCAGGAGCCGGCCCAGGGAACAGTGACAATGGGCAGCAATGAAAGAAAGAAAGGTCACGGGTAGCTGAGGTTGTTTGAAGGGGTTAAATATAGATGTTCATGTTTCTGGGGTGTGCCTTATGTTTATTGGTTTCTTCTGTGTTGCAAGGTCGGCTCCCCTCAATAATTTCATGTAAGAACACAGACTCATGTTATTTCTACTTCATTTCTTTCCCAAGCGTTTTCCTTTCTTGTTCCCAACCCATTACACCAGCCTGCCCAGATCTCTCTGGCCCTTTCTGAATTGACCATTTGGGACTTTCACAAGTTTTCTTGTCAGGCCCTTCTCAAAGACTGTGGATGCACCACCCTAACAAGTATATGGTTAACATTGTCCCTCACTGTTTCAGATAAAAAACAGCAGCAGCGAAAGCAGAGGATGCTGAACTCCAGCACAATCTGCTGAAGTGGTGACTTCACCACTGAAATGGGATTATGGTGGAGTGGGGGACAAATCACCAAGGAGAAACACTCCCAAAGGTGGGACACTGTCTGTGTGATGAGTTGAAGTCCCTCCAGCACAGCCAGGGAAGCTCCTCCTCTTGAGCAACTTACAGCCAGCTACAGCTGACTCCTCCTGTGCTCCCTGCAGATCTCAGTGCTCAGTTTTCACCAAAACACTGGTTCCTTTCATGGATTTCTGACCACTTCTCAGTATTCCCTCTTCCCCCTTCTGAGCACTGGAGAACTTGTTTTCCCCCTTTCCTCTGAAATTGCCAATTCTGGTTACTCTGCAACACAACTTTTGGTAATTTTCACACACCAGCCTTACTGTGATCAAACAACAGCTACTTCCCCAATTTTTTTTTTTTTTTCTTTCCAAATAGGTAAACCTTCTAATGAAACCATTCTACCAGTCTGCTTCTTACTCAGTCTGGCCTCTGCTTTTCCTTTCAGTGATCTCCTCCTGGATATTCAATGGTCAGCCTGCCCTAACACATTTTAGCAACTTCTTCCCTGTACCTGTCAGGTCACAGGAGAGCCCGCAGGAGCTCCAGCACTGCTGAATCCTGTCTGATGGCCATATTTTGCTATATACCAGCTTCACTTATTTCATTCCCCCCTCTACTTTTAGTTTCACCTTTGCTCTTATTTTCACTCTGTCTTTACCCTCAACTTTATTTTTAAGCCAAGCTCAGCAGTATTACAAGGCAGTGTCTTCAGCTTTGAATTAAAAGTGCTTGAAAAATCTACCTATTCTCTGGCTTCTTTTGGACTGAGAATCCTTTGTAGGAAGCATTTCCCCCATCTACCTACTCCTGCAGAACACTGAACACAGGAAGGCTGTAAATACTGATTATCATACCATGAAAACAAATTCACAGAAGTAATTTGTGACAGAAAACTTCTTCATCAATGACTCATAAGTCAATGTCACAGTTCAGGCTGCCCAAGTTAAATACTTGAAATGCTTTTTAATGAAAAAAGCAGAAAGATGTTTCAGTTTTATATTCAAAACTAATTAGCTCCAGAGTCACCAAAGACCAGAAGTAATGCTTGGATGTGGAAGTAATCAGTCACCCTTCACCTGCTCTGCCCCATCAGACCTCTCACCTCATGGATCAAGGAGTAAAACATGAAAGGAAATCTCCTGCAAAAATCTCCTAGAAGAGAGTTTGTTAGAAAGCTGGCATTATGCTATTACAGGAGAGCAGTTTTTTTCCATCTTACATCCAATGTTAAAAAAGTCCTTTTCCACTAATGTGCTAAAATATCCACTAAACTGATTTTCCTACACTGTTCTGAAGGATGAAGAATTACTTGAGGTCAGCAGATTGTCTTCTCTGCAGAACACACAGAGCCCTTAGCACTGCTCCAAGGCCAACACTCTCCTATCACAACTTGGCTCCAGCACAAGTGCTTTTGTTTGAAAATGAGAAACAAGCAGCTTCTTCTGTACTTTCCAGATGGTGCATCACAGTCCCCAGGGCCTCCCCAGGGCAGCATCCTGCAAGTGACCTGAAAATAACATCTGCAAACACATTGATTGTGATCATCACTAGTTGAGTGAGCTTGACTGAGACACGGGATGCTCTCTCTGAGTGCCTCCTGAATCACCAAAGCTCCCAGGGGCATCTGGAGCCTTCCAGAGAATTAACAGAGCTGACTGGCAAGGAGAACATGAGCATTACCAGTATCATGAAAGGAATTCCTTGGATCAGAGAAAAGATGAGAGGATATGCCACACCAGAGCTTTTCTTCTCTAACAGTGAGCCCAAGGAACTCAAAGAAGTGTTAGAAAGTAAAGAACTGATAAAAAGAGTGACAAACTGCAAACCCTTCAGCCAGGTACTCTAACACAACTCAAATACCAGTTTTCTACACTTAACAGTTCAGCAACCTAATGCTTAAACCACCACCAGTCAGAAACGCAGATAGCAACTGATGCTGCTAATTTTAAAGAGTATTTCAGGAGTGATCTGGAAACGTCATACAACAAAGACAGGGTGCTCTCAGAAGCATTATTCTTGCTAAACTTTCAGTTATAAGCAAGACAGTTTAAAAAGCTCGTGATTCAGACTGGATGATTACAGAATTAAAAAAAACCTCCAAAACTGCACTGTGTTTTCTGGAAGATTTCTGATTAGAAACGTGCCTGCTTCAACTGAACAAAGCATTCCACTCGGATTAAAGCATTTGCCCAGCTTCACCTTGGCACTGTGCACCTTTTCTTGTTACAATGCAGCTCCACACAGAACTAGGTTTTACTGGCTTGTTTTGGTTCCCTTGGTTACTTACTCAGGAGCAAGGTCTCCATGGAATACAGTGAAATTTGGAAATTATATAAAAAATTAATTCTTGAGAGCAACGCCATAAATATTCTATTAGAGAGAACTTCAGGTTTGACGACATCAGAAGTTAATTCAAATGACACTGAAATAATAGGAAAATTAGTATTACGTAGCGAGCAACTATGGAACAATTGTTTCATAAGATTATTCTTACATTTTCAGAGTGAGAGCACATATCTTGGAAGTGTAATTTACCTGCAGAAATCAGAGGAAGACAGGACTGTAATGTTTATGTCTACCAGGAAGACATTCTTATTCTGACAGCTTGATTTCCATATAATTTTCATCACATCCTTTAATATCTATTCTCATTTTTCTTATTCTTTCCCTTCAGTTATAAAAAAAATATTCCCTTTTTAAAGGAAAGGTAAGCTTCATCAAGTATAAGTAACACACACTATGCATTTTCATTAACACCTTTTACAACAGCACTGACACTTCTCTACCCCACACACAGAACCCCAGAATGGTTTGGGTTGAAAAGGACCTTAAAGATCATCTTGCTCCCTGCCATGAGCAGTGACACCTTCCACTATCCCAGGCTGCTCCAAGCCCTGTCCAGCCTGGCCTTGGGCACTGCCAGGGATCCAGGGGCAGCCACAGCTGCTCTGGGCACCCTGTGCCAGAGCCTCAACACCCGCCCAGTGAGGAATTCCTTCCCCATCTCCCATCCAGCCCTGCCCTCCGGCACTGGGAAGCCATTCCCTGTGTCCTGTCCCTCCATCCCCTGTTCAAAGTCCTCCCTTAGGCCCTGGAAGGGGCTGTGAGGTCTCCCTGCAGCCTTCTCTTCTCCAGGTGAACACCACCAGCTCTCCAAGCCTGGCTCCAGAATATCCTGGAGCATCTCCATGGTGTCCTCTGGACTTTCTCCTGCAGCTCCATGTCCTGTGCTGGGACCTCAGGGCTGGAGGCAGCTCTGCAGGTGGGGGTCTCACCTGAGCAGGGTGGAGGGGCAGAATGCCCCCTGCCCCGCTGCCCACGCTGGGGGATGAGCTCAGGACACAGGGGATGATTTTGGGAGCCAGCACACACAGTGTGAGGCATGCTGAGCTTCTCATCAAGCACCAGCACCAAATCCTTCTAGAGGCTGCTGCGCATCCCTTCTCCACCCAGCCTGTATGTGTGCTTGGGACTGCCCCAAGTTATTATATCAGGTACAGTAGAAGTGTTTTCACTGGTTTTTGAGCAGTTGTGTGTAACTGGTGACTGCTGGCCACCCTGTGCTCAGACTGTGTACTTGTTTATCCGTTATTTTATTTCTAAAGATAAACTTGTGTCCTTTTACTTCTGAATAGTTCCTTTCTGGCTTGGAGAAGTTCTTGTTCTCAGTCTCCATTTTCCACCACACACTTTTGCATTTTATCTTCTTTTTGCTGTCATGGTATTCACATTATACCAAAAGAACTGGATAATTCTCTGGTCTCTGTGCTGATCACACTTATGTCACTATCAAGTACTGCAGTCACTCTTGTCACGGTAATTAATAAAAATCCCCAACACTAATAGGGTCAAACCACAGGCTCTATTCAACTATTACCTCCTCAAAGTCAATTCCTTATAAATGCATGGCTCTTGTCTGAATCCTCTATCCTCTATATCCAGCTGGAACTCAGCAGCCTGACTGAAGTAAGCCACTACAAGAAATTTTGAATTGCTGCTATTAAGGACACAGACAGGACAGTTATAATTCTATTGTGTTAGTTTAAAATTAGGTCAATTATCTGGGTTTCTAAACGTGGACTCAGAACCTAAATTTAGCCACTTCCTAAAAATCTTTGCTTCTGTGATTAGTGTACACACCTCCATGTCCAACTTCAAGGACAGGGTGGAGTTTGCAGAACTCTGGAGCTCACACTCTCCAGAAATCTGTGTAAAAGCATTGCCAGGAATAGCCAGTTCTTGGCCAAAGAAACTCAAGAGAAACAACTGCTGCTTTCAAACAATTTCTAATGTATGTCCATTCCAGGATAAACCTGACATCCCCACTACTGGTGCGTCAGACAGTAAAGGAAGAGTCACAGTTCCAAATAAAGGTTACACTAGGACAAAAGGACAGGCAGGCAGTATTCATTAAACACCTGACAGTCACTTCAAATCTATACAACAGATAATTTGTACCTCAGAGAAAGCACTTTTACTACCTAAAGCCAGCTCAGAAGGTTTGCGAAAGTCCTAACCAAACGAAGATGTGAAGTTGTTATCTAAAGATATTTTCTGATCTCATGGAATGGATAAATTTTAATCTAGAGGAAGTACTGGCACCCTTTATGCCAACTGTAAATGCACAGCCCAAATCTTGGCTAATGTGTACAGAGGAGTTCCAGTACATGCATAAACACGTTGTGGCATCAGCAAGTACTATTCAGGTGGCAACCACTGTTTTTTCATCTGTCTTAAGTTCAGCTGCTGGAAACACAAGGAAAGAAAGAATAAATATTGTATGGATTACGAAGAAGCAATCTATAACAGCACAAAAACCAAATCAAAGACACAAGTTAAACTGGATGAAAACTGGGAATTTCAATGCAGAAGTCTTTTCTGGAAATGGGATGTTTAGATACTGCTCAAGTAATGGAAGAACAAGTACAATGATAGAGGCAAACCTCAAAAGCTCTGGCAACAACTTAAAGGCAAGGAAAAAAGCTACTCCTTTTGATTATATCTAAGATGTATTTCTCATATTATTGGTGTTCATAGGCCCCAGCCAGCTTTCTTTAGAAACAGGAAAATAAATAGATAGTTAAAAACTGTGATTTTGATTTTAACAGAGGTCAAGGAGACTGAAGGTAATTCACTACAGAAGAATCTGCTTCTGACTGTGAAGACTCTCTGCAACTCCATGCTTTTGGTTGCCCAAAGCTCTTGGAATGAAGCCCTAAAAGCCTCCTGCAGGAAGTCAAGGCTTTGAATAACACCACTATTGATCCAAGCGTGCTCCTGCAAAACACCTCCACTCTGGAGAATCCTACCTGGGGAAGGCCCATCACTGATTCCACACCTTACCTGTGCACTCTTTGGCTGGCTCTGAAAGGAACAAATACTTTAAAAGCATGAGCTGGAATCTGCAGCTCAGTAGATGTTAGCAGAAGGCATCCAGAGCTTTAGCATGAAATATACTCTACCTGTTTTTCACAACAGTTAAATAACCAGAAATAAATAAATCCATCTGTAGGAGAGCTCCTCGGTCCCACAGGATGAGGCCATGGTTATCACCAGTCACCATCACCCAACACTTCCCATTTTGGGTTCACTATTCAGCAGAGCACAAATGCTGTGACTGGAAGCCCTCCAGACTGGCTTCCCGCTAGTTCACTTTTTTATTTTTACTCTTATGAAGCACCTTTTGGGTTTCAAAAGAAGCATTAAGGAAAAGCACAAAAGCTTTCACTGGTGCTAGCTTGCCAATAGGACAAGACCAAATTGTCTCAGGCACTCCTTTACTTCACGGGTGCAAACACATAAATCCCCCAGCTTGGTCCCTAAAACATAACAATGTGCAAACATACAACAGAGTCCAAGACAAAATAAAAACTTTCCTTACAATGTATAAGGAGAGAGTCCAGACAGGAACTTTGCTGTACCCAAGAACTATTTTGGACTATTACTGTAAAATATCCAGGTTGCAATAAGTGAATTACAAAAAAATCTTAAAAATGTGAAAATGGAAGAGGATCTGGCACCCAGAAATGCCCCCCTTACTGCTGGATTTGGATCATCTCCCAGATCCCACCTCACTTCTCATGCAGCACAGCAGATTGTGCTTCAGAACCAAACCAGAGGGAAACTCTCTCTGTCAGACCCTGCTCTGCTGCAGCTAAAGACACAAAACAGGTACCTGAAGAGGCCCTCACAGTTACAGCTGTTTCACTTCTCTCCTCCAGATGGGATTTCTTTAGGAATTCTTCTGCAATAGCATGCAAGCCACTGAGACTAAGCATTTTACAAGCTGTACTTGCCCAGCTCCTCCATCTACAGCTTTCAAAGGTACCAGTCACTCCAATTTACCATGCAATATAATGCATATTGTGATCACTGCTGTATAAAAACACTAGGCGAAAAAAAAAAAAGGACGATACTTCAAATTTCAAGTTGAATATCCAGAATAATTTTTGCCTTTATCTGGTCTGTTGTGTCATCATCTTATGGAACACCACCCAGCCTCATGTATTATTGTGTATGTTCAGCACAAATAAGACCCTAAAATACATGCGAAATTCTCTCCCACGAGAGGGTTAAATGGCTTTATCAACTAAAGCAGGCGCTTAAAACCCAGGTCTAAATGAAAACGCATTCATGCACTGAGCACTATCACAAAGCACTGAGAGGTACAACACAGCTGAGCGAGCAGGGACATGCAGGGCTGGACCACAGAACTGCTCCAGTTCTCAGGTGCAGTGGTGTGCTTGTGCGATTTAAAACACAACGGTACCCATCGCAATGCTCTGGCGCCCAAAGAAGGCAGCAGAGCCTAGATCTCTTCAGTGATGCATCAAAACACTCCGAACAAATGAACAAGGGTCCCCTGATCCAAAGCTCTACTCCGGGCAGGAGTAAAGGCAGGACATTTTCAGGGATCCCTTCCAACGCGGGCTTTCCCACGACTCTAACCCGGCCAAAGGCATGGTCACGATGCTTCTTCTCCAACACTTCACTCAGCCCTGACTTCTTAACTCAAGCTAATAAAAACCTCAGACTAGTTTCAAGCTTACAGACTTCCCGTACCGGATATATCCCCTGAGCAGGATATTTAATTTATACCACGCCACGGATTCTGCCTGAGCTCCTGGGAAAAGCCCCGGCACCGCAGGGAGGGCCCGGGGCCCCCGCGGCGCTGTCGATGGCGGCACCAGCAGGGCCGCGCCCGGGCCCGGACCCCATCGGCACGGCCAGTACTCCGCGGCCCCGGGGAGCACAGCCCCGCGCCCCTCATCCCCCTCGGCCCCGCCGCCGCTCACCAGCTCGGGCACTCGAACAGGGACCCTCCGCCCGCCGCGGCCGCGCTCGCCGCCATCTTGGCTCTGCCCCATTCAGCCGCCCCGGGGCACCATGGGAGGCGGGGATCGGCGCGCGGCGATCCCGGCGTGCCCCGCGCGGCGCCGGCGGCGACTGGGCGGGGCCTGATGGCGTACCCCGCCCCTCTGCGGGCTGGCCCCGCCCCCGCCCGGCCCCGGAGCTGCCGGCACCGACCCCGGGACACGGGGACAGCGCCGGTACCGACCCCGGGACAGGGGGACAGCGCCGGTATCGACCCCGGGACACGGGGACAGCGCCGGTACCGACCCCGGGACACGGGGACAGCGCCGGTACCGACCCTGGAACGCGGGGACAGCGCCCGTACCGACCCCGGGACACGGGGACAGCGCCCGTACCGACCCCGGGACACGGGGACAGCGCCGGTACCGACCCTGGAACGCGGGGACAGCGCCGGTATCGACCCCGGCACAGGGGGACAGCGCCGGTACCGACACTGGAATGCGGGGACAGCGCCCGTACCGACCCCGGGACACGGGGACAGCGCCGGTACCGACCCTGGAATGCGGGAAAAGCGCCGGTACCGACCCCGGGACAGAGGGACAGCGCCGGTACCGACACTGGGACGCGCGGACAGCGCCAGTACTACCCCGGGACACGGGGCCAGCGCCGATGTCCGAGCAGAGCCCGGGGCACGGCCCAGTCCGAGCACACACGGCTGAGCGGTAGGAACGAGAAGCCGCCTCTGTCCCGTGTCACCCCGGCCCCGCCGCTGCCCCAGGAACACAGCCCCGCTCGCTCCTGCCCCGGCTCTCACGGCAAGCCCGGCTCCCCAGAACGCTCCCAGAAACTCCCGGAGGGGTAGAACTCACACCCGAGAGCAGACACACCGTGCCAGAACGCTGTAGCAACAGCCACGGGAATTTCTTTTCACGTTTTCAAGACGGAGGCATTTCAAGCTCGGGAACATTACTCAGGACTGTTAAAAAGTGCCTGCACCAGTTCTACTGCCACGATCAACGATGTGCTGAGAGGAGAAAGGAGCCAAGCAGTTACTCAAACCACCCTGAGCTCAGCACCCTCAATTCCAGTTTCCAGAGGACTAAAACAGGCTAGAAGAAGGATGGAGCCTACGAATAATGCTCCCTTTTAGGTCGGGTGAGGAGCTAAGTGCTTTTGTTCTTACATGGCAGTGTGACACCCAAAGGACTCTGCCTGGCAGCTTCCACCATTTCCAAGGAAAACTTTAAAAAAGGAGCAGAACAACACAGTCGGTGCTTGCTTTCAAGTCAGATTTTATCACCAATGGCTCCAAGTTCTAGCAAAAGCAGTCAGTCAGAGCTGACCCAATGCTGCTCTGAGGTATGAGGTTCATTTTTCTGGGATCAGCTATAGTACAGGAATCTGAATGGAAGTGTTGCGTGTGTCCTCGTGAAATGAATTTCGTGTTTTCAGGTAGTTTCATTCTGAAAAATCAGGGACCACAGAACTAAAGCTGCAGGAAACACCACTGTGTGGATGTGAAGTCCCCTGCTTAGAGGGGCCACTGCAAAGACACCTGTGCCAACGTCTAAACTGCAAGAGAAATGAGTTCTGACAGAGGCTTTTAAAAATGTTTATTGATGATTATTCGATGGAATGATGGCGCAATAGTGCAAACCACTGTGCAATTGGGAGGACACTCCCTTCCCAGCTTTCACGTTTACTTTATTATAGACGAGACATGGAATAAGGATTAAATACAAAATGGGTCAGTATGCTGCATTTACCACCCCCACTGGGCATTGCACAGATTACTGTTCCCTCAGTGCATGTCAGTTCAGAGCTACATTGAAGTGGGGAATGGCTGCTTGTTCTGCCCGGCCCTATGAGCTGGAACCAGCAATCTTTTTCATTTGCACACACATCCTCAGTCTGAAAATCCTAGCACTTCACTCAGCCAGTTTCTGCACTTTGTTTCATAAATAATTGAAAATACCAAATGTTCACAAGCCACACATAACATTTACTCGAACACTACAAGTGAGCTTCAAGAGCACTTCTTCAGAATCAAGATTTCTGCTAACACTCTTCACTAATCTTGCTAGCTTGTAAACTTGGGTGCCCACTTCTTCATTTTTAAGTGTCTTTCCCCCTGGAAGCTTCTAAAAACAATTGTGAGTGAGCAGCTAAACTTTTTATAGTTAGTGTTTGAGTCAGCATTGGAAGAGATTTATTTGTCCACTAGCAAGCGAACAGCTAGCTTGTCTAAGAAGATTGCACTGTTAGATTCTAAGTCAAAGAACATTCTGTCCTCAAGTGATCCATTTTGTGAAAAAACAACCCCAACCACAACCCAAAAAATTAAACAACACAGTTATGAGTCTCAAGGCTAAACTGACCAGCATGTAGAGGTTCAAATTATCATCCACACATATCCTCCTCGCCTCTCAAATCTGTGATAATGTCCTTTTCTTCGAGAGAATCTAGAACCACAGCCACTTGGAGACAATAAAAAACCATGGGGCAGATACTGGAGACTTTAGAAACTGCTGGATTTACATAATGGGACTTGGTGGTGGGCTGTCTTTGAATGTCATTCTCATTCCAGTCCAACAAAGTTACCTACACATAAAGTTGAAGTTGTGCGACTTGTCAAAAACAAGACATCTCCAATTATTGATCACACTTCAGCATACAGCTGGGACAGGGAATAACACATTACAGAAAGCAAAACCACAAGATTTTAGTTACATAAAACAATATAATTTGTATATAAACTGATAAATACTGTCTCCATGGTTCACTAATTCCAAATACTAGTTATCTGCACATTAGTTGCTAATATCTATTAACAGAAGTAGTTCCAACTTGTGCTCTCTCAGGGTGGTCAATTCATCTCCGAGACTAGTCAGCTGTTTGCTCTGACAAAAAAAAAAATCTCAGCACTGAGACTGGGTCCCATGGGAAGATTTCATTTTACCTTCCAGATAACGAGTATTATGATTATACAGGCCACAGCAAGACCAAGAATCAGGATACAGATCTTCTTACGGGATTTCTTCTAATAAGAGAAGAAAAAAAAAAAAAAAGCCACTGACACCAGGAACACTTGAGGAAAAAGCAAGGCTACCATTCATGTTACTAACTTGGGGGAACAAGAACACCTGATACCCACAGTTATTTGAGAGAAGTAACCAGTGTACTCTGAAGACTTTTACATGTTCCTTAAACTCCAAGATTCTACACATGAATGTTTTCAGTTTTAGGAGTGCAGTGGGCTAAGAGATGTAGTTGAGTCAAAATGTGACAGGTTTTGCTTCTCTTAAGGAAAATACAAGCCTCAGAGAAGGACAAACCTTTCTAGCTATTTAGATTTTTCAGGTAACCCTAATCAAACTCCTAAGCAGTTCTCTGATACAATCTCCCCTTGGCCACTTGGGCTTGGTATTGCATTTCTACAATTTAAATGATTTCATGTACAGTTACTGCATTTGGATTTTACAGCTTTGCTCACTTTATCCATTACAGGAAACTACAGTCCATCCGTATACTGTGGACTATACCAATTATTTTTAACTTGGCATCTAAGGATTTGAGGGTAGTTATATATAACCACTTCTTTCTCCATGCAGAAAAAAAAGAAAACCACATGCAAAACATATCCAAAAGCTCCCAAACTCAGTTTTATAAATGCCTCCGAACTTTGACAAGGAAGCCATGGAGAGAGAGAATACTACTACACACTGCCAGATGGTAAAAGCAACAGTCCCACCCTTGCCCTTAACAGCAAGTTTTATTGCCTTCCAGTACCTCCCACTTAAGAGTCCAGTATTTCTCTTGTGTAGAAGCCTGAGGTCCCAGCAGTAACGGGACTGACTAAAGCAGAACCCTTACCCCTTCGCAGAACCTGGACCTACAGGGACAAGGATGATGAAAGGAACCTACAGGGACAAGGATGATGAAAGGAACCTACACTGGCCACCATACAGCAGTGAGAGCCACTGCAAGGGATTTGATGGGGCAGGGAGCACAGACTATGGGACAGAAACTCAGCAGCTGGACAGGAGTGTTGCAAATCCTGGTCACCAGAAGTTACCTAAGCCTGGGCATGGATTTTTTGCATGTCAGTGTCTTGGCTGATATGTTTGCAAGTTGGATACAACATCAGAATCTCTTCTTGTTTCTTCTGCTACCTAACAACTACAAAGACAGGTAAACACTTAGGCTTACGGAATGTGAAGAGCCAGACTCTACCTACTCTAAAGTAGAAGGTGAATTTCAATACCATGTTTTTGACTCAAGTGTTTTATATATTCCTTGCAGCCAATTTTGAATGAACGCCAGCTTGCATGAGTTGGTTTTAATAACTAGTGTGGTGTGCTGCAGTCCTTAGTCCTCTTGCTCTGCCTGTTTCATTACTGCTCAACCATACACTGACAATTAAGCAACTGATTTTCACACAGATTTTACCTGATAATAGGCAGCTCTCTGTAACTGCTCACTGGCTCTTTCCACATGGACTTCTGCACTTTCAACATTTGCCTCAATGCTATCTATGGAAAAAAAAGGAGAACTCATTGCAAAATATTTCAGAGCTTCAGTGTTTAAAAATTACAGCCAGAAGTACAATACTTTTAATGCAAAATACTGAAAATTTAATCCATGTAGACAAAACATGTAACTGAACCAAGAAAAAACTTCTTATTATCCAAATGCACTTACCAATCATATCTCCTTGGTCATGGATCATCATGGCTAAATCCTTAAATATCTGATTGACATCCAAAATGTCTGCCTGAAGACAACAATTTAACAAGTTACAACGACCACTGGGTACAATATTTTCCAATCCTCACTCTTAGCACCTCTTCTGACCATTATTCAAAGGGTAAGAACAGACACCAGCATTCACTGACTGATGTGATTTGATGTTATCACCTGTGCAATTTGGGATTAACACAGGAGCCTACAATAGTCCAGCTACTGAATACTTCTTTCATCACACAGAGCAATTAGCAAATCATGAACACTGCAACATGAGTTGCTCCTGCCATATCTGAAGGATCACCAGTCAACACTGAAGGAAAATATACCTCCTTCAACAGGGACAGGGAGATTATCTTGGCATCAATCCTCTCTGTGAGGAACTCTGTTACTCCACCATCAGCTCTCCTCTGCCCATCCCATTAATTAACACTGCATCCTTTGATTTATCTCCCAGTACTGTTAACTGTGCAGGATCGACCCGTCACCTCTAATTGCCTGATTGCGGTTTCTCTTTCTTTAATGAGTTCAAGGTCCTGTTCAGTTATTGCCACATCTTCTTCCTGAGACTGCATCTGATTCCAATCTTCACCACTGGAAAGAGAGGGAAAGTCAGTGTTTCTCTGACAATAGGCACTTCCATGCTGTATCTTATAGCAAAATGAGTTAAAGTTGAAGAGTTTCCTACAGAGCAACCCTCAGGTTCTTGGCCCTGTCACTGTGTACAGGGATAGGGCCCATTTGTGACAACAGTCACAAATTGGAACAATTGAAAAAAGGGATAGATCAGGCAATGTGAAGACACTGGAAAGCAGTTACATGCATAGCACACTCTGTTCTAGAATGTAACAGTTTTATCTACAGCATTACAGAAGAAACCTGCCTATTTCAGTTCTGCTTTTTCTAAAAAATACTTGTACCTTCCTTGCTTCTTACCATCCCTCCAAAGGGGAGAAATCAGGGTGAAAGCTCTGATAGAGAGCAGCCTGCAAGCACATTAACAGAACAGAAGAACACCTGAAAAGCATCTGGATTCAAAGATTCTTGACTATTTGGCATTTGGAGATAAGGCTAAAGTGTTTTAGTATTTCAATTCGTTAGTCTAGCAGGAACATTGCATTCAATTACACACCAAAAGTGATACTAAAACTCAAGTAGCTCTGCATCCCAGTCTACCTCTCTCCTGATGAGCTGGTTCTTCACAACTGCTGCAGTTACATGAATTAGAGTGGAGTCAGCATCTGTAATACAAGGCCACCTCTGTGTTCAGCTTAGAATGTTCTTCAAGGGCAACATCTCCATCTTTTCAATAGAGAAGTGTGCCAGAAAACATTGTACCAGTCCAGTGTTCGGTACAACACCAAATAGTAAGTTTTAAAGTCTTAAAAGGGCCTTAAGAAATGAAAATAAACTACATGAATAGGTCAGACTCAGCTGACCATTCCAGTAATTCAGCTCTGAGATGACCAGAGGGTTTGCAGATCTCAAAAGCAGAAGTTTCACACACACAGCACACCAGAACAGCTTTGAATGTGGAACAGCTGCTGGGTGCCATCATCTCTTATCTCTGGGTCCCACTGCTTTAGTGTGCAAGGCCTTCAAACCCATCCCTGCACCTGCATCACTGAACACCTGGGGTTTCACCCCTGCCTCAGAGGGAAAGCACAGGGCTAAGGAAGGGACACACACCAAGCAGCTGAGCAGATGAAGGGCAGTTTGCAGAGGGAGGGTGAAACAGGTAAGAAAGGTCTCTCGATTCACAAAGCAAAGGATTTATACAGACAGGGCCAATGGATTTCAGCCCAGCTAATCACAGATACTTCTGGAGGGGCTCAGGCTCTCTTTACCACACTGCAGAGTTGATGCTACATTTTCCAAAGCCATCTACCCCACAGGCACACTGTTACTGCAGTGCAACTGTCTGACAGGTGAGAGTAATGCTGTCTTGTGCACATTCCAGGATTAGTTTGCCAGTGCACAATGTCCAGGACTTCTGAATTTTAGGCAGCCTCATCTGCTATTCTGCTGTAGCTCCAACTGGCCTGCTAGAGAGCATCCAAACCCAGGCCATAAATATGCAGCTCTCTGTGGAAAGAGCCACAGTGACTGAAATCCTGTCTGGCAATCTTGTGTTTACAGGCCAGAACACCAGGAGCTCCAGCTGCCACATCCTAAGGGCACTACTGTTCCCCTCAGGTAGTAATCACACAGTCTATACTTAAGGAGGATAAAATACTGTCATATGCAGTTTTTTACATACTCTATTATGTGTGCTGTAATAGTGCTTTTCAACTCTTTGCTTTGCATTCAGCCAGCAGAGCCTGGACCAAGTTACAGTAATATATCACACCATAAAAACTTCAGTTACATGTAGTGAAAACCTCAAGAGTACAAGAAGTTATTACCTATCAAATGAAACAAGCTGTTCTTCTCTGAACCGATCATCAGCCTGGAAGAGATAAATGAGTCACTACTCTCACAGACTACCAGGACCACGCACAAAACCACCAGCAGCATCTTGAAGACCAAGCCACACACTGTCCAGAGAGTTTCTGTAGAATGCCACTGTCACTGCAGCTCTCAGATTTAACTCAGGTTATGTAAGATTAGTTTTAGCTTCACCTTTAGATTTAATTTTTAGATTCAGATTGTCTCTGCAAATCAGAGGCAAGTGAATGATCAAAAGCAGCCAGTCCATGTTCTTGGATCAGCTGTCAATGTTTGTAACCTCCTTTCCCAACATGAAGCAAAAATTTTCGAGCATAATTCAATGGATAAATACGTTCCCTTGCAGAAATTAAGAATGCAGAGCTAGCAGAAAGCCCTGAGGCAAGAGGAGAGATATACTTTCACTGGCCATTTTATTAGGAATTCTTAGTAGCCACAGGGGTTTGTCAAACCATAACAGCGAACATACATTGGAGATATTAGCAGGACAGAAATTATAAGAATATAAAGCAACACAGTGTGAGATTTGATATATAATTTAAGGTGTGGTAAGTTTCCATCTGAAGTCTTAAATTTTATAGCATAGGGCTGACATGAAGTGAAGAGCAGCCTGAAATACTTTGCTGTTCACTATGCTTAGACTCCCCATCTCATCTTCTGCAACATTTGCAACTACCAGGATTCCCTCCCTCCTCTACACTGGCACTGGAGCATGCTGAAGCGAGATTACTTCCAACACCAGGAACGGAAAACTACTGCACCAAGGCCTCAGCCTCACTCAGTACGGTGTCAGTAAAGAAGTATGAGGTTGGAAGGCAAGCACAAGATCACTCAGAAGACTCATAGTTCACTGTATCACTCCATAATTCCCATAAATACTTACAGAAATACGAGAGCCAGCTCTCGCCCTTGCTACGGTTTCTTTTTCCTTCTCTGACACTCGCCTCTGTACTGCCTGGAAATTATTTAAGGCCGTGGAGAAGTCATTCATTAATCGTTCTTTCTGAAGCCTCTGTTGGCGCTGAAGAATCGAAACACAAACAAGAGTTTAGACATTCCCATTCATTGCAAAGTGACTGTCAGACCCTTAAAAAGCCATCATAACAACAACAATGAATGCTGGCATTCAGTGATCTTTTGGTGCCAGCGGTCTGGGGTGCTGGACAGAACAAAAAGCCCACCGTGTTTTAATTCCTTAAATCAATGCTCCATGCCTTGCCAACTGCAGGACAGTTTTGTGCAACGAGGCTCTCCCAATTTCAATCTGGTTTTAAAGTCTGAGCTACACCATTACTTTTATTCTAATCACATTCCAACAATTCACCACATTTAACTACATACCTTTTGGTTACCTCCAATGCCTATTCCCTCCATCCCTTCGCTTAGCCAACTCACAGTACTTAAACCTTCTCACAACTACAGCAAGCCCCACACTTCCAGAACTAATGAAAACATCCACTGCCCCAGTCTCCTAAGCTGTTTCTCCCAACCATGCCACACTATCAGGATGTTGTTATTAGATCAGATAACATCCTTAGTCCTGATAAACATTTCAACTTTATCTTTTCTCCAAATACATTAGTTGCAATAATCCTTTTCATCCTCATTTTACTATGTCAATTTATTTAACCTCCTTTGACATGCCAGTGATGGGAAAGAAGAAATTGTGGAAAAGCTTGTCCCAAGGACAACATTGGGTCGTCAGTTCTTATGTTTTCTGATAGAGAGATTTGCAACAGCTGGCTCCAAATTGTGGGATTTCCAGGACTGTAATCCTGCAATGAGCTTGTACTAATTCAACAATAATTTCAAGGAAATAATATATTTTCAAGTATATTTTCTCTAAAATAAGCCACTACAGCAGCCTCATAATACACTGAAGCTTCCATCTGAACCCTCTGGAAGCAGCAACTCTTCTGCCAGAGCAGATCCTCAGCTTTTTCCAGCTTTTGCAGATTTTGACTGAATTTTCCCTGCGCTGCATTCAGTGACATGCACATGACAGGATTTTGCTCACCACAGAAGATTAACTGAAAAATATTTGCTGAACAAACCAGCAAAGCACAGCCATGCTTCCAATTGGCACATGAACCTTAAATACAGAATTAGACCAAGACAACATCTGCTGATCATCCTACATCCCACATCCCCAGATCATGCTACAACAGCATCCCAAAAGCAGGCAGTGGTGAATTGACACAGAGGACTGTCCCTTCCCTTTCCCACAGGGAGCAGGAACTATTTGGTAAGAGAAAATCATAATCTTTGCCTCATCATATTTTGCTTTATTCAAATATCAGGAAAGTGAGTCAGCTTCCCACTAATAAATCACATGCAAGGGAAAGCTTTCTGGCATGCTCACATTTCATACTGGTAGGCAGTTTGCTCTGAATTCTCATCCTAAAACACTGCCTTGCACCACCACACACACTTTGCAAACAAGATTATTTTTCAGAAATTTACTGAGAAAAGCAGAATTGCACACTGAGTTCTCCCCAAACATTTAGGGCCTCTTATTATCATGTGGGAAGGTTTTATATCTATCTGCCCCTGGGAAACATGGTTTTCCCAGTGTCACATAAGCAGGCAGGATGCAGCCAGCTTAATGAGCTTCTCTATTTCGTCATCATCCTTCATTGTCTCTTCAGCTGTGCCAGTTCAGGCTTTGTGACGTTGTGGTCTACCCTAGTTTCATGAAATGAATGATCTAGAAATATGTCCACAAAGTTCTGCTTGCCTACCTGTTCAGAAGCCGAGAGGGGAAGTGGCAGAGACCCCAACTCCTTTAGGTACTCATTGGTCTCTTTGGCAAGGCGGTTTGCAGAGTGCTGCAGCTGTTGTCTGAAACAGAAGTTCAAAAGCAGTTACACAAAATTTACCTAAAAAGCAACCACTGAGCATTTCAGCATCCAGAATAATGACTAAATAGGGGTTCTGAGATCACACAGATTTACAGTAGGTTTTTTTCAACCTAAAGGATAAAAGATGTACTTTATTTTTTTAACATCGACATGACTCTGGACTACATTTTTAAAAAGAATCTTTTTGCTCCCTGCTAACTAGTATAGTTCAGTAGCTTAAAAAAATCTTTTTCTCCAGTGGCATAAGAGAGAAACAATTTTATCCAGTGAACATAATCTTTTAGGGTGAATTCCTTATGGTACTAATCAGAAACTAACTCTTCACTTGACAACCACTAACTCCATTGGTTAAATGTACCTTTAATAAAAGTACAGGGATTCTGATATTAAATTCTTCACTTTTGTGAAAAACTACAGTCAGAAAAAAAAACAATCCAGCTGCTACTTCAGGAATTGCAAGGCTTTCCCTTGAGCCTTTATGTTTTCCAACAACATTGCAATATGAAGCTATTGTTGTGAAGAATCTAATGCTATTATATAAAACCTATACTGTAAACTAGGAAGAAAAAATACTAAAACCAGAAGCAGTTTCTTTTGCATTCAATGGGCACAAGATGCTTAAGTGAAAGCCACCTGACCCAACGGACACACAAATCAAGGCATTCAGGATCCATTATTGAATAAACTGTAAATGTAAACTAAACAAACCATCCATGCATTTTGGCAAGTTTGTGGCAGCTGACAATCTGTGGGGTGCAGCCACTCTCAGCCCAAAGAGGAGAGATTACGCAGTGACGTTAAATGGGAAGGCATTTGTTTGGTCACCAGTGATTAATTCTTTAATCCACTGATTAAAGAGATTGAGTCAACTGAGCAGCTCAAGGAAACAAATCCCTTTTTCTCCCAATTGGACTCTGATCTCATCCTTCAAATGTGGTATGTGTATCTTCCACCACGAGTCAGGAGCTTATCCAAAAATTGCTATTCTAAAAACCAGGATAATTGTGCATTCAGAGACTCAAGGTACTGTCACATGAAGAGACAGTGGAAGAATGTACTTTCAAGTTTTCTTTGATGACCTCAGAGATTATTCTTTCCATAATATACTATTTATGTTCCCCAGGAGTTTGTAAAAGATGCATAGACACAGAGAGCCCCTGTACAGCCTCTCCAGGGGTCAGTCTGAACTGCACCTGTTTAAATGTCTTCTACATTGTCCCCACTGGAATATTCTGAAATTACATATGACATTTTGTCTGCCATACATGATTGCTAATCCTTCTACTGCCTAAATCCATGTGTACTACAAGCTACTTTTTCATCAGTTATGGGGCTCCCTGACTGTTTTTCTTTACTGGTGTCAGGTGAGCACCAAATACCCGGTATGGCACTCATTTCTCCTGAACCATGAGTGAAGCCAGGATGACTGCTCCTCAGAGGACAGCCAATGCTAATGCATGGCTGAGGTACCACTACTTTTAAAAGAAACTACAGAAAAACTATATAGAAGAACAATATAGAAAGAACTGTTCCTACCCAGCAGTTTTGAATGTCTTCTCTAGAGTCTTGTAGAAACACCTTAATTTGCCCAGTAAACTACTTACTCATTCTGGGTTTGTAGGACTATTAATTTTATCTAATAAAGCATAATCCTGAAGAAAGTAACTCACTATCCCTAAGAACACAGACAGAAATGAAAGAACATCTACACCAATGTTTGCTCATTTAATACTCACAAATTTTCCTGAAGCTTGCTGGAATCCTGCTTGGTTCCCAGCTGGCTCATCAAATTCTTTATTTGAGCAGCTGAAGATAAAGAGATAACAAGATGAATTAGTAAGACAAGTTCAAAAATATTTTATTCCTTCTTAAATGCATTCTTCTGGCTTTCTCCAACAGAAATCTAAAAGCTACATCTATTTCAATATCTGACTTAACCTTGTAAGGCAACACTTACATTCTTTGCTATAAATATATACAAGTATCTTACGGGTGGATGCCAAGAGGATGGGGCCAGACTCTTACTGGTGTCCAGAGACAGGACACAGGACAACACCCACAACTGAAACACAGGAAGTTCCATCTAAATATGATGAAAAATTCTTTTGCTGAGAGGGAGACAAAGCCCTGGAACAGGCTGCCCACAGAAGCTGTGGAGTCTCCTTCCCTGGAGATATTCAAACCCTCCCTGGACACTGTCCTGCACATTCTGCTCAGGGGGAACCTGCTTTAGCAGGGGCTGGGCCAGGTGAACTCCAGAGGTCCCTTCCAAACCCAACAGTTCTGGGATTCTGTGAAATGCAAAGTATATTTTAAACATCCCTGCTGATACATGATCCAGCCTGACAAACTAACTTTCAGACAAGAAAGAGACAGTGAGGCATAGATACCCTGAAGAGAAGTCAGTGGAGGTAAGAGCTTGTGCACTTCCTTTCCTTTCCTTTCCTTTCCTTTCCTTTCCTTTCCTTTCCTTTCCTTTCCTTTCCTTTCCTTTCCTTTCCTTTCCTTTCCTTTCCTTTCCTTTCCTTTCCTTTCCTTTCCTTTCCTTTCCTTTCCTTTCCTTTCCTTTCCTTTCCTTTCCTTTCCTTTCCTTTCCTTTCCTTTCCTTTCCTTTCCTTTCCTTTCCTTTCCTTTCCTTTCCCTTTTTAGACCAACTAACAGAACTATTTCTACCAGCCTTGCTATTTCAGTATTTTAGACTATCACTGCTGCAGAAAAACTTCACTGTGCTTTGCTGCCACTTTTACATTATTTTTAGGTTGCTTAAATTATTAGTGTTCTGTTAAAAAATAAAAAAATAGAAACAAAATGCCAACTGCTGCTATTAGTTTCAAAGCCCCCTGGCCTCAGACCTGAATTTGTCCGCTCACGATAGTCCAAACCTTTCACAATACTGGCACAAATAATCTTCCAAGAACAACAGAGAGCAATGTGCACCTCATAGTTTGCCTCTGTCAATCTGAAATCATGTTGTAGCATAGAGAGATATTTTAGACCTCCTTCTCCCTTATCTCCAATGTTTTTCCACTATTTTCTTTATGTAGGCACTCATGATCATGAAACCACACAGTGAATCACATCAAACCATTAGCCTACATGAAAAGCAAGTACATTTTCTCTCCCCACTCCCTCTACCTTAGAATTCTTTTCTGACAGATCAAGAAGCTGATCCACTTTATTTCTGCAGCAGCACAGTTTTTATCATTACTGAAGTGCCAGGCTTGGCACTTACAACAGCAGCACAAAGATTGATTGTCCCAAATCAATCACAAAATCTGTGCTGTCACATCATGCAGTGAGAGGCAAGACCAAGGAGGATCACCTTAATACAGCTCCACAGGCAACTGAATTGAACTGAATTATCCCACGAGTTTAACAAGAGTTCCTTCCAATCCAGAGACTCCCTCCTGTGTAACTTCTGCTTTCAGCCTGGAGCCTCTGCAGTTGATTAAATGTGTTGCTGGAGAAGCATCAGATCCCTACAATGGCCATTTCTTTTACAGGGATGTCCAATGGCTTATAACAAGGGCAGCTCAGCTATAGCTGCCATATGAGTTAATCAGCAATTAGACAGTAATTAGCTTTTACATCCACCAAGTGTATTCTCACCTAGAATTTCAGACTTCTATTAGGTTATACAGTGAGGAGTTGGTTGGCAACTCCTCATGTACTGAGCTTGGCTTCCAGCAAGCAAGACTGCACATATTTCACAGCTCTGTCAGACACAGGAAGGTCAGAAAAATTCATAGTCAAGCTGGTGACAAACGACACAAGGACTGCACTCTGTGAGTGGATGCTGAGGACTTGGCAAACAGCATTTGTGCCATAATGTCCAGACATTCTGTGACTTATTTCTCTCTGCATGGGGAGATTCTTGCACAGTCCAATTTCCAGGCCAGGCAATGTCCGTCCTGCCCTGAGCCAGGTCCAGCAGTTTGCTTTGCTTAGTTTATCTCAGTTAACAAAAACACACACAGTCTACACAAAATGAGAATAAAGTGTCTGGGAAACTAAAGGAAGAGGCTGGAGCTCTTTATTCTTTAGATAGTGGGTATGCACCAACACACAGAGCCCCTAAGTCAACAGCTTTCCATCTCTACTTTTAATTTCATCTCCTTTTAATTTCAGGCTGTAGAGCCCGCCACATACTCATTACCTGGCAGCTAGAGATTTCCTGAAACACTTAAATCTCTCCTCTAGCTTCAAGCTTGCTACACTACCTGAGCAAACAACAGTTTTGCCAGCTCAGGCCACCGGTTTTCTGTACATTTTGTGTGAAATGCTCACCCCACAGAGACTCCCCAAAGAAGTGAATAATACTCAGCTGTGCATACTGCTTGCCTGCTCTTTTCCTTATAGGGGAAGAAGAAATGAGGACAGCCTTAAGGCTTCGATATATCTTTTCTCTTAGGCTTGAATGGAAACCTTTTATATAGTGTGTAATAAAGTTAACTACTGTAACATTAAGTCAGATGTTCTGTGTGTTCCCACCCACCTCGATCAAACTGTAAGGCTATTTGTTTAACTTGAGACAGGCAGTGTGTGGAGATAGGATGGATGCAGGTCATGAGACAGCAGAAGCCTGTCCTATGAGAGAGAGAAGCTGAGCTGCTTAGAACAGGAGGCTCAAAGAAATCCCGTGGAAGGAAGAAGGAAGGAGTATAAAAGAAAAAGTAGAAAGGGGGGAAAAAAGGAAAAAAGACCTCAATAAGCCATGCTATTTGGCAAACTTTGAAGCAATTCAGCAATGCCTACACCAAGGAGAAATGAACATGACTGAGCAAAGCATTTTCAGTAACATAAATAGCTTTGTATTATCAGAGAAGTCACCAACTTACTGAGGAGCCAACATGCTCAACTGATCTTGCCCTTAAAAACTTGCACGGGCACTTGAACGATGAATGTCTTTTTCAGCAAAGGCTGTATCCTTAGGAAGGATTATACTAAAGTCTCTCCTGGACGCGACTGCTTTAATGAGCAGCATTTCAGCGATCAATACTGAGATTTCTATGATTATCGTACTACAAATAACTTTCTCTAATGACCAAGAAAGAGCAACACCGTGTCCTTGGTGACATCCTGCTCGGGAGCAGGACACCGCCAGTACAGCGAGGGCGAAAGCCGCGCCTTCATCCCCATTCCAGATCCCTGACACAGCAGCTGCTCCCGGGCGCGGTGACACCTCGGGCTCCTCCTGCCCCCGGAGCCCCTCACCGAGGGCACCCGATGCCAGCCAGCGGCCGGAGTGACCGAGGTGGCAGCGCCGCGGGGAAGGGGAGGCTCGGTGACAGGGACAGACCCTCACCGAGAGCGCCCACAGCGCTCACCCCGCCCCGCAGCCGGGCTGGGCATCACCGTGCGATGCCGTGTGCCCGGCCCGGGTCCGCCCGGCCCGGGCAGCCCTGCCCGGCGCCGCTCGGGGGAGGCTGTGCCCATCCCCGGCTCTCGCCGCACCCTCGCGTTCCCGGCCTCGGGGAGCCGCCGGGCCGGGCCCGCCCCGTCCCTCCCCGGCCGGGCCGCGCACTCACTGTACTGCGCAATGCGCTGCACGTTGCCGCTGCATGTCTGGATGATGCCGCCGAAGTCCCGGGGCGGCGGCGGCGCCCCGGGGCCGCGCGGGTCCAGCGGCCCGTACGACATGGCCGGGCCGGAGCGAGCGCGGGCCCCGCTGACAGCGCCCGCCCGCCCCGCGCCTGCGCGGCCGCCGCGCCTGCGTGCTGGGGGCGGGGCCAGAGCGCGGGGAGACGCGGGCGCGGCCGGTCTGAGGGGAGAGGGGGGCGCTGAGGGGAGATAGAGACGGTGTGAGGGGAGAGAGGGGCAGTGAGGGGAGATAGAGACGGTGTGAGGGGAGAGAGGGGCAGTGAGGGGAGATGGAGGCGGTGTGAGAGGAGAGAGGGGCAGTGAGGGGAGATAGAGACGGTGTGAGGGGAGAGGGACAGTGAGGGGAGACAGAGACTGTGTGAGGGGAGAGGGTCAGTGAGGGGAGACAGAGACGGTGTGAGGGGAGAGGGGCAGTGAGGGGAGACAGAGATGGTGTGAGGGGAGCAGTGAGGGGAGATAGAGGCGGTGTGAGGAGAGAGGGGCAGTGAGGGGAGATAGAGACGGTGTGAGGAGAGAGGGGCAGTGAGGGGAGATAGCGGCTGTGTGAGGAGAGAGGGGGCAGAGAGGACCGGAGAGAGGGGCAGTGAGGGGAGAAAGGTCCGGAGTGAGGGCAGGGAGGAGCGGTGTGAGGGGTGAGGGGAGAATGGGCCGGAGTGAGGGGTGGTGTGAGGGGAGAGGGGCAGTGAGAGGAGAGAGGTCCGGAGTGAGGAATCGCGGAGTCCTCAAGGGTGGGAGTAGACCAGGATCATCATCCAGCCCCACCGTCCGCCCAGCACTGCCATTGTAAGCTCTCAGCCACTAAGACGTCACCCAGAGCCAGATCTCGGCGCATCTTCAACACCTCCAGGGGTGGTGACTCCACCACCTCCCTGGGCAGCCCCTTCCTATGCTCGACAGAACATTTTTTCTAATGTCTCATCTGAATCTCTGCTGTCTCAGCTAAAGGCTGTTTCCTCCTGTCCTCTCACTGTGAGCGCACCAGAAGAGACCAGCACCCACCTCACCACAACCCCTTCTTGGGGAGCTGCAGAGAGCGATGTGATCCCCCTTGAGCCTCCTCGAGACTTAAAAAACCCAGTTCTTCTTAACACACGTTTTTCTAGAGCCTTAACAAGCCTTGTTGCCCTTCTCTGGACGCACTCCAGCACCTGAATGTCCTTTTTGAAGCGAGGAGCGCAGAACTGAACGCAGTACTCGCTGTGTGGCCTCACCAAGGCCGAGTGCAGGGGCAGAGTCGCTTCCCTGGCCCTGCAGGGTACAGGTACAGGACAAAGGAGCCCTGCCAGGGTGAGACTGCAGTGACAGCCTGGCCTGGGGTGAGGAGGAGCCGTGCTTCCAGTACCGGGCAATCCCACCAGCAATAACGCAAATGCCTGTGAATCAAGAGTAAAGGAATTTAATAGAAGATCCCTTTCTGCTCCCTGCTGCAGGAGTTGTAGTATTTTAAGGAAAGCACATCCAATCTTTGAATAAAAAAACCTGGGCTAATGCCCTATGAGAACTTGAAAAGTCAGTGTATGTGTGAGTAAAGTAAGAGCGTAAATATTTCTTTGAGAAGTGCTTGGTGCAAGAAAAAAAAATTAATTTCAGAAGCATCCACAACAGGCCAAAATGATGGTAAATATGGAGCAGGGCTGTGGAATGAAACTTGTATAAAATAACTTGTTACCTTATTGTGGCCTTCCCTTGCCTGAAGGGGTTCCAGGAGAGCTGGAGAGGGACTTTGGACAGGGGATGGAGGGACAGGACAGAGATGGAATGGCTTTTCTCTGCCAGAGGACAGGGATATTGGGAAGGAATTCTTCCCCGTGAGGGTGGTGGGGCCCTGGAAGGAAACTTTCCTGTCTGCCCACCCAGATGCCACTCTGGGAGTCACACTCATGCCAGCCTGCGACATAAATGGAAGAGGGAAGATGAGACACGGAGTTCATGGGGCAGGTAAGGAGTTTTGCAGGAGGAGTTAAAGTGACAGCAGTGGCTGTTGAGAGAATCCCCATGGTGCTGCTGTGCTTATGGCATGTTCTGCTTCAGCAAGGAGGGTTCCCAGGGCTCTGGCTCCTCGCTCTGTGTTCTGAGGGCACACAGGGTGAACGTATCACTACCGTTACACAAAGCCCACGTGTCCCTGGAGCAAACAGCCGTGGGAAGGATGGGGCCAGCGCCTCCTTCTGAGAAGGGACCCCAGTGTTGTGAACCCCAGGACCCTCAGCACTCATCACCCAGGTCTTGAACTCCCCACCCAGCACTCAGCACCTTACACTCCATACCCAGCACTCTGCACCCAGCACGCAGTACCCTGCACTTACCACTCTGCACCCAACGCTCAGTACCTAGAACCCGGCACCCTGCTTCCCGCTCCCCGCATCTGACACCCCGCACCCAGCGCTCAGCACCAAGCACCTGACACCCCGTTCCCCGTTCCCCGCTCCTCGCTCTCCACTCCCCGTTCCCCGTTCTCCGCTCCTCTCTCCCCTTTCCCCCTCCCCTCTCCCCTCTCCCCGCTCCCCTCTCCCCTCTCCCCTCTCCCCTCCCCTCTCCCCTCATGCCCCTCTCCCCCTGCCCCTCTCCCCTCTCCCCCTCCCCTCTCCCCTTCCCCTCGTCCCCTCTCTCCCCGCTCCCTCCTCCCCTCTCCCCTCCCCACTCCCCTCGCCCCCTCTCCCCATCTCCTCCCTCTCCCCTCTCCCCTCTCCCGCTCCTCTCCCCTTCCCCTCTCCCCCTTTCCCCTCTCCTCTCTC